>NC_073401.1:16416018-17016018 GCF_028641065.1 Leucoraja erinaceus
ACCAATGCGTCAGCGTGCGTACCCAATGCGTCTGTGTACGTACGCGATACGTCACGCAGATGGCGTGCGAGGATTTCGTACAGTACGAAATCCTGGAGTGCCGCGCGATACCGCATGCAACTCCACACTCCTCCACGCCTCTCCATGCGCCCGTCCCGCGCTACCCACACGCTACCCGTGCGTCACAATGTGTCGGCCTATTTTACATATGATGTGTAAATGAGGCGCAAATGACGGCCAAGTGGGACAGGCCCTTTAGACTGAAACACATTAAAGGCCATCTCAGCCCAGAGCAGGAATCTCTTCTGCATCTACTCACTGTATTGTTCAGCGCAGGAGCAAAACAGAAGAGAATTACACTGAGAGTTCTTTGAACAGACCGACTCAAGAGATGGAGAAATAACTCATGTCATTTATTCATGAATGAACCCGATTCTGCTTATTGTTGCAACAATACTGTTCATCTGCTTTATTAACTTTGCTGTGTGCATCTTAGCACTAACTCACCAGCTCCCCTGTGTACTCTCACACTAAGTGCAAATGCAACAAATGTACCATGTAATCACAGACTGACAAATCTACTGCATGTAATCCTGCACAGACTTGCCAAATGTGGCACGTAATCTCAAACTAATTCATCGTCTCCTCAGTGATTTTGCACTGACACACCAACAAGCAGCACAAATGTGTCATCTCACACTAAGTTTAGTCTGGTTTAGTTTTGTTTATTGTCACGTGTGCTGAGAGACAGAGAAAAGCTAACCAGTCAGCAGAAATTACAATCGAGCCGTCCACAGTATACAGATGCAGGATAAAAGGAATAATGTTTTTCATTCATTCATCATCTTTGAAAACATCAACAGGCACGGTGCCTTACAATGCTGTGTACCACAGTGATCGCAACTTCTACTGAAGTGTGGATGGCCGTTGGCTCGCTAGGAGCTCATCCGCCCTTTGACAGGTCTTATCTTTGTTCCTGCTGGGGGTCCACAGCCCCCTTCTCACTTGGCAAACCAGGTGGGGGAGACGGTTTACATGGGTAACTCCCTCCGACCTGCCCACAGATAATGTTTAGTGCAAGATAATGTCCAGTAAGGTCTGATTAAAGATGGTCTGAGGGTCTCCAGTGAGGTGGATCCTAGCTGAGAGCCGAGCTCCATTTGTTGGTAGAATGGTTCACTTGCCCGATAACAAATGCGAAGAAACTGTCCCTAAATCTGGAGGTGTGCGTTTCAACACTTCTGCACCAATCTCCTGCCTAATCCCATACTATCTCAACATATAATCTCACACTAACTCACAGCTTTCCCTTTGTAATGTTAAATTAAATCACCAGTATTCTGTGTAACCTTACATTAACTCATCAAGTCTCTCTATAATCTCAAACAAACTAATCAATATCACTAGATAAATAGGCATCACAGTGGCGCAGCTGGTAGAGCCACTGCCTGACAGTGACCCGGGTTCAATGCTGACCTCAGGTGCTGTCCGTGAGGAGTTTGCAGGTTCTTCCTGTGACCGCATGGGTTTCCTCCGGGTGCTCTGGTTTGCCCCCGGACCCCAAAGACGTGCAGGTTTGTAGGCTAATAGGCCTCTGCAAATTGCCCCTAGTGTGTAGGGAGTGGCTGAGAAAGTGGGATAACATAGAACGGATAACATAGAATGTGAATGGGTGATCAATGGTCAGTGTGGACCTGGTCAGCTGAAGGGCCTGTTTCCATATAATATCTTTCACCTGATATGTGTGTATGGTAGTCGGTAAACTAGTGCTTATCCTGTTCTGTACAGAATGTTGTCTATGTGATCATAGTTAGCGGTGCTGGCTCGAAGGGCCGAATGGCCTCCTCCTGCGCCTATTGTTTATAGTCTATTATCATGCACAAATTAAAGTGGGTGCAATTAAGAGGCAAAAGCTATGAGTGTTTAATTGTCAGATGTACTGAAACAGAACAATGGAATTCTTACTTGCAGGCCAGCAAATACAGTAGTCAATAGATAAGATAATAATACAGGTACATACATTTAAAAGGCATTTGGACAGGTACATGGATAGGACAGGTTCAGAGAGAGATGGACCAAACATGGGGAGGTGAGACTAGTGTAGATGGGGCATTTTGATCGGCATGGTCAAGTTGGGCCAAAGGGCCTTTTTCTATGTTGTGTGATTATGTCCCTCAATATAAAGAAATGTGACTGTTTATGATGCAGCTTTTATATGTATTTGTGCATCCATTTAACATTGTGTCTCCATTTAACACCTTGGTCGATTTGCCACAGGAGAAATCTTTGACTAATCTTTATTGTGCATTTTGTTAAAGTTCTTTGAAGTGGTACAGGTGTCACTTTTTGATATGGCTTTGCTCTGCAGGCTCCTGTTCCACACTGAAAGGCTGGAGTGGTTTATTAATAATTGCAAATGGTCCTTGATCTGCAATGAATGTGGCATCAGAGAGCGCCTGATGTTTGAATAGTTCAAGATCCCATTCAGTGCCAAGATGAAAGATACTGCATTGTACACCGCCTGTCATCTTTCACCTTGATCAACAGAAGCAGAAAAAAAAAATTTATTCTCCCTGTCCTGCCGAACATGATGTATGAAAGATATCCGCAGTGGACAGGCACTGCAACCTACAGCAGAGGCATGTGAGGGGAGAAAGATTTAATAGGAGCAGGAGGAACAGCAACTCCAAAGACGTACAGGTTTGTAGGCTAATTGGCTTAGTATAAATGCAAGTTGTCCTTAGTGTGTGTAGGATAGTGTTAGTGTGCAGGGATCACTTGCCATTGCAGATTCAGTGGGCCGAAGGGCCTTTGTCCCTGCTGTATCTCTAAACTAAACTAAACTAAAGCAAAAAGGAGGAGTAGATACAAAATGCTGGAGTAGCTCAGCGGGACAGGCAGCCAAAGAGGCAGAAATTGTGGCGACTCAAAGAAACATGAGGGAGTTATATACCATCACAAGGAAATTGTCCGGGACATATCTGCATAGTAATAAACCAATTACAGACACGAACAGTCAACTGCTTTCAACCCAGGAGACGCAGCTCGACAGATGGGTAGAAATTTCGAAGAAGTCTTAAACAGGCCACCACCGGTACAGGCACACATTCCCAAAGCCAGGATACCACTACAAATTAAACAAAATCAGAAATAAAGGCTTTAATCATGTAACAGAAAACTGGCAAGGCTGCTGGCCCTGACAATATTTCACCTGAAGCCCTGAAAGTAGATATAGACTCATCAACAGACATGCTCCATGGCTTTTTGGGGTGAATTTGGGAAGAGGAAAAAACACCCACAATATGGGAAGAGGAATACATCGTGAAACTGACAAAAAAAGGTGACCTAAGAAAATGTGACAACTACTGAGGGATCACCCTGCTTTCTGTACCCAGTCAAATTCTCAACTGTCTTCAGGAAGCTGTAGACAAGAGGCTACGGGACCAGCAAGCAGGATTCAGGAAGGATCGCTCACGCACAGACCACACAGCAACATTACACATCATCATTGAGCAGTTTATTGAATGGAACACGTCCCTGTACAACAACTTCATCGACTTCGAGAAAGCGTTTGACAGCTTAGACAGGACAACACTATGGCGCCTAATGGACCACTATGGAATTTCCACCAAGATCATATATAAAGTTAATCAAGAACTCGTATGATGGAACCTCATGCAAAGTTATGCATGCAGGCCAGCTCTCTCAGAGTTTTAGTGTCAGGACGGGCGTCAAGCAGGGCTGTCTATTGTCACCATTCCTGTTCCTCCTGGCAATTGACTGGATCATAATGGAAACATAATGGAAAATAAATGGAATTCAGTGGACAATGTGGGAGCAGCTAGATGATCTTGACTTTGCAGACCACATAGCTCTCCTTTCACACACACAGATACAAATGCAGGAGAAGATGTACAGACTCTCACAAGCTGCAACAAAACGTGGTCTGGCAAAGACACAGGTGATGAGGATCCACTCCAAAACCAGCAACCCTATCCTTATGCACAGCACTGCTCTAGAGGAGGTAGAAACATTCACATACCTAGGCAGTGTTGTGGACATCACCGGAGGGGAAGAGGTGGACATAACAAGTAGAATCAATAAGGCCAGAGTGGTGTTTAACATGCTCAGGAAGATCTGGAGTTCAAAACACATCTCAATCAACACCAAAATACACATCTTTAACTCAAATGTGAAACAGGTGATGCTGTGTGGATCAGAGACATGGAAAACAACAAAACACACAACAAACAGGCTGCAAACATTCATTAACATCTGCCTTAGGAGAATACTTAACATCTGGTGGATCGACAAAGTAAGCAATGTGGACCTGTGGAAAAGAGCAAGCCAGGAGCCCATTGACTTAAACATTTGAAGGAGAAAATGGAGTTGGATTGGACACACCCTCAGGAAACCTGCCACAAACATCACCCGGCAAGCCCTGAAATGGAACCCCCAAGGAAAAAGGAAAAGAGGTTGCCCCAGAAACAGCTGGAGAAGAGGTGTTCAGCCTAATGGCTTGATCACAAAACGGTTCTATGAGATAACTATAAACTTTAAAGTCTTATGCAGCAGTCTGCATTGCTACCAATATAAATAAATGCAAATTAGTTTTTTTAAATTATTGCCTTTGTTTAAATGGTGCCAAGGCCATTTAAAAAAAAACAAATGCGAGTGTTTAGAACCTGAAATTAGGGTTATATTTTCTTTTCATTGCAGGAAAAATGTATCCCAGGTCCAACCTGTAACCTTTATTCTGACAAGTGTGCAGATTGAGAAATCCTCTGGATGTCAGAATGGCAGGAGATATGATACACAGACCTAGGCATCATTAGATTAATTTATCTTGTACATAGAGTGCACCAAAACTTATTAATAAAAGCACCATTTTAAAATTCATCAATGACATAGAATCCATTAGCACTTTTCACTCCCTCTGATTATATCTTGAATGAAACCGTGTCATGGACGACACTATTAATCAATAAAGTATTCGAATAAAGCACGCAAGAGGATCACTCACAGAGCTTCTGTTCTCAGTAACGTTTTATAAGCCATTTAGTACCATGAGGCACCAAGAGGTCAAACTCTGATTCCCTGTTGATTTTACCGCAGCAGAATATCTATTCAGTAAACAATTGCATTCTTACACTAATGTAGACATCCTGGCAGTGCCCATTTCCAGCAAGTGCTTTTTATTAGTCAGAAGTCGGAACAAAAGCCACTTCCTTTCTATTTTTTTTATTTCACAAAAATAAATGTAATCAATTATTACAAGAATAATATATACAATACAATACAATACCAAACAAACCTACCACCATAAATACAAAATCACACAATTACCTTAACAAATATTCTTAAATGTCAAATACACTCTTAAACACTACATCACCATCCTTAGTAAGGATGCATTCCACACCCCAGCGGTCCCGGAAATCCTCCAGGGTGTAACTTCAGATTAATTCCCGCATGCTTCCCCAACCTTTTACGGTAGTTTCCCGTGATCAAGGGCGGCACAGTGGCAGAATTGCTGCCTTACAGTGCCACAGACATGGGTTCGATTCTGACTACGGGTGCTGACTGTAGAGTTTGTACGTTCTACCGGGTTTTCTCCGGGTGTTCCGGTTTTCTCCAATACTCCAAAGACGTAGAGATGAGTTGGCTAATTGGCTTCGGTAAAATTGTAAAATTGTCCCGAGTGTGTGTCGGAATAGTGTTAGTGTGCGGGAGTCGCTGGTCGGTGCAGGCTTGGTGGGTAAAGGGCCTGTTTCTGCGTTCTATATCTCTAAACTAAACTAAACTAATTTGCAGTTATAATGTGGAGTGTAAGAGCAGAGAGAGCTCTTGGATTGAGACAGGTGTCCCGACACTGAATATGGTTAACATTCGTTATATGAATATGATTATGAATAATATGAGTCTCACCTTGGTCACTCCTTCTTCTCCCCTCACCCATCAGGCAAGAGGTACAGAAGTGTGAAAAACCACACCTCCAGATTCAGATGTGTAGGAAAGAAATGCAGATACTGGGTTGCACCGAAGATAGACGCAAAAAGCTGATGCAACTCAGCAGAGCAGGGAGCATCTCTGGAGAAACGGAATAGGTGGCGTTTCAGGTCGACCCGAAACCTTACCTATTCCTTTACTCCAGAGGTGCAGCCAGCCTCAAACCAAAGTAAACTAATGTGAACTAAAGTCAACTGGCAAGAGCAAAGGAGGGTCGCTCAGAATAATGGAGAGACCCGATGTGGGGGGGGGGGGGGGGGGCGGAGAGAATGAAGGGGGGGGCATGGCGGGGGAGGACCGCCAAGCACTAAGGGGGAACTTGCGAAGGGGAGTGGGGGGGAGGGGAGTGGGCCTACTGCCATGTGCAGTGGCAGGCAGTAGATAAGACTGTTTGGTACTTTTGAAATTTTGTTGGTGCCAACAGGTTAGGACACTTGTGTACTGCCTGCGTTGTATGGAAAACTAGGCATTTCACTGCATCTGGGTACCCTAGGTACCTGTGACAATGAAGTATCATTCATTTAAACTAAACTAAACTAAACCAATGCATACACGTTAAAGGGGCTGTCCCACTGGGGAGCATGGTCGACACAAGGTTGTAGGAGGTCTTTGTAACTCTCCTTCATGCTCGAGAGTCGTCCCCTTGTACTCGAGAACTCAGCTAGGTTGTGGCGTATATTTTTCAACATGTTGAAAAAAGCCCGCGAGTAAAAAAAGGTCGCCATGGAAAAAATCAATACTTTTTTTACTAGTAGGTTTAGTCGTAGTAGGTCGTAGTAGGTCGGCATGTTAGTCGCAGGTAATTGAGGGTAGTCGAAGGTAGTCGTAGATAGTCTTCATCATAGTCGAAGGAGGTCGTAGGGAGGTCGAAGGAAATCGAAGGAGGTCGTCTTCATTCTCCACTATTCTGTGTCCAATTTTCCCGAAGTTAGTCATAGCTAGTCAAAGCTAGTCTTCAACATAGTTACATTATTTTTTTTATTTTTTTTTTATTTAGAAAAAGAAAACAATAGAAAGGGGAAAAAGTGGAAAAATAGATGGTAGAGAGTAGAAAAACGTGAAGTATGTATATAAAAAATAAAAAAAAAAGGAAGAGAGAAAGTGGGACAGTAGAAATAACAGAAGGCCCCTAAAAGAAATTTTTCAAATGTGAATTCGACACCAGATCTATCCGTTTCATGATGAACATAATCCTTACGGTAAGTGGCCCACATGATTCCAGAAGTCCCATGTACTTAGGAGTCTGAACAGTTAATGGGTAAGAAAGAGTGAATGGGAGCTCAGCAGAATGCAATTAGGTTCCTGACTGTAAATCACATGATTCCCCAGCTCTGCAGCAGGTCTTCAAATAACTGTTTTTCAAATATCAATTTCTAAGCCATTCTCTAGGGGATAACATAATCGTATTAGGAATGTGAATGACATCACATTGTTTAAAATCAACTCAGGGCATCTCTCTTTAGGGTCCCAGGTACTTAAGTGACACTGAATGTGTTGAAAGAGTGTTGGGAGTTTTAAATGCAGCAGTTCCTGACTGTAAATTTGATTCCCCATTGAACAGCATGTGAGTGGCAGTTCCGATATCAATTTGAGATTCTCTAGGGATTAATATTAGAGATGTACATCATCACATCAAACCCTTTGACTCAGGGCATCTCCTTTGGGGAGGAACCAACTGACGCTAGTTCTATGCTGTCCCACTTTTAATGCAGCAGTTTACACATTTTGCATTGAACTAGGGGTGAGTCAGTACAGAATGGCCAGTTTAGTTTGGAAACTCGCAGCTTTCCATCAGACCCTTTGACTCAAGCCATTCATTGATCACCCGATCACGCTAGTTCTATGTTGTCCCACTTTCTCATCCACACCCTGCAAACTAGGAGCAAAGTACAGAGGGCCAATTAACCTACAAACCCGCACGTCTTTGGGAAACTGGAGCACCCGAGAGATATCCACCCACGGGAGTTCTCACAGGGAGAACTGCGTACAGACAGACTGCGTATGGACAGCACCCGTAGTCAGGATCAAACCCGGGTCTCAGGCACCGTAAGGCAGTGACTCTACCGCTGCGCCACTGTGCCGCCATTGGTTCAATGGTCCTTTATTGTCACATGTAGCGAGGTGCAGTGAAATTCCTTTTTGTGCATACGGTTCAGTAAAATCTTACTGCACAAAGACACAGTCGTACTTAAGTACAAGAGAGCAGGAATAATAGGTTACAGTCCACAAGAGTCGCCACAGTTCCGGCGTCACCTTGTACCCTTCAAGTTTCAAAGTTCTTTTGAATGGAGAGTCTTAACTTGGCCATAAAGGCCCATGGTCCGAGCAGTGGCACTGGGTTGGAGTTGCAGAGGTCGGTCTGGCCAAGCGATGCTGTCAGAGTACTCCACTGCTGCTCCGCCACTCCATGCTGCTGCAGGCCAAGTCTCCGATCTGTGAGCTCCACTGACCTTTTGATGATATTAGGTTAAATACGGCGAGAGGAACATGACTGGGCATTGAGCAAGGGATGAGTTGACAGCAATATCAGTAGCATAAAGCCTTATTCACCTCTCCATCTTCTCCAGAGATGCTGTCTGACCCGCTGTTACTCCAGCACTTTGTGTCTTTTTTTGTAAACTGGCATCTGCTGTTCCTTGTTTCTTCAATTCTGAGCTTCTTTCTTAAGCTACTAGTTACTTGCCCATGTGAATATGGTGGGCAGATGCGGCACAGTTGCACAATGGCACAACAGTAGAGTTACTGCCTTATAGCGCCAGAGAACCGGGTTCGATCCTGACTGTGGGTGCTGTTTGTACAGAGTTTGTACGTTCTCCCTGTGACCACAAGGGGTTTCTTTGGGTTCTCCAGTTTCCTCCTACACTTCCAAAGATGTATAGGTTTGTAGGTTGACACAAAATGCTGGAGTAACGCAGTGGGTGAGGCAGAATTTCTGGAGGGGAGGAATGGGCAACGTTTCAGGTCGATGAGACTGATGTCAGGGGAGGGGGAGGGACAAAGATAGAATGTAGGCGGAGACAGTAAGAATAGTGGGAGAACTGGGAAGGGGGAGGGGGTGGAGAGAGAAAGCAAGGGAGATCTGACATTAGAGAAGTCAATGTTCATACCGCTGGGGTGTAAACTGCCCAAGCGAAATATGAGGTGCTGTTCCTCCAATTTGCGCTGGGCCTCACTCTGACAATGGAGGAGGCCCAGGACAGAAAGGTCAGATTGGGAATGGGAGGGGAAGTTGAAGTGCTGAGCCACCGGGAGATCAGGAAGGTTAAGACGGACTGAGCGGAGGTGTTCGGCGAAACGATCATCGAGCCTGTGCTTGGTCTCACCGATGTAGAGAAGTTGACACCTGGAATAGCGGATACAGTAGATGAGGTTGGAGGAGGTGCAAGTGAACCTCTGCCTCGTCTGGAAAGACTGTTTGGAACCTTGGATGGAGTCGAGGGGGGAAGTAAAGGGACAGGTGTTGCATATCCTGCGGTTGTAGGGGAAAGTACCTGGGGAGGGGGTGGTTTGGGTGGGAAGGGACGAGTTGACCAGGGAGTTTCAGAGGGAACGGTCTCTGCGGGAAGCAGAAAGGGTGGAGATGGGAAGATGTGGCCAGTAGTGGGATCCCGTTGGAGGTGGCGAAAATGTTGGAGGATTATATGTTGTATGCGACGGCTGATGGGTTGGAAGGTGAGGACAAGGGGGAGTCTGTCCTTGTTACGAATAGGGGGAGGGGAGCTGCGGGATATCGAGGAGACACGAGTGATGGCCTCATCTATAATGGAAGAGGGGAAACCCCATTCCCTAAGGAATGAGGATATCCCCGATGCCTTGGTATGGAACACCTCACCCTGGGCGCCGATGCAGCATAGACGCAAGAATTGGGAGTAGGGGAGTCTTTACAGGAAGCAGGGTGGGAAGAAGTGTAGTCAAGATAGCTATGGGAGTCAGTAGGTTTGTAGTATCCTGTGATGGAGACGGTGAATAACCAGTAGCATCTCTGAAGAGAAGAAATGGGTGATGTTTCGGGAAGGAATGGCTGACGTTTCAGGTCGAGACCCTTCTTCAGAACCATCGAAGCACGTTCCTAATAATTTAATTTCTTTCCACCCTCCCGCCTCTGTAACCTCACAAATCCTGGAATTGCAATAAACCGCCCGGGAATTATTTATGAGCGCGTCGAAAATCTTGATGGTCTGCTTCTCTCTAATTGGACTCAGATCACAGGTACTGATCCATTAGAAGGGTATATGCTCAGTAGAATTATAAAGAGCCCGTAAAATTTAGCAGATGCAGTATCTTTATGACCTCATAAAGTGAATGCATTTTACTGTTATTGAACAAACACGTAATCTAATCTTTACAACACAATATCGAAGACCAATAGAAGCATCGTCAAACACATAAAGATTTGGAATCCATGGCAGGTTTTGTGCTTTGTACCATTATGTTTAGCACACATAGCCTGATTTGGCTTCTCCTCCGTATATCATCGACTTAATTAGGCAGCATTTCCCTCACTGATACCTTCATCTTGTTCAAGAGCAGCTTTCTATGTTTGGACCAATTTAATAGAACACCACATTCAACCTTGAACTGCTTTCTCCACTGTGGGTACACGCACACTCCTGTTAGAAGACAAATTGCTTGATGTGCAGGCTGATTATTACACAATCAGAGTCATTTTAGAATGAGACCATTTGTCCCATCAGGTCTCGGGGAACAGACCGCTGTCTCTGATTCCCCTCTCCTTAACCCACTGTAGCCCCACCATTTATTCTTTCAATTCCCCCTTGATTCTTCTTGTTGTCGACCCATTCGTTCATCATCTGTCAGTTCCGCCATCCCAGGAATTAACCTGGTGAACCCGCGCTCCACTCCCTCAATAGCAATAATGGCTTTCCTCAAATTAGGAGACCAAAATTGCACACAATACCCACCCTGCATCAGTCTGAAGAAGGGTTTCGGCCCGAAACGTTGTCCATATCCTTCACTCCAAAGATACTGCCTCACCTACTGAGTTTCACCAGCATTTTTGTCTACCTGCGATTTTCCAGCATCTGTAGTTCCTTCTTGAACACTGAATCACCCAAAGCAGAGAAACCACAATGGTGAGCTTTGGGCCCAGCCTGGATGCTGGAGACAAATTGGCTTGGACAATGGACTATCACCACTGGAATTTCGGTCCAAAACAAACTAAAATTTAAAATAGAGAAAAATGACCTCTGCATACACAATGTTGACAGCATTTGCATTTAATCTGATGACAAATCTTCAGTGAAGATGAGTTTGAAGAATTCCTGATGAAAGCAATGCAGGACAGTATTGCCATTCAGAATGCAAACTTTATGGAGCATGATGATACATTAAAAAGCAAGTGTTCCTCGTGCCTATTGGTTCTATACTGTTGTCATTCGGTGTCACTCCCGCCTTCAACATAAATATGGAGGAAATGGTTTTGAAAAATAAACTTAAGGCAGGGAGTTGACAGGTGGCTCTTATTAAATGCATTATGGTATCTCAGAATGATACAGCAGGCTCCACGGGAGAAATATGGCTGTAATTCATCAGGCACTGAGCGAAACAGGCATAAGTGTTGGATACATCTTAGTCACTGAACGCCTGGAAGATTTACAAAAACAAAGTCATAAGCATGCAGAGGTAATGGAATTATACTTCTGGAACTGAGATCTTTCCATCAGGAAGATTATTTACTGCATAACTCAGAGAACAAAGATTGTAGGTGGTGCGGAGATGGAAACATACGGGATAGAGGCAGACGGGAGTAGGAATAAATGGGGGAGCAAGGAATTGAGAGAGGGGTTTGGAGAGAGAGCGGTAGAGAAAGAGGGGAGCACAGAGAAATGGAGTAGAGAGGGGCAGAGACGGGAGGGCAGAGAGAGGGGCAATGAGAGAGTGGCAGAGAGCAATAGAGAAATGGCAGAGAGAGAGAGGCAGTGAGAGGGGTCGGGGGGGACTGGGAGAGAAGGGCACTGTGAGAGGGGCATAGGGAGTGGGGTACAGGGAGATGGGGGGAGCACAGGGGAGAGACAGAGGGACAGGAGAGAGGGACAGGGGAGAGAAACAGGGGGACAGGAAGCAGGGGAGGGGGACAGGGAGCAAGGCAGAGATAGGGACACTAGGGAGCAACACAGGAAGTGGAACTCAGGCAGCCGGTCACATAGTGACCCAAACACGCAGGGGTAGAGGAGCTCAGATGCTACAGCAAGGTTGTGACTAAATGATTCCATCTCGAACCAGTTGTCAGAGACTGAGATTGAGGCAAAGTCTGAGGAATGCTGGCAGCTGAAAGGAGGTGCCTTTGGGAAGGTAATGCTTAGACAGCATCATTTACAGACCAATTTGCCCCAAATGTGCACATTCCCTCAGACTTATACCCCATCTGGGTGGCATAGTGGCACAGTGGTAGTGCCTTACACAGCAAGTACTGCCTTACAGCACCAGGGATTCGGGTTTGATCCTGACTACGGGTGCTGTCGGCAAAGTGTTTGAACATTCTCCCCGTGGCCTTGCGGGTTTTCTCCGGGTGCTCCGGTTTCCTCCCACACTACAAAGACGTGCAGGTTTGTAGGTTAATTGGCTTCGCTAAAAATTGTAAATTGTCTCCAGTGTGCTTAGCACAGTTTACCGGGTGATCGGCGGTCGGCAAGGACTCGGTGAGCTGAAGGGCCTGTTTCCGCGCTGTATCTCTAAACAAAACTAAACTAAACTAAACTAAACTAAAAGGTACACAAAAATGCTGGAGAAACTCAGCGGGTGCAGCAGCATCTAAGGAGCGAAGGAAATAGGTAAAGTTTTGGACCGAACCCTTCTTCAGCCCGAAACGTTGCCTATTTCCTTCGCTCCATAGATGCTGCTGCACCCGCTGAGTTTCTCCAGCATTTTTGTGTACCTTCGATTTTCCAGCATCCGCAGTTCCTTCTTAAACTAAACTAAACTAAATATGGGCAGGCATTTTTTTCCAGGGAAAGTTACAGAGAAAGGTTGAATAAGTTAGGTCTTTATTCTCTGGAGCGCAGAAGGTTAAGGGGGGACTTGATAGAGGTCTTTAAAATGATGAGAGGGATAGACAGAGTTGATGTGGATCAGCTTTTCCCTTTGAGAATAGGGAAGATTCAAACAAGGGGACATGACTTCTGAATTAAGGGACAAAAGTTTAGGGGTAACATGAGGGGGAACTTCTCTACTCAGAGAGTGGTAGCGGTGTGGAATGAGCTTCCAGTGGAAGTGGTGGAGGCAGGTTCGTTGGTATCATTTAAAAATAAATTGGATAGGCATATGGATGAGAAGGGAATGGAGGGTTATGGTATGAGTGCAGGCAGGTGGGACTAAGGGAAAAAAAGTTGTTCGGCACGGACTTGTAGGGCCGAGATGGCCTGTTTCCGTGCTGTAATTGTTATATGGTTATATGGTTATTAATGTTGTAGGGTTCAGTGTTAAAATGAAAGAATAAAGGTGCAAAGATAAATCATCTGGGGGAGAACCATAAATGTCTTTGTACACACACTGCTGAGCAAGTAAAAG
Organism: Leucoraja erinaceus; assembly: GCF_028641065.1. Lineage (NCBI taxonomy): Eukaryota > Metazoa > Chordata > Chondrichthyes > Rajiformes > Rajidae > Leucoraja > Leucoraja erinaceus. The sequence continues at coordinate 16,429,555 of NC_073401.1, forward strand.
ATTCTCTTGTTCCAACTTCAGTTGAACCTCAGACCTTTTGTTTCACCCAGACCAATATCCCCCTTGGGAAATTTTGTGGCATAGCACACTGCCGATGAAGATCTAAGACAGATCTATTGACTCTCTTCTGGTTTAAGAATCTTTTGTGTCAAGTACTAAAACAGTGAACTTCCCTTACACTGCAATAAATTTTCTCAGCACATTTGCAGCGTTAAGTCGGCTTCGACAAGCAAACCTGGAAAAGCAGAACAGGGAATCAGCAATAAAGTGAATTGCGTTGGAAGGAGATTAAAATAAAACACGGGGTCAGTGTGGTGGAAACATAAGGGACAGATGAGAAAGGATTAAAGGATTAGTTGAAAGGTGAAAGCTGTTCACACAACAAAGTCCCCACAGTCAACAAAGGGGTAATTTGTTGTTAGGTCAGTACATGCATGGTCCATATCAGGAAGTGTCTTCAGACTGCGGTTGCTTGAAGCATTGACCTAGAAATACAGAAATTAAAATAATAACATCAGGCGAGTGAAGGCAATAATTTCCGTTAGGGTCCGCACACTGCCTCTGTGGTAGAGTTGCTACCTTACAGCGCCAGAGACCTGGGTTTGATCCTGACTACGGGTGCTTTCTGTACGGAGTTTGTACGTTCTCCCTTTGGCTGTGTGGGTTTTTCCTCGGTGCTCCGGTTTCCTCCCACATTCCAAAGACGTGCAGGTTTGCAGGTGAATTGGCCACGGTAAAGATGGTAAATTGTCCCTAGTAGGTACGATAGTGCTAGTGTTTGGGGATCGCTTGTTGGCACAAGCTCAGTGGGCCGAAAGGCCTGTTTCCGTGCTGTCTCTCCAAACTAAATTAAATGGCTGCAAACACAGCTCCTTGCTGAAACCATGCTGACCAATTGGCTTCTGTAAATTGTCCCTAGTGTGTAGGATAGTGCTAATGTATGGGATTGCTGGTTGGCATGGACACAAGGGGCCAAAGGATCTATTTCCACATTGTATCTCTAATATAAACTAAACTCTATAGTGTTTGATGTATGTGTGTGAATAAGGAGATTACAAGAAATGCTTGGTTGTTGGCAGGATTTTATTGGAGAAACGGTTAAGTCCTATTTTTTCATCAACGTTGTAAATCAAGAGGATTTTCAGAGCAGTGGGTGTCATTGCCTCTGCTCCTATTACAAATTTTGAGACAAATCCTTGGACCATTTGATATATCACAGGCTAATAGGTTAGCAGAATAGAAATACACTGTACCATGACATAATAGACAATGTCAGCATATCTGTGTCATTAGTGTGAAAACACAAACCGAAGAGAGACACAAAAAGCTGGAGTAACTCAGCGGGACAGACAGCATCTCTGGTGCGAAGGAATGGCTGACGTTTTGGGTCGAGATCCTTCTCGCACCTCCAGGTTCTGACACAGTTTCTTCCCAGCTGTTATCGGGCAACTGAACCATCCTATCAACAGAGCAGTCCTGAGCTACTAACTTCCTCATTGAAGACCCTCAGACAATCTTTACTTGGACTTTATTGGACTCTATCCTGCACTGTGGTAACTGTGAAATCGACAGAAGGATGGAGGGTTGGGTGTGTATGCTTGCTTTGTCCGTGATATTTATTTAGTTGTTTATCTTTATTATTTTACCGTGTATGTATCGTTAGCTTTAGAAATGTTTGAATGCTGTACTGACTGGCTGACATTGTAATCATATGTAGTCTTTCTGCTGGCTGGCTGGCATGTAACGAAAAACTTTTTGCCTTACCTCAGTAACAATAAATGAAATTAAACTAAACTAACTAACACTGATGAACTATGGACTCAAACAGTACTGATAGACAAAATGGGAGGTGACAGGGCTTTAGTTTGTGAGTGAATAAATGGGAAAGGGTTGGAGGTGCTAACCTTGAACCCACTATAGTTTAGAAGCATTTGGCATAACTTGAGCGCAACTTATTAGATCCTGAAGTGCTTTGACAGGATGGATGTGGAGATTCCTTTTGGTGGGGAATCTACAATTGATAGGCCACTGCCTAAAAATAAGGAATGACCATTTAAGACAGAGATGAGGTGAATACTATCTCTCAGAGGGTGTGAGTCTTCAAATATTATTTTGAGACAGAGCTAACCATTATAAGATTATTGATATAACAATTTATGCTTCGCACTTGTCACACAAAGGGGGGTGGGTGTATGGAACAAGCTGCCAGAGGAGGTAGTTGATGCAGGGACTATCTCAACGTTTAAGAAACAGTTAGACAGGTACATGGATAGGACAGGTTTAGAGGGATATGAACCAAACACAGACAGGTGGGACTAGCGTAGCTGGGACATGTCAGCCGGTGTGGGGACGTTGGGCCAAAGGTCACTCTATGACACTATGACATGCAAATGAATTTGGAAACATTCTAAATTCCATGTTTGAATCTTTTCATTGTTATTTTATCTTAGCAAAGATAGAACACAGGAAGCAGAGTTTGAGATTGACTTCATATTTGTTACTATTTCTTCCAGCTTAAATTTTCACATATAGAAAGAGCCGCTCAAACATCACACCATTTATCCTTGCACGATTTATGCACAGGAGCCGTTTTATTGATGTGTTAATCCATAGTAATCACTTCCTGACAACATTGTGACCGTTGCAAAATTGGAGTTGACATTTTCTGCATTGCTGACTTAAACTGGAGCAGTAATGTGCAACTCCGTTTTAACTCCCAGTGAAACAAAGAGTCTGAAGAAGGGCCTCAACCTGAAACGCACCTATTCTTTTTCTCCAGAGATGCTGTCTGACCCGCTGAGTTACTCCAGCTTTTTGTGTTTATCTTCGAGCTAATCCTACAGCCTGACCTGAATATTGATGGCAGCTGTTTGCATCTAGGCATCATCAAAAGCCTTTTGGAAATTCTAATGAGCAGAATAGTATTGGATTGAAAGATTCAAAATACTGATAATCTCAGAACTTTACCAATCAAATTACTTCTCACAATAGCAGTGGAACCTAACATTAAGTACTGTTTCATAAATAACATCAGATTGTAGCTTAGTGGTAGAGCTATGATCTGTTGGTTTTCACCGAGACAGAAATGGAACTGACACAGTGATAAGGCTACACAGTCAAAGCTGAATTCATCCCCATTCAAGGCTCACAGTGTCAAAGACTTGGGAATCAGTAAGCAAGATATGAAGCCTTTGGAAACAAATACTGGTAGAAAGCAGAGTTTGGCCTTTGAAGAACTGAAACTCAGCGGTGAAAACAGTGCAGTTGGCACGGGTGGCCTTGTCAGATGTACATCAGCAGATCATCTGTGAATTCACCAAGAAGGCTGGGAATACATGGAGTTAAGCTCAGAACTTGAAAAAAAAGAAAAGAGAAAGTCACAACATAAGCTGCAAGCGCTCGAAGCAAGTAAAGATAAATCAGAAGATGGACACACAAAGCTGGAGCAACTCAGAGGCTCAGACAGCATCTCTGGAGAAACGGAATAGGTAACATCTCGGGTCGAGGCCCTTCTTCTGACTGAGAGTCAGGGGAAAGGTAAATTAGAGATATAGACTGTGATGCAGAGAGAAATAGAACAAGTGCCTTTTGAGGGGCTTTAGGATAGGCACATGGATAGGCAGGGGATGGGGGGGGGTTATAAATTATGCACAGGCAGATAAGAGATGGTCTGATCACAGATATTGGGGACCGGAGGACCTGTTCTTGTTCTTATTCTGTAGTGTCCTGTGTTCTATGTATCACGGAATGAGAGTTTGGGCAATGCCTTGTGATGTTTTACTCTGTTTTAGAGTCGTGGAGTTATACAGCAGAGAAAATGGTGTACGTACTAAATAAGTTCAAATTACAACCTACAATCAACATTAAATAACACTACAACTAAATATACATCAGCTTGAAGAAACTATATGGATTATTCAAGCATTCTTGCTGGCCAGGGGTGGTGGTGAATTCTGGTGAACTTCTACTGCTGCACCATCGAGAGCATCCTTACCAACTGTATCACAGTATGGTATGGCAACTGCTCTGTCTCCGACCGAAAAGCACTGCAGAGGGTGGTGAAAATTGTCAACGCATCACCGGTTCCTCGCTCCCCTCCATTGAGTCTGTCCAAAGCAAGCGTTGTCTGCGAAGAGCGCTCAGCATCGCCAAGGACTGCTCTCACCCCAACCATGGACTGTTTACCCTCCTACCATCCGGGAGGCGCTACAGGTCTCTCCGTTGCCGGACCAGCAGGTCCAGGAACAGCTTCTTCCCTGCGGCTGTCACACTACTCAACACTGTACCTCGGTGACTGCTCCCTGGACACTCCTCCCACAGGAAAAACACTATGACTGTATGTATGTAAATAGATTTATTTATTGAAATCATATTCTATGTCGCTCTCCAGGGAGATGCTAACTGCATTTTGTTGTCTCTGTACTGTACACTGACAATGACAATTAAAGTTGAATCTGAATCTGAATCTGAATCTTAATCTGAATCTGGTGGTGGAGGCAGATATTACAGTGGTGTTTAAGAGGCTTTTGGATAGGCACATGGACATGCTGGAAATGGGGGGATATGGAGACCAAACATGATGCCATTTGATTAGTACGGATGTCATTGATTAGTACGGGTGTCAGGGGTTATGGGGAGAAGGCAGGAGAATGGGGTTCGGTGGGAGAGATAGACCAGCTATGATTGGATGCAGAGTAGACTTGATGGGCCAAATGGCATAATTCTGCTCCTATCATTATGACCTTATGAAGACATTCAGACCGAAGGGCCTGTTCCTGTGCTGTGCAGTTCTATGTATTATATGATCTCTTCATGGGAAAGGACATTCAAGGTCCTGATGAACTGCAGGTGAATATCATTGACAGGACCTGCTGCAACAATTACAATGAGTTAATTTTCCTTCCAAGAATTGCGCTGAAATAAAATGATTTGTGTCGTAGATGAAATGCAAACGGTTGCACCCTTGTTAGATGGTGGCATTGAAACAACAGATAAAGGGGGCAATACTGTGAAACATGTTTGTAGATGTTAAGCAAACCCTTCAGCACTTTAGACAAGAGTCAAGTGTTCCAATGATCATGACTTTACGTTGAAAGCATCATTGGCAATTAGGGTGATGCCTGTACCTGCCTGTACCATTAATGCAGTGTGTTCGCTGTATGGTGATATAGAACCTGTTGAAGAAACAACATGGGGGGTCGTCACTGAGATTTGCTCTTCCATTATATATTATGCCAATCGGCAGTGAGTTGGGCAAAAACTGAAGATTCAAAGGAAAAGAAAGAGGTTTTAGCACCAGCAGATGAATGGTTAGTTGGCAAGAAAAATAATTGAAGAATACACCGGGTGGCGCCTCTAATGGCCGCCTCGCCAACAGTTGTCTCGTCCCTTCTGTGTTTTTGTTATTTTAAGTATGTCTTAAATGTATGTTTTAATGTTTCCTGGTGTGTTTTATGTGTGGGGGTGAGGCTGGTTTGGGGACATTTTTTTCAGCCACTTACCTCGACGGAGATGCGATTTTTTTCCCATGTTGCATCTCCGTCCCCGCCTGCGGCCTACAACGTGGAGTGGTGCGGCCTTTCCTGGGGCCGGCCCGGAGCTTCAAGCGGCCTTTCCTGGGGCCGCAGGAGCAGCGCGGCGTGGACTTACTATCGTGGAGCGGGCGATCCTTTGCCGAGGATCGCCAACGAAAGCGCGCCGACCGCGGGGCCTGCGGACTTTAACATGGTGAAGCTGCGGTCTCCGGTAAGAAGAGACCAACTCGGAAGCTTCATGCCGAGGAGTGTTCCGATCCGTCCTGACGCCAGAGTTTCCATCATCCCGGCACGAGAGCTTGCACATTGAACCATCGGCAGCGGCGAACTGCGGACGGTTCATCAGCCCTGACCACCGCGGGTGAACAAAGGAGGAAGATGACTGATCTTTATTGCCTTCAATCACAGTGAGGAATGTTGATTCCACTGTGGTGGATGTTTATGTTCAATTTTGTTTTATGTGACTGTGTGTATTGTTGCTTTTAACTTAGTATGGCTGTATGGTAACTCAAATTTCACTGTACTTTAATTGGTTAAGTGACAATAAGCGCGAGCTTGAACTTGAAAAAGACACAAAGTGCCGGAGTAACTCAACGGGTCAGAGAGCATCTCTGGAGAATGTGGATATGTGACCTCGGGTCGGGACCCATCTTAAAACTAATTGCAGGGACAAGAATGTACTTGTCCAGGTGTGTTTGGTTTTGGGAATATACAACAGTCCAGGACAGGAATAAGCCCTTTGGCCCACTCTGTCCATGCCGAACACGACACCAAGTTAAACTAATCACCTTTGTCTAAACATGATCCATATCACTCCATTCCCTGCAAATCCACGTGCCTATCCAAAAACCTTTTATACGCCACTATCGTATGTGACTCCAGACACCCACCACTCTGTTTAAAACATATGCCCCGCACATCTCCTTTCAACTTTGCCCCTCTCACCTGAAAGCTATGCCCTCTTGTCTTTGACATTACCACTGGAAAAAAGACTTCTGACTGTCTGCCCGAGAAGCACAGCAATGAAGAATTATTATAAAGGAGCACGTATAAATAGAAAATATGACAAAGACAAATTAGATCGAAGTTCAGCTAAATTAATTCACTGAATAGAAAAATAAAATGAGATTATTATCGGAATGTTTTTTGCATAATTGTAACGACATATGAATAAAAGGAATAGGGATTTAAATAAGTGAAAGTGAAATATATTAAAATGTATGCTTAATGCATGCACATACAATTTAATTTGTGTAAATATTTTTTACGTGATGAGTATATCCAATATAATTTGTATGGATTATTTGGTATCAAGATAAAATTAAATATTTATGAAATCATATGCTTACATTAATGTCAATTTCTGCGCTGAGAGGAAATTGTGTTAATGTTACTGGTTCACTAACAGTGGGCGTGTAATGAGACATGGATTAGGGGGTGGATCAGAATGCATTACGTGGTTTTGCACTGCACAATTGGAATAAAAGGCACAAAGATGCCTTGTGAACTCAACTTACTGCAGCAAAGTCAATAGAGTTATAAAGTCATAGAGTCATACAGCATGGAAACAGGCCCTTCGGCCCAACTTGTCCACACCGACCCATGTCCCTCTAAACCTTTCCTATCCATGTACCTGTCCAAATGTCTCATAAACATTGTGTTAGTACCTGCCTTAACTACTCCCTCTGGCAGCTCATTCCATATACCCACCACCCTTTGTGTAAAAATGTTGCCCCTCAGATTCCTATTAAACTTTCCCCCCTCACCTTAAACCTATGTCCTCTGGTTCTCGATTCCCCATACTCTGGGCAAGAGACTCTTTATTTACCTTATCTCTGGGCCCCATAGCAGAGCGGCCACGTCGCGGGGCTGGAAACTGGAAGTATCCCGAGCTAATTCTGCTACCACTATTATCTATTGCAACAAGCGATGGCTCCCACTGATTATCGCTGGAAGCTTGCATCCTTTTCAGGACGAACGGTGACAGCGATGTCAACATTTGAACATGGAAGATGGACACGTACGGAGAAGACCTTATCTATTCTCCTCACGATTCTGTACATCTTTATAAGATTGTATAAGATCATGTACCTGTACACTGTGAATGGCTCAATTGCAACCATGTATTGTCTTTCTACTGAGTGGTTAGCATGAAACAAAAGCTTTTCATTCTTGGTACACATGACAATAAACTAAACTCAAACTCTCATCTACCTGAGCTCCAAGGAATAGAGTCCCAAGCAAATTTAGGGCACCTTGGGGCACCTCATTCAATGTACTGACCAGAAGAGTTTTGTGTTGTAAACTCCGACCCATGCTGTTTAAATGGAAATTAATACTTGTAATCAGCATGGTCTGATCCAAGGTAGAACGTGTTACATTTATGTGTGGTTTAATAGGGAATTGGTATTGAGCAACAGGAGGTCTAAAATAGGAATAGGATGGCCCACAATGTCTGTGCCGAACATGATGTCAAGTGATCTGTATCAGTTCAGTTTAATTTATTGTCATGAGGTACAGTGAAAAGCTTTTGTTGGGTACTAACCAGCCAACGGGAAAAAATACATGATTGCAGTCAAGCCATTCGCAATGTACAAATACATGACAAGGGAATAACCGTTAGTGTAAGGTAAAGTCAGTAAAGTCTGATCAAAGACAGTCGGAGGGTCACCAATGAGATAGATAATAGTTCATGACTGCTCTCTGGTTGTGGTAGGATGGTTCAGATGCCTGATAACAGCTGGGAAGAAACTGTCTCAGAATCTGAAGGTGTGCCCTCCATTTCCTCAATAGATATCTGGTGGATATATGGAATGAGCCGCCAGAGGAGGTAGTTGAGGCAAATACTGTAATAGCATTTCAAAGGCACTTAGACAGTTACGTGGATAGGAAAAGTTTGTAGTTATAGGGGCCAAAATCAAGCAAATGGGCTCAGCTTAGTTGGGACATCTTGGTCAGTATGAATGAGTTGGGCCATATGGTGAGTTTCCCTGCTATGACTCTATGACTCTTGGAGGAATTCTAAAACTAGAGGACATAGGCTTAAGGTGAGAGTGGAAAGATTTAAGATGGACCTCAGCATGAACTTTTTCCATTCAGAGGGTAGTCCTTATCTGGAACGAGCTGCCAGAGAAAGCTACAGAAGCGGATATAATTATAACGATTAAAAGAGATTTGGACAGATACATGGCTAGAAAGTGTGGAGAGAGCTGTTGACCAAATGCAGGCAAATAGGACTTGCCCAATATTCCAACTGACAGCATGGACAAAATGGGCTGAAGGGCCCGTTTCCGTGCTGTACAGCTCTATGATGCCATGACTCTAGGTCTAGTACATTGGGAGAAAATAAAGAAGAAAGAAAGCGGATGGGTTGTCAGTGATGAGCGGGGAGAAGACTGAAAGGATGAGATACAGTTGGGAGGTGAAGAAAACAGAAAATACAATGGAAGTGGCCTACAGGAACATAGGTATAGGCAGGTCGATCAGAGGAGTGGTCTTGCCATCATGTTTGGCACATTTACTGTGGGCCGAATGGCCTGTTCCTGTGCTGTACATTTCTAGGTACTATGATTTTCTCATCAGCACAGTGTTGCAGCACTAGAGTTGCTGCCTCGCAGCACCAGAGACCCAAGTTCAATCCTGACTACAGGTGCTCTCTGTACGGACTTTATACGTTCTCCCTGGGACCGTGTGGGTTTTCTCCGGGTGCTCCGGATTTCTCCCACATGCCACAGATGTGCAAGTTGACAAAATACTGGAGTAACTCAGTGGGACAGGCACCATCTCTCTAGAGAAGGAATGGGTGATGTTTCGGATCGAGACCCCGAGTCTGAAGAAGGGTCTCTACCCGAAACGTCACCCATTCCTTCTCTAGAGATGTTGCCTGACCCACTGTCACTCCAGCATTTTGTGTCTATCTTCGGTGTAAACCAATAGCTGCAGTTCTTTCCGACAGGTTTGTAGATTAAGGACCTGTCCCACTGTACGAGCTCATTCAAGAGCTCTCCCGAGTTTCCCCTGATTCGAACTCGGAGAATTACGGTAATAGCCGCTCGTAGGTACTCGGGGCTCTCGTGGACATTTTTCAACATGTTATTCCTCATCTATTCGCTGCACATGTTGAAAAATCTGCACTAGTCTTCACGAGCGTTCCGCGTTTCCCGAGTACCTGCCGTTAGCGTTACGAGCCGCTAAGAGATGTCCCGAGCTCTGACGCACCCGCTACGTACATTTCACGTGCTTCCCACGAGTTTGATTTTTTTTAAACTAGGAGAGCTCTTGAATTACTTCGTACAGTGGGACAGACCCTTTAATTGGCTTCTGTGAATTGCCCCTAGTGTGTACAATAGAACTAGTGTAGGGGCGATCATTGGTTGGCACAGGCTCGGTGTGCCAAAGGGCCTGTTTCCACACTGTATCTCTAAACTAAAGGAGATTATTAAAATTGCACACCTTAAGGCGAGGGGGTGGACAGGTCATATCTATCTTAGCTTCTGAAGGAAGTGTGCTTGCAGATCATGCATCACTAGGCTGTAGTACAAGCATAATTGTAAGGCTTCATTTTTGCCAGGTGTTTGTCTCTGTGGTGAAGGTTTCAAGTGTCAGGATTTATGGCGACCTGCCAAATCAGGATGACCAGGGGCAACGTGTCTTCGGGGAGGTCCGTACAATGAGAAGAAAGACAGTCGACGGAAGAAAGATGTTGCTTAACTGTGTACTAAACCACAATGCTTCATCACTGCCAGCTCCCATGTCCCATCCTCTTACTGTGGGCTCATTGCCATTTGGCTATGCAGATTCTCAAACAACATAGCCATCTCACTCTTGGCATTGTCAAACTCCAAACAATAATGATTTTGCAAAGCCTTATTGTGTTGAGCAATATCACTGTTTAGCGTAGTGTAATTTAGAATTACAGCACGGGAACAGGCCCATGTCACTGGGATTTATACTTTTTTTTAGTTCTGGAGATACAACGTTAGTGGTGATTTTACAGAAACCAACTAACCAACAAATCCGCATGCCTTTGGGATTAGGGAGGAAACTGGAGCATCCAGAGGGAACCCACATGATCGCACAGAGAACGTGCAAACTCCACAATAACAGCATTTATAGACTACACTGGCGGAACACGAGATGTTTTTGATTAAATTGATTGAAAGATACATCATGGAAACAGGCCTACTCTGGGTAAAAGACTTTGTGTATTCACCCTGTCTATTCTTCTCATGATTTTATATACCTCTATAAGATCGCCCCTTAGCCTCCTCTGCTGAAGGAATAAAGTTCTAGCCTGCCCAACCTATTCCCATAGCTCAGGCCCTCAAGTCCTGGCAACATTTGGACATGTACATGGATAAGAAAGGTTTAGAAGGATATGGGCCAAACGCAGCAGGTGGGACTAGTGTAGATGGGACACTTTGGTCGTCATGGGAAAGGTGGGCCGAAGGGCCTATTTCCACGTTGTATGGATCCATGACTCAATAACATCCTAGTAGATATCCTCTGCACTCTTTCCAGCTTAATGGCATCTTCCTGCAGCAATCCGTCCTTGAAAATGTGTTTTTATTTAATATGAAAGAAATGTGAATTCTTAATCTCATTCAATACCCACAGCGGTTTGGTAATATTGTATGAAAATTCATTCATTGTACCCCTTTGCTGCTCGATAGGTATTTTGAGGATTTCTATGCCCTCTTTTGATGCCATATTTAAATGAAAACATCCTTCAACATGCAGCACGCAACAGGATGACAGAGACGTACTGAGGAGAGAGCAAATTGAAGAATGGGTCTCCTGAAGAACTAAGGAATAAGATATGATATGGACTCGGCTACAATGAACTGGAGGGCAATGCATGAATTAATGAGAGAAGTAGATTGGTAAGTTTCAAAAGAAATTTAGATATGATTTCAACAAAGGAAAAATGTTGTACGACTACGTGGAATGGGTGAATAGTTGGGTGAACTATTCAAAGGAACAGCATAGGCTTCCAGGGCTCATTATATAATTCTACGGTTCAACTAGCTTTAGCTTCCATGAATACATCAAGAGTAATACCCTGAAGATAGACACAAAATGCTGGAGTAACTCAGCGGGCCAGGCAGCATCTCTGGAGAGAAGGAATAGGTGACGTTCCAGGTCGAGACCCTCCTTCAGACTGATCTCAGGGGAAGGGGAGATACATAGATAAGGAAGTACAAGGTGTGAAAACAGGACAAAGGGAATCGAGATCAAGAAAAGTGTAGAATAGATCATTGTTAGCTGGGCGAAGGTAACAACAAAGCAAACAAACTGGACTCAGAGACAATAGGACTGGTCGGAGAAATGGGAAGGAGGAGGGATGGAGAGAGAGGAAAGGCAAGGGTCACTTGAAGTTAGAGAAGTCAATGTTAATACCGCTGGGTTGTGAGCTGCCCAAGCGATGTATCAGGTGCTGTTCTACCAATTTGCACTGGGCCTCACTCTGACAATAGAGTAGGCCCAAACCAGAAAGGTCAGTGCAGGAAAGGGATGTTGTAGTTAAAGTGTTTAACAACCGGGAGAATAATACATTAATAGAGTTAGAGAATCATACTGCATGGAAACAGGCCCCACGGCCCAACATGTCCATACCCACCAAGTTTCCTACCTGAGGTAGGAAAACCTGCTGGAAAGCTGGATAGCTGGAAAAGAGAGGCAAGACAGGACAAAGCCTGGCACATGATAGGTCCAGTCTCATTTTCAGATTGCAGTTTGTAGCAATGTTACAAAATTTTGAGATTAAAAAATCAAGTCTGCAATTTATCCCATCAGATAAAGCATAACAATAAGTTTAATTTGACACCTAATTCACTTTCATATCTCAAGTAATAAAAAAGTTATGGCCATTTTCATACTCGGAAATTAGCATCTTGTTCCCTATTGATTTTCTATGGACATAACAAAAAAGCTGTGATCGAGGACAGTCAAAAGCCCATAACCTTCTTAAAAATTAAGAGAACTGAATGAAATTTTCAGTTATCATAGATTGAACCATTCTGAAACAAATATAAAATAATCTTACTTGGAGGACCTGAAATTAAAGCATATAATTAGTTAGTTACCCAATTGTAGCTAATTTCAAACTTCAATTACTAGATCTAAACATCTATCCATTTCTTAATAAATGATTAACATTTTTAAATAGCCTAAGTGTCCAAATAATATTCACAAATAATTCACAATAAAACATGATTTTTAAATCTCATTTACATTAATTTATAGGCCAAATGGAAGGAATTTAGTGTTCAATTGCTGTAAATTAAAGTCAATTAAAATCGGCTTTCTAGCGGGTTCCTGTGAACGCGCTGGTTTAGAACGTTCACATTGCGCTGGATTTGTGCCCTCAAATGCCCAGAAAAACACTGCGGGATATAAAGAGCCCAAAATGAACTATTCGCTATAGAAAACTTTATATATAGAGTTCTTAAGAAGCCCCTTTTAATGTAAAAATAAGGTACATACCTTTAATTGTTTGCTTTATAAAACCCTGGGGCTGCGAGAGGTCGCGGGTTTAGAGAGTGGTTTTTAAACTACTATAGCTATTATACAAGGCCATAAAAACTAATAATACCTTTTGCGACGGGGTCTTTCAGCGATTTTCCGTTAATGATTTACTAGGCTGAACATTTTCGATTGCAACAGCCTAGTAAAAATCGCGTTTTAAACCCGCCCCCTCTAAACAGCGCCAAAATCGCGCACATGGGGCTGGGACAGATTCTCAGCCACAATTCAGGTCGGCTTTGTAACATACCTACAGTTTGCATTCTCTGTGCACACGGCCGATAAAATGCATGAAAATTGTCTACAACCAATATCCAAACTGTTTGCTGTAAAGTTCAGAGTGGTTACTTCATACAGCACAGAAACAGGCCCTTCAGCCCATCATATTCATGCTGACCATCAATAACCCATGCCGTCACCCCATTAATCCAGACTTGGTCCACAGTTGTGGTCCAGAACCTACAGATTTAATACAATGAACTCAATTATTAGAGTTTGCCCAAACATCTCTCATAAATTACTTCACAGTAGGGTGGCTCAGCAGTAGAGTTGCTGCCTTACAGCGCCAGAGACCCTAGTTCGATCCTGACTGCAGGTGCTGTCTGTGTGGAGTTTGTATGTTCTCCCTGTGATCATGTGGGTTTTCTCCAGGTGCAAAAGTTTCCTCCCACAGTCTAAAGGGGTGTGGGTTTGTAAGTGAATTGGCTTTGGTAAAAATTTAAATTGTCCCTAGTGTATAAGATAGTGCAGGTAGGTGTATGGGTGATTGGTGGTCGGCAAGGATTCAGCGGACCAAAGGGCCTGTTTCCACGCTGTATCTCTAAAGTCCAAAATAAAGAAGCATTGCTGAAATCATCTAAACTTTTAATCTCATTAAAATGTTTGTGAAGTCACTACCCTAGGAAATAGTACTGATCTATCACATCCTTGCACACAATATATTGCGCTGAAACCCTTCAACACAATATATATTCCCTGCAGTTTGTTCAAACTCCTGGCAATGACCAATTTTAATTTTGCATTTGATGTAGCCAGCAAGAATTAATCCAACAAATAATTCACCGTGGCCAAAAATGTTTCATTTTTATCACAGGCAAGGAGTCAAAGAGGTTTTTTCAATTAAAAATAATTTGCATAAACACGTTAAAAAACTATTCTGCAACAACTCGTCTTTAGAAATTGAAACTGTCAATTAAAATTTTAAATCGGGAGTATTTGACCAACTGGAAATGTTAGAGCAATTATGTTGCAGGAAAGGTTTAGCAGGCAATATTTTCCAACATTGTTTGAGTTCTTTTGCCTGTCTAAAGCACAAGGTTAATCAACCCAAAGAGGAGTGTTCTTTGGTTTGGCCAACGCCATCTGTTCCTCAATGTGGCAAACTGCCTTGCAGACTGAACACAAAAAGCATTGAAAGCTACACTTGCATTGTATCAGGTTGTCTGAGAGTTGGGGTAGGTTTAAGTCAATAGAACACAGAAGGACAGAGACACAAAGCGCTCTCAGTACCAGAGACCCATGTTCAATCCAAACTTAGGGTGCGGTCTGTACAGGTTTGTACGTTCTCCCTGTGATTGCCTGGGTTTTTGCAGGCTCTCCGCTTTCCTCCCACATTTCAAAGATGTACATGATTGCAAGCTAATTGGTTTTGGCAAAGATTGTAAATTGTCCCTAGTTTGTAGGAAAGTGCTAGTGTACTGGGATCGCTGGTCGGCGTAGAGTCGGTGGGACAAAGGGCCTGTTTCCGTGCTTTATCTCTAAACTATAACTACAGATGCTGGAATCTTGAGCAGAACACAAAGTGCTGGAGAAACTCAACAGGTCAGGCAGCATCTGTGGAGAGAATGGACCAGCGTTATGTTGGTCAGGACCTTTCTTTGGACTAAATCTTCAGAAGAAGGATTTAAAGCAGAATCATCTTCTTATAGTTCTTCCGCAGATGCTGCCTGACCTGCTGAGTTTCTCCAGAAACATCAACTTGCCGTAGCCTCCTTGCCGAAGACTCACACGTTACCTCCCAAGGCCTTTCACCTCACAAAGCCATACTTTTATTTGCTGATCAATTAACTAACTTACCAATTAACTAATTTAGATTTTGCACCCAATCCCCGCACTCTCTCCATCAACTGCCGCTCCTCTGCCGACCTTGAAGGTATGTCCCGATCTTGAAGGTATGTAGGAGAAAGTCTTCCTTCAGTCAATCCACTCCCTCGCTGCTCTGGCTGCTGCTCCTCTGCCACCAAGGTAATTCAATTTAAATTTCTTATATTTAGAAGCTTGCACTTGACAGGAATAGCTCATTCTTCCAAGATGCTGTTTGTCGACTTGTACTGTGCCGTCTAGATAATTTGCATGTTCAGCAATTGCACAAATAAGTACATTTATTGCATCATAAATTTTACACTTCCTCACGATGTCGAAGAAGCCCATTCTGCCCATTGAGTCTATGCTGGCTGTAGGAGGAATCCAACATCTCCTGATGGCATCAAGTTGACCATTTCAAGAGTGTTTTCGTCAAGAATGTTTTATTGTCATATGTCCCAAACAGAACAATTTAAACATAGTACTCTGTAAACAATATATTAAATTTAAAAATAATATGCGTGTGTATATGTATAAATACGTGTGTGTATATATACAGTATGTGTGTGTGTGTATAATTGTGTGTATATATGTGAGTATATACACACACACACACACACACACGTATGTGTATATGTACATGTGTGTGTACATCCCCCAAATAAACTTCAAATTACATAGGCCTGTGGGCATTGGTTTTGTCTTTTTGCACTAATATTGTTTTTAGATATATATATATATACACACACACACACACACACACACACACACACACACACACACACACACACACACACACACACACACACACACACACACACACACACACACACACACACACACACACACACACACATATATGTATGTATATGATTAAAAGTCTCATCTTGACCACTTCCTGGCTGCGCTGTATATTGATTTTAGAAAAAACGCTACCATATATCGCTATGATTTTTGACCATCTTACTCACAGTCCTCCTCCGCTGAGCAGACCCTGTAGATTTTTCTTATCAATGAAAAATAACAATGTTATGAGTGTTTAAAAAACCTTGAGATCCTTTCGCCTGTCAATCACCGCGATGAAGGTAACGCTCCTTCTGGGGGGGGGGGCAGGACTATAAAACCCCAGATGCCTGGACGTGACTCAGTCACTCTGCAAGATCGCGAGGGAGAGGCCACGACTGTCATTCTAAACTGTGAATCAACTGAACTGTGAGTCTGTAATGTAGTTGCAATAAATGATTTGTTAGCCCTTAATGACAATACCATGAGTTGTTTGTTTGCTGCCTGCCTGTGCTGCCAATGCCTGTGCTTGAAACTGCATTAGGTGCTTTTTGGTTCAGGTTCATTTTGACTGTCATTTGGAAGGAATAAATGCAGAGGTTTCATTGCGTTAGGTCGTGCGACTGTGTTTGGTGTCAAAAGTCCCGCTCATTTGTGTGACGTGTGTGTATATACTAAAACCAGTCCCTTAAACACCCCATATTATTTATACATGATCACATATATTTAGATTGTCGGGAAGAAGCTGACCCTGAACTTGAATGTGATATGTGTGTGTGTGTGTAAATATGTAAGTATGTGTGTGTATGCTTTCAGGCTCCTGTTCCTTCATCCTGATGGCAGAAGTGCTTCCCCACAGTTAAAGGATAGTTAGTGCAATCATCGTCAACCTTACTGTGTGAGACAACATAGGTGCAGCAATCCCTGCACCTCTTTCTGATGCCAAGATGCATTTGACTCATTGAGAAGGAAAGCTGAAGTGACAAAGGCAGAGGACAGTCCATTAGCAAGACCAACGCAGCTGCGTAATATTGAAGCCTAAACCTGGAGACTGATTGAAACAAACAGTGCATTTGAACATAGAATGTAGATTGTAGGACGGTACAGCACAAGTGCAGGCCCTTCAGCCCACAATGTTTTGCCGATCATGATACCAAAATAAACTAATCTCCTCTGGCTGCACATGATCCATATCCTTCCATTCCCCACCTATCCAAAAACCACAATCACCACGATTATATCTGCCACATCCACCACTGTGTGTGTGTGCACGTGCGTGGGTGTGCATTGCGTGTGTCTGTGTGTGTGTGTGTGCGTGTGTGTGCATTGTGTGTGCATTGCGTGTGTGCATGTGTGCATGTGTGTAATTAACCCTGCATGACTCCTTTAAACTTTGCCCCTCTCACCTTACAGCCACGCCCTCCAGTCTGTGATATTTGCAGCCTAGATAAAGGTTCTGACTGTCGACCCTGTTATCCCTTGTGGAAACATTTCATGAATTTCCTATAGGATTGAATTCAACTCAATTTCACAACCTCCTTCCTAAAATTAAGTAAATTCATGTTATGCACGGTTGTTGCTTTGATTGATTTCAGCTAAGTTGCCCCAGATTTAATTAGTGATTCTAATCACTTCTTTTCTTTGGAAGAGTTGTTTGATTTAATCTTTTCATTCTTGAATACTTATTAGTGACATCTCTATGTTAAAGGAATTTGTTGTTCAATCCCACTGGGTATATCAAATACCATTGCAACACCTTTAAAATATTCCTCTTTTGTTCACTGTGTTTTTGTCTCATTGGTGTTATGCTGTTTGAGACCAGTTGTTATTCTGTGGGGAAGGTGGGGGTTGGGTCCAGGAGGAAGAATCATAGAATCAGAATTGTTACAGCCCAGAAGCAGACCAAAAGTCAACCTGTCCAAATATCTTTGAAATGGTATTATAGTAGTTGCCTCAACTGCGACCTCTGGCTGCTTGTTCCATAGACCCACCACACTCTGTGAGAAAAAGTTGCCTCTCAGGTTCCTATTAAATCTTTCTCTCCTCACCTCAAACCTATGGTCTTGATGCAGAGGTAGACAAAAGTGCTGGAGAAACTCAGCGGGTGCAGCAGCATCCATGGAGCGAAGGAAAAGGCAACGGTTCGGGCCGAAACCCTTCTTCAGTTCTTGATGCCGCTACTCTGCGAAAAATACTCTGTGGATCCATCCTATCAATCCCCCTCATGATTTTATACACCTTTATAAGATCACCCCTCATCCTCCTGTGCTCCAAGGAATAACGTCCTTGGCTGCTCTACCTCTCCCTATAACTCAGGCTTTCGAGTTCTGGCAACATCCTTGTGGAAACAAGGGACTACAAATGGTCGCTTGCAAAAAAGGACACAAGGCGCTGGAGTAACTCAACGGGTCAGACAGCATCACAGGAGGGCATGGATAGGAGACATTTCGGGGTGGTACTCTTTATCAGACAAAGTGCTGGAGTAGAACCTTTCAGTAATAAGTTGCATTTGGTGCTCATCTCTATTAAACTAATGCTCATCTATGAAATAATTGAATGAGTAATGCCTTTACTTCCCCCCTCTCTCTCTCTTGTCTCTTATGGTTTTCAAGCTGCCATTTCCAAAAGGAAGTGGATTGTGAATAGACAATAGACAATAGGTGCAGGAGGAGGCCATTCGGCCCTTCGAGCCAGTACCGTCATTCAATGTGATCATGGCTGATCATCCCCAATCAGTACCCCGTTCCTGCCTTCTCCCCATATCTCCTGACTCCGCTATTTTTAAGAGCCCTATCTAGCTCTCTCTTGAATCCAGAGAACCTGCCTCCACCGCCCTCTGAAAATTCCACAGACTCACCACTCTGTGAGAAAAAGTGTATCCTCGTCCCTGTTCTAAATGGCTTACTCCTTATTCTTAAACTGTGGCCCCTGGTTCTGGAATCCCCCAACATCGGGAACATGTTTCTGGCCTCTAGCGTGTCCAAACCCTTTAGATTAGATTAGATTAGATTAGATTAGACTTTATTAACATATAAGTTTCAATAAGATCCCCTCTCACCCTTCTAAACTCCAGAGTGTATAAGCCCAGTTGCCCCATTCTCTCAGCATATGACAGTCCCGCCATCCCGGGAATTAACCTTGTAAACCTACTCTGCACTCCCTCAATAGAAAGAATGTCCTTCCTCAAATTAGTGAACATTGAGTACATCAGTGAGACCAGGTGCAGGCTTGGCGATCGCTTCTCCCAACAACTCCGCACAGTTTGCATTACCCAACCCGATCTCCCAGTGGCTCAGCACTTCAACTCTCCCTCCCATTCCGTATCCGACCTTTCTGCCTCAGCCAGATTGAGTCCCACCGCAAATTAGAGGCGCAGCACCTCATATTTCGCTAGGGTAGTTTACACTCCAGCGGTATAAACATTGACTTCTCCAATTTCAGGTAGTCCTTGCTTTCTCCCTCCTTCCCCTCCCCTTCCCAGCTCTCCCACAGCCCACTGTCTCCGCCTCTTCCTTTCTTCTTCCCGACCCCCACAACCCCTCATCAGTGTGAATAAGAGTCTCAACCTGAAACGTCACCTATTCCTTCGCTCCGTAGATGCTGCCTCACTCGCAGAGTTTCTCCAGCATTTTTGTCTACCGTGGATTTTGAACTGTTAGGTTATTCTGCTATAGGATCTTTGATTCTAACTGTGCTCCCGATGTGGTCTCCTGTAACTTATCTACCACACCCACTGTTCCCAATGTGGGCTCCTGCACATCGGTGAGACCAAGCGTAGAATTGGCGATCGTTTCACTGAACACGTGCTCAGTCCACCAAGACCTACTGGATCTCCTGGTCGCTAACCATTGTAACTCACCTTCCCATTCCAACACTGACCTTTCTGTCCTAGGCCTCCCCACCCCCGCACCTATGTCGACCTATTACCTTTGTAGAGCGGAACTGCAGATATTTACACCGAAGATGGACACAAAATGCTGGAGTAAATCAGCGGGTCAACAGCATTGGACCGAAATGTCACCTATTCCTTTTCTTCAGAGATGCTGCCTGACCTGCTGAGTTACACCAGCACCTTGTCCTTCGACTTATTACCTGCCCCTCCACCCCTCCCCCCCCCCCCCCCCCCCCCCCCCCCCCACATTCAGTCTCAACCCGAAACGTCACCTATCCATGTTCCCCAGGGGTGGCCAGATCTGCTGAGTTACTCCAGCACTTTGTGTCCTTTTGTAGATTATTCTTGGTCAGACTGATTGTGAAGATCTCACTTCGGCTCAGAGTATAGACAGTAGGTCCACAAATCACATAGTTTTTGTGGTCCTTTCCATTAATGACCAGTCAAGCTCAGAGGTTCCTAAGAAGCTTTATCGTGCAACCAAGCGACATGGGCAAGGGGTATATCTCACTTGGAAAAGCCTTAACAACCCAAAGATTTATCACACATTCATCCATCAATCTAACTGCTCGAGGCCATCCTAAGATTAATGATAATCCTCACTGAATAATGCCACGGGGACTTTATTTGGGTTTTTTTACACACAGGCACAGTCAAAATAATGAAAAGAATTGAATAAATGTATGAGGTAGCGCTCACAGGGGCTGGCCTGACATATCGATGCATTTCTTTTTTGCACTGAGAAACCAGCCTTAATTGATGCTTTACAGCAACAAGAAACTAGTCGTTGTGTAGCCCTGTAGTTCAGGCATTAAACCACAGCATTGTGCAGCGGACAAGATACGGCCTTTGCCATTTACAGAATTGCTGCATGAAACAGTCTTCACAAAGGCATAACGTGGAAGTTATGGGCAGTGCAGTTAACAGAACGTCGACAGGGGAACTCTGCAGGGGAAGTCAGCTGAGCATTTTGCGCATATGTGGGAGCACAATTTAATAAGCGCTTGGATAAAGGCTAGCTTACACTTGCCTTCTAACTGGCTTGTGTAGAAACCAAACTGGCTGAATGCAATCACTGCTTGCATATATTTATGCCTACAATATTCTGTTGTGCTGCAGCAAGCAAAGAATTTCATTGTCCTATCTGGGACACATGACAATAAACTCTCTTGACTTGACTTGAAAGGAACAACTTGCATTGCATTTTACATTGTTTAAGAAGGAACTGCAGATGCTGGAAAAATCGAAGGTAGACAAAAATGCTGGAGAAACTCAACAGGTGAAGCAGCATCTATGGAGCGAAGGAATAGGTAACGTTTCGGGTGGAGACCCTTCTTCTTCTTCAGAAGAAGATCCTTCAGAAGAAGGGTCTGAAGAAGGGTTTCGACCCGAAACGTCACCCATTCCTTCGCTCCATAGATGCTGCCTCTCCCGCTGGGTTTCTCCAGCATTTTTGTCTACCTTGTATTTTTACATTGTTAAGCATCCCAACCGTGTAGTCGCTTTGAGTTTTTAGCCACCAGTGGCAGAATTAGAAGAATGAGCTATTTAATCTTTGGCAGTGCATGGAAACAGGCCCTCCGGCCTGCCGAGTCTGCGCCAACCATCCGTCGCCCATTCACACGAGCTCTGCCTTATCCCACTTTTCCATTCACTCCCTACACACTAGGGCGCAATTTACAGAGGACAACTAACTTACAAACCCGCTTGTCTTTCGGATGTGGGAGAAAACCGGAGCACCCGCAGGAAATCCACATCATTATAGGGAGAAGGTGCAAACTCCACAAAGATAGCAACAGAGGTCAGGATCAAATCCAGGTCTCTGGCGCTGTGAGGCAGCGGCTTTACCAGCTGCTGCCCCCCCCCCTCAAAGTAGTGTTGTGAGCTCATTTAAATCTCGACTGACCTCCATAATGAAAACCATACCTGGATTTTAAAGGAATTTTAGTTTAGAGATACAGCGTGGAAACAGGCTCTTCGGCCTACCGAGTCCGCATTGACCAGCGATCACCCCATACACTAGCACTATCCTACACACACTAGGGACAACTTACAATTTTACCAAGCCAATTAACCTACAATCCTGTAGGTCTTTGCAGCGTGGAAAGAAATCTGAGCACCTGGAGAAAACCCACGTGGTCACAGAGAGAACATGCAAACTCCGTACAGACAGCAGCCGTAGTCAGGATCAAACCCAGATCTCTTGCGCTGTAAGGCAGCAACTCTACCACTCTGCCGTTGACATAGCTAAGTCTAAAATTTAGCTTTTGGCCGCTATCTACAATTGTCTTGGCCAAATGTTTTAAGAGGTAGATTACTGTCCGAGTGATGCCTGGATTTCTGGATTCCATTCCTGGGGAAAATAAACGGAGGTTTGGGAACAATTTTTGCCCAACAACCATCAGGCCATTGAACACGCCGAGCTCCAGCTAAACTCCAAACCATGAACTGTCTGGCTACGAGCCCAAAACGGATAAAGTGATGTGAATCGTTAAGCTCGGGGATAGAAAATTTGCATGTTTCAGGCGTGGTATTTTTTTTTCAGTGGAGGAGCAAGCAATGCGTCCATCAGCAGATGTAAGGGAGAATTATGCATTACATGACGAGAAACAGTTTAGTCAGCAGGGTTTCTGCAAGCAGCTGTGTTTGCAGCGGTTTAGTAAAGTCTTCAGAGAACAGGGGTGGGGAAGGGGGGGATGGGGAGTCAAGGATAGGAAACCATGAAGCTATTTCCAGATGGTAGACAGGAAGAACCGACGGAAAGATGTAGATCCAGGGCTAGGTCAGGACAGGAGATGATCGACTGATGATCGGGGCATAGGAAAGGGAGTTCATCAATTCATATGCAGAATTAGGTCATTCGGCCCATCGAGCCTGCTGCACCATTCAATCATGACTGATCTATCTTTCCCTCTCCACCCCAGGGAGGGACCTGAATGAATTAATCTGTGGGATTATCTATCAGATCTTGACTCATGAGAGATAGGAGTAGAATTAAGCCATTCGGCCCATCGTCAACTACATTCAATCATGGCTGATCTACCTCTCCCTCCAAACCCCATGCTCCTGCCTTCTCAACATAACCTCTGACACCTGTACTAATCAAGAATCTATCTATCTGCCTTAAAAATATCCACTGACTTGGCCTCCACAGCCTCTGTGGCAAAGAATTCCACAGGTTCACCAACCTCTGACAATAAATTTCTCCTCATCTCCTTCCTAAAAGAACGTCCTTTAATTCTGAGGCTATGACCTCTAGTCCTAGACTCTCACACTAGTGGAAACATCCTCCTCACATCCAATCTATCCAAGCCTTTCACTATTCTGTGTTTCGATGAGGTCTCCCCCTCATTCTTTTAAACTCCAGCGAGTACAGGCCCTGGGCCGACAAACGCTCATCATAGGTTGAGATGGGATCATTGTTGTAAACCTCCTCTGGACCCTCCCCAGAGCCAGCACATCCTTCCTCAGATATGGTGCCCAGAATTGCTCACAATATTCCAAATGCGCCCTTACTGGCACCATATAGAGCCTCAGCATTACATCCCTCACATCCAGGGATAGAGATAGCTGGCAGAGAGGTGCATTCTTCACAGTCTACAAGAATGGTGCGCGGCTCACTTAACACACAGGTATTTAATTTTGCAGCTAACGTTCACTTATACTGTGCATTTCACGAGATCAGGAAGCTGCAAACTACTTTGCAGTCAGTTAAGTACTTTTCAAGTGTGGACACATTAGATTGTCGGAAGAGCTGTGCTGGATTCAATTATTTAGTTTGTTTTATACCCTGTCTAATGATCCATTAAACAACCCTATAACCTGGACAGCACTAAAACTAACCTTGCAACCTGCTCCGTTAAGTTATTAATGTAAAATAAAAATGGCCATTTCGCAATTATTATAGCCCTTATAATTCAATACAAATTCAAATTTATAGCCAGCTCTACTCAACTGTTAAACCAACGACGCAATCAACACTGTAAAATAAACCTGACTTCTTGCACAATTCAAATCCCTCTCTGGCCCTTTACATCTGCAATTACCTACTCGAGAAGACTGAAGGAGCAAACTTGCTTTCATCTATCAAGCCACCTTTCTTGCCTCCTTAATCAATTATTAAACCATCCTTACAGCTTACAGTTTTTTTAGCTATTATTCCATTCAGCACAGCTCAACTACTGAACTAATTATATTCATCAGCGAAACCCAAATTTACTGCCTAGTCATTCATCCATTCAACCAATCTTTTAAACAGTACAACTCAAGTTTTAAAACAAGCACGAGACAATTATGTTGAATTATCAAATCAATCTAAGATAAAAAAGCATTGATTACCTATTATTTCAACCATTTGGTTTATGTTGTTCAATTGAACATGTGGTTGATTGAATGGATAATCAATGTTTCATCTTAAAGAAGTTAAGGTCCATATAATTCATTTACGCGTACAATTCCAAGGTGGGAGATCAGTTTTGGCACAACCCTATAGGTTTGACCGTTACATTGAATTCGTTACATTTGTCTTAAGATAGATACAAGGTGCTGGGATACCTCAGCGGGTCAGACAATATCTCTGGAGAAAAAAGGATGGGTGATAGGACCCTTCTGCAGAGTGTAAATTTGTCGTGCTATTGAGGGAGTGCAGCATAGGTTCACCAGGTTAATTACCCGGATGGCGGGACCGACATATGATGAAAGAATGGGTTAACTGGGCTTGTAGTCACTGGAATTTAGAAGAATGAGCGGTTATCTTACAGAAACATATAAAATACTTAAGGGATTGGACAGGTTAGATGCAAGAAAAATGTTCCTATTGTTGAGGGAGTCCAGAACTAGGGGTCACAGTTTAAGAATAAGGGGCAGGCCATTTAGGACTGAGATGAGGAAAAACGTTTGCAGCCAGAGAGGGTGAATGTGGAATTCTCTGCCACAGAAGGTAGTGGTGGCCAATTCACTGGGTGTTAGATTTATCTCTGGGCTAATGGAATCAAAGGATACGGGGGGAAAAGCAGGAGCGGGGTACTGATTTTGGATGATCAGCCATGATAATATTGAATGGCAGTGCTGGCTCGAAGGGCTGAATGGCCTACTCCTACACCTATTTTCTTTGTTTCCATGTTTCGATGTCTGTATCTATTCATTCGAATCCAGCAGTCTACCACGGCACCACTGTGCTGCCCCGACTCATTGTCAAATGGCCTTTAGATTTCTCCTACATTGTTTTCTTTGTTGATAACATATCTGCACTGATTGAATACTTCCTGTCTATGATCAATGATGTAACTTCCTGTCTATGATCAATGATGTAAATTAAATCTGTCATTTTTCCACTTTGATAATGGGTGCACATTAATTTTGTGCACTTGAAATGATGCACCAAGCCCTGTTTTGTTGTGGTAGTTCACTGATATTGGAACAGAATGATTGATTGAAAACTTTACACGTATACAAAGGGTGACAATGATTATTTTAAGGTTCTCTCTTTGAGATAGACTCTTCCTAAAATATCAGGTTAGCAATTGTCCCTTGATTCAAACTTGTTATGTTCTGATATATTATAATAACATTTGTACAGGACTTGGAAAAGCAGTTTAAATCACCCATGTCATTGTTCCACTGCATAACATTTTGCCTGGCAGAGCTGTTCCCATGAAATATCTGCTGTTGTTTTCAGAGAAAAATCAAAACACCTCTACTTAGAGTTCTGACTCTAAGCGTAAGGTTTGCGCAAGACTGATTTTGGTCTTCCCTGGCTCCCTGGCTCCCTAGATCTGAACACCATGTCCTTCAACATCATGTTAATCTTCACTTTGGTCAAGTATGCTTTATAAAATACTTGTTAAAAAGAAGATGGAGTCACAAGAGACAACAGATGCTGGAATCTTGAGCAAAACAAAAAAGTGCCAGAGAACCCCAACAGGTAAGGCATAATAAGGGAGGGAGTGGGCAGGTGACGTTTCTGGTTGAGACCCTTCATAGTTCTTCAGTCTGAAGAATCAGAATCAAAATCAGAATCACACTTTATTTGCCATATGTTTTGCAACATACGAGGAATTTCATTGGCCAGGTCAGTCATACAATTAAAAGCAACATATCACTCAAAAACACATTTTAACATGAACATCCACTACAGTGACTCCTACGCATTCCTCACTGTGATGGAAGGCGAAATAAACTTCAAGTCCTTCCCTTAGTTCTTCCTCGGTCGTGGGCCTCGAGCCTCCGTTGACGGGATGATCTTGACTCCCATAGCCGTCGGTGTTCGGGCCCTCCGCGTCGAGGCGATCAGCTCCCGCAACGGGGGGATGTCAGCACCCCCGTGCCGGGCGATCGAACCTCGTGTCGGGGCTGGTCGAACCTTCCGCGACGTTGGAGCTTCCCGACTAGCCTCTCCCGACTGCGAGCTTGATGGTAAAGTCCGCGGTGGCCGCGGTGGGAGCGATCCCAGGCAAGGCAAGTCCGCACCCCGCGATAGGGCTCAAAGTCAGTCCGAGGAGGCTTCCAGCTCCATCGATGGAAGGCCGCAGAGCGCCCCGAGAATGTGATCCGAAAATTAATCACATCTCCGGCAAGTAAGAACTTGAAAAAATGTTTCCCCCAATCCTCTCCACACTCCCCCACACAAAACAAACCGAAGAACATTTAAACAAACTTTTAACACACTAAAAAATAAGAAAAAGAATGAAAAAACGAACAGACTGCCGGCAGGACAGCCATCGCCCAAGCGACCCTGGGGCCACGATCTGAAATGTCGTCCATCCATTCCCCCCACAGATGCTGCCTGACTTGCTGAGCCCCTCCAGCGCTTTGTGTTTTGTTAGAAAGTGGATACATTTCAACGAACAAGCCAGCCTGCTCCTTCTCAATCATTATGTGTATGTGTGATTCATTGTGCAAACTCACTTGAACATGGTTTGAACTGAAATAAAATCAAGTAAAAGAACAGGGTGATCCTAAGGTGTTCTTTGCCATAACAACGCTACCAATGGGATATTCTGAAACCCGGGTCATTATGGAAACCAAACACAAAATTAAATAAAGAGGTAATATATTCGGAAACCTTCAGAGTTGAGCAACAAGCCGGAGGGATTTTATAAGCCTACAATTTAACAGTGAGAAATCAATGGCTGTACCACCCTCTTACTTTGATGGTAAAATCGTCAATATACACTTCTTTGAACTTGCTTGGCACCATAGCAATCAGTGCTAAAATTGCACTGCTCATGCTGTTCGGGGATATCGGACCCTATTATTCTTTCTTCATATTTTAGTAGAATATTTACCACTGTGGAACTGACCACTGCATATTCCAAAAGGTCATGGCTGCTCTTGAAATGTTGAAGTGAGCACTCAGAGCGACTGGGGAGATGAATGGAGTGAATAATGAGAAAAGGATATGGAAATTGTGCAGGTTCCCAAAGAAGATTGCTTGGTGTTTTGGAATTTTAAAAGGATGGGTTAATTTGGACCTTGACAGATTGTGTTTTACCTTGAAGAACCAGTTATCACATTCTCGACTTGAAAAGGAGTAAAACCAGATCTAAGAGTACAACCAGCTTAGAGAAGAAGCAGCATGGAAGCAGGCCTTTTGGCCCACCGAGTCCGCACTGACCATCAATCACATGCTCACACTGGCTAAGAGTCAAGTCAAGAGTGTTTTATTGCCAATTCAGTTTAGTTTAATGTTGTCACGTGTATCGAGCTACAGTGAAAGGCTTGTTCTGCGCGCTATCCAGTCAAATCGCACTATACATGAGTACAATAGATCATCTGGTACAGAGATGTAAAACTATAGGCATGGGTCTCTAAGTGAAAGTTTCAGTTCTGTACATTCAAATGCACATTAGATGCAGTTACTTGAAACAAATAATTTGGATTAGAGAAAATGAGTGTTTTTATGATGGAGCATGCTTGGAAATGATTTTGGGACAATGGTTCCTAATGGGCCTGTCCCACTTAGGCGACTTTTTCTGCGACTCCAGCACCCGTCATAAGTCATGGGAGGTCGCCGAAAATTTTCAACATGTTGAAAATCCAGCGGCGAACAAAACAAGGTATGTTGCCAGGGTATCGCCTGTATGGCCGTGAGTAGTCTCCTCAGTTGCCCAAAGAGTTGAATAGAATAAAATTGAATAGAATTTATTTGCCACACAACCAGGGTTGTCAGCAGCGGTACAATAATAAAGAACACACAACCACAATAAAAATGTAACACAAACATCCACCACAGCATTCATCACTGTGGTGGAAGGCACAGAACTTGGCCAGTTTCCCCCGTGGTCGGGACCTCCACCCCCGCAGCCGTTGCTGCGGGCGTTCAGATGGTAATGGACAAAGTCAAAGTCAAGGTAAGTCCAGAGTCGGCTCTTCCCCACCGGAGACCGCGGCTTCAGGTTGGTGTAGGCCGCAGGCCGGCGGTCGAAGATTTAAGGTTCCCGCCGCGCCGCATCAGAAGCACCGCAGACCGCAGGGCCGATGGTCGAAGCTCCCCTCCAGGGGTGATGGTAAGTGCCGCACCCACGGTAGAAGTTGGCCGCGGGCCGGCAGTGATGGCTTCTTCTTTCCCCGAGTCCCCCACGAGGGATCCCGGGCTGCGGACGCCGTGCCATCTGGAGCTCTGCAGACTGCGGCTTCAGGCTGCCGGCTGCCGCGGGCCAGCGAAACGGAGCGCTCCCCTCCAGCGAGCCCCAGCGATGGCTCGCCCGCTCCACACCGAGAGTCCACGCTGCGCCCGCCGCTGAAGCTCCGGGCGCGTCTCCTGAAAAGGCCGCGCCGATCTTCGCTGTTAGGCCACGGGGGGGGGGGGGGAGACCTGGAAAAAAGCGGTTTCCCCCTTACCCCCCCACACAAGACACACAAAGGAACATTAAAACAAACTTTAAAACATACTTTAAAACATACTTTAAAACATACTAAAAATTGAAAAGACTAACGCGCTGCTGACAGGCGCAGCCACTACGACTTCCAAATAAATCAGATAAATATCTTCCAATTGTATTATAAATAAATACTCTTCACATCATGTATTAACCAGTTGTAGCGTCTTTCTGGTTGACGTTGGATTTACATGTTGAAAATTCACGGTTACCTGCAACGACCTATAACGGGTGCCGGCAGTCACCGAAAAAGTTGTGTAAGTGGGACAGGCCCATTAGCATTCCAACATATTAAGTCGGGACCTGTTGTACATAAAGATAGAGAGGTTGTTTGATGTGATTAGTAAACAACTCTATCATTGTCTCCTTTATACCAAGGTGGTACAGCACAGACTAGAGTGACCTTAGCCTTTTGAAACCTAGTGATAGCTAAATTGCTAGTTTCCTGAAGACAGATAGTAAGCCATCAAATAAATATCTTCCAATTGTATTATAAATAAACACTCTTCACATCATGTATTAACCAAATGTTCTCCCCTCTCCCACCAGGCACAAGGTATAGAAGTGTGAAACTGCACTCCTCCAGATTCAGGGACAGTTTCTTCCCAGCTGTTATCAGGCTACTGAATCATCCTATCACAACCAGAGAGCCATGCTGAACTACTATCTACCTCATTGGTGAACCTCGGACGATCCTAGTTTGGACTTTGCTTTTTTTACATTGAACTGAATGTTATTACCTTATCATGTATCTATACTGTAAATGGCTTGATTGTAATGATGCATTGTCTTTCTGCTGACTGAAGAACACGCAACCTAAACGTTTCACTGCACGTATAATAAACTGAACTGAAATAGACCTCAGATGTTTTAGTGACGTACACAAAATACCCTGTCCTACACTTTCCCCATTTTGTTATGGTGATGAATTTACACTTGAAGTATTAACACATCCACTTTTCCTGCAGTGCCACATGATCGATGAGTTCTTTCACATCTTCGCCGTTCATTTTTTCTCACTCGCTCAAGTGGAAAACCGTCAATGCGAGACAACTCTTACATACGGCTATCGATCACATTTCATGGACTGGTCTTTATTATTTATACATTTATGTGCAGCTCATAGGAGATCAAATGCCACTTGATCTCATTGTCAACAAGCCTTTCCATCTCTTCGCTGAAGGATTGGGGTGGTAGATTCATAGAGTCGCAGAGTCACACAGCACAGGAACAGGCCCTTCAGCCCAACTGGTCCATGCCGACTTAGATGCCCCATCTAAGATAGTCTCATTTGCCTGCATTTGGCCCATATCTCTCTAAACTTTTCCTATCCATGTAACTGTCCAAGCGTCTTATAATTGTTGTTATTTTACCTGGCTCAACTGCCTCCTCTGGTAGCTCATTCCACATATCCACTGTTCTTATGTCCAACTTTTCCCCTCAGGTTTCTATTAAATCTTTCCCCTCTCACCTTAAACCTTTTCCCCTGGTTCTGGATTCTGGGTAAAAGACTCTGTGCATTCACCTTGTACATTGCCCTCACGATTTTAAACACTGATAGCTGATTGTGTTGGATTCAAGCTGAAAGCTGATTCAGCTGAATTTGTCCAGCAATTTGTGGATACACGTACCTGGACGAAGTGCAGGAGCAACTCAGCTGGAGAACATGGATAGACGACGTTGCGGGTCAGGACCCCTCTTCAGACTGGGGGAGAAAGCTGCAAAAGCGCGGTGGGGTTGGGAGGAAACCTGGCAAGTGATAGATGGAAGGTACACAAAAATGCTGGGGAAACTCAGCAGGTGCAGCAGCATCTATGGAGCGAAGGAAATAGGCAACGTTTCGGGCCGAAACCCATCTTCAGACAGTGATAGATGGATACAGATGAAGGGGGGGGGGGGGGGTTATTTGATCGGCAGAAGAGACGTGTAATGTGAAGTCAGACGACGGGATATAAGTGGAAGGGACGAGGGAAGTGGAAAGGAGAACGAGGATAGTGAGGGATATGGGTGCGCATCCAGGTTGGGCAGAGGGAACAATATATAATATAATGGAGATAATGTGCCGTGGTTCACAGCTAGTTTCCCATTACATTTTACTCCAGCTAAACGGTGCTGATGGACATCCGATCAGAGATAATTGATTAATACAACTGTTCAATTTAGAGCCTACCTAGCAAGATAAGGCTCTGATCTTTGCCGTTATAATGTGATCATTCAGGTGAAGCAGACATTTACATTAACAAATTGTCCTCTAAGCTGTTTAAGCCAACCGAAGGAAATGCAAATATTCGACTAAACCAATTTCAAACGTTCTCTCGCAAGATAATATCTGGAAGAAATTTATTGAAATAATTTGCAAAGAAGTCAGTTCTGTGACCTGAAATCACTAAGAGGGTTATGGGGGATACTACAGGGGTGTATGATGAGAATTGACCCAGAAAACATTGAGGGGAGGCAAACAGAAACAGTGAGGGGAGAGATTGTGTGGAATAATAGAACTAAATAGTTAAGAAGCATAGACACAAAAAACTGGAGCAACTCAGTGGGACAGGCAGCATCTCTGGAGAGAAGGAATGGGTGACATTTCAAGTTGAGATCCTTCTTCAGACTCAAACGTTAAAAGTCAGAATCAAGAAGCATGTCACAATCACAACCACAATAATACAAAAACACAATAATTAGCCAAGTATGTTTTGCAACATATGAGGAATTTCATTGGCCAAGTCAATCATACAAATAAAAAGCACCAGAACACACAAAACACATTTTCGCATAAACATCCACCACAGAGACTCCACATTCCTCATTGCGATGGAAATCGAAAAAAAATTCAAACCCTTCCCTTAGCTCTCCCGCGGTCGGGGGCCTCGAACCCTCCGTTGACGGGACGACCTTCGCCCCCGCAGCCGGCGGTGTTTTGGGCCCTCCGCGTTGGGATGATCCAGCTCCTGCATCGGGGGGATGTCAGCTCCCCCGCGGCGGTCGGTCGGGGCAGGTCGAACCTCTGCGTTCGTCGGAGCACCCGACTAGCCTCTCCCGAGACTGCGAGCTCTTGATGGTAAGTCTGCAGGCAAGGGATCGGCTCCCATATTAAGTCTGCGCCCCGTGGTGGGGCCCTAGATCAGTCCGAGGAGGCCTCCAGCTCCATCCATGATAGGCCCCAAAGTGACCAGAGACACGACCCAGAAACATCGCGTCTCTGGCAAGGTAAGAAACTATGTCCCCCACCCTACCCTCACATATAACAAACCGAAGAACATTTACACAAACTTATAAAACGCACTAAAAAATGTTAAAAAGACGAAAAAACAAACAGACTTCGGTGCCCATGGTGGTCCTGGCTACAACAAAGAACCAACAATGTAAGGTGAAATCATCTCCCCTTGAACTTTAATCCATGAACTTTGAAACATGATAGATTCCTCCTCTGTGTAATATAAATGAAATTGACTGTAAGTCCCATAGAATCATACAGCATGTATACAGGCCCTTCGGCCCAACTTGTCCATGCCAACCAAGATGCCCCTTCTATGCTAATCCCGTTTGCTCCTGTTCGGCCCATATCCTGCTAATCCTTTCCTATCCATGTACCTGCCTTTTAAATTATATTATTGTCCCTGCCTCAAATACCTGCTCCGACAGCTTGTTCCATATTCCCATCACCCTCTGAATGCGAAGGTTGCTCCTCAGATTCATAGGTTCAAAGGTTCTTTGAGCAGAATTAGGCTATTCGGCCCCTCAAGTCTATTCCGCCATTCAATCATGAATGATTTATCTTTCCCTCTCAACACATTCTCCTGCCTTCGCCCCATAACCCCTGACACCTGTACTAATCAAGAATCTGTCAATCTCGGCCTTAAAACTATCCATTGGCTTCCAGAGCCGTCTGTGGCAATGAATTCCATGATTCACCACCTTGAATAAAGAAATTCTTCCTCTTCTCCATTCTAAAGGTACGTCCTTTTATTCTGAGGTAATGGCCTCTGGTCCTAGACTCTTCCATTAGTGGAAGCATCCACTTCACATTCACTCTATCCAGGCCTTTCAATATCCAATAGTTTCACTGAGGTGCCCCCTCATCCTTGTAATCCCCAGGCAAGTACAGGCGCAGTGTCATCAAACACTCATCATATGTTAACACAATCATTCTTGCGATCATTCTCGTAAATCTCCTCTGGTCCCACTCCAAAGCCAGCACATCCTTCCTCAGATATGCCCCAAAACTGCTCTAATAAACCCTAATACTCCAAATGCAGTCTGACATAAAGCCTCAGCATTACTCTCTGTTTTTATATTGTTATTGTTATTATTATTAAATAGTTGAAAACATTAGCGACGCAATGCATTTACCTTCCTTACCACTGATTCGACTTGCTTTAAATCTTGCTCAGGATAGGGGAATCAAAAATCAGAGGACACAGGTTTAAAACAATGATTTTTGATTCCCCTTTCCTGGGTAAAAGACTGCACATTCACCCTATCTATTCTCCTCATGACTTTATATACCTCTATAAGATCACCCCTCAGCTTCC
This sequence comes from Leucoraja erinaceus, assembly GCF_028641065.1. NCBI lineage: Eukaryota > Metazoa > Chordata > Chondrichthyes > Rajiformes > Rajidae > Leucoraja > Leucoraja erinaceus. The sequence goes on from NC_073401.1 coordinate 16,462,781, forward strand.
TGCACTCCAAGGAATAAAGTCCTAGTTTGCCTAACCTCTCCTTACAGCTCAGCCCCTCAAGTCCTGGTGATATCCTTGTAAAATCTCCTTGCACTCTACCCAGCTTAATGGCATCCTTCCTAAAGCAGGGTGACCACGACTGAACACAGTACTCCAAATGGGGGGTCACCACATTTAAAAAATGACACTATGGGACGGCACTGTGGCGCAGCTGTAGAGATACTGCCTCGCAGCACCAGAGACCCCAGTTCAATCCTGACTACGGGTGATTTCTGTATGGAGTTTATATGTTGACCCTGTGACCACGTGGGTTTTCTCCGGGTGCTCCAGTTTCCTCCCATATTCTAAAGATGTGCAGGTTTGTAGGTTAATTGGCTTCTATAAATTGTCCCGAGTGTATAGGATAGAACTAGTATGGGTGATGTTCAGTTGGCATGGACTCGGTGGGCCAAAGGGCCTGGTTACATGCTGTATCTCTAAACTAAACTAAACTAAACTAAACTAAACTAAATATAATGAGAGTAATTAAGAAACATGCCCAACCAACAATCTCAAAGATTGACAATAGGACAGAGTGTAAATGGAATTGATGGTCCTGGACAAGTCAATGCCGTGGTAAAAGCTAGCTTCTTTCAGCTTTGGACGATAGCTAAAATAAAACAATTCCTCCACTTTGATGACCTCGAAAAGATCATCCACACATTTATCTCCTCCCGCCTAGATTACTGCAACTCTCTTTACATTGGCATCAGCCAATCTTCCCTGTCCCGCCTGCAACTGGTCCAAAACCCCGCAGCGAGACTCCTGACGGGCACCCGAAAAAGGGACCACATCACCCCGATCCTGGCCTCTCTCCACTGGCTCCCTGTGTGGTTCCGTATACATTTCAAGACCCTCCTCTATGTCTACAAAGCCCTCAATGGGCTTGCCCCCTCCTACATTAAAAGTCTTCTCACCCACCACTCCACCTCCAGGTCCCTCAGATCATCCGACTTGGGGCTGCTGAATTTCCCGCGGTCTAGGCATAAGCTCAGGGGCGACCGCGCCTTTGCGGTTGCAGCTCCTAGACTGTGGAACAGCATCCCCCTTCCCATCAGAACATCCCCCTCCATCAACTCCTTTAAGTCAAGACTAAAATCTTATCTATACTCCCAAGCCTTTTCCGACGTCCACTGAGCGAGGGCTATATGTATATATGTATGTAGTTTGTTTGTTTATACTATTCTTATAACAAATGTAAAGCACTTTGGCCAACGAGAGTTGTTTTTTTAAATGCGCTATATAAATAAATGTGACTTGACTTGACTTGACTTGGATAGAGTGGATGTGGAGAGGATAATTCCACTAGTGGGAGAGTCTTGGACCAGAGGCCATAGCCTCAGAATAAAAGGATGTACCTTTAGGAGATGAGGAGGAATTTCATTAGTCAGAGGGTGGTGAATCTGTAGAATTCATTGCCACACAATGCTGTGGAGGGCGTCAATTAATATTTTTAAGGCAGAGATTAATAGATTCTTGATTGGTATGGGCGTCCGGGGTTATGAGGAGTAGACAGGAGAATGGCGTTGCGAGGGAGAGATAGATCAGCCATGATTGAATGGTGGTGTAGACTTGATGCGCTGAATGGCTTAATTCTGCTCTTATCACTTATGAATTTATGAAAAGAGGAAGACAGACATCTCTGCATGTTCATTGTCCAAAGTTTTTGAATGATGCATTCGAAAGCGCTCTCAGAAAAATGATGAATAGACGTTAAATGGTAATCCTGTGGGATCAAATACATCATTGTCTTATTGTATTTGCCAAAGGACATTTCTCTTTGTCAGAAAATGTTTCTTTATAATGTGATAATAATGAACATCAAAAATCAAATCAAAGGCATGAAATGTTCCTTCGCCTTTTATCAAGATCTATTTGTGGATATTTCTATGCTGTACACTATGTTTGGGGCGTGCAAGTCAATGTGAACCTTCAGCATCAAGCCTGACCTTGACAGGACACTTGGTCTTTGCCAACACATCCTCCTCACTCCCATGTTTCTGTTCATCTTTGTCCACTTGCCAGTTCCCCCCTCCCTTTCTGCCTTAAACATAAAAAATGGAACAGTGCAGGAGCAGGCCTTCCAGCCCACGATATCCAAGCCAAACATGATGCCACGATAAACTAATCTCCTCGTGATCCATATCCCTCCATTCCCCACATATCCGTGTGCCCATCCAAACTATCGTTTCCGCCTCCACCACCACCCCTTGGCAGCATCTTCTGCACTCTCTGTGTTTAAAAACATATCCCACACATCTCCTTTAAACTTTGTCCCCCTAGCCTTGCTGCTGTGCCCTCAAGTCCTTGCCATTTCATCTGGTATTTTTAAAGCTGAGATTGACAAGTTCTTGATTAGTACGGGTGCCAGCAGTTATGGGGAGAAGGCAGTAGAACAGGGTTGAGAGGGAATGATAGATTAGCAATGATTGAATGGCAGGGTCGACTCGATGGGCTGAATAGCTTATTCTGATCCTGCGACATGGGGAAGAAGATTGGACTTTATTGCCTTCCCAGTGAGGAACGTGGGGAATCCGCTGTGGTGGATGTTTATGTTGGCTTTTATGCAGTTGTGTGTCTTGTTGCTTTTTCATATTATGGCTGTGTGGTAATTCCATTTTCACTCTACCTTAATTGGTACATGTGACAATAAACTGAAACCTTGAAACATTGTAACCTTGACCTTATGAACTTCTGAACATTATCAGCCTGGAAAATAGGTTCTGACTGTCTATCTTATCGATAATCTCTGGTAATTTTCACAACTTCTATCAGGTCTCCCCTCATATTCCAACGTCCCCACTTCTTTGTGAACTGAAGATGGCGGCGCGTTCAGACACAGCGGCTTTGCGCTCCCAAGTCCGAGTCAATTCGGAGCAGCCCGGTACCGAACGCGGCTGTGAAAATAAGGTATTAAAAACCTCAGAATCCCGAGAACCCCTAGAAACCCCAGTAACCCCAGAAACCAGAGGAAGAAACTCACCTCCAGGACCAGGAAATCCAGGACCCGCATCGCAATCCTGACGGGTCGCACATGGAGCCGCACGGAACTGCTCAATATCGGACGTGGCTGCGAGAAATTGGCTTGTGAGTACTACAGCACTCTCACCAAAATCCCGATGGAGTTGGGCAGAACAGCCCCCTGGATCACCACTCCGGAGGGTAGGAGACGGAGCAAGCGCCGGGAGCAAAAGCAGAAATGTGGAAAGCGAGCGGGGATGCAGGACAGGCTAGGGAGGGCTCCACAAAGACCATCGCTCCCAAGCGTCTTTCTCCCGAATGTCCGGTCACTCACCAACAAGCTGGATGAGGTAAGGCTCTGGATCAACACCCAGCGATCCCTGAAAGACTGCTGTTTGCTGATCTTCACAGAGACCTGGCTCAGCGCGCTGGTTCCCAATGGGGCTGTGGACCTAACCAACCGGTCACTGCATCGTGCTGATAGAACTAAGGACCCCAGTAAGAGCAAGGATGGCGGGCTCTGTATCTACATCAACAATGACTGGTGCACCAACCACACTGCAGTAGAGAGCTACTGTTCCCCAGACCTGGAATACCTACTGCTTAAATGTAGGTCATTTTACCTGCCTCGGGAATTCACTGTGGTTATCATCATGGCCATATACATCCCACCACAGGCTAATGCTAACCTAGCGCTAGCACAGCTGCACTCGGCCATCAGTAAGCAGCGGGATGCTCACCCCGACAGTGCCTTCATTGTTGCAGAGGACTTTAATCAGGTCGACCTACGAGCTGCACTCCGCAAATTCCACCAGCATGCGCAGTGCCCTACCAGGGGCTTAAACACGCTGGATAAAGTGTACACCAACATCAAGGGCGCTTACAGAGCTCTCCCCTGCCCATTCCTGGGACAATCCAATCACCTCTCACTGTTTCTACTGCCTGCATACAAACCCCTCATCCGTAAGACCAAACCTGCAATAAGGACGATTAAAATATGGCCCAAGGACGCCACCCTACAACTCCAGGACTGCTTTGATCGCACCGACTGGGACCTGTTTGCACAACGGGCAACCAGTGGTACAGAGGTAGACTTGGAGGAGTACACATCCACTGTGCTCTCCTACATCAACTGCTGTGTGGAGACTGTCACAGTGGACAAGCAAATAAAGATGTTCCCAAACCGGAAACCCTGGATGAACAAGGAGGTTCAGGATCTGCTAAGGGCACACAACAATGCCTTTAAATCCAGGGACACTTCTGCCTACAGTGCGGCCAGGTTGAACCTGAACAAAGGCATAAAAAAGGCCAAAGACATCCACAGGCAAAGGGTGGAAGACCACTTCAATACCGCGGACACCAGAAGCATGTGGCAGGGTGTCAGGGACATCACTGACTACAAGAGCAGCCCCGCCTGCCCCCACGGTGATATCAGACTGGCCAACAAACTAAACACCTTCTTTGCCCGGTTCAAAACTGGCAACACCACCAGGAGTGGAATAACCCCGGCCATGGCGGAGGGACAGGCCTTAACACTGAGCACTCAGGAGGTACAGTGCGCTCTGCGTAGGATCAATCCACGCAAGGCTGCAGGCCCAGATGGAGTCCAGGGAAGGGTACTAAAGGACTGTGCTGTACAGCTGGCGGAGGTATTCACGAGAATCTTCAATCTGTCTCTATCTCTGGCAACGGTCCCCAAGTGCCTGAAAACAGCCACCATAGTGCCGGTGCCGAAAAAGTCTAAAGTCACCAACCTGAATGACTACCGCCCGGTTGCCCTAACTCCAATCCCAATGAAGTGCTTCGAAAGGCTGGTCCTCTCCCATATCAAATCCAGCATCCCTGCCTCACTGGACTCTCATCAATTTGCATACAGGGCAAATAGATCAACAGAGGATGCCATCTCTCTGGCTCTTCACACTGTCCTGACTCACCTGGACAGACAGGGCACGTATGTGAGGATGCTCTTCATTGACTATAGCTCTGCATTCAATACGGTCATCCCCACCAAGCTCACCACCAAACTCCACCAGCTAGGCCTCAGCTCGCCGATATGCGATTGGATCCTGAACTTTCTGACGGAGCGACTGCAGGCAGTGAGACTGGGCCCGCACCTGTCCTCCACTATCACCCTGAGCACCGGCACACCACAGGGCTGTGTACTAAGCCCCATACTCTACTCCCTCTTCACTCACGACTGTGTTCCTGCATTCGACACCAACACCATCGTGAAGTTTGCAGACGACACATCAGTGATTGGGCTGATCACCAACGGTGATGAAACAAATTACACAGTGGAGGTGCAGAACCTGGCGAACTGTTGCGCACGTAACAACTTGTCACTAAACACCTCCAAGACCAAGGAGCTGATTATTGACTTCAGGAGGTCCCATAATGGAGAATACGCTCCAATCTCCATTTACGGGGAAAGTGTGGAGAGAGTGTCCAGCTTTAAGTTTCTGGGCACTCACATTTCAGGGGACCTCACATGATCCACCAACACCACTGCGCTGGTCAAGAAGGCACAGCAACGACTGTTCTTCCTGAGGACATTAAAAAAGACTGGTCTGCCCCAACAGCTGCTGACAACGTTTTACCGCTGCACCACAGAGAGCATATTAACATATGGCATCTCTGTGTGGTATCTCAGCTGCACGGAGGCGGAGAGGAGAGCTCTTCTGCGCGTCGTCCACAGAGCGCAGAGGATTATTGGGACTCAGCTACCAGCCTTGGAGGGCATCTACCACACACGGTGCCTCAGGAAGGCCGTCAGCATCCATAAAGACTCCTCGCACCCTTGTAACGACTGTTCGAACTACTTCCCTCCGGCAGACGTTACAAGGCCTTCTACGCCCGAACCTCCAGACTCAGAAACAGCTTTATTCCCAGAGCTATAGCAGCTCTGAACCGGCCCTGCTGAGTGCCCCCCCATCCCCCCTGGACTGTCTCCCTCGGATGGTCACGTCACACAGCTTATTTATTTATTTTACTTTTCTTTTACATCGGTTGGAAGCTGCATACTAAATCTCGTTGCACTGATGTGCAATGACAATAAAAGATTATTATTATTATTATTAATATTATTATCTTGTCCTCCGCTTTCTGTCTACATATTTCTCATACAGGATCCTGATTTTGGCACGTTGAAATTATATTGACCAGGGTCTTGAGGACTTGGGGTCGCTCATGATATTTGGTGATTTGTTGGGGGCATCTTGGTTGGCATGGACGAGATGGGCCGAATGGCCCATTTCCGTGCTACGTGGCTCTATTGCTCCTGCAAGAAAGGTGGTGAAAGGGAAAGCGTGAAAGGCAGGCACACCCTCTGTGATTTCCAAAGCACCGTTTTTATTAAAATCTTTGTATCAAAATATGAAAAAATCATGAAGCAAAATTGGAGAAATCTCCAGAGTCGTCGAACACTTTAAACTCTGAAAGAATCCACCTTTCAACATCATCTCCTAAAACAACTTGTTACATTTAAATGTTAATTTTACTTCAGTCCTCGGCCTCTGAGGATTTAAGTGTTTCATGAATTTCCTTTTCATCTTTACCAAACAAATCCAATTTCTTCATCCGCAATTTTATTTGTCTGCTTGCGCTGTCAGCTGCATTTGTGTGGGTCAGGGGTTATTTCTCTAATAATCAAATATTCCTCCTGCTTCCAAAGGTGGAATTATTTTCTCAGAGGCTCTGGCGCCAAGTATTCAGGGGAGGTTTATCTTGGGATCGAACAAGAGTGTTTTTCAGTCTCAAGCTGTGGCGGCTGGTGGATTGGGGGATATTTTAATCAGTTTGCTTTTAATGTGTGGAATTTCTCATGCCCACAACATAGAATCAGAGAGTCACAGAGCAGGAAAACAGGCCCTTCGGCCCAACTCGTCCATGCTCACCAAGATGCACCATCTAAGCCCTTCTCATGTACTGGTGTTTTGCCCATACCCCTTGAAACTTTAAACTTTAGACTTAAGAGATACAATGTGGAAACAGGCCCTTCAGCCCACTGAGTTCTCACAGCCCAGCGATCACCCCATACACTAGTTCTATCCTACATTCCAGGGACAATTTGCAGAAGGCAATTAACTTACAAAACTGCACGTCTTTGGAATGTGGGAGGAAACTGGAGCACCCGGAGATAACCTAGGCGATCACAGGGAGAACATTCAAACTCCATACAGACGGCACCTGTAGTCAGGTTGAAACACGGGACTCTGGCGCTGTAAGGCAGCAACACTACTGCTGCACCACTGTGCCACCCTAAACCTTACTTATCCATGTACTTGCCTAAATGTTTTTTAAATGTTGTTATGTTACCTACCCCAAATATTACCTCTGATGAAACTAGCACAAATTGATACTATCCTCTTCATCAAGGGGAATAGCAGAAGGCATCTTTGTATAATGGAACAGTATTCAGCCTGAAGAAGGTCTCCGACTCGAAACAACACCTGTCTATGTTCTCCAGAGATGCTGTCGGACTTGCTAAGTTACTCCAGCACTTTGCTTTTTTATTTGGAAACCAGCATCTGCAGTTTCGTCTTTCTACAATGGAAACATGGTCTTGGATTACAATAAAATGGGTGATTGGGGAGACACGTACAATAGCGGCATTCAAAAAACCTTTAGCTCGGCAAGTGGACAAGCAGGGAATGGATTATGTTTGATATGGATTATGTGCAGGCAGATAAGAGTTGGACTTGGCATCATGTCTTGCATGGACATTGTGGGCCGAAGGGCCTGTTCATGTGGTAAATATTCTATGTTTGTTTCAAATAATTTGTGTTCACCACTAGTCCCGAGTATTACATGTACCCAGAGGGTGCAGCTACAATGCCCACCTAGTGCACATTTTTAATGGTGAAAGTGAGTCCTTCTCTTCTGTCTTTAGGGGTGATTTTGTCTTTTCATGAGGATCCTTGATATCCTGGATAAAGTTCAGAAGTAGTCTTGGAAAAATCACGAACCGCACATGGACAATCCTCAAAACGTGGCACCTCTTGCCTGCGGCTCAGTAGACTATTTCTGTGCAATTGCTAAGTGGGGATGTGCTTAGGTATGGCAATACTCTACTGGACTGTTAGTAAGAAAATAATTTCACTGTGTGTTTGCACTTTGCACATGTGGCAATAAAGTCATTGTGACAATGGTTAAACCATTGGTTGAACCATTGAAATAGTGGCACACCAACAATAGTTAGTTCAACAGTGGAAATAGTGGCAACAATAGTTAGTTTAATTTAGTTTAGAGACACAGCATGGGAACAGGGCCTTTAGCCCACTGAGTCCACACTGACCATCGATCACCCGTTCACAATAGTTGTATGTTATCCAACTTTCTCATCCACTAGGGGGAAATTTACTACAAACTTGCACGGCTGGAGCTCCGGTGAGCTGAAGACTGCGGATAAAAACGTCGCGGAGCTGCGGGACTGTGGAGCGGCCAGCTGCGGGCGGCGGCGCTGAACTTTTCACCAGGAGCCTGGGATCTCGCGACGAGATCGCCAGTAGTGGAGCTCCAACCTGCGCGGCCTTGTTGGCTTCAGAAGCCGCGGTCTCCGGTAAGGGAAGCGGCCGTTCCAGGTGTCCCAAGCCGCTGCGAGGATTCTCCCGATGCCGGAGCACCATTACCCGGCGAGAACGGCCTGGAACATCGGGCCTCCGTAAAGGCAACTGTGGAGGCCTCAATAGGCCCAACTATGGGGGAACTGGGGCTGGGGACTGGACACTGTGCCTTCCCTCATAATGGGAACCATTGTGGGTGGATGTTTTTATGTTTAAATTCTTTATTGCTGTCATGTCTGTATTATTTCTTTATGTGCTGCATTGGTAAGAAGCATTTCACTGCACCTAGGTGTATGTGACCAATAAAATAACCTTTGACCTTTGACCTTTTGTCTTTGGGATGTGGGAGGAAACCGGAGCACCCAGAGGAAGCCCACATGATCACAGGGAGAACGTGCAAACTCCTCACAGACAGCAGTCGAGATCAAGATTGAAAATGGATCCCTCGCGGTGGCTCTACCAGCTGTGCCGTAGGTTGTGCCTGGCACTGATCCTCGCTGGCAGTGCCAGACAACAGCAAGCTTGTGGTGATGGATCGCCAGTGGGACATCAGCCCAACTTTTGCAGCCTTGTGCCCATGCTGAGGAAGTCTGGCCCCTGTTTTGTTTTCTGCAGAGCAAGGGATAAATTAAATTCATGAAATGGCACGGCAATTAAAACATGAATCAAAACATTAGAATAGGAAGTAAGGGGGAAAAAAATCTGACAAAGATTTATTTGGAAATTAAGCTGGGAGATTTTGCTGTATAAAGAAACATCTGCTGCAGTGTCCTGACACTCAGGAAGCAGAAATGAAAGGGAGAAAACTCAAGAGGTAGAGTTGTTACAAGAATCAGGGCAGGGAGGTTACATAGAATTAAATATTCTGATTGATTAAAGGAAATGATGGGATGAGGAAAATGGGGGAAAAAAAGAGGTTAGAACTGTGGAACAAATCAAAGCAGATATCAAGGAGAAAGAAATAGGAAATGACAGTGTGGATGAGGGGCCAGTGGGAGGATTGATGGGATGTGTTTACAATGAGTGACAGTGAAGAAGTGAATCCCTGAGGGATGATTCAGTGAATCAAGGATCCTGCAGCAAGCCACACGTTTGAAATCATTCTCGAGCACATTCCTCATGGGGTTAGGTGTAGGGGATTCCACACACACTGAGGGGAGTGTGGTCTACAAATTCTTGCACTCCTGTACGTGGGTATTATTGTGCTTCTGTATAGTTTGATTTTTACTGAATTATACACGGTGGTGCAGCGGTAGAGTTGCTGCCTCACAGCGCCAGAGACCCGGGCTCGATCCAGACCTTGGGTGCTTGTCTGTGCAGAGCTTGTACGTTCTCCCTGTGGTCGAGTGCATTTTCTCCGGGTGCTCTGGTTTCCTCCAACACTCCAAAGACAGGTTCAGGTACAGGTTTGTAGGTTAATTAGCTACTGTAAATTGTCCCTAGTGTGTAGGATAGTGCTAGTGTATGGGGTGATCGCTGGTCAGCACGGACTGGGTGGGTCTCCTTCTTCTTCTTGCATATGGCGTGCACAGCCTAAAGTTGTAGGACACGTTTCAGGCCGAAACCTTTCTTCAGACCGAATCTGAAGAATCTGAAGAAGTATCAGTCTGAAGAAGGGTTTCTGCCTGAAACATTGCCTATTTCCTTCTTTCCATGGATGCTGCTGCACCCGCCGAGTTTCTCCAGCACTTTCGATTTTCCAGCATCTGCAGTTCCTTCTTAAACAGGTACAATCATAACATTTTAGAGACATTTGGACTGGTGCATGTTTGGACAGGACAGGTTTAGAAGATTGTGGACCAAGTGCGGGCAGATGGGACTAGTCTAAGCGGGGCACGTTAGTCGGCATGGGCATGTTGGGATGAAGGGCCTGTTTCCGAGCTGCATGACTCTATGACTAAGCTGTTCTTGAATGTGGAGGTCACGGTTTTCAGGCTCCTGCACTTTCTTCCTAATGGTAGCAGTGAGATGAGAGTGTGGCCAGGGTGGTGTGGGTCTTGATATTGGCTGCCTGTTTGAGGCAGCGCTTCCTGTAGATCCCATCGATGGGGAGGACAGTACCCATTTTGGACCGGCAAGTGTCTACACCATTTTTTATGGTCTCGTTTTAGATACGTGATGATGGAATCAGTCCCTTTTGTGTTCACGTTTGCCATGTTTTGGTATTAGGATGGGTTTGCGTGCAGTCAATATCCTGCCTTCCATAGATGCCATCAAACTCTCCTGCACGTGCTGTTGCCAGGTTCCCAATAAGATTGTCTTCCCTCTGCTGGGTGAAGTGTTTGTTGATGAAATCTGACCAACGTGACAACTATCATCAGCAATTGCATGAAACCAGAAACATTAAAGTTTAATGATGTGGTGACTTTTATCGCAGATCATCGCAGTGTTGGGTTTTGGCCACAGGTCAGGCTGTATTCAGCAGCTTGGCATAGATTTATAGAGACATACAGCATAGAAGCAAGGCCCTTCAGCCCAACTCCTCCATGCCGACCAATGTGCTCCATCTAAACTATTTGGCCTATATCCCATCTAAACCTTTTGTTAAGATCTCCTACTGTTTCCCAGTGTTGGGGGTTGATCCTCAACACTGGGAATCACTGGGTGGAGAATCGCCTCAGCGCAGAGGGAGCAGAGGGAGAGACTGCAACCCTAAGATTTTTGCCTCCACCACAGTGAGGAGGTGTTTGGAGGACTCACTGTGGTGGAAGTTATTTGTGTTTATTGTTGTTATTATTGTATCATTGTATGTATGACTGCAGGCACGAAATTTCGTTCAGACCGTAAGGTCTGAATGACAATAAAGGAAATTCAATTCAATCCCAAAAATACAGAATCGGTCACTTGTCTGATGCTGAGCTGGTGGAGATGAGGGACGGTGCTCCGGGGAAAACTCTTCTCAACACCAAGTTCCTTTTGTCTTGGGCTGAAGGAGGTAAGGGCTTATCTCAACTGTACCCGCACAATTTGTCAAGCTTGTGTTTCACTGAGGCTTTAGTGAAAACTCTTGGGTCATTTATCGGATCTGGACCCAAGGGAAAATCCAATTTAGTGTTTTTAGTTTTAGTTTTGTTTTGAGATACGGCGTGGGAACAGGCCCCTTGGCCTAATAAGTCCACAATGACCCTGGCCATCAACTCACTTGGATTCCAGGTCCAGTTCCGGACCGAGAGTCTGAAAAAGGGTCTGGACCCGAGACGTCACCTATCCATGTTCTCCAGCGATGCTGTCTGACCCGCTGCGTTAAGCCAGCACTCTGTATCCTTTTGTGTATTAATCAGCAACTGTATTTGTTTGTTTCTACTGTTTATACAATGATAATCCCTTACTCGGTTTTAGCGGACAATAGGCAATTACAGACACCATCTCCCTCCCTGATCTGAGGAAGGATCGTGGCCCGAAACGGCATCTATTCCTTTTCTTCAGAGATGTTGCCTGACCCGCTGAGTTACTCCAGCAGTTTGTGTCTATCTTCGGTGTAAACCAGCAACTGCAGTTCCTGGTCACACACCATCTCCCCCCCACCTACCCTATGGTCCATTATGACGAAGGTTTACTGTACTGCCAAACCTCAAATGCAGACGTGAGATTAGACAGGCGACAGCCAGCCATGCATTTGCCAGGCTTGCTGATGCAGAGGCCTTCTTGCTTGTCTGTAGAGTCTGTGGAATTATTACCCTCGGACAGAGCGCAGATGGCTACATTCTCCAGAGTCATAATTGTGACACTCACCGTCCCTGCTGTCACAAGTTAGGTTACAACCTTGTCTGCGGCCTCAGCTCGCAGAGCAAATACCATAAACGAGCGCACTTAAGTGCGGATCAGATGTTTATTCCGTCCCCAGAAAGCAGCATCTTTCCTGCAATCAATTTTACTGCTGGACGTCAGGCATCAGCAACGATGGATTCTTAAATGCCAAGGGGTTGGGTTTTAGTTTAGTTTAGAGATACAGCACGGAAACAGACCTTTAGCCCACCTAGTCCATGCCGACCATCAAAACCACTAGTTCTGTGTTATCCCACTTTCTCATCCACTCCCAACACACTAGGGGCGATTTACAGAAGACAATCGACCTACAAACCCGCACGTCTTTGGGATGTGGGGGGGAGTTGGGGGGGGGGGGGGGGGGGGGGGGGGGGACAGAGCACACCCGGAGGAAACCCACACGATCACAGAGAGAATGTACAAACTCCACATCCAAACTCCAAACTCTTGTACCTGAAGTCAGGATCAAACCCAGATCTTTGGCACCGTGAGAGTCAAATATTAGAAGCCTAAAATCGCTGGGATCTTGGAATGATTATTGTAGATTCTACCTTTTTGAGTCCCAATGACTGGAATGAGTTCCTGCATTCATAGCTAACCCACAAGTTCCAGGGATTCATTGCTCAAGACAGTACAATGGCCGAGACCCGGGCTCGATCCTGACGTCTGGTGCTGCCTGTGTGGAGTTTGCATGTTCTCCCTGTGACCACATGGGTTTCCTCCCACATCCCAAAGACGTTTGGGTTTTGGAGGTTAGAAACATAGAAACATAGAAATTAGGTGCAGGAGTAGGCCATTCGGCCCTTCGAGCCTGCACCGCCATTCAATATGATCATGGCTGATCATAATATGATCATGGCCTCTGGTTAATTGGCCTCTAAAAATTGTCCCTGGTGTGTAGGGAGTAGATGAGAAAGTGGGATAACATAGAACAGGTGTGAATGGGTGATCAATGATCAGCGTGGATTCAGAGGGCTAAAGGCGTGTAAGATCCTGTACTGCAGATGCAGGTTTAAACCGAAGATAGACACAAAGATCTGGAGAAAAGGAATAGGTGACTTTTTGGGTCGAGACTGTTCGTCTGTCTGAAGAAGGGTCTCGTCCCGAAATGTAACCTATTCCTTTTCTCCAGAGATGCTGCCTGACTGGTTGAGTTACTCCAGCATCTTGTGTCTATCTGTGGGTCGAAGGGCCTGTTTCCATGCAGTATCTTTCAACACAACTCAATCAATGTTTGATGAAATCTATCAAACAATCAACGTTTGACAGAAAGTATTTTTAACAGGGAGGGGTAATTGTGGCACACCCTGTCTGTCTGAGACTGTGTTGTGTGTTGATGCTACAATTCTGTTAAAAGTACTTTCCCTTTATATACTCTACTTTGCCATAACCATTAATTGCAGCAGTTTTGCTTTTCTTTATTTAACCAGGGGCCACAGTTTAAGAATAAGGGGTAAGCCATTTAGAACTGAGATGAGGAAACACTTCTTCACACAGAGAGTTGTGGGTCTGTGGAATTATCTGCCTCAGAGGGCAGTGGAGGCCGGTTCTCTGGATACTTTCAAGAGAGAGCTAGATAGGGCTCTGAAAGATAGCGGAGTCAGGGGATATGGGGAGAAGGCAGGAACGGGGTACTGATTGAGGATAATCAGCCATGACCACATTGAATGGCAGTTCTGGCTTGAAGGGCCGAATGGCCTACTCCTGCACCTATTGTCTATTGTTTATTTTCTCTTCCAGATTTAGATGCTTTTACACAGTACAAGAACACAATGAAATATGAACAAGTGTAGGATAGTGCTCGTGTACGGGGGGATCGCTGATTGGCGCGGACTCGGTGAGCCGTAGGGCCTGTTTCCATGCTGTGTCTCTAAAGTCTAAAGTCAAGACTAAAGTTGGCCTTTCTACCCATCAAGCCTACCTTGCTTTCTGATATGAGCATGGCTGATCTACCCCAGACCTCATCTCCCCTTTTGTGCCTGTTCTGTTCGTGCTTCAACTCCCCGAACATTCAAAACTATCTGTACTTCCTCTTCAAAGACCTCCACTGATCTAACCTCTGCAATCCTCCAGAGATTCACCATCCTGTGCTGGAATAAATTCAGTTTGAAATGACTGCCTGTTCCAACTATCTCCCCTAGTCTTAGATTCTATCCCTAGTTGAAACATTTCACTATCTGTTTTGCTGGGATCTTACAAGATTCAGTAAAATCATCCATCATTCTAAATTCTTCAGTCCATTCCATCATTAGCTTTCCAATTATCTCTCCATGATTTACAAGCCTGCTCTTCCTATTATCAATCTCCTGCATCTATACGAACAACCCTTAGTCCAAATGTACAAACTCATTCCTAATACATTGATTTTTATATTCCATATTTCAGATCTATGGCTAATATGTGAGTAAGAAGGCCCTCGGAACCTGGGGGCAGTCATGTTCCTACATTTTTCTTCAATATCTAAATTAATCTCTTGCATCTCTGCTCTGCAGCTGAAAAAATATTCTACAATGATGGATTCACCACCACAGGATAGAGCGGATCAAGGGGGAAGATTTGTAAGGATGTCGCAAAACTACAGCAGGCACAGAGTGGGATTGGAGAATTACAGTTTTGACGAGTCAATTTAGGCAGCTGTTAATATCTTTGGAACAAAGGAAATTGATAAAAGATTCACCATTTTTTTCTAAAATAATGAGAAGCCCAGGTCAGATGACCAATATCTACAGTATTGACCAAATGGTGCCAGCACAACAACCTGGCTCTCAATATCAGTAAAATCAAGGAACTGACAGTGGACTTTGGAAGAGGAATGATGAGGACCCACAATCCTGTTTATTTCAATGGGATGATGGTGGAGAGAGTCAAAACCTCAAATTCCTGGGCGTGAATATTTCCGAAGATCTTTCCTGGATCCAGCACACTGATGCAATTATAAGGAAAGCACATCAGCGCCTCGACTTCCTGAGAAGATTACGGAGATTCGGTATGTCAAAGAGGATTCTCTTGAACTTCTACAGTAGAGAGCATATTGGCTGGTTGCATCATTGTCTGGTTCTGCAACTTGAACGTCCAGGAGCGGAAAAGACTGCAAAAGGTTATGAACACTGCCCAGTCCACCACTGGCTCTGACCTCCCCACCATTGAAGGAATTGATCAGAGTCGCTGCCTCAAAAAGGCAGCCAACATCATCAGAGACCCACACCATCCTGGCCTCACACTCATCTCAACACTTCCATTGGGTACAGGAGCCCGAAAACTGTAACGTCCAGGTTCAGTAACAGCTTCATCCCTACAGCCATCAGGCTATTAAGCACTACAATCTCATAATAGTCTATTGTTATAACTACAATAGACTATTAATATTAATATTATTATTATTATTGTTGCACTGTTCTGTTTGTTTTTTGAGAATGTGTGTATACGTGTGTGTATATATATATATATGGTTGTGAGTATGTGTATATATACACACTGAGCTTCTCTTTTCTCTCTCGTTTGTCATATCATACGAGGTTTACATATTCTGTTGTGCTGCAGCAAGTAATAATTCCATTGTTCTATCTGGAATATATGACAATAAAACACTCTTGACTCTTGAGTATTTCCCACAGCATAAAATATAGTAGATTTATCTTAAATAATGTTTAGCTCAGCTGAGAGATAGAAACCATCGTCCCATTCAGCCCATCAAGTCCACGCTGACCATCGATCACCTGTTCACACTAGTTCTGTGTTATTCCACTCTCTCACCCACCCCCTACCAGCATCTCTAGTGAACGGGGATAGGTGACGTTTTGGGTCGAGACCCCTCTTCAGATTCCCTATTCCAACCAGTGGCCCTTCCCCCTATTCCAACCATAAACTCCATGGATACTGCCTGACCCGCTGGGTTATTCTAGCATTTTGTGTCTTTCCATGACCTCCACTGACCTCTGTAGATCTGGAGGTCTTCTCAGTTCATCAACAACAGCATCTAAAGCCTGGAGCGAGGGCTTAGTATGTCCATCCATCAAGCATCAAGCAACGCTAAATGCAAAATTAAGGGAAGACTATCCATTCGACCACTCCGAAGCTAGCACTCTGATTTACTATCCAGATATGTTCACACGCTGTACTATTGGGTTAATCTGCTGCAGAAGAACAAAATTTAATTTGTTCTGCCTTATGCAGTCCTGTCACTGGGGACAGCAGAAAGTGGAGTAATTACCTGTTGGAAATGTGTTTCTGTTTTAAAT
Organism: Leucoraja erinaceus; assembly: GCF_028641065.1. NCBI lineage: Eukaryota > Metazoa > Chordata > Chondrichthyes > Rajiformes > Rajidae > Leucoraja > Leucoraja erinaceus. The sequence goes on from NC_073401.1 coordinate 16,479,345, forward strand.
TAAATAGATATTCTTCCTGCACTGTTTCCTCGTTAAAGTGACTAATGAATAATTAAGGCAAGACATGATGAAGAGGTGAAGGTGGGGAAGCAGGGAGTTTGGGTACCATCAGAGGCTATCTCAAAGTGTGAGGTATAAATAATTATTGACAGGCAATTGACTTTGCTGCACATGCCATGCGTTATTGATCAATCAAAGGGTATTATCGTGATGTGCAATAAACAATGGGGAATGTACCAATGATACTATCCTATATTGGAGTCTCCCATGTGGTTGGATTGAGAGGAACGGTTACAGAGTGTTGGAGTAACTCAGCGGGTCGGGCAACATCTCTGTAGAATGTGGATAGCTGAAGTTTCGGGTCGAGACAAAGGCTTTAAATGTGCAGCAATGCACCAAATAAGCTTTAAATATTTTGCAGGTCCCTGATTTTTGTCACAAGCCAGACAAGGGTAGTAGGGTCAAGCAAATGTCTGTAAATTCTCCTTCAAGACATGAACCACAATTGAAGACACAAGGAACTGGTTTATCAAAAAAAGACATAAAGTGCTGGAGTAACTTAACAGGGCAGGCAGCATCAACGAAATGTGAACATAGACTGCTGTTGATTCATTTTAACTGCGTTCAAATCCCAGATTATCCTCTGGGACATTTTAATATAATAACAAGGGAAATGGTTCAATGTAGAAGATCAGTTCGGGATGATTGGGGATGCCAAATTAACCTGCCTCTTCCAACATTACCTTCAATCCAGAACCAAAGCTCCAGCAAGTGTTAAAAAAATTGCTGGAGTAACTCACCTGATCAGGCAGCATCTCTGTAGGACATGGATAGGTGACGTTTCAGGTTGGGACCTTTCTAGAGACTGAATTGTTAGTTTATCTAGTAATCTCTAACATAATATCAAACCCTCAACCCCAGAAAGGAGAAATCAATTTGAAGTTTCCAGATAAAGGTTGGCACCATGTTCGGCACGGACATTGTGGGCCAAAGGACATGTTGCTGTGCTGTGCTTTGTCACAGTCTATGTTCTTTGATTCCAGGTGCAAAAAGCTTGTGCATGCTGGATAAGGACTGGCTTCTGAAGCAGGGTCTCAACCTGAATCATCACCTACCCATGTTCTCCAGCTATGCTGCCTGGCCTATTGAGTTACTCCAGCAATCTGTGCCCATTAGTGTTTCAACCAGCATCTGCAGATCTTTGCTGCTGCACTCTGGATTAAACTTTGTTGCAGAGGCTCATTTTTCATTGACAATTTAGGAAATCATCTCTGCGCTACGTGTAGTGTGAATGGATGTTATTATTATTTTCTACTAAAACTCGCTTCCATTGATATATGATAGACATATTAACACCCTGAATGTTCAGACTGTGCCGTACCATTTGTATAGGATGAATTAGACGGTGACAATTTGAATACTGTGTGCAGTGAGGAACATACCATGTAGAATGGAATAACTATCATGGCGAATATGTACTTAATCTGAGTGATCTCTGCTTTTGTGACAAGGCACTTCACTCAGGAATGCACTGAATGTAATTCCAGACAACGGTCGCGCAATTGACGGCTCAGACACGAGCATTTGTTGGTTTAATGTGAGATCAGTACCATTAACTGTGCTGTCTGAAACAATCCCCTTTTAAAGATTGACACGAAAAGCTGGAGTAACTCAGCCGGACAGGCAGCATCTCTGTAGAGACGGGATGGATAACGTTTCGGGTCGAGACCCTTCTTCAGACTTTTAAAGTTTCCTCCCTTTTAAAGATTCCTCTGCTGGTGATATTATTGCCAAGACGCAACGTTCTGACTGAAGTAATATTTAGCAATAAAAATCGACCACTAGCTTTGCAAGAAACAACTCCATTCTAAAGACTCCCATACACACTGTCCTCCTGTGACTTCACCGACTACCATACCATTTTAAAGATCTGGGCTAGATGGTGCCCGATGGAATTGTAGTTTTTGACTCCATCAAAATGACAGGCAAAGTTGACCTGGGAGAGTTGTTCACAAAAGAAATAGGTTCAAACTACAGGTGAATATGAGCTGTTACAAATGAGCACGTTTGGTCAGAGGCTGGTGAATCTGTGGAATTCATTGCCACTGGCGGCTGTGGAGGCCAAGTCAATGGATATTTTAAGGTGGAAATTGAAATATTCTTCATTAGTAGGTGGGCCAGGGGTTTAGGGGAGAAGGCAGTAGATTGGGTTTGACAGGGAAAGATCAGCCATTATTGTATGGCGGAGTAGGCTTGATGGGTAGAATGGTTTAATTCTCAGATCAGGAGTCGAAAGTGTTTAATTGTCATATGTACTGGCAATCAAGCCCTTACTTGTTGCAGTGTAACAGGCCTTTTAATGCAGTAACACACAAGTAAATATATAATACAAGTCCATCACCAATTTTCCGACATCCTTGGTTCCAGAGCCTTGCTGGATTATCCATTTTACCGGACAAACAGAGGTCATGGAACTACGAGAGGATTCAGAATGTTATCAGAACGATCCGCCGAGGCCGAGATACTGGCCCGCAAAGTCGGCAATGGGAACGGATCTGCCGGCTCCGGTCGGGCTGGAATTCCAGAGCCCCAGCTGCAGGGGGCAAATTCAACGACGATTGGGGTGGAAGTCCCGATGAGGTTGCAGGTAGTGGAAGCAGGTAGGGAGACTGACAAAAACCTCTGGGAACCTCCGGGAACCGCACGGAAACCTTGGGTGGGGTGCAAAGTCTCCAGACGTTTCCGTTCAGGTTTCCTAAGTGGGACAGGGGCATAAGTTTCCAGAAAATCGTTGGTGGATCTGTAATCAATACCACAATAAATGAATAACAGCAATGCTATGTAATCATAATAGTACAACAAGTGAGAGGCAGTGGTTTGTTTAGTGGGGCAGGAGGAGGTAGAAGCAATTTTGACAAAGTCTGAAGAAGGGCCCTGACCTGAATTGTCAACTATCCATGTTCTCCTAAGATGCTGCCTGACCCACTGAATTACTTCAGTACAACATTCTAAAAGTCTGTATTGCAACCAAAGACACCATACATGGAAGATCACAGTTCCTGAGGTGGTGGTTAATGTTGTGTAGTGATCAAGAGCCTAACGGTTGCTGGGAAGATGCTTGATCCTGGTGGTCACGGTTTTCAGACTCCTGTGCCTTCTATAGAAGGATGAGGGGAATCTCATTGAAACCTACCAGATAATGACCTAAACAGAGTGGATGTGGAGAGGATGTTTCTAGGACAGGATGGCACAACCTCAGAAGAAAAGGACGTTTCTTTAGAATGGAGCCGATGAGGCATTTCTTTATCCAAAGTGTGGTGAATCTGCGGAATTCATTGCCACAGGTGGCGGTGGAGGCCAAGACATTGGGTGTTTTTAAAGCGGAGATTGGTAGGATCTTGATTAGGAAGGGCATCAAAGGTTACTGAGAGAAGGCAGGAAAATGGGATTGATCGAATGGTGAAGCAGACTCATTGGACCGAAAGGCCTAATTCTGCTGCTATATCTACGGTCTTGAACTACTTCCCAATGGTGGTGAGGGTCTTTGATGATATTGGCTGCCGTTTTGAGGCAGTGCCACCAATAATGGGGGGATCAGTGCCCTTGAAGTTTGTACTTTCTCCCTGTGACGGTGTGGATTCTCTCCCACATCCCAAAGACATGCTGGCTCAAAGAGAATGAGCATCAGCTGAGTGAACCCTTAGGTCTTGCACATTGTTTGAATTGTCAGTCAGGTACAGAGTATTGTTCGTCTTGTACATTATCCAAATTCTCTGTAGTAGGAAATGTTTTCAGTGTTGTCCTAATGGTCTGGTATCATGCAGTGTCAGATACCGCGCACTGTCAAGTACTATACAATGTTAGGCAGTACAACACATTGTACAAAGTGTGCGGGGTTGCGTATTGCCAATTAACTGTTCGAATGGCAAGAATTGCAGGTTACACAGCATCAGAGGGTGGTGAATCTGTGGAATTCATTGCCACAGAAGCCTGTGGAGGGCAAGGCAATGGGTAATTTTAAGGTGGCGATTGATAGATTCTTGATTAGTACAGGTGTCAGGGGTGACAGGGAGAAGGCAGGAGAATGGAGTTGAGAGGAAAAGATAGATCAACCGTGATTGATTGGGCGAAGTAGACGATGGGCCAAATGGCCTCATTTTGCTCCTGCAACATATGAACAGAAACTTACAGCATTTGAAGATCGAATCAGGATTTGTAGTTCGGAGACACGTAACTGCAGATGGCAGAACCATGAGCATGTCTGAAGAAGGGACCTGAGCCCGTGACGCCATCTGTCCATTCCCTCCGCAGATGCTGCCCCGCTGAGTAACTCCAGCACTCTGTACTTTGCTCAGGGCTTGTAGATTGGACAGTGTCTGAGCTATCCAGTGCTAAACTTGCCTAAATAAGCAAGAGATAACTGAGTGTTCAAATATTCCTACGGTTCTATAATTACACCAACATTCATGGAGCTAAATGAACTGAGCTCCATCCAAGATTAAATTTTCATGAGTAAACTCTGCTCTGCCTTAGCCTAATCCTAACTATGCTGGGAAAGGGGACATGTGCATTAATAATTCCTACCCTGTGACCAACTAAGGGCTCTGTGCAATTATACAACGACTAACGCTTATCTAGTTGAATTGACAATAGATCTGAACAGTTCCGCATGGTAATTGCTGCCCTGTTAAATAGCCAGGGAGCCTTTGCCTTTAATATCAAACATTGGCTGTTCTGTGTGGCTGGTGAGATCCAGCACGCAGCAGCAGAGCATGAGTTGAGATGTCAAGCAGAAACCCATGTGACAAGATGCTGCCTCTTGCACTAAGAGCGCAAATGGTTTATTCAAATAGTATAATGCCCTGTTGGGACGGCACTGTGGCGAAGTGGCAGAGTTGCTGCTTTACAGCGCCAGAGACCCGGGTTCAATCCTGACTACGCTACTCTCTGTACGGAATTTGTACATTCTCCCCAAGACTGCGTTGATTTTCTCCGGGTGCTCCGGCTTCCTCAGACACTCCAAAGATGTACTGGTTTGTAGGTTAATTGGCTTTGGTAAAATTGTGAACTGTCCTTAGTGTGTATGATAGTGCTAGTGTATGAGGTGATCGCCGGTAGGTGCGGACTCGGTGCTTGGTGCCGAAGACCCTGGTTTCATGCTGTATCATTAAACTAGACTAAATTTCCTAAATACTTTCATCATTGACTGTGTTCAGACTTGGGGTCGGGTTGCCTTCAGGGACAACCGGCTGCAGAAAATGATACATCACAGAAACAGGCCCTTCGGCCCACCGCATCCACAGCAACCATCGATCACCTATTCACACTAGTTCCATGTTATCCCATTTTCTCATCCACTCCCTACACACTCAGAGCAATTTACAGAGGCCAATTAACCTAAACACCCACACGTTTTTGGGGTGGGGGACAAAACCAGAGTGCCCGGAGGAAACCCACACGGTCACAGGGAGAACATGCAAACTCCACACAAACGGTGCCCAAGGTCAGTATTGAACCCAGGTTTCTGCCACTGAGGCAGCAGCTCTACCCGCTGTGCCATTGTGCTTGCGACAATCTAATATGCTCAGAAAGACTCACTAAATCATTGGTTGTTTGGTTCACCATATGTCAGGGTGCTTAGGGTGAGATCAGATTCGAATAGATAAGCACTGGTGGCTTAAAGTGAAACCATTGTGTTTAATATAAAACAGACTTTTAAAGAGCCAAGTTTACAGGGACTCTCAGAAACGGATGCAGCATACTGGAGCATCACCATGCATGACGTTAATGGTCTGCCTGAGATTTCATGCATGTGCATGGACAGGTGGACAACATGGAATTGAATAGTGCTGCAGTAAAATGAAGGATCAGGAAGCTGCAGATACTGGTTTAGAGTCTGTTGACAAACTGCTGGAGTAACTCAGCGAGTCAGGCAGCATCGCTGGAAAACATGGATAGGTGACATTTTGGGTCGGGATCCTCTTTCAGACTGACTGTGGTGGTGGGGGGAGGGGGGGAAGCTGGATGACAGGTGGGAACAGGACAAAGCTTGGTGAGTGATAGAAACAAGGAACTGTAGATGCTAGTTAATACACAAAAGGACACAAAGAGCTGGAGTAACTCAGCGGGTCAGGCAGCATCTTTGCAGAACATGGATAGGTGATGTTTCAAGCCGGGATCCTTCATCAGACCTGGGTCAGATGAACTGAATTACTGCAACTTTTTGTGTTCTTTTCTGGCGAGTGATATTTTAGTTTAGTTTCGTTTAGATATACAGTGCGGAAACCGGCCCTCCGGCCCACCGAGTCCGCACCGACCAGCGAACCCCACACATTAACACTACCCTACATACACTAGGGACAATTTGCACTTAATACTAAGTCAATTAATCTACAAACCTGTATGTCTTTGGAGTGTGGGAGGAAACCAAAGATCTCGGAGCAAACCCACGCGGTCACGGGGAGAAGGTACAAACGCTGCACAAACAGCACCCGTAGTCGGGATTGAATCTGGGTCTCTGGCGCTGCAAGCGCTGTAATGCAGCAACTCTACTGCTGCACCACCACGCCGCCCTTAACTAGGTGGATACAGGTAAGGGGGCTTTTACAGTGGTTGCTATAGCTACTTGAAACTGCATTTTCTGTGCATAACCAACTGAACGGATGGATATTGATGTCATTTGGGATGATTGGGATATAACTCATCCTGACGTGACTTCCTGTTGCTTTTAGGATACGAGGGTGTTTAGATCACTGCTAGTCTTTACTTTGCTCAAGTCAGGAGTGGGGAGAAGGGTGGGGATAGAGTGGGGCAGGGAGAGTGTGGACATGTGAAGCTGATCTGAGGAGCATCGCACCAGAGAGGTTGGATCTCAGAAGTACCCGAGCTTCTCTAACACGATATAGAAACATAGAAACATAGAAACATATGGTGCTAACCGTTAGAGTAGGTAGACTAGGAGGACTGTGAAAGCAAGAGTGCCAATCTATCAAATACCTGAAGCCAAACACAGAACCCTGAAGTATGACTTCTCCATACAATCCTTCATTAAAGTGGTGGCATTACTGGCAAAGCTGGTCCTGGCTGTGGCAGTGATATCTCACCTGGACTAATATCTAATTTCCTCGGCCACAATTTTGCCCCTTCTGCTCTGGAATTCCTAAGAAGAGCTCCCAATCTTCACAACATCCTTGCCCCACCCTTCCTACCCCATTCCCCACCCCACCTCCGGTCTTGTCAGCTGAACAAAGACAAATTGAGTGACCCAAACATTCTCAAATCTTAAAAGCAACAGCCCTTGAAAATAGCAAGGTGGTATGGTGGCTCAGCTGGTAGATATGATGCCTCACAGCACCAGAGACCCAGGTTCGATCCTGACCTTGGCTGCTGTCTATGTGGAGTCTGCACGTTCCCCCTGTGAACGAGTGGGTTTCTTCTGGGTGGTCCGGTTTCCTCATACCAAAGATGTGCGTGTTTGTGGGTTAATTGGGCCTCTGTATATGACCCCGAGTGTGTGTGGAGTGGATGAGAAAGCGAACTAATAAATAATATTAATGTAAATATATTATTATATTATAATATAATATTTTTTAATTAATATTATTAATATAATATAATAATAATTGAACTAACATGAACGGGTGATCGATGGTTGGCATGGACAGTGGGCCAAAGGAACTGTATCTATAAATAATGACACAAAGTGCTGGAGTAACCCAGCGGGTCACACAGCACCTCTGGAGAACATGGATAGGTGATGTTTTGGGTCGGGGCCCTTCTTCAGACTGATTCCACTGCTGTATCTCTCAACTAAGCTAAACTGAGCAAAGCTTTATCCGAGGCCTTTTATTAATCTACTAATGTAATTACCTGGCACATCTCCTTGTCTCCATGGTGAAGGTGGAATTTTTAAAATGCCATAAGCTTTCTTTAACATTTTATGAGGCGCAATTGTCAGGATTCCAACCTGAACATCTGGATTATTGAATTGCTGAGATCCTCCAGGGGTCACGGGATCCGAGTTCTGCTTGTCACTGCCATTATGATAGTTTCACACCGGCTGATTTAATTTACTGAAATCTGTATTACTGGATTTGCTCATCAGGAGCTATTACCTTCATTTATGAGTTCATTGCACAAAAGGAATATTCTATTAAAACCCTTGCTAAGTGATATTGAGCAACATGTACTAAATTCAAGGTTTTTTTTCTGAATTTCTCCTTCTTGTACTTTTTTTAATTTATTTTTGTTCCCAGAAATAAAACAGAAATAAGACCTATTTTTTTGGTACGTACGTTGAAGATAGGCAGAAAATGCTGGAGTAACTCAGCGGGTCAGGCAGTATCTCTGGAGAGAAGGAATTATTAATAATTAAGAAGCAACCAGAGAGGTTCATGGATAAGACAGGTTTAGAGGGATATGGGCCAAACGCAGGCAGGTAGTGTAGATGGGGCATGTTGGTCGGTGTGGATAAGTTGGGCTGAAGGGCCTGTTTTCACATAGTGTGACTCTATGACTATGACTATGAGGAAGGACATGAATAAAGGAGGTAGTCGTCACTGCTAGGGATTATCACTGAGTTGTTGGATGTGAAATGAAATGAAATGAAATGATTCAATTTATTGTCATTGTCAGTGTACAGTACAGAGACAACGAAATGCATTTTTAGCATCTCCCTTGAAAGGGAGACACAGGGCGTCGCAGTGTGCCCGCGCCTGCCGCCGTAATTACATTCCATTACAGGCAAAGGTGGGTGAAGTGTCTTGCCCAAGGACACAACGACAGTATGCACTCCAAGCGGGATTTGAACCGGCTACCTTCCGGTCGCCAGCCGAACTCTTAGCCCATTGTGCTATCTGTCGCGATGTGGTGCTCAATGTGGGCATGGGATGCTGCTCTGAATGCTAGCTGAAGAACTAGTTAACTCATAGTTCATTCTTCATAAGAGAAGGTTATTAGCAGCAGTACACAGCTCTGATGCGACTATTGTTGGCTGCAGGATATCTAGCTAGCTCCCTGAATGGATAAAAGAAACCCAACCTCCCTGATGTAGTGTCATCAGAGCTTCTCTCTGAGCCATCCCTGTACCACTGGTGACTACTAGTAGAACAATCCATCGGCGGTCCGCCTCCCTTTCATCGACTCCATCTGCACATCACGTTGCCTCAGGAAAGAAGCCAACACAATTTAGAAGGATGAGAGGGCATCTTATTGGAACATATAAGATTATTAAGGGTTTGGACACGCTAGAGGCAGGAAACATGTTCCCGATGTTGGGGGTGTCCAGAACCAGGGCCCTCAGTTCAAGAATAACGGGTAAGGCATTTAGAACGAAGATGAGGAAACACTTTTTCACACAGAGAGTTGTGAGTTTGTGCCTCAGAGAGCGGTGGATGCCGGTTCTCTGGATACTTTCAAGAGAGCTTGAAAGGGCTCTTAAAGATAGCAGAGTCAGGGGATACGTGGAGAAGGCAGGAACGGGTACTGATTGGGGATGATCAGCCATGATCGCATTGAATGGCGGTGCTGGCTCGAAGGGCGGAATGGCCTACTCCTGCCCCTATTGTCTATTGTCTATGACTCGACAGAATTATTTAACTATGATAGTGTGATATGGAAAGCACAAATACTTTTCCCTGTATCTCAGTACATATGACAATAAAAACCAAAACCAATCCAATACCAGTACTAAATACAATGGACTGACAAGATTCTAGACTTGTTTAATAGTGGGAAAAGTCGAACCTCCAGCCTATAGTTTATAAATGATGTTTTTGTTTGTTCATGGAGCATTATTGGTTTTAGACCCTCTTGAGCTTCTCCCTTGCAATAAAGGATGCTACTTAGCAACAGCAATACTGTCTCTGATTTATTTCCTTCCACTTTGTGCACAGAGTTTTTCTCTGGGCAAGTCAAATGTTCTCGTTTATCATTTGCCTTGTGAGAAATTACCAAATGTTTTACTCCAAGCGAGGAATAGATTATACTGCTGGAGATCGTCATATAAGTTGTAGATTTTACTGGTCATTCAGCAGAAATCTGAATAATGATGACCCAACAATGCCAGGTGGATAAACCGTTTCAGGAGGATGAAATGGAAAATATTCATTTGGTGTTATTTATCCACACCGAAGGAATTCTTATAATCTCCTTATCCCGGTTGCATCATGGCCTGCTTCAGCTTTACAGCTTAATTGGCCCCTGTAAGTTGAGCCTAGTGTGCAGGGAGTTGATGAGAAAGTGGGTAACATCAATCCAGTGTGCATGTTTGATTGTTGGTCAGTGTGGATTCAGTTGGCTGAAGGACTTGTATCCAAGCTGTATCTCTAAATTTGAACACCCGGGAATGAACACAACCATCATCATCATCATCATCAGCATCGTTGAAAACATCAACGATCAACGGGCACAGTGCCTTACAATGCTGTGTACGACAGTGATTGCAACTTCTACTGAAGTGTGGATGGCTGTTGGCTCGCTAGGAGCTCATCCGCCCTTTGTCTTGTTTTTGGTCCTGCTGGGGGTCCACAGCCCCCTCCTCACCTGGCAAACCAGGTGGTGGAGACGGTTTAGTCGCCGACTATCTGACCATGGAGCAGGTAGCACGGGATTACATGGTACCCGTAGCGGGGGGAACTCCATCAGGTATCAAGCTCCCCGCCATCAAAGGGATCTACAGGAGGCACCACCTCAAAAAGGTAGCCAGCTGGCATCATTAAGATCCAACATCACCCTGGCTATGCTTTTATTTCACTCCTTCCATCAAGAAGATGATGCAGGAGTCTAGAAACCCTGACCTCCAGGTTTAAGAACAGTTTCTTGCCAGCAACCATCCAGCTCTTGAGCACTGCACAGCATTAACTTCAACTATGAACAATGAACTGCCTTTGGTGGCACTATGAACTTTGGACTTTATTGCACTGGTATTGGGTTTATTAAATTTATTGAATTTTTTGTTCGTTATATGTTATCTATGTGTGTTTACAGACATGCAAGTAAGAATTTCATTTTCCATCATCAGTACATGTAACAATTAAAAAATTTTGATTCTTGACTTTTGATTCGTTCTTCCTGTGGCGATCATCCTTGCTATTCACCTTTCACAAAGCACGAAAAAGCTTGCACTACTCAAAAGCATTTTGAAAATCTCTCCCAATCTCCCATAACTTCCTCTGCCGCAGCGAAGGAATTCTAGGAATTCATCATTCTAGGAATTATTTGCATTAATTTTTATTGCCCTTTTTCAATGAGTGCAGAATCCGTTGAATTATAGATTTCTCGAGTTTTATGCCATTGAACCAATATTTGTATACATAGAGTTTAGTTTGGAGACCCAGCATGGAAACAAGCACTTCAGCCCACCGAGTCCACACCAACGATCACCCATTCACACTAGATCTATGTTATCCCACTTTCTCATCCACTCCCTACATGCTAGGGGCAATTTGCAGAGGACCAATTAACCTACAAACGCGTACGCCTTTGGGATGTGGGAAGAAACCGGAGCACCTGGAGTGAATCCATGAGGTTACAGAGAGAACATGCAAACTCCACACAGACAGTGCCAGAGGTCAGGATTGATCCCGAATCTCCGGCACTGTGAAAACCCCATTAAAAAAAACTTCCACATATCACCTGCCAAGCTTTGACCTGCACCTCCTTTCTTCCAGCTTTTTCTTCCACCCCCCCCTTACCTCCCCCAATTTGTCTGAAGTGCACCTCGACCCAAAATATTACCTGTCCATGCTCTCCAAAGATGCTGCCTGACCCGTTGAGTTACTCTTGTACTTTGTGTCTGTATTTGTTTATACTCTTTAATTCCTTAAATACCGTTCATTTCTTTGCATTTCCTCCGCATCTATCTGCATACCAGATTACTAAAGTAGCTACTGCTTCTTGCAAAGTGCTGCAATTTATGCATTATTTGCATGTCATTAATTTGGCAAATCTCATTGCCTCCTTAATTGCTGTCTGCATCCACATAACCAGTTAACACAGAAAGCAATGGAAATGCCAGCACAGGAGGTCAATTTATCCCTGGGTTCAAGAATTGTTTTGAGGAACAGCATCTCATATTTCGCTTGGGAAGCCTGCACCCAGCGTTATGGATATTGAGTTCCCTAATTTCAAGTAACCACTGCATTCCCTCTTCTCCCCTCTCCCCCACCATCCCCTGCCCTACCCCAGTTGTCCCACCAGTTCCACTGGCCGCATCCTTGTATCCCTCTCGTTGTCACACCTTCCCAAGCCAACAGTGGGCCATTATGGGCTTCCCTCTTCCCGAGTGCATCTGTTGCCAATCCTGAATTGTTCTGGCCTTTGCTCGCCTCCCCACCCCGTCTCCCCCACTTGGATTTTCAGTCTGAAGAAGGGTTCCGTCCCGAAAGGTCACTTATTCTTTTCCACCAGAGATCCTTCCCGACCCGCTGAGTTACTCAGGCATTTTGTGTCTATCTTCGGCATAAACCAGCATCTGCTGTTCCATCCTGCACATGGTTTCGTTGGGTTATTTGTGTTATAATTCTTTTATTAGAATCCTTCTATTGCTTTTACTGAATTAGGGTTCCTCTGGGTTGTGTGAAAACTCTTTCTCTGCAAGGATCAATAAAACGTCTATAGCTGATCTTGGGATTGTTTATTCTTTCCACCCTCCCTATAATGATGTTAGTTTAGGGTTTGTGAAACATACTCTGCCTTGAGGAAGGCACTCAGATACTCTAACTCTGGCAGAACCTTTATTTATTTAATCGTTGACTAAGTTAAAAACATATGAATCACATTGGCGCAGATCAGGGCGTTCATGGTGGTGCAGCGGTAGAGTTGCTGTCTTACAGCGAATGCAGCGCCAGAGACCCAGGTTTGATGCTGACTACGTGTGCTGTCTGTACGGAGTTTGTACTTTCTCCCCGTGACCTTCTTGTGTTTTCTCCGAGATCTTTGGTTTCCTCCCACACTCCAACAGGTTTGTAGGTTAATTGGCTTGGTAAATGTAAAAAAAAATTGTCCCTAGTGTGTGTAGAATAGTGTTAGTGTGCGGAGATCGGTGGTCGGCGCAGACCCGGTGGGCCGAAGAGCCTGTTACTGCGCTGTATCTCGAAACTAAATAAACTAAACTAAAAAAAGATGGATGCGCAGTGGTGCAGCTGGTAGAGCTGCAGCCTCACAGCGCCAGAGGCCTTGGTTCGTTCCAGACGCAGCGTGCTGTCTGTGCGGAGTTTGCACGTTCTCCCTGTGACCACGTGGGTTTCTTCCGGGTTCTCCGGTTTCCTCCCACATCCCAAAGACGTGAGGGTTTGTAGGTTAATTGGAAGGGAGTGAATGGGAAAGTAGGATAACATAGGCCCTGTGTGAACAGGTGATCGATGGTCGACGTAGACTCGATGGGTTGAGGGCCTGTTTTCATGCTGTGTCTTTCATTCAAACAATCAATCTCCAGAAATAAGTTATGATCTTAAAGTTATTCTTTTGAATGCTGGTGGAAACATATTCAATCAAGGTGTTAAAAAAAGAATTGTGTAAGCACTTGTAAGATAATAATTTGCTGGTCTATGGGGGAATGAGATTAATGGTGTTACTCTGCAAGATGACAGCACGGACTATATGCGTTATATAGGCCCCTTTTGTGCTCTTACAATTTAATGATGCGTTAGTGTCCCATTCCAAAATGGTACAGGCTGGGAACAGTGGGCTCAGAGCAATAAGATGCTTTTTTATCACTAGCTGCTTCTTTTTGCTTGAAAATGGGGTAAAAGTTCTTCCTTGGTCCCATGAAGTATACTTTATGCTTCACTTCCAAAATGTAGTTTAATCAACTACGTTTTAGAAAGAAAATGCAGATGCTGGTTTATACTGAAGATAGACAAAAAATGCTGGACTAACTCAGCGGGTCAGGCAGCATCTCTGGAAAAAACTCAGTCTGAAGAAGGGCCCCGACCCAAAATGTCACCAATTCATGTCTCCAGAGATGCTGCCTGGCCCGCAGAATTCTTCCAGCGCTTTGTGTCTACCTTCATTAACTATATCACTGCTGTCTTATGCTATTGGCATCATGGATCTATACATATGTGCAGTGCAGAAACAGGGCCTTCGGCCCTCCTTGTCCATTCTTACCAAGTTGCCATATTGGGCTAGTCCAATTTGCCTGCATTTGGCCCATATTGCTCGACTTCCTATCCATATATCCATCCAAATGTCTTTTAAAAGTCATAACTGTATCTTCTCGCAACCATTTCAGATATGGACTTCTCTCTGAATGAAAAAAGTTGCCCCTGAGGTCCCTCTTAATTTTCACACCAACCGCAATATCTGTTGCTATTCTCCCGTCTCAGTGAATATGGTTAGCTAACATTAAGGGTCTCATATGTTCAAACATTAAGCATTTGCAATGTGTTGCCTTTGTATTAACGATCTTCACACTATTAGTTCTTTAAAATAAACTTCTCTTTTGTGTAAAGATCCATCTATTTGAAATTCCTTTTGTTAAGAAGTTATTTTAATAAAATCCTTTCATATTGTTATCTATCATTGAACACAGAACAGTGCAGCAGAAGAACAGGCCCTTCAGCCCACAATGTTTGTGCTGGACATGATGCCAAAAGAATCTCTTAAGTGCTTGCATATGATCCATATCCCTCCATTCCCTGCATATCCATGAGCCTATCCAAAAGCCTCCTAAATGCCACTATTGTATCTGCCTCAATCACTAACTATGGCAGCGCATTCCACGGACTCACCAACTCTCTGTGCAAAAAAACTTACCCCTGTACCTCCTTTAAACTTTGCCTCTCTCATCTTAAACCTATGCCCTCTAATATTAGATTTCTCCATCCTGGGATAAAGGTTCCAGTTGTTTACCTTAACTATGCCTCTCATTAAAATCAAAATCTGATTAGCATTACTGGATTAAGACCTGCGTGCGTTCCCGTATCTGTTTGAATGTATTCAATATTATTCCTATCTGGTTGCATATTTTCCCGTTCATTTAAGAAGATTTAGTTCTAGAAATTTGTACCTAAGCTGGTCTTCCCTCATTGCGTTCCTATGTTATGAATTGTATTTTAGGCTCCCTGCATTAGGATTCTTCCACAATGAATAATTCCCTTGTTGTATGTCTGGCTTCTCTCATTCAGTGCCTGTTGGAACCATGATTTTGCTGTTTGAAAATGAAGGTCACTTTTAAGCACCCATGAAATATTCAGTGACTGCTGCCGAAAAACGCTGCAGTAACGGTGATGAGGCAAGGGTACATTCAACAAACACCAATAAAAGAATTTACTGTTTTCTGAATTATGAAATCTAACAAAAAAATATTCTCGTATGCAGCTTAAAATATGAACTTCAGGGTCCACTCAAACTTCCGTGATTTATCGAACAGGCAGAGTGTGTCTCCTGCCGGCAATTATATATTCATTGTGATGTATCAATAGAGCATTCCAATCAGACTCTAAAAGGCCACTAACAAAACCGTGGAGAATTCTCCATTCACTGCAAGGCAGTCATTTGCATTCTATCATTACCACACTTCAGGCTGTGCCTTTCAGAGATTGACTTTACCTGTTTAGTTCAAGCACATGTCTCGGAGCATTGAAAGCTTCCTCCTGTGAGCCAGATTGCAAGATTACTTCTCAGCAATTTATCTCATGACTTTCCATCTTATTCTAAATCACTCCAATTAAGCTGAACCAAAAATATTCCAAGCCATCTTTAGTCTTTAGAAATACGGTGCACATTGTCCCATCAGGTCCGCACCGATCAGCGATCAACCCACGCACTACCACTATCACAATTTACAGAAGCTTAATTAACCTACAAATCGGCATGTCTATGGAGTGTGAGAGGAAACCAGAGCACCCAGATGAAACCCACGCAGTCACAGAGAGAACGTACAAACTCAGTGCAGACAGCACCCGCAGTCAGCATGGAACCAGGGTCTAGTGGAGTTCAGGGTCCACTCAAACCCGGGTGTTTCACAGAGGAAGAGGATTTAACTTTCTGGTGCCTTTCCCCACAGTGGAAATGTTTGATTCTGCTGTGGGGGGACGTTTGTGTTGAACTCTATAATGTGTTGTGTCCATTTTTAATTTTTTTTTTAACCTTTTTCTATGGTTTGTATGGAAACTTATTATTTATTTTATGTAAAGCACTTTGGTGTCAATGCGAGTTGACTTAAAACGTGCTATATAAATAAAACTTACTTACTTACTAGTGCTAGTGTATGGGGGTGTTTGCTGGTCGGTGCAATCTTAACATTCCTACCAATTTCGAAATAATTCTGCCACTTCAAATTCTCCCATTCCGTCCAAATCTATTCTATCATTCCAAAGTTTGTGTCATCATTTTATTTTTAACCCCTCAATAAACACGTCAAGAGATTCCTACCCAGTTCATTATTATTGGTGCCTGTCCCAGCTTGCAGTATACAAGCAGTCCACATGATTTCTACTCTGCTTTGGAGATTATGCCTCAAAAGTTCTGAGGAGGGTTCTCAGACCAAAAACATGATTTTTTTTAAAAATTGCTTCTTAGCAGCTGAGCATTTCCAGCTTCTTATGTTTTTTTTTAAATTTCAACTAGAAATATTTAATTGGCTGTAAAGCACTTTGGAACATCGTGAGATCAATGAAACAGCTCCATGATTCATGAAGATTATATCTTATTCCATGTCATCAATTACATGAAGCATTGATTCTTCATTGTGGGTCTGCAACTGTGTAGAAATCCCTGTCTGTGATAAGCGCTAATAGATTTCACCTGTCGGGGAGGGGTTGAAGTTCAGAGACTGCAGTAAATCACTTCCAGTCTTACTGTTGACCTCAGGGTTGGCGGTGAAATGGTCACACTTTACGCAAACGCTTGCACTCGAAAAAAAAACATACTAAGGTCCTTTGCGATCGTGGGGAGATTGAACAGTGACAAAATAAATGGCATAAAACAAGGTCAGAGCAGGTTTGGAAAGAACAGGTCACATTGCAGACACTAGAAAATGAGGACATGTCAAGTCAATCTTCATGGTCGTGAGGTGAAATGCATTAATCTGACATCCTGAGGGATGCTATATAAATGCAAGTCCTTCTTTTAATTAAAACTATAAAACATTTAGATGAACTCATATTAAAAGGTCTGCTTTTAAATTAAAGTCATTTGATTAGTACAGGTATCAGAGATGATTGAAGGCAGGAGAATGGGGTTAGGAGGGAGAGATAGATCAGCCATGATTGAATGCCGGAGTAGACTCGATGGGCCAAATGGCCTAATTCTACTATTCCATATGACCTTATTTGGTACGGTCTAATGAAACAACGATATTTACTATCTCCACTTATCATGTATCCTGAGAAACTAGCTTGTATGAAGTGGCTAAATACTTGATATCCCCTCAAAAAATTACCACTTAGGTTAGTTTAGTTTATTATCACATGTACTGAGTGAGGTACAGAGAACAGCTTTTTGTTACATGCTAACCAGTCAGTGGAAAGACTATACGTGATTGCAATCAAGCCGTCAACAGTGTACAGATACAGGATAAAGAGAATAACATTTAGAGCAAGATAAAGTCCAATTAAAGATAGTCTGAGGGTCTTCAATGAGGTAGATAGTAGCTCAGGACCATTCGTGAGTTAGTAATAGGATGGTTCAGTTACCTGTTAACAGCTGGGAAGAAACTGTCTCTGAAACTGGCACATAATGCAAATGTTAAAAGATGTAAATGAAAGATCAAGAGCAGAGAGGGGGTTACCTGAAACTGGAGAATTTGATGTTCATACCATCAGATTATTGTTCTACGAACGGCGCGACTACTCGTTGCAGAAGCCTGTAGGTTATTTTTTGTCAAAATGTAGTGATTGATAGTATTCATATTCAATGTCATAGGGGGGGGAGAAACTGTTAAGCTATTCAGCCCGACTCAAATCTACTCGGCTGCCGTTGGGGCAAGCATGGGCGGCCTCCAGGGATCGATCTTTCCCAGACTGCCTGCGGAGCTTCTCCAACGTCGGGGGTGTGGCCCATGGGGACCTTTGACTCGCTGCTTTCGACTCTGGGGCTCGGAGGCTCAAGTGCCTGTCTGGGACATCTCGCATTTTGGGAGGAGAGAGAGAACTTGGAGCTCCTCAACGCTTCTCCACCCGTGTCGCGTGGAACAAAGAACCGTACACACCCGATTCAACCATCCTCTGACCTTGGACTTTCACGTAATTCCCCCGCGCGGCCTGCTCATCATCCTTTCTCGGGGGAGACGTCAGAGAAAGAGCGCCTTCACATCACAGTGGCTCACTGTGATGGATGTATTTCCAACAATCTTCTCCGCCACTACGCACAAGGAGCACAAGAAGCGCAAGATGTCCTTGTATGCGGATGTCGAGAAGTGTGTTCAGCTCTGGCTGAACAATTTCTCATCTTGTGATGTGGACTCGATAACAAGACGTCCTTGATAAGTTGATAAATGATAAGTTTGACTAAGGTGTATGAGGCAGTCATCAATGTAGGGGAGAAAGAGTTGGGGAATGGTGTTGGCCTTGGATTGGGGCAAAGAGCGTTCACATCGTGGCCCTATTCCGAACAAAGAGACAACATAGCAAGCACCCAGGGCAACAATTTTAATGTGTAGGTAGTGGGAAGAATTTTTTTTAATTGTTAAGGGTGAGTCCAAATTCTTTGAGACAGAAGATAGTGCTGGTAGTGGGCAGCTGGTTGGATTTACATTCTAGGAAGAACATAGCAAGCACCCAGGGCAACAATTTTAATGTGTAGGTAGTGGGAAGGCTTCCTGATGAGATGAAAGTGTACAGGAATGGACATCCATGTTAAAGGTGAGGCGGGGCGGGGCAGGGAATTGGAAGTTGTTGAAATGGTGGAGAGCGCATGAAGTTGGCGTAGCTGTCCCTCCCCTCCATCTTGACCCTGTCTTGTCCCCACATGTCCGAATCCTTCATGCCAACGTTAGCATCCCTGATGTAGGAGGGAAGGAATCAGATACGTTCGGACAAGATAGTCAAGACGCAGTCTTGTCCCCCTGAGGTGGAAGCTCTGATACTCAGCCCATGAGTGAATTTGATGTGAGAGGATTCAGCTGGGAAAAGCCACCACCTGTCAGAGACATATCATTTCAGCACATTAAAATGCTTCAATTGCGAAATGAAAGGGCATACTGCCCAGTGCAAGAGGCTACATCAAGGATTGCAAGCCAGAATACTATCAATCACGCAGGTTCTCAGTCGAAGGGAAGCACTGATAAGTGAGAGCCACAAAGGGAAGGATTGTACTATGTGGAAACTGCTGAGCAGCTTGAAGTTTAAACAGCATATATACTTCAAGCATCAATAACGAAACGTGTACAAAAGTATAAATCTTGATACAGCTGCTGACAACTTGATCATGGACAACGATGTGGCCATTACAAAAGCGCAGCAAACTGGCATTAACAAGTTTAGCTGAATCTGAAGTTACAATCAGTCAGGGCGCTGAAAACTCTAAGCCGAATGTGACTTGTAATCTCTTCCAATGGTCAAAAAATGGAGTAACTCAGCGGGACAGGCAGCATCTCTGGAGAGAAGGAATGGGTGACGTTTCGGGTCTTGACCCTTCTTCAGACTAGTTAGGGAAAAGGGAAATGAGAGATATAGACGATGTGGAGAGACAAAGAACAATGAATAAATTATACGCAAAAAAATAACATTGATAAAGGAAACAGGCCACTGTTAGCTGTTTGTTGGGTGAAAACGAGGAGCTGGTGCAACTTGGGGAAAAGATTTAATAGGAATCAGAAGGGTAGCTTTTTCACATGGGTGTATGGAACAAGCTGCCAGATGAGGTAGTTGAGGCTGGGACTATCCCATAGTTTAAAAAACAGTTGGACAGGTCAGTTTTGGAGGGTTATGGACCAGTGGGACTAGGGTAGCTGGGACATTGTTGGCCAGTGTGGGCGAGTTGGGTTGATGGGCCCGTTTCCACACTGTCATTCTATGACTCTATGGGTGGGGGAGGGATAGAGAGAGAGTGAATGCCAGGGTTACTTGAAGTTAGAGAAATCAATACGTAACGTAGCTGGCAAATCCCTGAGAAAAAGAAAACCAAGAACTATGAATGCTGGAAATGTTTGACTGAAGGGTCTTCCTCCCACAACTTGTTCTCTGTTTCGCTCTCCACAGATGCTGCCTGACCTGCTGAGTGTTTCCAGCATCTTCCGTTTTTTTAATTGCTCAGGGGATATTGGAGGTTCCGCCTTTAGAATAACACAGTGAACTAAGATCCCATCAGCTCTTTAAGATGGATACAAAATAATTCCAGGATATTGTTTCGATGTGGAGAGGATTAGCTCAAGGGATTAAATGTGGATTTGAAGAATACACTTGGTGTGAGCATTTGACAAACACATTTAGGTATGTTTTTGGTGCAATGCGTAGAATACATTAATTAGTAGGAATATACTCCATCCAACTGCTAATCACACCCCCTCCCTCACCTGTCACTGGGATTGACCCACCCGCTGCCTCTCTTTTCCAGTTTTCTTTCCCTTAAAGGGGATGTCCCACTTGGGCAACCTAATCCGCGAGTTCAGGCGAGTTTGCCCTCGACTCATACCCGCAGCATGGTCGACACGAGGTCATAGGAGGTCTTTGTAACTCTCCTTCATGCTCGAGAGTAGTCCTCGTGTACTCGAGGCCTCAGCTAGGTCGCAGCGTATTTTTCAACATGTTGAAAAATACCCGCGAGTAAAAAAAGGTCGCCATAGAAAAAATCGATACATTTTTCACTCATAGGCTTAAATAGGTTGTAGTAGGTTGGCATGTTAGTCATAGGTTATCGAGGGTAGTCGAAGGTAGTCGAAGATAGTCATAGATAGTCTTCATCACAGTCGAAGGGAGGTCAAAGGTGATTGAAGGAGGTCGTCTTCACTCTGCACTATTTGGTCCAATTTTCCCGAAGTTAGTCGTAGCCAGTCATAGCTAGTCGAAGCTAGTCTTCAACATAGTCGAAGGAGGTCGAAGGAGTTCTTCTATATAGTCGAAGGAGGTCTTCAACATGACATTTTTTCCAACTCTCCTAAACTCGCCAATTAGGTTGCCCAAGTGGGACAGCCCCTTTACTCCCCTCCAATGAAGAAGGGACCCAACCCGAGACGTACCTGCTCTCAACATCAATAGAACCAAGGAACTGATTGTGAACTTTGGAAGAGAATGTACAAGGATCCACAAACCCATCTTCATCAATGGGACGGTGGCGGAGGGAGTAAAAAGCTTCAAATTCCTGGGCATCCATATCTCTGAACAGCTGCCCTGGACCCAGCACGTTGATGCAATCATAAAGAAAATCCATCAACGCTTCTACTTCCTGAGGAGATTGAGGAGAATCGGTATGTCAAGAAATACTCTCTTGAACTTCTGCAGGTGTACAGAAGAGAGCACATTGACTGGTTGCATTATGGCCTGGTTCAGCAACTCCAACGCCCAGGAACGAAGGAGACCGCAAAAAGTGGTGAACGCTGCCCAGTCCATCATGGGTACGGACCTCCCCACAATGGAAGGCATCTACAGGAGTCATTTCCTCAAAAAGACAGCCAGCATCATCAGAGACTCACATCACCCTGGCCACGATCTAATTTCACTCCTGCCATTGGTAAAAAGTTTGAAGAGCCTGAAAACTGTAACGTCCAGGTTCAGGAGCAGCTTTATCCCTACAAGGCTATTAAACAGAACAACCTCCAAATAAGCTTCAAACTACAAAGAGTTAGGGGCGCAGGTTGACACAAATAGACTAGTTTAGATGAGTTTAGTTTATTATTGTCATGTTTACTGAGGTACAGCTAAAGGCTTGTGCTTGCGTGCGATCCAGTCAAAGAAAATAATATGCATGAATGCAATCAAACCTTCCACAGTGCATAGTTCAAGGATAAAGCTGCATTAGCATTTGTGGTCTATGGAAGAAAGTACAGGAGCCTGAAAACTGACCACGAGGTTCTCACCAGCTCGCACCAGCTTCTCGATTTCACCCAACAAACAGCTAACGATGGCCTGTTTCTTTTATCATCGATACTTTTTTGCATATCTTTCATTCATTGTTCTTTATCTCTCTACATCATTGTCTATATCTCTTCTTTCCATTATCCTTAACCAGTCTGGAGAAGGGTCTCGACCCAAAATGTCACCCATTCCTACTCTCCAGAGATGCTGCTTGGCCCGCTGAGTTACTCCAGATTTTGGGTCTATCTTCGGTTTAAACCAGCATCTGCAGTTCCTTCCTGCACCACAGGATTCAAGAACAGCTTCTTCCCAGCAACTATCAGGCTCTAGAACACTGCACAACACTAACCTCAGCAACTATGATCTTCTTTGGGCTCTGTCTTTGGCTGCACAACAGACTGCAGCTATTGCACTATTACAGCTGTTAAATTATTGTATTTTTGATTATTATATCTTATCGATGTGTTATTGTAGGGCCGAGATGGCCTGTTTCCGTGCTGTTATTGTTATATGGTTATATGGTTATATGGTTATTGTGTTTACAGGCCTATAAGGATTCAGCAAATAACAATTCCATTGTTCCACTCTCAGTACATATGCCTGAAGAGAGGTCCCAACCCAAAACGTTGTCTGTCCATTCCCTCCACAGATGCTGCCTGACCCACTGAGGTTTCGCCCAGCACTTTGTGTTTTGCTCAATTAAACACTGTTGCCTGTCCTGGTCCACTGAGATAAAATAGAATCACACAAAAGCTTTGTGGCACTTCAAAGTTGGACAATAGTCTGCAAATGCATTTAAAAATTGGATTGAAGAAATCAAACACTATCTTTCATGAAAAAAACCCCGAACATTTCAAAGTTGACTGTGAATTTCTATTTATGCAAAGTTATTAAAGCAGGACCTGGGTTTAGAAACAGAGCTGCAATGAATGATTGATTTAGTTTAATTTTGTTTAGAGATACAGTGTGGAAAAAAGGCCCTTCGGCCCACCGGGTTGGTGCCGACCAGCGATCCCCGCACATTAACACTGTCCTACACCCACTAGGGACAATTTTTACATTTACCAAGCCAATTAACCTACAAACCTGTACGTCTTTGGAGTGTGGGAGGAATCCGAAGATCACGGAGAAAAAGCCACGCAGGTGTCGGGGAGAACGTACAAACTCCATACAGGCAGCATCCGTAGTCGGGATCGAACCTGGGTCTCCAGCACTGCATTCATTGTAAGGCAGCAACTTTACCGCTGCGCCACCATGACCGGCCTGGGCTGAGGGATTGATCCAAAGGACTGGTGAAAAGGAGACACAAGGAACTGCAGATGCTTGAATCTTGAGTAAAGCATAAAGGGCTGGAGGAGCTCAGTAGATCAGGCAGCGTCTGTGGAGGGAATGGACAGATGATGTTTCGGGTCAAACCTTTCTTCAGACTGACGGCAATTTGAGTGGAACTTTTGAAGGCAGAGGAATGGAGACTCAAAAAGGCAGCCAGCATCTTCAAAGACCCACACCACCCGGGCCACGCTCTCATTTCACTCCTACCATCAGAAAGAAGGTACAGGAGTCTGAAAACTGTGACCTCCAGGTTCAAGAAGCTTCTTCCCAACCACTATCTGGCTCTCGAACACGACACAGCATATACCAATGAACTATGGACAGTCTTAAGGGCCTGTCCCACTTTCACGACCTAATTCACGACCTCTGCCGAGTTTGCCCTTGACTCCTACTCGCAGAATGGTCGTCACGAGGTCGTAGGAGGTCGTAGGTAGGTTGTGATGCTAATCGTAGGTACTCGTGGAATCTTGTAGGTCGGGGCGTTTTTCTAGCCTGATGAAAAATGTCCACGAGTAAAAAAGGTCGTGAATTAGGTCGTGAAAGTGGGACGGGCCCTTTAGGTTGCAATAAGACCGTGGACAGTTTTTTGCACTAGTGTTAGTCACAGAGTCATAGAGGCATACAGCGTGAATACAGGCCCTTTGGCCCAAATTGCCCGCGCCGCCCAACATGCCTTATCTACACTAGTTCCACCGGCCTGCATTTGGCCCTTTTCCCTCTAAATCTATCCTATACATATACCTATCCAAATGTTCTTTAAGCATTGTGATAGTACTAGTCTCAACTACCTACTCTTGCAGCTCGTTCCAAATACTTTGTGTAAAAGAGTTGCCCCTTCAGATTCCTATTAAACCTTTCTTCCTCACCTTAAACCTATGTCCTGTGGTTCGTGATTCCCCTGCTCTGGGTAAAAGACTCTGTGCATTTGCCCTATCTATTCCTCTCATTCGTTCGCTCGTATGTCAGATGATGTATCTCGCTGTTGCCTTCTGTCATCGTCCAACATGTTGACAGAATTGTCACCCGACGCGTCACAGAGTGCATCGCGTCGTTGCTTCCAGGGATCGCCATGAGGAGGCATCCGTCATGATCCCATCTATTCCTCTCATGATCTTATTCAAGTCCACAAGATCATCCTTCATCCTCTTGCGCTCCAAGTAGATATGTTACAATACTTACCTTCAGCGGCGCTGCAATTCTGCCACTGCCCTTGTGCGCGATTTTGGCGCGTTTGAGGTGGGGGGGGGGGGGGGGGGGGGGGGGGGGTGCG
Source organism: Leucoraja erinaceus (assembly GCF_028641065.1). NCBI lineage: Eukaryota > Metazoa > Chordata > Chondrichthyes > Rajiformes > Rajidae > Leucoraja > Leucoraja erinaceus. The sequence continues at coordinate 16,503,903 of NC_073401.1, forward strand.
AGGTTAAAACGCGGTTTTCTCCAACCTGGTCCTGGATTATATTTTGTTGGAGTGCAAGTGTTTGCTAAAGAATCGTTCTGACGGCCGTTCTGTGTGTTTTAAAAAAAAATTCGCCCGACAAGTTAATCGCTGGAGTGATTTTAAAATCAGCTTCTGAAGCCGTCAACGCCGACAACGGGGACGGATTTTACGTAGGGGACGGGTAAAATAAAGTAGTTTATTTATATGTATAAAAGTGTTTCTTAAGATGCATTTAATTCACATTTTAAGTTGCGAAACGGTGATTTTTTTCCCTGAACGAACCGGCGGATATGGGGGACTAAATCACTGCAACCGCAATGTTCCAAATGGTCACGTTCCAGAAAAACCCACTCGCAAGCTGATTTAAATGGCCATTAATTTACAGGTATTAAACATTAAATTCCTTCCATTTGGCCTATAAACCCATGACAATGAGATTTTAAAAACATGTTTTATTGTGAATTATTGGGTGAATGTTATTTGGACACTTAGGCTATTTAAAAATGTTAATCTATTCTTAAGAAATGGATAGATGTTTAGATCTAGTAATTGAATTTTGGAAGTAGGTAACTAACTAATTATATGCTTTAATTTCAAGTCATCTAAGTAAGATTGTTTCATATTTGTTTCAGAATGCTTCAATCTATAATAACTGAAAATTTCTTTCAGTTCTCTTAATTTTTAAGAAAGATGGGTTTTTGACTGTTCTCGATCACAGCTTTTGTGTTAAGTCAATGAAAAAGCAATAGGGAACAAGATGCTAATTTCCGAGTATGAAAATGGCCATAACATTTTTTAATACTGAAGATATGAAAGTGAGTTAGGTGTCAAATTAAACTTCTTTTTATGCTTTATCTGATGGGATAAATTACAGACTTGATTTTTAAAATCTCAAAATGTTGTAACATTGCTACTCCAAGGAATGAAGTCTGAGCCTGATCAACCTCTCCCTATAGCTCGGGCCCTTGAGTCCTGGCAACGTCCTCGTAAGTCTTCTCTGCACCTTTCCACCTTAACAACATCTTTCATGTAACAGGGTGACCAAAACTGAACACAATATTCTAAATTGTAGTTATTAAGTTACTGTTTTTTTTCTGTTTATTATATATTATCTATGCGTATTGTGTTTACAGGCAGTTTCTGCTGCAGCATGTAAGCATTTCATGCATCTGTTGACTGTACTTATGACAATTTAACACTCTTGTCGTGTCTTTAATTGGAGACAGAGGGTTGAATGCAGCAATGTTAATTATTTAAATCAAAGCAAACCCATGTTTCAGTTGGTACATGGAGTTTTCCAGTCCTTTATGGCTTACTTATTACAAGCCATTCAGCCCATCTGGTCCATGCTGCTTCATTCAGGGTAACCCCATTACTCCCATTCCCCTATCCCTCCAGAGTCCTCCAACCTATTCCCTCTCACATCACCATCAACCTTGTTCAGATTGCATTTGACACTAGAATGTGGAAACAGGTAACTGCATGTGCTGGTTTATAATTTTAAAAAAGATACAAAGTGCTGGAGTAACCCAGCGGGTCAAGCAGCATCACCAGGGAACCTCAGAAACCTGAGTTACTCCAGCACATTGTGTCTTTTCTCCCCCTCTTTTTAACACTTACCTACATCAATGTCTAATCTACAGTTGTCAATTAAAGTCACATAATTATAGAGACGTACAGGATGGAAACAGGCCCTTCAGCCCAACTTGTCAATGCCAACTAAGATACCCCATCTATGCTAGCCTCACCTGCCTGCATTTGGCGCATATTCCCCCCCCCTCCGTTTCCATGCACTTGTCCAAATGCCTTGTATTGACCAGTGTGCACCTGCTTGGGATGTGGGAGGACACCGGAGCACCCAGGGAGAACACACGCGGCCACAGGGGAGAACATGCGAGCTCCAGGCACACAGTGGCCAGGGTCAGGATCGAACCGGTGAGCTGTGAGGAAGCAGTACTACCTGCTGCACTGCTGTGCCACCCTGCTATTTGATCAAGAGCAATAGAGGGAATTGCTCCACTCCCTGGAACACTTCCAGATAGATATTGTAACACTTGATTCACTGTTGATTGTAATTAAGATGATCACCATTAGTGGAGTGAAATTGAAAATCCTGAAGTATTTTCAGTCTCCACTTATTGCATTTATTCCTCTCATTATCCAAATAATTCCACTTGTAATTTCCTGCTGCATTATTGTAAATGATATGTCCCCAGACACGTTAGCTTACCCTCTTACATTTAAATCTCCCTGTATGGTTTGCATTAGCCATTCCATAAGCGATCCATTAACGGACCATCTCTTACTGTTGAGGCTATCACTGATGCGTAAATGATGTCGCGTTGTGTGTTGTGACGCACAAATGATGTCGCGTAAATGACGAGCAAATAACTTGCAAGTGGGACAAGCCCTTTACTCGAGCATTTTGTGTCTTCCCACCAATTCCCTTCCCATTTAAAGTCAGAGAATTGAAGTCTGTTCAAACGAGTGCCACTCTTCTGCTCATTACAGCTGGGGGAGGGAGAAGAAACAGAAATGAAGGGAATGTAGAGTAAATGCAAGAAAGTGTGTCTGAGGTAAAACAGCACCTATAAACCTACTGAGGGGTGGATCATCAATAGTCTACTCCTGCTTTTATTTCATGCTTTCTTGAGAACCTACCCATGTTCTCCAGGATGCTGTCTGACCCGTTGAGTTACTCCAGAATTTTTTTACTCCTTTAGACACCTACTGTACATACATCAATGTCTAATGTACAGCAGCCACTTAGATTCATAAAATCATAGATTCATAGAGCACTGAAACAGGCACTTCGGCTGAACTTATCAATGCTGACCAAAATGCCCCATCTATGCTGGACCCGCCTATGTGCATTTGACCTATTTCCCTCTAAAACTTTAATATCTATACTAGACTAAGTGGGACCCATTGGGTCCCAGCATCACACGGGAGGGCTGGTCGCCAAAAGCAATATTCCACCTCTCCACCAATTCCAATGTTGCTGGCCAGTGGGGGGGGGGGGGGGGGGGGGGGGGGTTTCTGTGGCGCTAGTATTGGTGTTGTGGGCCGAAGGGGTTGGTTTCCAGAGGGCTAGTATGGAGATTGTGAGCCGAATGGATGCCTGGGCTGGCAGCTCAGTCACTCAGGCCTGGCAGGCTGGCAGCTCAGTAACTCAGGCCTGGTGGGCTGGTTGGCCGGCAGCTGAAAAACAGCCAGAAATTCTGCCGAAAACAGGTGACAGACTGTGAGAGAAGGGGGAGAGGGGTGGACAATTAATTTTAGACATTTTCATCTGTTTTTGCAGATCACAGCAATGAAGGAGGAAAGCATTCTAGTGTGGATCTCTGGAGCGCTATTATGGGTATTGTGTGCTGAGGGGCTGGTTTCCAGAGGGGTAGTATGGACATTGTGGGCAGAATGGATTCTTGGGCTGGCAGCTCAGTCAATGAGGCCAGGCAGCTCAGTCACTGAGGCCTGGCAGTACAGTCACTCAGGCCTGGCAGGTTGGCAGCTGAGAAACTGCCAGAAATTCTGCCCAAAATAGGTGATAAACTCGGTGAGAGAAATGGGAGAGAGGGTGGACTTAATGGATTCTTGGGCTTGCAGTTTAGTGAGTCATGGCTGGTGGACTGGCAGTTCACTTACTCATGGCTGGTGGGCTAGCAGTGCAGTCACTCACAGCCTGGTACAGTTGGCAGTTCACTTAGGCTCACACCCTCTTCCTTTAAGTCCCCCCCCCCCCCCAGTCACCCCCCCCCCCCCCCCCCCCCTCTGCTACTTACCATTCCCCTCCCCCCCACGCATTCAATCCATCTCCCCACAACCTCCCCCCATGCACTCTTCTGGCTCTCCCACAGAGCATCCATTCCTGCCCATTAGGTTCCTATTGTGATGAAGAACATGCAGGCATGAAAAGTGGAAAAAGGATTTATTAAAGTTTAAAATGTGAATGACTCTTAAAATATAAGAACAATTTAAATGTTAAAGATGAGAATTATTAAATTCTTTCTTGTTGTGTCTCTTGTTGTGTTCTGCTGCTCACTGCCTCTTGATGTCTATTTGCTGTTGATAAAAAAAGAGACAGTTTTAATATAGAGAGATTGAGCGGTCAAATTTTAACAAAGAAAATCTGAGAATTTATCTCAGAAATTATCATTCAACAAAGCACGCTTTTAATGACGACATTCTTGGCCGATGTCCCATCCTTCAGGAAAACGTTGACAGTTCCCTTCATCTTTCCTCGGCTAAGATCCACATATAGTTTTCCATGCTGAAATACCGTTTGTCGAGGTAGATCAATACCTTCTGCATTGTTTGGCCTTGTGCTTTATGGATCATCATAGCAAAACTTGATTGAATGGGGAATTGGGTCCGCTGAAGGGAAATGTCTTCACCTTCTGTTAAATTGAGTGCTATCCTAGGAATGAGAACAATGTCATCTTTGAAGGCTCCCATGTTGATTCTTGAAATGATCAGATTATTCTGTAGCTCTTCCACAATCATCCTTGTTCCATTGCATAGCTTCGGAGGTTCCAAGCTTCTCATTAATAAGATTGGAGATCCTTTTATCAACTCCAATTTGTGTGGTGGTAATCCAGAGAGCTCGAGTGAATCGAGGAATTCTGTTGGGAAGTGAGTATCATGAGTTCCGTCAGTGACAGCATTGAAGGAAAAGTATTCCTTAACAATTCCAGGGAAGCACCTGATGGATGTAGAATTGATCCTTCTCATGGTATTGTTGTGCGGAACCAAGATACAATTGTTGAAGAATAATTCTACAGGATTGTCAAATGTGGGATAGATGAAATCAATACAATCCTCCAGAGTTTCTGCTGATAGAAGCATGTCTTGTGGGATCTCAATTTCATCATCTTCTTTCTTTAAAATCTCGTCTTCTCCAACTTTCAACAAAAATTGAGAACAGTTGCCTTCTCCCTTTGTCAATCGCATATTTATGTGCAATTGAAACTTCATGAAAAGTCTCCACAAGTAGGATTTCTTGATGCAGGCATTTTCAACATCAGCATCATTTCCCCTTTTCACCACAGCAAGGAGTTGTCGAAAATCACCACAACAAACGATAAGAATGCCGCCAAAAGGCTTAGTGTTGCGGCGGACATCTTGAAGAGTTCTGTCCAATGCTTCAAAGATTTCTCGCCTAATCATTGGACATTCATCCCAAACAATGAGTTTCACTTGCCTCATGAAATGTGCCGTCTTAGAGTTCTTCTCGTGTTGCAGAATGTATCCTCGGCCACTTGGATGGGATCTTGAATCGAGAATGTGCAGTTCTTCCACCAGGCATTAATGTAGCTGCTATCCCAGAGGATGCTACAGCAATAGCCACATCACCTTGACCTCTAACTTTGGAGAGGATCAAATTGGTGATAAATGTTTTTTCTGTTCCTCCTCGTGCATCAATGAAAAACATTGAAGGGAGATTCCTTTTCAAGGAGTTGCACACCTGGTCATACACTGCTCTCTGTTCAGCAGAGGCTCATTCTCCTCAACAAACTGCAGTTATTCAGTTGCATTCATGCAGCAATTATGGATTGTCGTCATCAAGGTGCATCCTTCCATTTCTTGCACTTAGGTAGAGCTATTCCCAAACCAAGCTGTGGATCAACCTGGCAGTGTGCTTTCTATGGTGCTTGTGTCGATATTTGTAAGTAGCATCGGAGACAGTTTTATTTTACTCGTGAGTTAACTATTGCAGGTCATTTGCCCTACAAACCATCACTTTAACGTGTGGCCTAGTTCTCGAGAAGGCCACCAATGGAGAGGTGTGGACTTCTGTTATCGAGTTCCTTCTGAAGTGGCGGCGTCTGGCGGAAGAATCTTTTGCTTTTGCAGATTCTTTATTCATGAGCTAAGGTTACTCATGGTGACACCAGCTGCTAACATCGGCCATCAACCATATCCCGTTGCTCAGAGAGTTTCATATTGTACGGGCACAAGACCCACCTTGGTTCCCTCCACCCACCTGTGGTTTTAGCACCTTGCTGCACCGCCAAAGGCATGTCTGGCACGCCAATAGGTTGCATCAATGGAAATGATGACCAAGGCTGGCATTATTTTTTCAAATCACAGTCTATTGGAATTCAGAATAGAATGCAAACACAGTGGATGTAATGAGGGAGGAACCGTGTCAGTGTGACCTTTGCGTGCTATCAGAATGTAGATGATCTTACACAGACTTGCTTATAAATTATTACATAGACTGCTGAAGGCCTGGAAAGACAGAAACAAACCAGGGGCTCTTCCAGCAATCATTACACAAGTCTTGTATAAAGAGTGGGCAACATGAAGGAAGAAAGCAGCAAAGGGATTTCCGCCTTGTGTAATAATGTATATCCTATGTAAGAGCATATGATGCCTGAATTTTAATTGCTTCACTTATGAGCTGAAGGCATCACCAGCTAGTTTGAGAGATTCGCCCTTCCTCGACTAGCACAGCAGGTTTCGGTTCATGCATATGAATCGCCTGGCTCTGCAGTCCAAACTTTATTTGAAAGTTGAATTAATTCAGTGTACCGCAGGGGAAGGCAGGCGTGATGTTGATGTCTATGTAGGGCATTATTAGCAGATTTTATTTGGTTAGGCGGCGCATTGTTGTACAACCAGGATCAGGAAGAGACAGAATGGCAGCAGCAATCTCAAACTAAGATTATGAACTCAACATAGTTAGGTATGATTTGTTCTGCATTAAAACCAAATCAATTAAACCTCATGGATATTCCAGTGAGGACACAAAGTGCTGGAGTAACTCAGCAGGTCAGGCAGCATCTCTGGAGAACATCGTCAGGTCGAGACCTTTCTTCAGACTTTGAAGAAGTTTTTTAGTTTCTACAAGGACAGCCTGAGTAATGTACATAATTTGTTGGAAAATAATCGTTTTCCCTGAGATTAAGAACTGAGTATGACTGTTTTAGAGGCCTGTCAAGGGGCTGGCTGTCCCACTGTGGCCACCTAACTGGCGAGTTTAGAAAGGTTTAGGAGAGTTTGAAAAAATGTCATGTAGAACACCTACTTCGATTATGTTGAAACATAAACATAGAAACATAGAAACATAGAAACTAGGTGCAGGAGTAGGCCATTCGGCCCTTTGAGCCTGCACCGCCATTCAATATGATCATGGCTGATCATCCAACTCAGTATCCCGTACCTGCCTTCTCTCCATACCCCCTGATCCCCTTAGCCAGAAGGGCCACATCTAACTCCTTCTTAAATATAGCCAATGAACTGGCCTCAACTACCCTCTGTGGCAGAGAGTTCCAGAGATTCACCACTCTCTGTGTGAAAAAAGTTCTTCTCATCTCGGTTTTAAAGGATTTCCCTCTTATCCTTAAGCTGTGACCCCTTGTCCTGGTCTTCCCCAACATCGGGAGCAATCTTCCTGCATCTAGCCTGTCGAACCCCTTAAGAATTTTGTAAGTTTCTATAAGATCCCCTCTCAATCTCCTAAATTCTAGAGAGTATAAACCAAGTCTATCCAGTCTTTCTTCATAAGACAGTCCTGATATCCCAGGAATCAGTCTGGTGAACCGTCTCTGCACTCCCTCTATGGCAATAATGTCCTTCTTCAGATTTGGAGACCAAAACTGTACGCAATACTCCAGGTGTGGTCTCACCAAGACCCTGTACAACTGCAGTAGAACCTCTCTGCTCCTATACTCAAATCCTTTTGCAATGAAAGCTAACATACCATTCACTTTCTTTACTGCCTGCTGCACCTGCATGCCTACCTTCAATGACTGGTGTACCATGACACCCAGGTCTCGCTGCATCTCCCCCTTTCCCAATCTGCCACCATTTAGATAATAGTCTGCTTTCCCGTTTTTGCCACCAAAATGGATAACCTCACATTTATCCACATTATACTGCATCTGCGAAACATTTGCCCACTCACTCAGCCTATCCAAGTCACCTTGCAGTCTCCTAGCATCCTCCTCACAGCTAACACTGCCCCCCAGCTTAGTGTCATCCGCAAACTTGGAGATATTGCCTTCAATTCCCTCATCCAGATCATTAATATATATTGTAAATAGCTGGGTCCCAGCACTGAACCTTGCGGTACCCCACTAGTCACTGCCTGCCATTGAAGACTAGCTTCGGGAAAATTGGACACTGAATAGGGGAGAGTGAAGACAACCTCCTTCAGTCTCCTAAAACCACCCTTCGACTATGTTGAAGACTATCTACGACTACATTCCTACTACCCTCGATTACCTGCGACTAACATGCCGACCTTCTACGACCTACTTCGACTAAACCTATGAGTAAAAAAAGTATAGATTTTTTCCATGGAGACCTTTTTTTACTCGCGGGCATTTTTCAACATGTTGAAAAATACGCCGCGACCTAACTGAGGCCACAAATACGTGGGAACTACTCTCGAGCATGAAGGAGAGTTACAAAGACCTCAAAGGACCTCGTGTCGACCATGCTGCGAGTATGAGTCGAGGGAAAACTCATCTGAACTCGCGGATTTGGTCACCGCAGTGGGACAGCCCCTTTATGTTGCTGCAAGTAAGAATTTCATTGTTTCTTTGTCGGTACATATGACCATTAAACGCTCTTGACTCTTAACTCTTGCCTCAGTTGTACCTCTAAAAGCCCTGTCCCACAGTACGAGTTCATTCCAAGAGCTCTCCCGAGTTTAAAAAAAAATCAAACTCGTGGTAAGCACGGAGAATGAACATAGCGGGTACGTCGGAGCTCGGGGACGTCTCTTAGCGGCTCGTAACGCTAACGGCAGGTACTCGGGAAGACTCGCTAACGGCAGGTAAGCACGGGAAGACTCATGAAGATTTTTCAACATGTTGAAAAATATCTACGAGAGCCCCGAGTACCGACGAGTGGCCATTACCGTAAATCTCCGAGTTTGAATCAGGGCAAACTCGGGAGAGCTCTTGCGGTGTGGATCTCTGATGATGCTGGCTGCCTTTTTGAGGCAGGGACTCCTGTAGATCCCCATGGATGGTGGAGAGATCAGTACCCGTGATGGACCAGGCCATATCCACTACTTTCTGTAGTCTCCTACGTTCCTGCTTATTCGAGCTGCTCAGTCGAGTTCATTTGTCAGATGTACGTGCGGTGAAGTACAGATACAATGAAAATCACGCCTGCAGCAGCACCACAGGCACATAGACTCAGACTCCACTCAATAGCATAAACTATATATAAATCATACAGAAATCCTACAAGTCAGTGGAAAAATGTGGGCACAAAATAAGCAAGGCTTTCGATATTTTGACCCCAAGTTCCAATTACAGTGTTCTGGTGATTTCTCTAGATAAGTGGGAATGGCAGTAACAGCGGGATTTTTCAGCACCTTTCTTCATCTTCGTACTTTTATTTTGTTAACTCAAGTTGAGTTTGTCTCTTCCTGTAAGTAAACCGTGTATGTGGCAATTTTGTTGCCAGAGCCAGAGTTCAAATTGCATTTTCACTCCCCAGTGTTTGATTCACATTCTAGGATGATGTGCAGCTTCCTGTGCAGGAAGGAACTGCAGATGTTGGTTTACACCGAAGAAAGACACAAAATGCTGGAGTAACTCAGGGGGACAGGCAGATTCTCTCTGGAGAGAAGAGAATAGGTCTTCTTCTTCTTGCGTATGGCATGCACTGCCTAAAGTTGTCAGACAACTTGTTCTAATTGATCTTATTTGATTGTGCATGCAAGGTTGATTGCATTCGTCGAAACAGGGCAGACCACGTGAAGGTTGCAATCTTCCACCCCAGGGAATAGGTGACGTTTTGGATCGAGACCCGTCTTCAGACTCCTGTGTTGGGTTTTGCTGCTTACCCCACAGACACACTGTACAGGAACAATCAAGGCACGTGACTGTACAGTGGCACAGCTAGTAGAGCCCCTGCCTTGCATCGCCAGGGACCTGTGTTCGATCCTAACAACAGGCGCTGACTGTGTGGAGTTTGCACGTTCTCCCTGTGACCACGTGGGTTTCATCTGGGCGCCCCGGTTTCCTCCCACATCCAAAGACGTGGAGGGTTTGTAGGTTAATTGACCCTCTGCACATTGCCCCTAGTGTGTAGGGAGTGGACGAGAAAGCGGGATAACCCGAAGGGCCTGTTTCTGTGTTTTATGTTTCAATCAATCAATTCAATCAAACCAAGTCGAATTTATTGTCAAATGCAGATAGAGTGAGGTGCAGGTACAATGAAAATCTTCATGCACACAGGCACATAGACTCGGGCAAACACAGGGAAACATAAATGATTCACAAATTACACATAAAATCTGGTCCTCATTGATTCTACACAGTAAACTGTCCAAACATCACTGAGAGTGTTTCCATAATTACAGCTATGTGATCACTTTCACAATTCACCTACAAACACAGCCAGTGGTTCATTAGGTTTCATATGGCTCAAACCCATGAATCAAATTTAAACCTAAGTAAATCTCCAACAGTTTCATTCCTTGACTTTTTTTTATAACCATATTTCCCTGGGCTTTACGGGTCTATCATAAAACTATATGCAGGGATTCCCAGCGCACTAATTAGGAGAACCCTCGGATTATTTTCATCACCATTGCTGTTGACAGGAGAGAAATGTAGCGGTATCTATGTGCACAATTCCTTCAATGCCTGCTTCTGAGCATCAAATGCTGCATCGAGCCAATTATTGAAGACATCTCCCTTTCTATTTAAGGCAGGCTTTTCTATGTTTGTTTTCCTTCTGTCTTTGTCACACAGACGGTGGTGGGTATCGAGAACGAGCTGTCAGAGGAGGTACTTGAGGTAGGTACTTTGACAACATTTAAAACACATTTGGACAGGTACATGGATAGGGAATGCTTTGGAGAGATATGGGCCAAACGCGGGCAGGTGGGACTTGTGAAGATGTGGCATATTGGACGAGTTGGGCTGAAGGGCCTGTTTCCGGGCTATATAACTCGATGACGCAATGCCTCTATTTGTTTATGAGGAAGAGTTTAGTTCCGTCTGAAGAGTGGTCCCAATTCAAAATGTTCCTTCCACAGATGCTGCCTGACCCGCTGAGATCTTCCAGCACTTTGTGTTTAGGTTTATTTCTGGCTTGCTTGACTTCAGGATCAATATGTTGGATCTAAACAGTGCACACAAAACGCAGGGGATGTTTAGCCTTTTCAGAAGTTTACATACTTTCTTTAATCCTTCTGAACATTCTGAAGAAGTGTCTCGACCCGAAACATCACCTTTTCCTTTCCTCCAGAGATGCTGCCTGACCTGCTGATTTACTCCAGGTTTATGTGTCTTTCCTAGAGTGTTACTGGATTCACAAAATATAGGATGGGAAGTGTTATTGTTTGGAATGGGCCCCAAGTTTGGAAGCTGAACAGTCAAATGAAGAGCAAAGCTAGAATAGTTGCATTCCAGTTGGTTTCAACTACAGCTGCGTCCCCTGGACTGGAGGGCGGCATCTTCGGCAGCTTCAACCACCCCGGGCCACGGAGCTTGAACCGGCCCATTCGCGGAGCTCGGTTGAGCTGCGGGACTTACTCACCATCATCCGGCGGGGTCACAACATCGGAAGCCTGGATCGCCTCAGCGCAGAGGGAGAACAAGGAGGGAAGAGACAGAGACTTTAAGACTTTTGCCTCCATCACAGTGAGGAGGTGCCTGGTGAACTCACTGTGGTGGATGTTAATTTGTGTTTATTGTATGTTTTGTTGTTTATTATTATATGTATGACTGCAGGCAACAAAATTTTGTTCAGACCAAAAGGTCTGAATGAAAATAAACGAATCCAATCCAATCCAATCCAAAGTGAAACTTTCTGCGAGTTAACTGCCGCAAGTTAATTTAACTGTGTGAAGCTCATCTCTTCCACTGGCATCTGTCACAGTCTGCCCTCTCCTCATTCTCATCCACTTCACCTCCCGGTACTTTTCCACCGGTCCCTCCTTCTCCTCGCCTGCCTGCCACTCCCCTCTCATCAGCCCAACTCTCCTAACCTGTTGCACTCAGTTGCCTCTGATCACCTATTAACCCGGTATATAGACTCTCCTCACCGTTCACACAGTGCCAGATTGTTCTTAGCATTCATGCAAGACTCTCCAGCGATTTCCCGACTGCCAACACGGATTCGAACCTACCTGCCCCTGACCATTCCGTCCTGTCGTCTTCCCGGATATCACCTCAGCCTTCTGTCCCCGACCACGGGCTTCGTCCCGTACCTCCTGGTTTCTGTCTGCCTCTCTCCTGGGCTGTTTGGTGAATCCCTGCAACGGCTCCTCGACTTCCTGCCTGGCTTCGACTCTCCTTTCGTCTGTCCCTCGCTGGTTTGTTTGCATCGTGTGTTGGATCTCCTGGTTACCGGACCTTCCGCTACCCCGACTACGTTTCCTGCCTGCCCCTCTTCAGAACCCTCGCTCAATCCTGAGCCTCTGTGTGAGTACGGTGTACCCATTCCTGTGTTTTTACTCTGTGTTACAGTATCGTAATAAAGTTCATTACCTATTATACCTGCCTGATTCTGTGCTGTTATTGGGTCCAAGCTATACCCGTTACAGCATCTTGCACTGCTGCGACAGATGCAAGGACGTTTCAGATGCCCTTGCATCCCATTCTTCATGAGTCTGTGTTCATTGAGGCAATGTACTCTAACAACAATTCTCTGTAGTTTGAGCATTTTCTCTTCACAAACATTTCTTCTCAAGGGCTTTTGTTAAATCCATCTTCAATGCTGTAATTGATTTGGTTGTAAAGTCAACATTCTTTCCATGGGAAAGTACTTTTCCCCCTTGCTGCCTCTCTTACTGATCCTGAACCTATGCTCCTGGTTACTCATTACGAACTGGCTTAGTTGCACTAGGGTCTTTGGGCTGTTCAATTTGTACTAATATATTTTTTTAATTGCTTGAACTTTCCTTTGTGCCATCCATGAGTACTGTGTTTACAGACCTGTTAAGCTGCTGCAAGTAAGCAAGTGCGTTTACGATACATATGGCAATTAAACACGCGTGACTTTTGATTTACATGCCAGTGTACAGAATATTCTTGTAGAGCCAAAGGCAGAGGTTCACTTGCACCTCTTCCAACCTCATCTACTGTATCCGCTGTTCCAGTGTCAACTTCTGCACATCGGCGAGACCAAGCGCAGGCTTGGAGATCGTTTTTGTTGAACACCTCCACTCCGTCCGCCTTAACCTACCTGATCTCCCGGTTGCTCAGCACTTTAACTCCCCCTCCCATTCCCACACTGACCTTTCTGTCCCTTGGCCTCCTCCATTGCCAGAGTGAGGCCCAGCACAAATTGGAGGAACAGCACCTCATATTTTGCTTGGGTAGCTTACACCCCAGCAGTATGAACATTGACTTCTCTAACTTCAAATAGCCCTTGCTTTCCCTCTTTCTCTCCATCTCTCCCCCTTCCCAGTTCTCCCACCAGTGTTACTGTCTCCGACTACATTCTATCTCTGTTCCACCCACTCCCCTGACATCAGTCTAAGGAAGGGTCTCGACCTGAAACGTCACCCATTCCTTCTCTCTAGTGATGCTGCCTGTCCCGCTGATTTACTCCAGCATTTTGTGTCTACTGGCTATTTTATAAGTTCTCTTGGTTAAGCCACTTTGGAGTATTGTGTGCTACAGGAATTTACAAGGAGATTCAAGATTCAAAATTCAAGAGATTCAAGAGATATTTATTGTCACTTGCACCAATTGGTACAGTGAAATTGGGGGTCACCATACATCCATATGAATTAAAAAAAACACGGAACACGATAGTCTTTAACAAGGATGTGAAGGTTTTAGATAAGGTGCAGATTTACCAGAATGCTGCTTGAATTAGTAACAAGGAGAAGTTGGGGGAAATTTGGATTGTTTTCAGTCAGAATCTGTTTCCAGGGTGGAAATGTCCAAGACTAGGGGGCATAGCTTTAAGGTGAGAGGGGCAAAGTTTAAAGGAGATGTGCGGGGCAAGTTTTTCTATGCAGAGAATGGTGGGTGCCTGAAACACATTGCCAGGGATGGAGGTGGAGCCAGACAGGATAGTGACATTTAATAGGCTTTTAGATAGGCACATGGATATACAGTGGGTGGAGGGATTTGGATCACGTGCAGGCAGAGGACATTAGCTATCATGGCAAGGTAGACGCAAAAAGCTGGAGTAACTCAGCGGGTCAGACAGTATGTCTGGAGAAAAGGAATAGGTGACGTTTCGGGTCGAGACCCTTCTTCAGACTTCTTCATGACATCATGTTCGGCACCAACATTGTGAGCTGAAGGGCCTGTTCCTGTGCTGTACAGTTCTACATTCTATGTTCTATTAAGTTGAAGCCTATAAAACTTAAATATAATTGTTTATTTATCAGAATAAAATAATTTGCTGATTTGTTTTCCAAAAATAAATGAGGGTCTCAGTTAATAAAAAGGCAATATAAGGTTGTTCCCAATTTGTTACCTTTTATGACTGAGATCTGGCCCCATCTCGTGCCCTTCAGTACAATGCTTTCCACCGTGTCTCTGTTATACTGAAAGTTGATATGATCCATGCCTTGGGTATATTGCAACAGCAGCACTTGAATAGATTCTGTCCAATGTTTTTAATAGATCCCTAATGCCCAGTAACCTGACTCCAGGTATATTCTTACATTGCAGCTAACATCCCGGTCTGACCATATGGACAAAGAGAGTAGTAAAGTGAGAACATGTTCTGAGTGAGACAGGTATTAAATGTGCAGTTTGTTCAGTCAGTAGAGCCATTGTGCTGTACAGCATGGAAACAGGCCCTTCAGCCCAACATGTCCATGCTGTCAGTTGTTATACTGGGCCTGTAGAAAAGGAATAGCTGATGTTTTGGATCAAGACTCTTCTTCAGCCAGTCCAAAGAAGGGTCTCGACCCGAAATGTCACCTCTTCCTTTTCTCCAGAGATGCTGTCTAATCCACTGAGTTACACCAGCTTTTTATCCATCTTCGATTTAAACCAGCATCTGCAGTTATTTACTACACGTTATTCTGGGCTAGTCACATTTGCCTGCATTTAAACTTTGGACTTTAGAGATACAGGTTTGTAGGTTAATTAGCTTCTGTAAAAAGGATAGGGTGGCATGGTGGTGTAGCAGTAGAGCTACTGCTCACCCCTACAGTGCCAGTAGAGCTCACCCTTACAGTGCCAGAGACCCGGGTTCGATCCTGACTATGGGAGCTTGACTGTACGGAGTTTGTACCTGCGTGGGTTTTGTCCTAAAATCTTCGCTTTCCTCCCACACACCAAAGGCGTACAGGTTTGTAGGTTAATTGGCTTGGTATAAACGTAAAATTGTCCCCAGTGTGTGTGTGTAGGGTAGTGTTAATGTGTGGGGGGGACTATGGTTGGTGCGGACACGGTGATCTGAAGGACCTGTTTCCACGCTGTTCCTCTAAACTAAACTAGACTAGTGTATGGGTGATCACTGGTCTGCATGGACTTGATGGGCTGAAGGACCTGTTTCCATGCTTTATCTCTAAACATACACTAAAACTACGCTCCCCTGGCAATTGGCTTCACCCCAAGGACATTCACGAGTGAAGGCTGTAGATCCATATTTCCAAACACAATCAAACTCCTGAAAGATGAGGTGAAATAAGGTGATTTTATGAAATCTGAAAGCCCAATTTTCTGAAGAAAGGTCCCGACACAAAACATCACCTATCCATGTTCTCCAGAGATGCTGCCTGACCCGCAGTCACTCCAGCACTTTGTGTCTGACATTTGTGTTCAATTTTCTCACTTTTTCTGAAATAAATGTAAAATACACAGCGCTCATTATATTTTTTATTATCTTCCTCCACTTGCTGCAGGTTGACTGGTGCACTACTAAGGTTTTCTTACCAAGTATAACTGATAATTGTGAAGGAAGGAACTGCAGATGCTGGTTTATATCGAAGATAGACACAAAAGGCTGGAGTAACTCAGCAGGACAGGCAGCATCTCCGAAGAGAAGGAATGGGTGACGTTCGGGTCGAGACCCAAAACGTCACCCATTCCTTCTCTTCAGAGAAGCTGCCTGTCCTGCTGAGTTACTCCAGCCATTTGTATCTATAACTGATAATATTGCATTATAGTTATTTGTTGTCTTGATACTTCCCCATCACAGTTATTCTTTTCAATCTCTGTGCTTGCTGTTTCATTTTCCTCTTTTACATTTGTGATGATTTCAGTTCAAGACTATAACATTTTACCTCGTGTAGGAGCTGGGCTAAATGACCCAGATTAGCGCCTTCTCCTTTTCTCATGGAAATATATCTTGGCAGCATTCCAATCCTCCAGCATACATCTCATTCAAAGTGCCCTGAAATGTAATTTTTCAAGTCTCAGCAATTTCAATACTCGAGAGAGAGATCCCATCAGAACCTTTTTGTCCAGTTATCCAAAGCTAATTATATAAATATTCCTTAGAAAATATTGTCATGAATAGCACTCAGCCTTTTCTCAACCATTTCAGAATTATTTGCCCTTTAATATCCATTCTAGTAAAAAGCTGTGCAAAATACTTTATTTACCTTAATTTCAAACCGTGATCTAATAATTAGCACCAAATATGATAGTGGCGTACAAGAGGCTTTTAGACAGGCACATGGATATGCAGGGAATGGAAGTATGTGGATCATGTGCAAACAGAGGAGATTTGTTTATCTTGGTATCATGTAAATCACTGACATGTTGGGCCGAAGGACCTGTTCCTGTACTGTACTGTTCTTTGTTTTACATTCTATGTTTAGTTTAGTGTAGAGATACAGCATGGAAACAGGCCCTTCGACCCACTGAGTCCACGATGACCATCGATCACCCGTTCACACTTGTTCTATGTTGTCCCACTTTCTCATTCACTCCCTACACACTAGGGGCAGTTTACAGAGGGCCAATTAAGCTACAAATCCATGCATCTTTGGGATGTCAGAAGAATCCGGAGAATCCGGAAGACACCCATGTGGTCACACAGAGAACGTGCAAACTCCACATGGACAGCACCTGAGGTCAGGATCGAATGTGGGTCACTGGCTCCGTGAGGCCGTGGCTCTACCAGCTGCACCACCTCCCGCTGATGGAAGCAGGAACAATGACCTTGAATGCTCTAACATCTCTTCGCACAGTTGCCAATTGTTGTTCTATGTTGCATCACTGCCTCTCGGCAATGAAGAGCAACCTTTTCTATTTCGTGAAATAATTGTCAAATACATGGGGTGTTTAAAAGTGTTTCTGATTACCTTCCTGTACTTGCTTTAGCAGCTGCACTAGTTTACCCGTGTAGTTAGCGATTAAGTGCCGGAGTAACCCCGGCTTCAGCGAGGCAGTTGCAACGCAACGGAAACCCGACGAGAAAAGGGGGTCTAAATGACATTTCCCCCCCCCCCTCGGACCCCACCCCCATCTTCAGATAAAAAACGAAAAAAATAATAAAACATCACCTTTCTGATTTAGGCTGCATTTTAGTGTCCATCACTGGAGAGAAGGGATAAATGACATTTTGGATCGGAACCCTTCTTCAGAAACGAAACATCACCTATTTATTTTCTCCAGAGATGCTGCCTGACCCACTGAGTTACACCAGCACTATCCATTTGCAGTTCCTTTCTGCACCCTAGTTTAGTTTAGTTTAGTTTAATTTAGGTTAGTGCAGTTGAGTTTAGTTTATTGCCACCTGTACTGAGGTACAATGAAAAGGTTTTTTGTTGCATGTTCACTAGTCAGGAGAAATACCTACAATCCTGATTGGCACGTGGATATGCATGGAATGGAGGGAGATGGCTCAATGTACTTGGCCTTCTACAATTATGTCCTGATTACCTAGAGAACTGATCATTGATTGTATTATTGTTTATTGTATTGGGGATGATTGGCAAATGTGTGATGTAAGTTGCAAAGCAAGAGGTGAAGGGAAGACAAAAAGGTGTCAGATAAGGAAAGACGAGGAGTGAAATGTAAATCTGGAGGGAGGAATAGAAGGGATAAAGGGAAATATTGGATTCAGGGATGGGGGAGGAATGTAAGGGTGGAGAAAGGAGCAGAGTGATTGGGATGGTGAGAGAAATGGGTCTGCACTGGGAGGGGGATTTGGGGTGTTCGTGGAAAAAGAGGTGAGATGGGGGAACTATTACATAAAATCGGAGAATTCAACGTTCATATCGCTTGGTTGTAAGCCATCCGAGTGGAATATGAGGTGCTGTATTACATGTGGAATCGGCATGTTCTCTCGGTGAATGCACGAGTTTCCTCCGGGTGCTCCGGATTCCTCCCACATCTCGGAAATGTCCGAGTTTGGCCGCTTACATTGCTCGGTCTGTGTGGAGCTGACGTGGAGAAAATAAAATGGGATTAGTGCAGGGTTGGAAACAAGGAAATGCAGATGCTGGTTCACAAAGGAAAGACACAAAGTGATGGAGTAAGTTAGCAGGTCAGGAGAACATGAATAAGTGACGTTTCGAGTCGGGACCCTTCAGACTGATTGTGAAAGTGGGGGGGGGGGGGCGAAAGAAAGCTGGAAGAGAAGAGGGGCAGGTCCTCTAGGTCCCTACCTATGTTCTCCAGAGATGTTGAGTTACTCCAGCAATAGGTGCCTTTCTTTTGTGCTAGTACAGCTTTTTCTCCCTCAAGTAGGCATAATGGGAGAACTGCGATGTGTAAGATGGAACTGCAGATGCTGGTTAAACCAAAGACAGACACAAAATGCTGGAGTAACTCAGCGGGACAGGCAACATCTCTGGAGAAAAGGAATAGATGACGTTTGGGACTCTCCAGAGATGCTGCCTGTCCCACTGAGTTACTTCAGCTTTTTGTGTCTATCTTCAGGAGAACTACGTAAGTCCACAATCTGACTGTTCAGATTCAGCCTCTGGCTCATGGATGATGTTCCCTGTACTCCCTTAAGCTCATCATTCCCATCATTCTGTTCAGTCCTGATCACCAAGACCCGAGGATCCTAGACGTCCTTTAAATCTACCTGCCACACTGAAAAATGTATTATAACACCATGTAAGATATAAAAAAGTGAATTCAGAATGCATTGGGAAATTAATAAGTAATAGCATTGAATAAAAGCTGGCATGTGCCGGCATAGCGGATTTTCACAGTGCAGGGCTTAGCATTTTTAGGCTCCCTATAATGGCTTCTGATGCCGCAACAGTGAAGGGTCTCAACCTAAAACGTCACCCATTCCTTCTTTTCAGAGATGTTGCCTGTCTCGCTCGCTGAGTTACTCCAGCATTTTATGTCTACCTTCGGTGTAAACCAGCATCTGCAGTTCCTTCTTACACACACTAGACAAGTACATGGATAGGACAGGTTCACAAGTTCACAGGTTCGTAAGTTATTTAGAGTAGGATTAGGCCATTCGGCCCATCAAGTCCACTCCGGCATTGAATCATGGCTGATCTCTGCCTCCTAATCGCATTTTCCTGCCTTCTCCCCATCACCCTTGACACCTGTTCTAATCAAGATTTTGTCCATCTCTGCCTTTAAAATACCCACTGACAGTATTCACAGCCCACTGTGCCAATGAGTTCCACAGATTAACTACCCTCTGACTAAAGAAATTCCTCCTCACCTCCTTTCTAAAAGAGCGGCATTTAATTCTGAGGCTCTGCTCCTAGACTCTCCCACAGGTGGAAACATCCTTTCCACATCCACTCTATCTATGCCTTTCATTATTCTGTAAGTTTCAATGAGAAGCATTGAGGTTAATGAGGTTAGGAGGGATATGGTCCAAACGCAGGCAGGTGGAACATGTTGGTTGATGTGGGCAAGTTGGGTGGAAGTCCCAGTTTCCAAGCTATATGACTCAATGACTCTAGAAAGGTGAGGGCGTCAGCTTTCTGTGGCAACTCTGGACCTGATGAGGTTCTAAGGGTTGGAACGGCTGCCCAGTCTATGTAGTTTTAATAGTCTGAAGAAGGGTCCAGATGCGAAACGTCACCTTTCCATTCCCTTCACAGATGCTGCCTGGTCTATTGAGTTCCTCCAACGCTTTCACTTTTGCTCAAGATCCCAGCCGTTTCCTTTATCTCTCTTGCAGGTAGAACATAGAACAGTATGGTCCGAAATATCCATTCCAAATAAAGATGCCAAGTAAAACTAATCTGCTCTGTCTTCACATGCACCACATCCCTCTGTTCTCTGCATATCCATGTACCTATCTAAATGCCTCTTGAACACCATCTTCATATCTGCCTCCACCACTTCCCCTTGCAGCCTGTTCCAGGCACCCACCACTCTCTGTGATAGAAAACCTGCCCGCCCAACTTCTTTAAACTTTGTCCTTTCACTTTAACGATATGCCCTCTAGTCATCGTCATTTAGACCCTGCGGAAAGGTTCTGACTGTAATTTTAATAGGTTTTTATTTTTCATTGTAGAATATGAGGAACGTCGCGAATTTTAATTCTCTACGTAGAGAGATTAAATAGACTGCCTCGAGTGAGGGTGGAAGAAAGGTAGACATAGGGAACTGCAGGAACTATATAGAGTCATGCAACACAGAAACAGGCTCTTTGGCCCAACTTGTCCACGCCGACCAAAATGCCTCGTCCAAGCTGGTTCCACTGGTCCCAGCGCTTTCTCAGCGATGGCACTCTACTTCCTTGTATCTCGATTTGACCATTTGTCGTCTTTCTTGAAGATGGTTACAATGATAGGAATGCTGCATCACTGTGGTCCCCTGGTTATTCATTGGGACAGGCAGCATCTGTGGAGGGAATGGACAGATGACACTTTCGATCCCGCCCTGAAACATCGTCTGTCCATTCCCTCCACCGGAGCTGTCCGACCTGCTCAGTTCCTCCAGCACTTTGTTTGTTGCTCAAGATTCCAGCATCTGCAATTCCTTGTGTCTCCTTGGGGCGGCACAGTGGCATGGCAGTAGAGTTGGTGCCTTACAATGCCAGAGACCCAGGTTCAATCCTGAACTCCCTGTGACTGCATGGGTTTTCTCCGGGTGCTCCAGTTTCCTCCCACTTTCCAAAGACGCAGGACCAGGTTTGTAGGTTAATTAGCTTCAGTAAAATTTGTCATTTGTCCCTAGTGTGTAGGATAGTATATGGGGTGATTGCGGACTCGATGGGCCAAAGGGCCTGTTCCCACGCTGTACCTCTGAAGTCTATAATCCCTCTCTTCCCATGAGTGGGAAATACGATTGAGGACTTTTGACTGAAGAAGACTCAGTGATCAGGGAATCCCTGTCGAGGCACAAAGATGAGAGTTTGATTATTTAAGGCCACCTCTTTGATCAGACGTATGGAGATCAAAACAGTTGCCAGCGGGCTGGCTACCGAAGCTGAAGGGAGGAATGTACACACATTCTTGATGTCCGAGCACAACGTGTGGAGGGCTCTGACACAGGTGAACACGAGAAAAGCTGCAGGCCCCGAAGGCATCTCGGGGCGAGTACTCAAGTCCTGTGCTACGCAGCTAGCTCCAGTGTTCACTACATTATTCAACCTCTCCCTGGACAAGTCCGTGGTCCCTGCCTGCTTCAAAACATTTATCATTGTACCGGTACCTAAAAATGCCTCCCCAGCCTGTCTGAATGACTACCGTCCGGTGGCCCTTACCTTGGTAGTCATGAAATGCTTTGAGAGGCTGGTGAAGAAACACATCTGCGCCTTCCTCCCTCGGAACATGGACCCGTTGCAGTTCGCATACCGTCCGAACAGATCCATGGACGATGTGGTCTCCCAGGTCTTGCACACCGCTCTCTCCCATCTGGACAGCCAGAAGGGGGGCTACGTGAGGATGCTGTTCATAGACTACAGTTCAGCCTTCAACACGATAGTCCCCACCAGACTGGCCGGGAAGCTAATAGAATTGGGGCTCAACACCTCCCTGTGTGCCTGGGTCCTGGACTTTCTCACCACCAGGCCCCAGGTAGTCAAAATGGGAGGGAATACATCGAAGTCCCTCACCTTGAGCACAGGATCGCCCCAGGGTTGCGTCCTCAGCCCCCTATTGTACTCCCTGTACACACATGACTGTGTGGCTAGGTTCTGCTCCAACTCCATAATTAAGTTTGCTGATGACACTGTGGTGGTGGGCCTGATCTCAGACAACGATGAGAAGGCCTACCAGGAGGAGGTGGCTGATCTAGCACTCTGGTGCCAGGATAACAGCCTCCTCTTGAACATAAAAAAAACGAAGGAGCTGATCATCGACTTTAGGAGGGCACATCATCTGAGGACGTACACTCCATTGAGGATAAATGGGGATCCTGTGGATAGGGTGAACTGTTTTAAATATCTGGGAGTCCACATCTCCAAGGATATGACATGGGCATCACACGCCTCAGCACTGGTGAGTAAGGCAAGGCAGCGCCTTTACCACCTCAGGCAACTGAGGAACTTCAGAGTGTCTCCGAGGATCCTCCAGTGCTTCTACGCAGCGGCGGTGGAAAGCATCTTGTCCGGGAACATTACCATCTGGTTTGGGAATTGCTCTGCCAAGGACAAAAAGGCTCTGCAGAGAGTAGTGCGTTCGGCCGAACGCACTATGGGAACTTCACTTGCCCCCCTGCAGGAACTATACATCAGGAGGTGCAACACCAGAGCCAACAGTATCATGAGAGACCCCTTCCACCCCTGCAACGGACTGTTCCAGCTGCTACGGTCAGGCAAACGCCTCCGTTGCCATGCGGTGAGAACAGAGAGGTTGAGAAGGAGTTTCTTCCCAGAGGCCATTCGGACTGTAAATGCCTATCTCACCAGGGACTAACTCTACTGAACGTTTTTCCTTCCATTATCTATTATGTAAAGGTATATGTGTGTTATGATTGTGTTTATAGGTTGTTTGTCTTTTTGCACAAAAGTCCACGAGCATTGCCACTTTCATTTCACTGCGCATCTCGTATGTGTATGTGACAAATAAACTTGATTTGACTTGACTTGTTATCGCTGGCTCAGCTTCAATCTTTATCTTTGTCAGATTGTGAAAGAAACCGAGCTGCATTTCCTACCTTAAAAGTATTAAAATCAAGACAAGTTTCTGAGAGGCAACTAAATAATGTGAGGAAGGAAAGGATAAGCACCAAATGTTAAGTAGTTTGTGGACTCTTACATAAAGGCATGGATTCATACAGGCCCTTCGGCCCAACTTACACATGCTGCCCATGATGCCCCAACCACACTAGTCCAACCTATCTGTGTTTGACCCATATCTCTCAAAACCTTTCTAACGCATGTACCTGTAGATTTTACTTCGGAGTCACGTGAGGGACTCCATGAAAGAAGCCCGCTACTGCGCATGCGTGTCATATCGCATACACGCATTGAACGAGTCAGAAGTGGGAGACGACGTCTCCCTAGAGAGAAAGGCAAAGAAGCAGGTAAGAGACTGCAAAAATGTTTCCACTTACCTTGCAGGTAGGAAATACAAGAAGCTGCAGGAGCTGGAGAGGGACTGCAGAAATATTGCAGCCAGCGGCTAGCAGCAGCAGCCGTTAGTGTGAATTCTCTGGAGAGGATTCCCAAACGGCTATTTTTAGCACAGAACAGCTGTGCCCGACGTCGCTCCCCGCACCGGCAAGATTGACTGTTGCCGGGCGGGAAACAAACCTACACGGCCCGGGGAGTTTCTAGACCAAGTCGGGTCTATTTTTAGATGCAGTCGTTAGACGCTCCGCAGCTGATTGAAGCAGCTGCACCACCCGGGAGAGGAGAGAGCCGACATCGGGGACAGCAGCCCATGGACCTGCGCTACGGGGTCCGTGGGGCTGCGGGAGGAAGGACGTTCCTCCGAAAACGGCAGGCTGAAAACCAGTACAGGTAAGAACAAATTTCCCTTACCTTTTTTGGTGCTTTTTCCAGACGTGCTTGCTGTATTCTGAAGAGACTGGTGTGTTGCTGAACAGCAGGGAGCCAGCTAAGGACGTCAGGGCACAGCCACAGGTCGTTACTGGAGGGATGCTGAACAGCAGGGAGCCAGCTACTGATGTCAGTATAGAGCTGAAGGGCTGTTGTTTAATGACCAGCAGCAGCCAGCAATAAATGTCGGCACCAGCATCTCCCAGATGGGAGCGAGTGCCAAACTTCACCCTAAATGGGTAGAGGTGCCCGTGAGGACCAGGACCATGGGGAACGGTCCAGTGCCCGTAGGCATGGGGACGGGCTGTGGGATATACCGCGTGCGACTAGTGCCCGAGAGCACCAGGGTCGGCAGGAGCGGTCCCATATATTAAGCACCCGCGACGACTAGTGCCCGAGAGCATGTAAGTCGGCTGGAGCGGTTTGCTGGAGTAAAATTCTCCATATTGGCAGGCTCCGGGATTGGAGGTAGCCACAGTGGGCAAATAATATAAGTCCCACAGCAGTTTCCCATATGGGCTGCATGAAATGTCGGACGCCTCTGAGGAGGGTATGGAAGGTCTGACGGGGTAAAGCCTGAGCAGGTGATGGAGCCACTGTCCCCTATTGAAGGGGGGGAAAACAACCTGCCGAACATGAGGAGCAGTACTGCCAGCAGAACTCACGGAGAATGATTTCGAGAGGATGGCTGTGAGTATTGAAGGACTGTGAGTCCACCCATTAACTTCAAGCTAATAGTTTGCTGAAGTGTTGGCAAGGTTTCTATACCCCGGGAATATTGTGGTGCTCTCAATGTAGCCATTGTTACAGGTGCATTTGCAGACGTGTTGGGAGGCCGTAATACTCTGAAAGGTCTCATGGCGGGCATACAGCTTTGGCCCGCATGTTTTTAAAAAAGGTGTACAAAATTAGTGACCTTAAGGATGCCATTAGCACTATTTTTGAAATGTGTAGTTGAAGGGCCATTCAGCCAGCTCTAGACCCTACTTCACTATACTATGTGAGCAAAGGGCTATAGACCCCGTTATTTGGGGGGGGGGGGAGACCTGTCTAAACAGGTAAAGAATTGGCGTGGTGGCTTGACTTTGGGGCTGATTAAAGCATCCAAAGGATTTCTGGGGAAGACATTAACCTTGTGTGCATCCTAAGAGAGGTGGTGTGTTTTTGTAATTATACTACAAAGAATTGGGCAGAGGTACCCAGCAGCAGCGTCCTGTTTAGGGTTTGGCCGGGACGACCACTGTGGAGATGCAAACTAACATTAACCTTTAGGCTCTCCACAACCGCATATGAAACCAAGGAAAATAACTTGGTTACCACCAATAACCATGGAGGTAGGTGAATTTGGGGCTCCAGTATTAATAGGGAGCACGGAAGTTGGGGGGATATTGCAACTTCATGTTGATGCTTGGTGTAATATATCCATGGACAGATATATCCTTAGCAGTTTAAGGGATATCTGATAGAGTTCTACACGAACAAAACCCTCCAGTACATAACCGGATAGATATACATGCTGGTATGAAATAAACTAAACCTGAACAACAGGATTTGTCTCAAACATCTTTATTAGAAATAAGAAAGATGGGGGATGCCGTATTATTATGGATTATCAATACTTCACAATGTTGTGCAATATATTCATTTTAAAAATGGATATGTTTAGCAGTGCAAAGATTTAGTGTGCAACAGGCTAGTCTATGGGAAGTATTAATTTAAGATCCTTGCTATTCAATATCAAACTGGGGGGAAAAAAAAAAATTTTTAAACCAGTGTTGGGACTGCTGCAACACCAAAATCATAGAATTATGGTATAGTTGGATGATATCCTTATTGTGGGAATAACTTAGGAATCGGCATGTTAGGCAGTGGTTGCCACTAATCAATTGTTTGTGCAGCTGGGATGCATTGTCCAGCCACTTAAGTCAAAATTGACACCATTAACACATTTAATATGTTAATGACTTACTAATATGGAAAGCCACAGAGGTCAACTCGGCTGTGCTATTACAAACAAATGCCAGTGCAATTGGTTATGGTACAACTGATACCATCTCGAGCTATGGGGGAGATGGAATATATAAGAAGCTAACCTACATAACACTAAGGGTTAGAAATGTTAAGTGCATTTCATGGGCAAAAATCTTATTGCTCAGGAATGAAACTGCAGCATGGTAGATGGTAGATAGATAATACCTCGGTGGTGGCATATTTAAGTCATATGGGTGGAAAGATATCACCAGCTTGTGTGAATTGGCAAATTAAACTTGGGAATGGTGTGTCCAAAGGAATATTTGGTTATGGGCTACGTATCTACCAGGGATACTAAATCAGTGGCAAACACCAGGCCACGAAAAATTATTGGAAGTACTAAATGGAAGTTGGATAGATGGTATTTGCTAAAATCAGTAAAGTAGGTAAGGCCGGATATTAGAATTGTATCCGGGGTTAAATCACCAGTTACCGAGGTATGTATCATTGATACCAGATCCTGAGGCAGAAGCTACAGATGCTGTTTCACTGCACTAGGGGAGGGGTTTCCATTTATGCATTACCTCCTTGTCTATTTATAAATTTGGGGTACGAAGGGACATTCAACAGGAATCGGCATTGGGGATGTCTTAGTACCTGATTGGCTTACCCAACTATGGTTTTCCGGGGTACAGGACATGGTGCTGGAACTATGTATAACGGTAGACGTAGTCCTAAGTTGCTGGTGCATCCAGTAACTGAGGATAGCTATCCATGTCATAGAAAAATATTGATTTAGTAGGTTGTAGACTCTAAAACACCGCTATGGGACATGGGGCTATCAAAAGAACTGTGGACATGATCACAGCAGCACGAAGAAGGTCTACTCTATAACAGTATTTAGGTCATATTAAAATGGACTAATTACTGCCATGATAACTTTCTGGACCACAGAAATAAGGATGTTCCGGGGGTGCTACAGTTGCTTACCAGCCTGCAATATGGAGGACTGTGTTTCAGCACTGTGAATAATGCCGAAAGTGCATTGTCAAGTTATTAATGGCAAGAAACAGTAAGATAACTATATTTGGAATGTAAGTGTGGCTTTGATCTTGCTAAGGAATTGGTCGCCGGCTACAGCATTAAATCTGGATAACTAACTAGAAATGGAATGCTGATAGCGCTAGTCACAGTGCATAAGCTCCAGTTATTGCTAAAAGTAAGACTGGATGGCTTCACTATTGCGGCACGAAGATTGGGGTTTGTGATCCAGGACCGTATTATTAAACAAAATAGGCCAGGATTAGCGGGGCAGGTCATAGAATTGATGGCCTACCCGGAGGACAATGCCTCTGTATAGTAAAGTACGGTTTTGTTATACAGTAAGGAAATAAGGCTATCAGAGGCAAGGAATTGGCGTTTAATCAGCTATAAGATACTGTACCATAGAGTAACTCAGACCATTTCGCGGTGGCTGAAATATGGGATATGATAGGCGGGAGTGGACAATAACATATTTAATTCTCACCCCACCAGGGCTGCAGCTACATCTGCAGCAAAACGCCTTGATGTATCCATGGACCAAATCCTCAGGATTGCAGGATGTTTGTTGGAGAATACGTTTCAGAAATGTTAACAAACCAGTTAGCAGTATGGGAACGTTTTTTCGGGGAACAATTTTAAGTTCTGTATGATAATTTATCCCTGAAGAATACAGGGTTATGATTTGAATTAATTCGATACTATTTATCATTTCCATTAAATAATTGGTATGAATGCTTTGAATATAATTAACAATTTCTCTCTAACTACCAAGGCAGTTGTGAAGCATGGACTCGTTTCCACGGCATGAGGTCACAGAGCTTTGAAATCTTTCATGGAGTCCCTCACGTGACTCCGAAGTAAAATAGTAAGATTAAACGAGAACTTACCAGTTTGAAGTTTGATCTGTATTTTATGAGGAGGAACGTTGAGGGAATACATGCCCTCCGCTCCCACCCTCATAGGGTCATATGTTAAGCTGGTATCTCTTTGATAATCTTGCTATTTTAGGTCAATATAGGGTATCTGTGACCTCACACCGCTACTTTGAAGGATGACACGCATGCGCAGTAGCGGGCTTCTTTCATGTATTCCCTCAACGTTCCTCCTCATAAAATACAGATCAAACTTCAAACTGGTAAGTTCTCGTTTAATCTTACTATTCTGCCTCACCCTCTGAGTTCCTCCGGCATTTTTGTCTACCTTCGATTTGTCCAGCATCTGCAGTTCTTTCTTAAACAAATGTCTTTTAAATGTTGTTTTAGCCCGGCCCGTATCATCCCTGAAGGCCAGGAACTGGAGAGGAGATGGAATGAGTGGGCGACAGTGGCAGACGCTAGAACAAAGGGCCGGTAAGAAGAACCGGGGGGGGGGGTCTTACCTTCTGTGCCCTTAAAGCCGGCTGTGGCAGGCGCCCCGGGGGCACGAAGATGTCCGGGTGAGGAGAGGGATGACCGTTCGCAGAACGATCGGATGATGGCGACGGCTGCAATTGACCTTTATGGCCAGCTGCATGGGACTGTGAAATGGTTGCCAAAACCTGGCGACTCTTGCATATGGACTGACTGGGCTGTTTCAATGTATTATGTCATGATAGTCCTTGTGCATGGTAATAATTTTACTGGTCTGCATGCGAAGAAAGAATCTCACTGTACTTCAGTACTCGTGACAAAAATTGAACCATTGAAACATAATTTGTAAATGGCGACAAAATATATCAGCTCGTGCAAGTGTGAGCCGTGAAAAAAGAATTTCACGGTGCCGTGCACACGTGAGAATAATGCCCCTGTTCCACTTAGGAAACCTGAATGGACACCTCTGGAGACTTTGCGCCCCACCCAAGGTTTCCGTGCGGTTCCCGGAGATGGCAGGTAGTGGAAGCAGGTAGGGAGACTGACAAAAACCTCTGGGAACCGCACGGAAACCTTGGGTGGGGCGCAAAGTCTCCCGAGGTTTCCGTTCAGGTTTCCTAAGTGGGACAGGGGCATTAAAGGCACCATTGAAACATAACCAATGGTTGCTGAAAACCTTGGCAAGAGACCTTCTGTAAGCATTTCCTTTCAGTTCTCAGTGGGTGGAACTTTAAATAAATTGTTTTTCAATTGGATAAATAAAGCTGGGAAATCTCGGTGCCACGTTGTGCAGGGTGAGTTTAATATCGGATCTGAGATGGCTGAGCGATTGCGTGGTGTGAAGGGGCAAAGTTATTACAAGAGTTGGAATCAATCTCTTTCCGCCCAATCTACTCTGTGGTGGAGCAATCGGGCCGTCTCAAAATCTAACAACACGCTGTTGTGGGGACTGGTTGCGCGCTTTTGACATTTGTCTTTGATTCCCTCACTCCTGGTCAATAAATAATTTTGCACGATGGCGAGTTGGAAAAACATCACTCGTGTCGATGCAAAGTTCCGCAGAAGCCGAGATAAAGTCAGGTCGTGGTTGCAAGTCCACGGCAGGGCAGGCGGCATCCATGGAGAGAGAAACTCAATTTACAAATGCGCAGACGACACCGCCATGATGACCCGAATGTCAAGTAATGACGGGACGGAGTAGAGGAAGGAGATTGAAAACCTCGTAACTTGGTGGCAAGACAACAATCTTTCCCTCCATGTCAGCAAGACAAAGGAGTTTGTGACAGGCGACATTTCAGGTCGGAGCAAGATAATAAACATTTTACTACCCAGTTTATGTCTAAAAACTGGTCAAAAGGTGGTGGTGAATAATTGACCTACTAGTTGAATAATTGACAACTAACTGTGTTCCAGAATACAGAAGCTCCAGTCCTTGATTGTCTGTGCAGGTGTGTTTGGCCAGTGAACAAAATGACGAGTGAAGTACCACCCTCCTCTCACTGCCCCGTTAATCCCTAGGCTCCTGTTATTAGCTTGTTAACAGCTGTACATTTATTGTTTAGTTTTTAGTTTTAGTTATAGAGTCATAGAGTGATACAATGTGGAAACAGACCCTTCAGCGTAACTTGCCCACTCATGTCCCAGCTAGACTAGTCCCACCTTTTACAGATACAGCGTGGAAACAGGCCCTTCAACCCACTAAGTCCGCACCGACCAACAATCAATCACCCACCCGTACATTAGCTCTATCCTATCCATCAGGAACAATTTACAGAAGCCAATTAACCTACAGAGTTGCATGTCTTTGGAGTGTGGGAGGAAACCAGAGTACCTGGAGAAAACCCACGCAGTCACAGGGAGAACGTACAAAACTCGATACAGACAGCACCCGTTGTCAGGTTTGAACCCTGGTTATTGGTGCTGTAAGGCAGCAACTCTACTGCTGCGCCACTGTGCTGCCCACTACGCCACTGTTCCCACAGTGACTGTAGATATCAGAGTTGTATCATGTTTACTGGGCCAATTACAGAGATGTCATATTCATCATCTGACACTGAATGTTGATCAAATCAGAATACAGAAGGAGTCCTTTTTCTCATTTGCATGACATTTGAATACTAATAGAAGGTTCCCTTTTTATTTATATTATTATTATTATATTATTGTCATTACAATTATTAGTTTGCATGATCAGTTGGCCTTCTCTACTTTCATGACTGGTGTATATCCACATGCGGAGATGGTGGGGTCGTGGTCTCTTAGACCTCTGCTCACTCCATCACCCACACTGAGCGAGACTCAAATTGTGTGCAGTTGTGATCGTCCCATTACAGGAAGGATGTGGAGGCTCTGCACAGGATGCAGAGGAGGTTTACCAGAACGTTGCCTGGATTAAGGGGTACTAGTTGTAAGCAGAGGTTGGACAGGCTTGAATTGTTTTCTCTAGAGAGCCAGAGGCTGAGGAGAGACCTGATAGATGTTTATAACATTATCGGGCATAGACAGTGTAGACAGTCAGAACCTTCTCCCCAGCGTGGAAATGTCAAAGACTAGAGGACATACTTTTAAGGGAAAGAGAGAAAAACATTAAAGAGGAAGTGTAAGGCAAGTTGTTTACCCAGTGAGTGGTGGGTTCCTGGAACCTACTGCGAGGGGTGGTTTTAGTTTTAGTTTAGTTTCGAGATACAGCACGGAAACAGGCCCTTCGGCCCACCGGGTCCGTGCCGACCAGCGATCCCCGTGCACTAACACTATCCTACACACACCAGGAACAATGTTTACATTTTCCAAGCCAATTTACCTACATACCTGTACGTCTTTGGAGTGGTGGGTGGTGGCGGAGGCAGATACAATGGCAGTGTTTGAGAAGCTTTCGGATAGATGCATGGATATGCAGGGAAGGGTGGGACATGGATCATGTGCAATTTAACTTGGCATCACGTTCAACAGGAAAAATGTGGGCTGCAGGGCCTGTTCCTGTGCCGCAAGTAACATCTGGTTTTAAGGACCATGGAGTGATTGCATAATTAGCTCGGAGTTTCAGGGATTGTGCTCCACTTGCAGAACCGAGATGGGTCTCGACCCGAAATGTCACCTATTCCTTTTCTCTAGAGATGCTGCCTGACCCATTGGGTGACTCCAGTCCTTAAGTGTCTATCTTCAGTGTAAACCAGCATCTGCAGTTTCTTCCTCCACACTCCTTCTAAACCTTTGCTATACATGTACATGTCCAAGTATCTTTGCAATGAGCTTGCAGTAAACTGCAAATGTTGGAATGATAAAGCAGTTCCAGGTGTGGTGGAGGAAGTTCTGCCTTCCCCAAGTGTACTTGGTCGATTGGAGCAAAAGCAGCAGCAAATGGTGGAAGGGCAGAACAAGGACAAAAAATACTGAGAGCATAGTCGGTCAAGCAGGGAGAGGAACAGAGGCAACCCCTCGGGTCATGGGCCCTTCATCACAAATTCTTCCTGCCAGGTTCCTGAAATGGAAAGTCTTCTCAGATCCAACATCCTTCAGCAAACTCATTAAAGAAATGGCTTGATCAAATGACTGACTCACTTCCATTCTAAAATGTTCTTGGAACGCCACTCACTGCTGCAATTTAAAGCTTGTCCCCCAGCCAAAATAATATGGTTGCGTCAAAACACACCATCTGCTGATACTTTTGCTTGTGGTCTCTTTGAAGTAATTTCACTTTTATTCTGACGAATACCGTGGAGGTGTATGCATATTATCCAGTCTTACTTTGCAGTTCGAATCCTTGTATTACTTCCTGGCTGATTCATTTTTGAATTGTAATCATAATTAGCATTTCTTTGATATCACTTTAAGTTGAAAGATATTTTGTTGACGGAGATGCTGGGATCACTTTCGCAGCCACAATGTTGCTCTCTCTTTGTGATTTGCAATGTGACCAAACTTGCTGCAATTCATTAGATTGTCGTGAAGATGATGTAATCTCTCCACATTAAATTTTCCCCGCCTGTCACGTGGGAGAGTGGGGTCAATTCCTCAACTTTTACGCTTTAAATTTAGGGCAGCACGGTGGCGCAACGGTAGTGTTGCTGCCTCTCAGCACCAGAGACCCGGGTTCGATCCTGACTACGGGGGCTGTCTGTAAGGAGATTGTACATTCTCCCAGTGACAGCGTGGGTTTTCTCCGGGTGCTCCGGTTTCTTCCCACATCCCAAAGACGTGCAGGTTTGTCGGCTTCCGTAAATTGTCCCTAGTGTGTAGGATAGAACCTAGTGTACGGATGATCGCTGGTCGGCGCAGACTTAGTGGGCCGAAGAGTCTGTTTCCATGCTGTATCTCTAAACTAAATGAATATAAATCTGAAGAAAGGGTGAAACGATATCAATCAGGTTCGATGATGGAAGTGAATCCACGCAGTATTTCTGTGCGTATTCCTGCCATGGTTGGAGTTGAGAAATAGATTTAACAAAAATTTGTTTTTATTGTCTTCAAATCCCCAAGTACCCAGTGACTGAAACAACGCTGGCGTCTTGTAGCAACTCCCAATCCTGGCTAAGCCCAAGGTTGACATAACAAATCTGCAGACAGAGGGGATGTAGGTAAACAGTGAATTAGCAAATCAAGAGTTCTAGGTTACTGATTAGAAAACTCGA
This sequence comes from Leucoraja erinaceus, assembly GCF_028641065.1. Lineage (NCBI taxonomy): Eukaryota > Metazoa > Chordata > Chondrichthyes > Rajiformes > Rajidae > Leucoraja > Leucoraja erinaceus. Next base: position 16,536,694 of record NC_073401.1, read on the forward strand.
GTTCTGATCACATTTAAACCTGAATTTCAAACTAGCAGTAGAGGTAGTATTAAGTTGTAAAGGTAGGGATTATAAAACAAATCGATTATTCCATATGGATCGTCAATGTCCATTTGGTCCAACGACCAAAGGGACACAATTTTCAATTTTTAATGTACTCTGGTATAAATGTGACTCAACAAAGGGGCTGATTCTTAAAAGGATACAAAGTGCTGGAGTAACACAGCTGTGTCATGGATAGGTAACATTTCGTCGCAATCCTTCTTACCAGCCTGAAACATCACCAGAGATGCTGCCTGACCTGCCAAGTTACTCCAGCACTTTGTGTCTTTTTGCCAGCATCTGTTGTTTCGACATCATGGCTAATTGTTAACTTCGCTTTGAAATAATCTGGTAAGTCTTTCATTTGTACAAAGTTACTGTGGCTGCTCGTTAAACTCTGTTGCAGAAGAACCTTCAACAAGTGTAGTAGCACAGTGCAAGAGAATGCCACCTTACAGGCATAGAAACACAAAGCATGGAAACAGGCCCTTCAGCCCAACTTGTCCAAACTAAACTAAACTAAACTAAACTTAATAAACCCTATCAATTTATATTATAGTATATGGACACATTGATCTGTTTTGTAATAAATGCCTACTATGTTCTGTGTCCTATCAGGGACACATGACAATAAACTCACTTGAACTTGAATTTCTGCTCATGATTTTGGACACTTGCATTATATTACCCCTCAGCCTCCTGCACTCCAAGGAATAATGTCTTAGGCCTGCCCAACCTCTCCCTGTAGCTCAGGTCTATAAATTCTAACATCATCTTCGTAAATCTTTTCTGCATCCTTTCCAGCTTAATGGCATCATTCAAGGATGATGGCTCTACTTCCATTCAGAACATCAAAGAATACTCTCTCAGAGAGGTCTAAACACCATGACCATGTTCAGGAACAGCATCTTCTCATCAACCACCAGGCTCTTGAACGCTACAGATACAAACTGAACTACAAACTGTCTTGGTTGCACTAGGGATTTTTTTAATTCACTGAACTTTATTTTATTATGTTAACTTTGAATACTAGTTTACAGGCCTGTTATGCTGCTGCAAGTTAGAACATAATTGTTCCGTTTTTGGTACCCCTGACAATTAAACTCTCTTGACTCTCTTTTGATTATAACTGAACACAATAATCCAAATCCACCTGCACCTTCTTCATGGCAACTTGAGATGGGAATTAAACACTGATCTCGTCAGTGATATCCTCATCCCTACATTCTTTGGCCAACGCTCACTTGCCCTAGAGCGGCTTTGCTTACAAGCACCTGTACCCAGCCTGTAATACAAGGTCAAGCTTATTCATGAAAACTGAGAACGTAACCTTATGACATGAATTGAGGATGCAGAGGGAAGGGTATTGAACATCAACAGCTGTTCAAAGTACTGACACAAGAGACGGCAGATGTTGGAATCTTGTGTAGTACACAAAGTGCTGGAGTCATTCAGCATGTCAGACCCCCATCTCTTTTCTAGCTTTCTCTCTCCCATGAAAATCAGTCTGAGGAAGGGCTAATCCAAAACGCCACCTGCCCATGTTCTCCAGAGATGCTGCCTGACCCGCTGAGTTGCTCCAGCACCTTGTGCATTTTTATCCTACTTAGTATATGTTGGATTATGTTGCATTTATGGGCCTGTTATGCCCCTGTCCCACTTAGGAAACCTGAACGGAAACCTCTGGAGAATTTGCGCCCCACCCAAAGTTTCAGTGCGGTTCTTGGAGGTTTTTGTCAGTCTTCCTACCTGCTTCCACTACCTGCAACCTCCGGCAACCACCTGCAACCTCCGGGAACCGCACGGAAACCTTGGGTGGGGCGCAAAGTCTCCAGAGGTTTCCTAAGTGGGACAGGGCCATTAAGCTGCAGCTAGTAAGAATTTCCTTGTACTGTTGCCGCCGCGTATGACATTTAAACACTTGTTACTCTTGATTTACACAATCACACATGAACAGTTTGCATGTTCGATCAGAAAGCAGCAGCTTAATTTGCAAAATTCCTGGAACTCCATCTGTGTGTTTAGGGTGGTGGGTAAGTCCTGGCCAACGATACTAGAGCGGACCAGTATCTTTTGTCCTGGCTGTCTCCTCTACACAGTGAACAACCGGTCTGAAGAAGGGTTTTGGCCCGAAACGTTGCCTATTTCCTTCGCTCCATAGATGCTGCTGCACCCGCTGAGTTTCTCCAGCTTTTTTGTGTACCTTTGGTTTTCCAGCATCTGCAGTTCCTTCTTAAACACCGGTTATTGGCAATGTTTTCACCTCACGCTGGCTCGGCAAGGCCACCAGAATAATCAAGGACGAGTCTCACTCCCTCTCCCTCATCAGGCAAGAGGTACAGAAATATGAAATCGCACACCTCCAGATTCAGGGACAGTTTCTATCCAGCTGTTATCAGTTAACTGAACCATCTATCAATAATTAGAGACCTTCGGACTATCTTTAATTGGACTTTATTATACTATATCTTGCACTAAACGATATGCCCTTTATCCTGTATCTGCATACTGTGGACGGCTTGAATGTAATCATTGTTCAGTTTAGTTTGTTATTGTCACGTGTACCAGGGTACATTGAAACCCTTTTACATGGCGTGCTATCCAGTGAGTGAAAAGAGGCAGAGCACGCTACAAAAATACTTTTCACTGTACCTCAGTACACCTGACAATAATTAATTAAACTAAGCCAGTCGGCAACATTCCCCAATGGACATCTCGCTGTGCTGAGAGGCCAACATGCTTTGGGCAGACCAAAGAGCGTCTTTCACCAATTTGATGGAGTTAGCATTATGTAGCACAGAAACAGGCCCTTCGGCCGACCATGACCATGCTGATGTTTTGCCATTCTACACTGGGCAGCAGTAGAACTGAAATGGTACAGCAATAGAACTGATGCCTCACAGAGCGCAAGACCTGGTTTTTGATCCTGACTTTGGGGCCTGTCTGTGCGGAATTTGCATGTTCTCCCTGTGACCGCGTGGGTTTTCTCCGGGTGCTCCGGTTTCCTCCCGCATTTCAAAGATGCGCAAGGTTTGTAAGTAAATTGACCTACTCAATTTGAGTATAGGAGCAGGGAGGTTCTACTGCAGTTGTACAGGGTCTTGGTGAGACCACACCTGGAATATTGCGTACAGTTTTGGTCTCCTAATCTGAGGAAAGACATTCTTGCCATAGAGGCAGTACAGAGAAGGTTCACCCAGACTGATTCCTGGGATGGCAGGACTTTCATACGAAGAAAGACTGGATAGACTCGGTTTGTACTCGCTAGAATTTAGAAGATTGAGGGCGGATCTTATAGAAACTTACAAAAGTCAAGGGGTTGGACAGGCTAGATGCAGGAAGATTGTTCCCGATGTTGGGGAAGTCCAGAACAAGCGGTCACAGTTTAAGGATATGGGGGAAATCTTTTCGGACTGAGATGAGGAAAACATTTTTCACACAGAGAGTGGTGAATCTCTGGAATTCTCTGCCACAGAAGGTAGTTGAGGCCAGTGCATTGGCTATATTTAAGAGGGAGTTAGATGTAGCCCTTGTGGCTAAAGGGATCAGGGGGTATAGAGAGAAGGCAGGTACAGGATACTGAGTTGGATGATCAGCCATGATCATATTGAATGGCAGTGCAGGCTCAAAGGGCCGAATGGCCTACTCCTGCACCTATTTTCTATGTGTCTATGTGTGTTTGGGAGTGGATGGTAAAATGGGATAACATAGAAAATAGAGCTGGGGTATGGATGATCGATGGTCGGCATGGACTCGGCCGGCCGAAATGCCTGCATCGAAGTTGTATCTCTAAATCTAAACATCTAAAACTTTCCAGCAGCATCAGATGTTCCGTCCCCTAATGTGTCCCTGGGAACAGCCCGTAAATCAGGGAAATGTGAATGGAACATTAGCAGGGTGAGGCACTTAAAGGCTCGCTCAGCTGCGTTGACTGAGGTCTCCAAGTTTAAACCCAAGCACTGGACGCCTCTGGAGACCTGATGTGAACAGACTGGACCTCCTTGGTTATTGTAGAGTCCGTGTTTAGCCAGACAAGCGGAAAAGCAGTTACAGTCCCAACCCACTGCAAAGCACTTAAAACCACATCCAGGTATTAATATTCATGAACTGCTGTGAAATTCCGAGAGTATTTTTAGAAGCAATAAAATATTAATCAAAGAATATTGTTTTACTGTTATCTTGCAGTGTTTGGAATAAAGTAAACATTATCAAGAAGAGCAGCCTTGTAACATAACAAAGCAGAGGGGCTATTAACGGGCAATATTGTTGGTGTATTTACTGACCTCAGTCACGGTTTTATTCCAGTTTATTTCCTGTATTCTAATGGCCTGCCCGTGACTTCAGTGTGTGAGTAGATGGCAGTGCCATCACAAGATAGGATTCTGAAGCACAACCTGGGGATTAGGAATAGCATTTCAAGAAGGATATGTTCCACGCCAGCAAGTGTGTGGTTCTTTTACGATTGTTTCAATGGATCTCATTATCCACTCTACATAAGTAAATATGTATTAAAACAACATTCATACATTCATGTAGTGGGATGAAAAGGGAAACAGCGCAGAAAAAACTGGTAAGAAGAATTGATGGATACGCCAAAAAATGAGAATTAAGTAGATGAAAACAAAAAAGTAAGTTGATGAGGAAGCAAGGAACTACAATTGGCAATTTACAAAAAAGAACACAAAGTGATGGAGTAACTCAGTGGGTCAGGCAGCATCTCTGAAGAACGTGGATAAATGACGAAGATGGACACAAAGTGCTGGAGTAACTCAACGGGTCAGGCAACAATCTCTGGAGGAAAAGGATAGGTGACGTTTCGGGTCAGGATCCTTCTACAGATTATAGAAGGGTCCCGACCCGAAATGTCACGTATTCTTTTCTTCCAGAGATGCTGCCTGATTGGATGTGTTACTCCAGCACTTTGTATCTATCTTTGGTGTAAACCAGCATCTGCAGTTCTTCGCTTCTACATTATGGATAGATGTCATTTCCGGTTGGGACATTTCTTTAGACTGCGGATGGGTCCCAACTCAAAACGTTGTCTACTCCAGTGATTACCAACCTGGGGCCATGGCAAATTTCAGGGGGCCACAGAGATTCTAATAAATTTAAATCTATGTAGTTGAAATATTTTTGATGTTTGTGGAATAGAATAAAAGAGAATATATGTGCAATTAATAGACACTGATATTTTTATGGAAGGTATTATAATACTGAAGTACTTTTTTTCTGCTATTAATGTCAGGGGGGGCACAGAAAAAATAATAGATCCCAAGGGCGCCATGAGCTAAAAAAGGTTGAGAAGCACTGGTCTACTCCATGTTCTTCAGAAATGCTGCCTGACCCATTGAGTTACTCCAGCACTTTGTGTCTAACTTTGTAAACCAACATTTGCTGTTCCTTGTTTCTAGAACTAAATTGATGAATTTAATTACTCCAAAATGTGGCATTTATCATCACACCAAATCTTGCTTTGAACGTGAGAATACTTCTTGCTGAGTAAACATACGATGGCCACATTTTTTCCCCAGAAATTATTTTTAAGACTTCATGTGGACATTTTATTGAGGCAGCCCAGAATGATCATTAAACTAACATTGCAGCTCCCTGTGGATTGCCATCGATGGGTGTAGCAAGCTAATGTAACAGCCATTTTCATGTTAAATTACCAAAGGGCTCATTCACAGCTGCTTTCAGTGAAGCCTAAGAACCATGCACGCATTATATTATAGTCAAAGGATTAATTGTATAACAATGGGAAGCAGCCAGAGGCAAGGATAACAAGGTACTTGGTGGTGAATTAGATTTGCTTATACCGTTGCTGCTGTAAATCACTATTTTATTGCTATACAATAAGGAAGTCTAACAGGATCAGAAATCACAGGTACAAACTAATTAAAAATAAATTTACAGTGGAAATGAGAAGGGCAGTTTGTAACACCCAGGTAAATAGCGTTGAGAGACATAAAGTGCTGGAGTTAAGGGCCTGTCCCACTTACGCGATTTTTTTCGGCGGGAGCCGGCAAGTCGCCGAAGAAAATCACGTAAGTGGGACAGTCTCTTAACTCAACAGGTCAGGCAGCTTCTCTGGAGAATGTGGATAGGTGACGTTTCGGGTCGGGACACCTTCTTCAGAAACTTTGTCTAAAGAAAGGTTCTGACCTGAAACGTCACTTATTCCATTTCTCCAGAGATGCTGCCCGATCTGCTGAGTTACTCCAGCATTTTGTGTCTATCCTCGGTATAAACCAGCATCTGCAGTTTCTTTCTGAACATAAGTAGCGTTGAAAGTTGAGGAGACACAAGGAACTTGGGGGGGCACATTGATGCAGTGGTAGAGCTGTTGCCGCTGTTGCTGCACAGTGCCAGATAGAAACATTTAGGGATATTGGCCAATTGCAGACAGATGGAACATGTTGGTCAGCATGGGTAGGTTGGGCCAAGGGGCCTGTTTCCACACTGTATGACTCTATGACTCTATCTCAGATACATCACAAAGACATCTTTATTCTCAAGGGTCTCCAGAAGAGTCTGTGGTACTGTGTGGACATCCTGAAAACATGGCCAGCAAACGTTAACAGGATATCTCGGGTATTAACCAGGATCGTGGGATATCATACAGGAATTATTTACATTCTCCGAGATAAAATATGCAGTCATTAACAGGATCTCTGTCACTTGAGGCTCATCAAAGATTTGCTCAAATCTTGTCTAGACAACACTGTAAGCTGTTTCATTAAGAGAAGACTCGTCTCTGAGAGTTGCCATGTAATACAAGAAACTCGTGCATATTTATCCATCTCTCCTTCGCTAAAGATAGACACAAAAAGCTGGAGTAACTCAGCGGGCCAGACATCACGTCTGGAGGAAAGGAATAGGTGACTATTCGGGTCAAGACCCTTCTGCAGACTCAGGAGAAAGGGAAACGATGAGGTATAGATGGATATAGATCAGTCTGAAGAAGGGTCTCGACTCGAAACGTCGCTTACTCCCTTTCTCCATAGATGCTGCCTCACCCGCTGAGTTTCTCCAGCATTTTTTGTCTACTTTTTAAATTCCTAGTTTACATAACGCATTTCCCAACAGTCTGGAGAAAACACTAGTCCCTGAAACATGCTTTGAAGTTTGCTGCTATTTAAATCTGGCTGTCTTTTACTCACTGATTTGAAACCTCGTGTCTTTCCTATCTTCCTTGATCTTCACACCTAATGAAAACACTCCTACTGAACCGGCAAAATTGTTTTCCTCTGCGTCATTAAAATTTAAAAATGCAGATGAGACTTGGAAAACGTGGCATAAGTTTCATTGTCTGCGTTGGGAGAAGGCAGGTTAACGGCAGGGTTAAGATTACTCACCGGAACTGAATCCTAATGAATATTCCACCCTTTGCAACGTTAACCTGAATGTTCTATTTCCAGCTGACAGGCCTGTGGTGTATTTCTGGAAACTCCTGTTTCCATTTCAGGCTCCGGCCTTTTCCAGTTAGGTTTGCACTTGGTACAGGTTCGGACAGATAGGGAAGAGAAAGGATATGGAAAACATGTATCTGTCTGATGTGGCTGTGAGAGAGATGGCTGCGGAGGATGGGGGTTGTAGGAGATGGGAGCGGGGAGGGAATGGGGGGAGAAGGTGTATGTGTGGAATGGGGAAGGGTAAAGAAGGCTTCCCGACAGGCTGCGGCTCTGGACTGGGAATGCGGTCGGAGGCCTCTATCGAGGCGCCGCAGTCCTGATGCCTTCCGGGTCGGTTGCAGGAGCCGAACCTCGCGGGTTGGAGTCGGGGTCGGCAGAGTGGCCGACAGAGCCCGCGGCATCATGGAGGAGTGAAGTGGGACGTCGACAGCGGTCAGGCCTCGGCGGTGGTGAAGCCTCGTGGTGGTGGTGATGCCTTGCGGGTCGACCTGCGAGTCAACGGTCAATGAGAGCTTGGAGGACCACCATGAGGGAGGCGGGGAAGAACAATGCGGACCCGGTGTGGGGGGGGGGGGGGGGGGGGGACTGCCATGAGGTGGGGGAGGGGGGGGCGAGAACAAAAGACAAGGGGGAAGGCGTGGGGGGGGGGGGGGGGGGGGCTGTGGGGGGGGGGGGGGGGGGGGGGGGGGAGAGAACAAAAGGAGGAGCTGGAGGTACAAAAGGAGGTACAGCTATTTGTGTACATTGGGTATGCAAGCAATGAATTTCACTGTGGCTAGTTACATGTGACAATAAAGTATTCCGCTCCATTCCAAATAGGCAAACTGTAAATGCAAGAGGTTTGTGAACAGATCTGAAAACCTTCCATTTTCTCACATGAATCAGGAGTGCATGAATATTTAATGCACACAGCCTCGCTGCAGTCTCTGCTTCATTACTGCCCAAGCCCTCGGTATCAATTAATGCCGTGCGTGCCTTTTGCAAAGCTAATGTTCTGACTGTGCCGCTCGGCAATGGGCAATGGAACCCGCCGCACACGGTGCTCGGACTTTGCCACTTTCCTCTCATCTGCTCGACACGTTCGTTATTCCAACGAGCGTAGAGAAAGTGTCTTGTTGTGAGGAGGTTCTGTCAAGGAAGGCAGGTTTGTGCCAGTGCAGAGTGTTACATAACTTGCCTGAAACGCCCACACTTAATAATTCAGCACTACTTCAAAGGGGCTGGGTTCGAAGAGAGCTGAAAAAATCGGCACCCATTCCACTACAGCAGAATCTTCCAGATCGTGATTATCAACCGGGTAAATCTGACAAACAAATAAAAACAATGAAGATCACAGAAGGTAAAACCAAGAAGATTATTCTATACATACAATTATATATTCTATAATACTTTATTATCCAAGTATGCTTTGCAACATACAAAGAATTTCATTTGCCAAGTCAGTCATACAAATAAAAAGCAACAGAACACACAAACTACATTTTAACATAAACATCCGCCGCAGTGACTCCTCCACATTCCTCTCTGTGATGGAAGGCGCAAAAATAGTTCAATCTCTTCCATTTTCTCTCCCGCAGTCGGGGCCTTGAGCCCTCCGTTGAGGGGATGATCTTGACTCCCATAGCCGGTGGCAGGCCCTCTGCATTGAGGCTATCTGCCCCTGAGTCGGGGGGATGTCAGCTCCCCCGCACCGGACAATCGAACCCCGCATCGGGGCTGGTCGAACTTTCCGTGACTTTGGAGCTCCCGACATCCACAGCCTCTCCCAAGACTGCGAGCTCCTGATGTAAAGACCGCATGCCGCGGCTGGAGCGATCCCAGGCAAGGGATCAACTCCGATGTAAGTCCACGCCCTGTGGTGGGGCCCAAGGTCAGCCCGAGGAGGCCTCCAGCTCCTTTGGTATGGAATGTCTTTGAATTCGATACTAAATCTGACCACTTCTCTGCTGCATCGAGCAGTCATAGAGGTCAGAGTGGTTCTCATGTCTCTAGAATTTAGGAGATTGATGGTGCAGGCTCGAAGGGCCGAATGGCCTACTCCTGCACCTAATTTCTATGTTCTATGTTTCTATGTGCATACTGGAGGTAACTAACAGGTCTACTGTATGTAGGAAGGAACTGTGATGCTGGTTTACCTGAAAGATAGTTACTCAGCGGGACAGACAGCACCTCTGGAGAAAAGGAATAGGTGACGCTTCGGGTCTGAAAAAGGGTCTCGATCCGAAACGTCACCCATTCCTTCTCTCCAGAGATGTTGCCTGTTCCGCTGAGTTACGCCAGCATTTTGTGTCTATCTTTGGTCTCTGTGGACTGACTGGCTGGTGTCAGACCCACTCTGCCTTTGATAACTGGCTCCATTCATAGCATTCAGAAGATACGACCTGCATTGATAAGTCTGACAGCAATTCTTCAGATACACCATGGACTGTGAAAATCAATCTCAGATCCTGAATTTTGCACGCTACCTTTGTGGATGGTACCACACGTCAAATACCAATCAATTTAGAGCAGGCATCATGTGAGAACTGGAATGTTGTTGTTGCCATTCTGTCAAAACCATCATCGACACCTTGTGCTGCATGGGGTATGTTTGCACTCTTGACAGGCTGTAAGAGCTGTTACTAAATCTTCCAGATCTTAGTCAAGACCTGGCGAGGTATACAAGACTTCTAGCAACGGGCTTTATATTTGCAAAGTTGATGTGTTTCAATTGCAAACACGAGGAACTGCAAATGCTGGAATCTTGCATAGAACACAAAGAGCTGGAGTAACTCAGTAGGTCAGGCAGCATCTGTGGAGGACTTGGATAAGTGACGTTTCGGTTCAGGGTCCTTCTTCAGACGGAATGTAAATAACTTAGGACCTCTCAGATGTTTTGTACACTGTAGCTTTACACCCCAGCTTCTATACTCAATTCTGATGAAGGGCAGCGTGCCAAAAGCCTTCTTCACCACCATGTGACACCCCTCAATGTTGGGCACTCATGACCTCAGTGTACAATATTGATTGCTCATGTGATTTCCATAGTTATTCACATCCCTATCATAGAAACATAGAAACATAGAAAGTAGGTGCGAGAGCAGACCACCAGGTCCATCGAGCCCGCACCGCCATTCGCTCATGGCTGAACACTAAACAGACACACTTACCCACAACCAGTAGACACAAGACACAGAACACAAGACACTACCCTCCCCTTTATACCGCTATCACCCCTCTCCACCCCAAGAACCTCGTGATCTCCTGGGGGAGGCAAAAAACCGGATAAAAACCCAGGTCCAATTCGGGAAAAAAATCCGGGAAATTCCTCTCCGACCCCAATCTAGGCGATCGACACTTGTCCAGGAGATCACTCAGGTCTTACTATACTAACCATACCTAGGTCCATATCCCTGCCCTCTCCCCGTAGCCCCTTATCCCCTTGGCAGCTAAAAAACCATCTATTTTAGTCTTAAATATATTTAAAGTTTCTGCTTCCACTGCTCCCTGGGGCAGTGAATTCCATAAATTAACCACCCTCTGGGTGAAGAAGTTCTTCCTCATCTCAGTTTTAAAAGAGCCCCCCCTTATTCTGCAACTATGTCCCCTAGTTCTAGTTTCCCCGATCATTGGGAACATCCTCGGTGCATCCACCCGATCAAGGCCCCTCACGATCTTATATGTTTCAATGAGATCGCCTCTCATTCTTCTAAACTCCAAAGAGTAGAGTTCCAGCCTACTTAACCTTTCCTCATATGTCAATCCCCTCATTGCAGGAATTAATCTTGTAAACCTTCGCTGCACTGCCTCCAGGGCTAGTACATCCTTTCTTAAGTATGGACCCCAGAACTGTACACAGTATTCCAAATGTGGTCTCACTAATACTGTGTACAGCTGCAGCAAGACCTCCGTGTTTTTATACTCAATCCCCCTAGCAATAAAGGCCAAAACTCCATTGGCCTTCCTGATTGCTTGCTGCACCTGCATACTAACTTTCAGTGATTCATGTACTAATACCCCTAGATCCCTTTGCGTTGCATTACAACGCAGCTCCTCCTCATTTAGAAAATAACTTGCCCTATCATTTTTTTTCCCAAAGTGAATGACTTCACATTTATTAGTATTAAATTTCATCTGCCAAGTTGTTGCCCACTCACCTAGCTTATCTATATCCTTTTGCAGACTCTTCCTATCCTCCTCATCCCCTACTTTTCCTCCCATTTTTGTATCGTCCGCAAAATTTTGATATATTACACTTGGTTCCCTCCTCCAAATCATTTATATAAATTGTGAACAACTGGGGTCCCAGCACCGACCCTTGTGGAACCCCGCTAGTTACCGGTTGCCATCCCGAGTATGAACCATTTATCCCCACTCTCTGCTTCCTATTTGTTAGCCAATCCTCTACCCATGCTAATATATTACCCCCAATCCCATAATTTTTTATTTTTAGCAATAGTCTCTTATGTGGCACCTTGTCAAAAGCCTTTTGGAAGTCCAAGTATACCACATCCACCGGTTCCCCTTTATCCACCCGGGTTGTTACTTCCTCAAAGAATTCGAGCAGATTCGTTAAACAGGACTTCCCCTTCATAAAACCATGCTGGTTCTGTCCGATGAAGTCATGTTTATCCAAGTGCCCCGTTAGTGTTTCTTTAATAATTGTCTCTAACATTTTACCCACCACCGATGTTAGACTAACCGGTCTATAGTTACCAGCCTTCTGTTTACTTCCTTTTTTTAAATATAGGTGTTACATTGGCCATTTTCCAATCCACTGGGACCGTTCCTGCCTCCAGGGAGTTTTGGAAAATTATCAACCAATGCATCCACAATCCCCACCACTATCTCCCTCAAGACCCTTGGATGTAATCCATCAGGCCCAGGGGATTTATCCTCCTTCAGTCTCATTAATTTCCCTAATACCACCTCCTTGGTGATCTTAATAGTATTTAGCTCCTTTATTCCTACCGCCCCCTGTTTATCCAGCGTTGGAATATTTTTTGTGTCTTCTATGGTGAAGACTGATACAAAATACTCGTTTAATGCCTTTGCCATTTCCATGTTCCCCACCAACAACTCTCCAGTCTCACCGTCCAATGGACCAACGTTCACCTTAGCCACCCTTTTTCTTTTTATATAGCTATAAAAACTCTTACTATTAGTTTTTATGTTGTTCGCTAAATTCCTTTCATAGTCTATTTTCCCCGTCTTAATTAATCTCTTAGTTATTTTTTGCTGACCTTTAAATGCTTCCCAATCCTCTACCCTCCCACTATCTCTGGCCTTGCCTTCAGCCGAATACTATCCTTTATAGTTTTACTGAGCCATGGCTGACTGTTCTTACCCTTACCCCTTTTTTTCTTCATAGGAATAAATTTTTCTTGAAGGTTATACAGTATACCCTTAAACGTACACCACTGCTCATGTACCGTCTTATTCTTGAGTCTGCTATCCCAGTCAACTTTGATCAGCTCAGTCCTCATACCTTCATAATCCCCCTTATTTAGACTAAGCACCCTAGCCTGAGTTTCAACCTGCTCCCCTTCTATTTGAATATGGAATTCGACCATATTGTGGTCACTTGTTCCCAACGAGTCCCTAACTATGACATTTTTAATTAATCCTGCTTCATTACACAGGACCAGATCCAAGATTGCCTCCCCCCTTGTCGGTTCTGTGACATACTGTTCTAGGAACCCGTCTCTAATACATTCTATAAACTCTTCCTCTAGTCTACCCTGCCCAGTTTGGTTTGCCCAATTAATATGAAAAATTGAAGTCCCCCATGATTACAGCAGTTCCCTTTTTACATGCGTCAACTATTTGCAGATTTATGTTCTGACTAACAGCGTCACAGCTATTTGGAGGTCTATAAATTACACCCACTAGTGTTTTTTTCCCCTTATTATTCTCTATCTGTACCCAAGCTGTTTCACTATCCTGATCCTTCAACGCAATATCCTTCCTCTCTATTGCCGTTATTCCCTCCCTTATTAAAAGGGCCACCCCTCCTCCCTTTCTTTCCTGTCTATCTTTCCTAATTGTCGAGTACCCCTCTATATTTAACTCCCAGTCCTGATCCCTTGCAGCCATGTCTCCGTAATGGCCACGATATCATAACTATATATACTTAATTGCACCGTTAATTCATTTATCTTATTACGAATACTCCGTGCATTTAGATAAAGCACTTTCAGATGATTTTTACTACCCTTCCTTTCCGTTTTTGCCCCTTTTACATCTAAAGCTTTATCTTCACACATTCTGTCTCCTGTCACATTTTGACTTTCCGCTTCCCCACTGATACCCTGCTCTATTTCCTCTACCCCTGCCGTTATTACCCCCCTTGATACCTCCCCCCCGCTACTTAGTTTAAAGACCTCTCTACTGCCCTAGTTATATGATTTGCCAGGACCCCAGTCCCAGCACTGTTCAGGTGAAGTCCGTCCTTACAGAACAGATCCCCCCTGTCCCAGTACTGGTGCCAGTGGCCCAAGAAACCAAACCCATTATTCCCACACCAGTCTTTGAGCCACGCATTTAGCTTTTTAATTTTACGTACCCTCGCCGATTTGGCCCGTGGCTCAGGTAGCAATCCGGAGATCAGTACCCTCGAGGTTCTGCTTTTTAATTTATTCCCTAACTGCTCAAACTCCTTCAGCAGATCCTCCTTCCTCGTCCTTCCTATGTCATTGGTCCCCACATGGACCACGACCACTGGATCCTCCCCCTCCCTCTGCAAATTTCTCTCCAGCATCGCAGAGATATCCTTAACCCTAGCACCGGGTAGGCAACACAGCCTTCGGGACATGTTCTGCTGGCCGCAGAGAACCTTATCTACCCCCCGAATAATACTATCCCCTATCACTACGGTATTTCTTCTAACTCCCCCCTCTTGAATGGCCTCCTGATCCACGGTGCTGCAGCCAGGTTGCTCATCCCTCCCACAGCCCCTGATCCCGTCCTTACATTGAGTAAGAGCCTCGGTCATGCTCGTCAGGGACAAGGGCTGTGGCTCCTGCCGCATCTCCTCCTGTTTCCCCCTACCTGCCTCGCTTATGGCCACACCTTCCTTTCCTTGCTCACTGCCTACTGAATTAGTTAAACTGGTCGGTGTGACCATCCCCTGGCACAAAACATCCAGGTAATACTCCCCCTCCCTGATGTACCGCAGCGTATGAAGTTGGGTCTCCAGCTCATCAATGCGGAGCTGGAGTTCCTCTAGCCTCAAACACTTACTGCAGCTGTAGGGATCTTCTACATCAATGGTGTCGACAAATTCCCACATCTCGCAGTATTGGCACATCTCCTGACCGCCCATTTTATATAAGTAATTAACTGGTCCTATTTAAGAATCCCCTACTGTATTGATACACCCCTTATTTATATAATCCTACCTCCTATAAATGGGAAAGTACTCACCCCAGCCGTAAATTACCTACTGGTTTGGCTGTCTAGTGGTAATTCCGTCCGCTCTTCCTGTCTGGTCCACTGCTCCCTTGCAGTGCGTGGCAAACCTCTTTGCCTCTCCCAGAATCCTTAGCCTCTCAAGTGTATTGCGTGGTCTCCTCTCCGAAGACTCTCGAGCCAAAGACTCACACTTTTCTCACAGGGCACTTCGCTCACTCACTGCCGCTCACAAAGAGCTGTCCTGCTTAAATTGACTGATAAATTGCCTATTTACCAATTTACACAGCCAATTCCTCAGTTTTCAACTGGTTTCACCCCTCTCCTCACACTTGGGCTAGAGCCAATCAGTGGTATCTCTAGCTAATCTGTTGCTGCTGTTGTTCCTCCCAAATCTACTATCAGTTTGCCTACAGCAAGAACAGGAGTACGGAGGATGCCATCTCAACGGCACTTCACTCCGCGCTCTCCCACCTCGACAACAGAGACACTTACGTAAGAATGCTGTTCATCAATTACAGCTCAGCATTCAACACCATTATACCATCAAAATTGATCACCAAACTCGGTAACCTGGGCATCGACCCATCCCTCTGCAACTGGATACTGGACTTTCTAACCAACAGACCCCAGTCTGTGAGGTTAGACAAGCACACCTCTTCAACCCTCACCCTGAACACTGGCGTTCCACAGGGCTGTGTGCTGAGCCCCCTCCTCTACTTCCTCTTCACCTATGACTGCACACCTGTACATGATACTAACACCATCATCAAGTATGCAGATGATACAACGGTGATTGGCCTCATCAGCAACAACGATGAGCTGGCCTACAGGGAGGAGGTCCAGCACTTAGCAGCATGGTGCGCTGACAACAACCTGGCCCTTAACTCCAAGAAGACCAAGGAGCTCATTGTAGACTTCAGGAAGTCCAGAGGCATTAATGGGACGGAGGTGGAACGTGTTTCTAGCTTCAGGTTCCTGGGAGTCAACATCTCTGATGACCTCTCTTGGACCCACAATACCTCTACTCTGATCAAGAAGGCTCATCAGCATCTCTTCTTCCTGAGGAGACTGAAGAAGGTCCATCTGTCTCCTCAGATCCTGGTGAACTTCTACCGCTGCACCATCGAGAGCATCCTTACCAACTGCATCACAGTATGGTATGGCAACTGCTCTGTCTCCGACCGGAAGGCATTGCAAAGGGTGGTGAAAATTGCCCAATGCATCACCGGTTCCTCGCTCCCCTCCATTGAGTCTGTCCAAAGCAAGCGTTGGCTGCGAAGGGCGCTCAGCATCGCCAAGGACTGCTCTCACCCCAACCATGGACTGTTTACCCTCCTACCATCCGGGAGGCGCTACAGGTCTCTCCGTTGCCGAACCAGCATGTCGAGGAACAGCTTCTTCCCGGCGGCTGTCACTCTACTCAACAACGTACCTCGGTGACTGCCAATCACCACCCCCCCCCGGACACTTATTATTATTTATTCAAATCATTTGCTATGTCGCTCTTCCAGGGAGATGCTAAATGCATTTCGTTGTCTCTGTACTGTACACTGACAATGACAATTAAAATTGAATCTGAATCTGATCTCCTTGTCTCTCACAGAGCTATTGACCATTTTTCCCAGCACAATCATTGAGTCATGCCTTCATCTCCCAAGTTTAGAGATACAGCGCGGAAACTGGCCCTTCAGTCCACAGCGACCAGCACTCCCCACACATTAACACTATCCTACGCACACTAGGGACAATTTACACTAATGCTAAGCCAATTAACCTACAAACCTGTATGTCTTTGGAGTGTGGGAGGAAATAGAAGATCTCAGAGAAAATTCACGCGGTCACGGGGAGAACGTACAAACTACATATAGGCAGCACCCGTAGTCAGGATCGAACCTGGGCCTCCGGCGCTGCAAGCATTATAAAGTGGCAACTTTACTGCTGCGCCATCGTAATGAACCTAACTACTTTGCTATAGTTCCCTGAATTTTGGAATGGACTTGACATCAATAATTTGCCCTTGATTTTGGAGTGAACTGCAGAGAATTGCTGGAGTCAGCTTTGCCCACTTCACAAAGATGCCTGTTGGAAATAGATTGGGTGATTAAAATGGTCACCCATGGAGAAGGAAACCACCACCTGTGCAAGATGAAATTGGACGTGGTGGAAAAAAATAAATGGAGGTTTAAACCAAGGAAGAAATCTGTTAAAAGTGGAAGGTCTTAGATAAGTGACCTTCAAGGTCGGCTGTAGGAGGTTGCTTCCTCCGGGGAACAGAGGTGGTCGGGCAAAGAGAGGGACGGTGGATCATGGCCCTGCAGCAGCCTGGGGCTTACCTGGGCTTACCTGGGCTTACCTGGATAGGGGGCATCCCAGTTCTTCTAACATGAGCTCTTTGGATTTTTTCTTTGTAAACAGTGGCAAAATATGATGACTGTGGTTTTGTGGGTTGTGCGAAAGAATTTCACTGTACTGTGCATAATGACAACAAGGAACCATTGAACCTTTGCTGAATGGGTAATCTGTGATCTCAAGTGGTTTAGTTAAGTTTATTATTGTCACGTGTACCGAGGGAGGCAAAACTCTTTTGTTGCGGGCTATCCAGTCGGCAAAAAGACGATACATGATTGCAACCAAGCCATCCAGTGTACAGATACAGGAAAAAAAAGAAATAAAATGGTTGGCACAGTGGTTCAGCTGTAGAGTTGCTACCTTACAGTGCCAGAGACCTGCGTTTGATCCCATCTATGGATGCAGTCTGTATGGAGCGTGTACGTTCTCCCTGTGACTGTGTGGGTTTTCTCCGGATGCTCCAGTTTCCTCCCACATTCCAAAGACGTGCAGGTTTGTGGGATAATTGGTTTGTGTAAATCATCTCTGGTTTGCAGGATAATGTTATTATACAAGGTGATCACAGGTTGGCATGGACTCAGTGTGCTGAAGGGCCTGTTTCCACGCTGTATCTTTGAAGTCTACAGTCTAAAGAATAATGTTTAGTGCAAGATAAAGTCCAGTAAAGTCCAATTAAAGATAGCCTGAGGGTCTCCAATGAGAGATGGTAGAATCACTCTAGTTGGTGAGTACTTGTGGTTGCGATTTATTGAAAGATGGTTTGATGAAGGAAAGAGTGAAAGAGTGAAAGCTACTATCTTCCAACAAATTAATTGTTTTGTACAGGAGCAGTAGTTATTGAAGTAACGAGCATGTAAATATTGAAGGGTCCTCTGCGGACTAAGAATGATAGCAGATACTCCAGTGATGAGGTGTGTGTGTGTGTGAGTGTGGACGCACCACTTCTTCCATGCAATCCAAGGGGAGAGCTCCTCACAACCACTTCAAGCTGGATGCCAAAGAGCTGTCAAGCTTTAAGGACATAGCCCCAGGCCCTTTTTTGATCTTGAGTCTCTGGAGAGAAGTGGAGAGTTGGAGTTAGAAGGTGAGCTGCCACTTTGCAGCAAGTACAGTATTTCCCTGTTATTAGTGTCATTATTATTCCTCCTCATTCTCATACTTAGCAACAGTTTTAATAGTCCGTAGTTTATGTTCCCTGGCGTCCTACTTAGTAACTGGTTGGTATATCACCAGTCGATCTGCAGTTCATGAAGAGTGTATTTAAGTTTGCAGAGTGCATGGTACTCTTAGGTCATGCCCCTGTGGACACCATTTTATGTATTCACAGTCGAAGATTGTTCAAAGATGTTAGCAACTCAGCAGTTCAGCTGCTGTTTCAATACTTGCGGCACATCTATTCTCAAAGTGATTCAGCCTTTGCAATCAAACATGAAGATTAGCACTGAAGATAGACACAGTATGCTGGAGTAACTCAGGAAGAATTGCTGGGGAGCGGCAGCGAGAGAGGGTGTTGCAGAACTCTCATCAGAGAGAGGAGGAGAACTTTTTCAAAGTAGGCCTACCTCAAGGAGATTTCGCAGTGGAGCGGACAAAATCCGTGGGAAGGAACTGCGGACACTGGCCTTCACCGAAGATAAACACAAGATGCTGGAGTAACTCAGCGGGCCACTGATGTTGATGTTGAGAAGCTGGAGTAACTCAGAGCATCTCTGTGGAGAAGGAATGGGTGATGTTTCGGGTCGAGATCCTTCTTCAGACTGGTTAGGTATAAGGGAAACAAGACATATAGAACTCATCAGAGAGAGGAAGAGAACCTCTTCAAAGTAGACATAGCTTGAGGAGATTTTGCAGTGGAGCAGACGAAATGTGTAAGAAGGAACTGCAGGTGCTGGTTTAAACTGAAAGACAAAAAGCTGTAATAATTCAGTGGGACAGGCAGCATCTCTGGAGAGAAGGAATGTGTGATGTTTGGGACCGAGACCCTTCTTTAGACTGGTTCAAAGCAGACGATGCCTCATTGTCACCTTCATCTCACGCAACAATGAGCCATTTCCCATTTTGTTGATCTTCGTCTGCTTTGATCTGCAGATGCCATTGGTTAGTTGGCAACCATTATAGAGTGAAAGTCATAGAATGATACAGTATGGGAACAGGCCCTTCAGCCTAACTTGCCCACACTGGCCAACATGTCCCAGTTACACTAGTCCCACTTGCCCATGTTTGGTCTATATCCCTCCAAACCTGTCCTATTAATGTACCTAACTGTATCTTAAATATTGGGATGGTCCCTGCCTCAACTACCTCCTCTGGCAGCATGCTCCATACACCGATCACCCTCTGCATCAAAGATCCTATAGCGCAGCAAGATAGACCACTCCTGCTAAATGCAATGGGCTGACATGTAGTACGCAACGGAGCGTAACGTGGGCCTTTTTTTCATCCATTTCCGTAACCGGACTCGACCCAACCCGACTGGCAGTGTAATCAACTTTGCGGGGGAACAGTTTGAGTTAATAAATTAAAATTCTAAAATGAGGAGAAGATTTTTACCAAATAATTTTTATTTTTACCAGGATGTTTCCGTAACCGGCTTCCGTCTCCGCACTATTATCCTATGGGATCTTTGGTGCGGAGACGGAAGCTGGTTACGGAAATGGGGCCGAAAATTACCCATGCATCTGCCCATGACCGCACAACGTCTTTTTGGTCGAGTGGACTATCTTGCCCGCTATAGGATCTTTGCTCTGCATGAAAAAGTTATCCCTCAATTTCCTCTTCAAATTTTCCCCCTTCACCTTAAACCTATGTCCCCTGGTCCTCAATTCACCTACTCTGGGCAAGAGTCTCTGTGTACCTACCTGATCCATTGCTCTCATGGTTTTACACACATCCAGAAGATTACCCATTATCCTCCTGCGCTCCACGGAATAGAATCCCAGCCTACTCGACCCCTCCCTTCAGCTCAGACATTCTAGTCCTGACAACATCCTCGTAAATCTTCTCTGGATCTTTAAAAAATAGACTGCATTATGTGATCTATCATTATATCGACATGTTCAATGAGCCGATATATCACCTGGACAGCTTTGTCACACAGTTGAGAGCTGATCCAAACACCAAATGGAAGCCACAAAACTGGAAAGCTTCCATAATGTACATTGAACTGGGAATATATCTCATTCATTGCCTAAGCTTAAAAATCCATGGAATTTACCAAAATATTAACCATTAGAAACCTATCTCCAAGATTTCCTTAAGAGTTTGAACACGGCAACACTCCACTTCCATGCTCCCCTTTACATTTCTGGGGACACAGGGAACTGCAGATGCTGGTGTCATGAGTGAAATACTAAGTGCTGGAGTACCCCAGCAGGTCAGGCAGCACCTACGGAGGGAATTAATAAACGACCTTCCGTGTCAGGGTCTGGAGAGATTAAATGCACCAAAAGAGGTCTGCAGGTTGGATGACTGTGGCTGGTTTGTGAGAATGATCAGTCAGATCAACCTTGCTCATAGTGAAGATGAACACAAAATGCTGGAATAACTCAACTGGTCAGGCAGCATCTCTGGAGAAAAGGAATAGGTGACATATCAGGTCGAGACCCTTCTTCAGACTGGGATTCACAGAGATCCAAAACAAACTGTCATTATTTTTATTAAGTTTGTAACCAATCAATTCAACTATTCCATGTCCTCATCTAAGCCCTCCATTCCATCAAAATCGTTTTAAAACATTTCCCTCCAGTAAAATTGGAGTGGGTTGGACATTGGAGTGCATGATTTATTGCCGAGGTGACTTGTTTATATAATTCACCTATTTTGTTTTCTCATCTAAGCCCTCCATTCCATCAAAATCCCTTTAAAAAACATTTCCCTCTAGTAACATTGGAGTGGGTTGGACATTGGAGTGGGTTGGACATTGGAGTGCATGTTTTATTGCTGAGGTGACTTGTTTCTCCTGCTGATTTGGAGATCTTACAAGCAAATGATCCATAGAAATAAACCATTGAGTTTTCGGATAGATGTTTCATTCCCATTGTTTCTCCAATTGTTTTCAAAATATGAAGCATTTTACAAATTTGTGATTGACTCAATTTTTGTAATGGCTGGCGTATTGCTATTTGTAATACTGCTGCACACATTGCCTGTACCAGTACATCCGTTACTGAATATTCAGTCCCTCACCTGGGTCCATTGCAATTTTGTTGCTTCCACAACTCGCTCAGATCCAATTTACATTGTTAACACTCCCATCTTCTAACATGCCGAGAAATTGGATGGTGCAGCGTGTGCATTTTAGTAGCTCATCATGAAATAATTTGTTTTTATCTATGTAAGATTTGATCATTCCTTCTTCTTCGCCCTGCTCCCCTCAGGAATAAGGTGCAGAAGCTTGAAAGTGCGCACCACCAGACTCAGGAACAGCTTAGTGTCATAGAGTCATCGAGTCAGAGTCATACAGTGTGGAAACAGGCCCTTCGGGATAGTCCCAGCCTCAACTACCTCCTCTGGCAGCTTGTTCCATATTCCCACCACCCTTTGTGTGAAAAAGCTACCTCACATTCCTATTAAATCTTTTCCGTTTCACCTTGAACCTATGCCCTCTGGTCCTCGATTACCCTACTCTGGGCAAGAGATACTGTGCATCTACCCGATTTATTCCTCTCATGATTTTATACACCTCTATAAGATCACCCCTCATCCTCCTGTGCTCCAAGGAATAGTCCCAGGCTATTTAACCTCCCTCTAAAGCTCAGACCCTGTAGTCCTGTCCTCGTAAATCTTCTCTGATTTCGAGCATGACAATATCTTTCCTATAACATAGTGCCCAGAACTGAATACAATCCTCTAAATGCGGTCTCACCAATGTCTTATACAACTGCAACATGACCTCCCAACTTCTATACTCAAAGATCTCTCTGATAAATGGCTTTCTCAGACATAGTTTTTCAGTACTACCCAAAGGAAGATATGTGATGTTCTGCAGAAAGATTTTATGTCAAGACTCAAGACTGGTCAATTGTCATATGTATCAACAACTGAACAATTCTCACTTACAGTAGTATAACACACCTTTACATACAATATATATAGATAATATATAATAAACAAAAAAATCAATAAATTAATAACCACAACCCTAGTACAAAAACAAAAACATAAAAGGCCTTGTGTAAGTGTATGGCTGAAGGTAGACAGAAAAGCTGGAGAAACTCAGCAGGTGCAGCAGCATCTATGTAGCGAAGGAAATAGGCAATGTTTCGGACCGAAACCCTTCTTCAGACTGATGGAGTTAGAGAGGAGGTTGTGAAACTGACTGCGGAGAGAGGAGGAGAACTTCTTCAAAGTAAGCATACCTTGAGGAGATTTCGCAGTGGAGTAGACAAAGTGTTTAAGAAGGAACTGCAGATGCTGGAAAATCGAAGGTACACAAAAATGCTGGACAAACTCAGCAGGCGCAGCAGCAGGCTGAGGTTAGTGTTCAAGAGGGCTTTATTCTTTGGAGCGCAGAAGGTTAAGGGGGGACATGATAGAGGTCTTTAAAATGATGAGAGGGATAGACAGAGTTGACGTGGATAAGCTTTTCCCACTGAGAGTAGGGAAGATTCAAACAAGGGGACATGACTTGAGAATTAAGGGACTGAAGTTTAGGGATAACATGAGGGGGAACTTCTTTACTCAGAGAGTGGTGGCTGTGTGGAATGAGCTTCCAGTGAAGGTGGTGGAGGCAGGTTCATTTTTATCATTTAAAAATAAATTGGATAGTTATATGGACGGGAAAGAAATGGAGGGTCATGGTCTGAGCGCAGGTATATGGGACTAGGGGAGAATACGTGTTCGGCACGGACTAGAGGGGTCGAGATGGCCTGTTTCCGTGCTGTAATTGTTATATGGTTCTATGGTTATATAAGAGCCTGGTGGTTGTTGGGAAGAAGCTGTTCTTGAACCTAGTGGATACTGTTTTCAGGCATCTTGTATCTTATTCCGATGGCAGCAGCGAGATGAGAGTGTGGCCAGAGGCAGTGTGGGTCTTGGCTGCCTTTTGGATGGTATTGGCTGCCTTTTGGAGATCCCTCGTTGGTGACCACCTTGTTGTGCACTTTCCTAGGCCATTTTCCACCTGGAGTCGTGATTGGGAAGTGGTGCTTAACAATGATATGTTTTGGTGCATCAAAAACTAACCAACTTCCACTTCTTTTGACTTCTACACTTATACAAAAATTCCTCAGACTTTCACAACATCTGCTAAATGTTGTCAATTGCTTGCTTGATTTGCAATTGTTAGCTCTGCACCTACCCGTGCCGATTTGTGTGCTTGCTTCCCCCAGGATCACATCAGCCCTAATGTTGTACTCAGTCTCAACCATGCAATTAAAGTCAAAGTCACAGAGTCTTAAAGTGTGGGAAAAGGACCTTCGGCCCAACTTGCCCACACCGGCCAACATGCCCTATCTACACTAGTCCCACCTGCCTACGCTAGCCCTCTAAACTGGCCCTCTCCGTGTACCTGTCTAAATGTTTCTTAAACGTTGCGATAGTCCCTGCCTCGACTACCTCTTCCACCAGCTCATTCCATACAGCTACCACCTTTTGTGTGAACACGTTCCCCCTCAGGTCCCTATTAAATCTTTTTCCCCAATTATTCCTTTTCCTTCCCTTTTCCTTGCCAAGATCATATTTCTCATCCTCTCAATGTATGATTTCATTAAAAATGTTCGTTGACCTTTCATTATCACCACCACTCGGCAAGCTAAATTATCTCTTCCCTTTCCCTGCATATTAGTACACTTCTGATTAAATAGTTTCCTCCAAATGCAGCAATTATTCTCTTTGAGATTTATCTATTTTCTTTTCTCAAATTATTATACTCTCTGTTGAAGTCTATGTTTGTTAAATTTGCATTATCCACTGCAAGTCTATATTTCATTTCCTTCTGGTATAATTTTATTTTCATAAATGCTGCGTCTATTCCCCCTATAAAATGCAGGGAAAGGGAAATTGATACATCGGTATTTTAATTTTTGCAATACATTTTAATAACTGCAGTAAACAACTCAAATAGTAGAGGAAGTAGAAAGTCCAGGCTTTGGAACAGAGGTTTCAACAAACAAAAGTTCTTCCAAGATTCAGATAAAAGACTAAACACTGATTTTGAACTTTTACATGTGTATGGTAGAGAGTGCACCAACTGGTTGCATCTTGGCTGGTTTGGTCATTCAAAACCCTGGGAATGGAGGAGGCTGCAGAGAGTGATAGACACTGGGTGGTCCATCACAGCTACTGACCTCCCCACCATCAAAGGAATCTGAGATACAACCCAGTGGTATTAATATTGATTTTGCTAACTAACCCGCTAAGTAACCCTTGCATTCCATCCCTTGCCCACCCAAGTCATGCCAGCTTCAAAATCATCTTGGTGAACCCCATTGCCTGTACACATTCTCACCTAACAAACAGCTAGCAATGGCCTGTTTCCTTTATCATTGTTACCTTTTTTACATATCTTTCATTCATCTGTTCTATATCTCTCTACATCACCATCTATATCTCTCGTTTCCCTTTCCCCTGACTGTCACTGCGGTGTCAACCTGAAATATCACTTTGTCCTTTTCTCCAGAGATGCTGTCTGACCTGATGAGTTACTCCAGCTTTTTGTGTCTATCTTTGGGTCTGAAGAAGGAGCTGCCTCAAAAAGATAACCTCAACAAAGACCCACACCACCCTGGCCATGCTCTCATGAAATCACAAAACGTAAGAGCAGAATTAGGTCATTCAACCTATTGCCTCTGTTCCACCATTTTTTCATGGCTGATCTATATTTCCCTCTCAACTCCATACTTCTGCCTTCTCCCCGTAAACTTTGATGCTCTTACTAATCAAGAACCTATCAATCTCCGCTTTAAAAATGACGTCATACACAGTTGTTTTTTGGCAATGAATGGCACAGATTCACCACCCTCTGACTAAAGAAATTCCTCCTCATCTCCTTTCTCTCATTTCACCACTCCCAGTGGGAAGAGGTACAGGACCCTGAAAACCGTGACCGCCTGGTTCAAGAACGGACTGTAGCTACGATCTCCTGTGGACCGTGTCTTTGGTTGCCCAGCAGACCAGTTTTGCACCAATATATTTTATCTACAATTACTATTTTTAAGTTATTGTGTTATTGATTATTGTATAGATATTTGTGTGTTTATGTCGCAATGGGCCTGTTAAGCTGCAGTAAATAAGAATTGCATTGTTCCAATCACAATTAAACACTCTTGACTATGATTGTAACCCACCCATTCAGAGTAAACCAAGCATCTCAATAATTACCCTAGCCGGCTACAATCGAAGTTTTCTGCAAGCACACATACCCATCTAGAGTGAGCAGCACATCATTGATCTACATAAGTTAGAGTGAGGTACCTCAGGGACTCACACCACCCTGGCTGCACACTCATTTCACTCTTGCCATTGGGAACAAGGTATATTAAACGCCACAACCTCCAAATAGGCTCTGAATTATATTGCTTTTGATTTTGCACTATTATTGTTTGTTTCTTTGTCTGTTTGTTTATATATAGATAAATCTATATATAAATCTATATATATATATATAATTAAAACTCTGATTTTGACCACTTCCTGTTTGCACTGCATATTGACTTTAGAATAAAGCTCCCGCTTACAGCTGTAATTATTGGCCCTCTTACTCAGAGTCCCCCTCCGCTGCGCAGGACAAGAGGATTTTTCCCATCGATGAAAAGTAAAAGACATATTAATGTTTAAAAAATGTGGAGATTCTCTCTCCAGTCAATCACGCCATGAAGGCCACGCCCCTTCTGGTGGGAGGGTAAGGGACTATAAAATCCGGAAGTGTGGCGGTGCCTCAGTTCTCTGCAAGATGGGGGAGGGGGAGGTCATGACTCTCAGTCTGAGCTGCAAATAACGCTGCACACATGTCTACTAAACTGTGAGTGGTTTTACTGACCTGTGAGGGCCCTTAATGTGGTTTGAAAATGCTAAAGTTTGTTTTGGTTTGAAAATGCTAAAGTTGCCTTTGGTTTGAAAATGCAAAAGTTGCGTTGCCTTATTGGAAAGTGCACTTGCGCTTGGCGGTCTTGCACCCTGCCTGAAGTGGCATGAAAATGCACTATATATATACACTATACAAATAAAGCACATCAACGCCTCTACTTCCTGAGAAGATTAAGGATATTCGGTATATCCAAGAGGATTCTCTTGAACTTCTACAGGTGTACAGTAGAGAACATATTGACCAGGGACGGAAATCCTGGGGGGGTGACAGGGGGATAGAGGGGGGGGGGGGGGCAACCCCGTGCTTTGAGAGGGGGGGGAGACCCCCCCCCCCCATGTTTTGTAATCCGGACTTTATCAGACGTTTTCTAAGGGCTGAATCAGTCCGTTCACAGGGCCTTTCAGTGCCCGGCGTGGCTTAAAGTCAAACTGCTGCATCGAGGCGATCGAGGCGATCGAGGTGATCGAGGCTCCTGATGTTGAAGCCCCCGTTGGCCGATGAAAGACCCACAATTCGTGGTGGAAGAAGCTGCTGTTGCTGGAGTTCGGTGTCGGTCACCAACCAGATCAGCATCCGATGTTACCATCCACAGGGCCCACGGCCGAAGCCTCGTGTGTGTGCGCATGCGCGCATGCGGCCACCAATAAATTGTGTCGCCCGCATGTTTTGATAGCGATTTCTGTGCCTGATACTGACTGGTTGCATCATGGCCTGGTTCAGCAACTTGAACGTCCAGGTGCGGAAAAGTCTGCAAAAAGTTGTGAAAGTTGTGATGTGTCTGAAGATCAGAAAAAGACCACTTCACTTACTGTTAGGGTTGAGAGAACAAGCTGTTGTTCACTCTGGGACTGTATCCTTGCCTCCTGCAACACTCTCCTGAAAACATCCCTTCCCTCAGCTGTCAGCTCCGCAATGGCTGCCCAGTTACCGGCTGCTCCTTCTTTCGTATCCATCTTGTTTCGAGTGTTGACATCGCTGTCATTGTCCGTCCTGAAAAGGACGCAAGCTACTGGCGACAATCAGTGGGCGCCATCACATGCTACAATAGATGATGGTGGTAGCAGAAGTAGCTCAGGATACTTCCAGTTTCACGCCCCACTTTATCTCTCGTTTCCCTTATCCCTAACCAGTCTGCAGAAGGGTTTCAACCCGAAACATCACCCATTCCTTCTCTCCAGAGATGCTACCTGTCCCGCTGAGTTACTCCAGCTTTTTGAATCTACCCACAGTTCTCCACATTGTTTCGCTTGAGATCACACCTTCCCTAGCCAACAATGGGCTTACCGTGCACCTCTGTGCACCTCTCTGCCTGAGGTCATTTGTGACCGGCCCTCAGTAATCCTGGTCTTTTCTCAGCTCCAGCTTCCCCCCCTTTTTCACTCATCCTTTATGTCAAGAGATGCTGGCTGACCCGCTGAATCACTCCAGCATTTTGTGTCTATCTCCACGTATCACTTGCCAGGTTTTGTCTTGCCCCCTCACAGTCTCACCTATCTTTCAGGTCTCTTCTCCCCTCGTACAATTGGTCTGACACCTATCTATTTTCTCCAGAGATGCTGCCTGACCCGCTGAGTTATTCCAGCCCTTTGTGTCTTTTTTGTAAACCAGCATCTGCGATTCCTTGTGTCTACAATGAACTGGTTGAACGGTTAGCAGTGCAATCACAGTCTAAGTTAACGTTCCAGTCAAACCATGAATCAGATTTAAACTTTACATTTTAAGATAAGCATAACTTTGTTAAAATGTCATCTAGAATTACATCGCCAAAATTCTACCTTTGCAAAGAGAGATTCTTTGCTAACAGTACAGCAAAAACAATCAATATCAAGTTGCCAGGTTTCAACTGCTAAGGGAATTTCTCTATGTAACATTTCATATCTATCTTGTTAGTGTGTATCGTCTTTTTACTGATTAGATAGCATGCAACAAAAAGATTTTTCCCTGTACCTCGGTACACGTAATAATAATAATAATAATAATAATAATAATAATAATAATAATAATAATAATAATAATAATAATAATAATAAAAATAATAACAATAATAATAATCTAAGATTGCCTCCTTCTGGGGGGCTAAAATGATTTGTGGAACTCATTGTCTATCTCATTCACTGAGGAGACACTCTGACAGTACAGTCTTGCAACTAAAGATCTTGGTTGCAGCCTTCCTCCACCATGTCCTGGCCTTAACGTGATGCTTTGAAAGCTGGACAGATGGGAGGGTGCTGTCTGATCTGGAGTTGCTGTGAATCACAGCTTAGCAGCTGCCTGTGTCAGCTCATTAGTCTCAATAAAGCCATGGACCAACTCCCGGAGGAGTTCTACCCTGCGAATCGGTGAACAAATCTTGCAGCTTGTTTAATTTATTCAGAACAGCTGCAAGCATAAATATCTCGTCTCTATGACCTGATTTATAAGGCGATGGATTCCCTGTAAACTGGGCTCCCTTTGTCGAATCTCATACGCAGGGAGACACGTTCATGAGCAGTGGCTCACAGAGTCACACACCCTTACAGACAGGCTGACAACAAAACCATACCGAATCCATGTTACACAGAACAGTTTTACTCGGTGCTGAGAGGACTTATATTTAATGGACACCATGGCTATGCTTGGACAGGCTGACTACACAACGCCGCCAGGCCAACAGACCTTCATGGTCACACCAAGATCCCTGCACATAACAATTGGCACTGAAAATGGCGACTTTGTATTCTGCCTCAGTGTACTACTGCTATACACTTGTACTGTATCTGAGATGTGTATCTAATAAGTATAAGTGGGTAGAGTAGGGAGAAACCATCCTTCAGTCACTTCCTGGCGAGGATGTGGCTATTATCCATCACATCCTCCCTCCCCTCCCCTCCCCCCCCCCCCCCCCCCCCCCCGCGGCCTAACAGCTGATTGGCCACGGCCTTTCCTGCCGGGACCGGACCAGAGCTTCAGCAGCAGCGGCGAGGCGCTGGAAACATCGCTGAGCGGGCGAGGCCTTCCTGGGATCACCGCTTGGAGCTCCGGAGTGCCTGGCCGCTGCTCCAACATCGCGGAACTGTGGGTGCAGAGCTGCCAACGCGGGCGGCGCTGACTTTAACATCGCGGAGCCCTGGGACCCTTTGCCAGGAGTCGCCAGCGCGAATCTCCGCCCAGCGCGGCCTGTGGACATCGGGAGCCGCGGACTCCAGTGGAAGGTGGCTGACGAGATTGTTCCCGGCGAGAGGGCCTGAACATCGGGCAGCGCGTAACGGTGAATACGGGGTGCTCGGGAGGACCCGACCATGGGTGAACATTGGGGAACATTGGCGAGGAGGTTGACTGGACTTTGGTTCCTTCCCTCACAGTGGGGAACTTTGGTGCCACTGTGAGGTTGTTTGTGTTGTGTACCACTGTGTTCTGTGTTTTGTGTTTTTTTTAATTTTATTTTTTGTATAACTGTAAGGGAAAAATAATTTGGTTGTCTCTTCATTGAAGACAATGACAATAAATTAAATCAAATCAAATTAACACCATCATATACACACTAGGAACAATTTTACATTTACACTAAGCCAGTTAACTTACAAACCTGTATGTCTTGTGTGGGAGGAATCCGAAGATCTCGGGGGAAACCCGCATGGTCATGGGGAGAACGTACAAACTCCCTACAGCACAGACACCATCTGGAGTTAGGATCAAACCCAAGATTGAACCCGGCTGCTGTACCACTGTGCTTCCCATTAGGTTTATTTGTTCGGTTTAACAATAATATTTGTTAATATAATATTGTTTGGTTTAACATTAATATTTCGCGACAAAGCACAAAGAGCTGGAGGAATCAGCGGGTCAGGCAGCATTTGGGGAGGGAATGGACAGGTAATGTTTAGGTTTCGGTTTATTATTGTTACGGACTGAGGCGTAGTGAATAACAATGTTTTACATGCTATCCAATCAATTCAAATGATACTATACATAAGCACATAAGCTAAACTGAAGTACAATAGGTAGAGCCAATGGAAAGATATCGAGTGCACAATATAGTTCTTGGCATATTTGGCACCAGTTCCATAGACAAAGTCCAATGTCCACAAAGGATTCGAGGTGAATCAGACAGTACTCTAATTTATGGAAGGACCGTTCAGAAATTTGATAACAGACGGGAAGAAGCTGTTTCTGAATCTGATGGTACGCACTTTCAAGCTTCATTACCTTCTGTTTTATGGGACACTCTTGGGACGCAGTTGAAAAGCATCTGTCATTGCTATCCAATTGTGGCACAGAGCTGATAGAGTTGCTGCCTCTCAGCACCAGAGACCCAGGTTTGATCCTGACTTTGGGTGCAGTCTGTGTGGAGTTTGCACATTCTTCCTGTGAACTTCCTGTTTGGCACTCTGTAAATTTCCCCTAGTGTGTAGGAAGTGGATGAGAAAATGGGATAACATAGAACTAATGTGTACAGGTGATGGCTGGTCAGCTTGGACTCGGTGGGTCGATGGCCCTGTTTCCATACTGTATCTCTAAACCAAATCAGATGTATACTACATATGAGTACAATCAATGTACACAAGTACAACAGGTAGAGCAAAGAGCAAAATACCAGAGTGCAGGGTATTCCCACAGGAAATCTCACTCTGCTCATGCTTTTGTCTATCTTGTGATTTGATGATAGTTTTACACTAATTGTTGAGATAAATACCATTCATCATTCATTCATCATCGTTGAAAACATTAACGATGCAGTGGTGCTGGTTTCCAATGGGAACGGTGACGGACGCACCACACATCTCTGTCCTCCAGTTCCTGTGGACCTCCGCCGCTGGAAGTATAGGATTTTGGTGTGTGTGCTTTATCATCATTCCTTACAATGCTGATGTCCAACAGTGATCGCAACTTCTACTGAAGTGTGGGTGGACGTTGGCTCGCTAGAAGCTCATCCGCCCTTTGACAGGTCTTGTTTTTGGTCCTGTTGCCGTCCACAGCCCCCTCCTCACCTGGCAAACCAGGTGGGGGAGACGGTTTAGTCGCCGATTATCCAACCATGGAGCAGGTAGCACAGGATTACATGGTACCCGTGTCGGGGGGAACTCCCCACGACCTGACCTGACTCAGGGGTCACGCAACTATTCACCAAGGAGGATACAAGTCATGGTATTAAATGATAACAATTAGTAAATAACAATGGCTAAAGCGCACTTTACCATGGGAAAATGGTTAACAGCATTCACGCAAGGATCTACCCTTTTTCTCTTTTCATTCAGTAATATAAGAAACAAATCCTTGATGTCCAATGAAGGTTAATACTTTGGGGAAATTGTTGCTATAATCCATTTATTCCTGCTTCTATACACAGTTTAATTTTCAAAATCAATCTCCTCATTGTGCCTTCTCAAGATTAGTTTGAAAATTCACTCAGGATCAGGATCACTGGTAAATTTCCCTTAACGAGAAATTCTGTGGAATTTTTTTCAAACTTAATTTAATCAAGTGTGCTCAGCGAACTATACTTCCATAACAACTGCTTTTAATTGGCCAGTCTCTTGTTAAGGGTTTGCTGCTGTTCTACCATGTGTGAACTCCATATCTCACACAATAGTCCAGCCGTCACAGAAGAACCATAGTGGACCTTAGTGCAATTCTGTGAAACAGCTAAACCTTCTTGGGTTAGTTTTGTAACCCGCCTTCAACTTCACAAGGCTCCGATTTGGAGTTTCCTTAATTTATTCCTTAGAAATATACATACAAATGTGTTAAGCGTTGGCACGGTGGCACAGCGGTAGAGTTGCTGCCTTACAGCGCCAGAGATCAATCCTGACCATGGGCGCTGTTTATATGGAGCTTGTACATTCTCTCTGGGACCGGACGGGTTTTCTCCGGGAGCTCCGGTTTCCTCACACACCCAGAGACGTTCAGGTTTATAGGTTAATTGGCTTAGTTAAAATTGCAAAATTGTCCCTAGTGTAAATAGGTTAGTGTTAGTGTGCGGGGATTGCTGGTGAGTGTGGGCTCGGTAGGGCCTGTTTCCACATTGTATCTCTAAACTACATTTAACTAAAATAAAGGATTGATTCCTGTGCTCTTACCCCTTCCGTTATTTTTCCTGTTCACCCCCCATCCATCCAGTACACACACATTTCTCCAACCATCTCTTATGCCCCAGCTACCCTGTTCCTTTCCCTCCTCTATACACTCATCTTCTATCCCCCAAGTCACCCATTTCCCCATTACTCCCCTCTTTCCACTCATCCTTGTCCCGTTCCACCTATATCCCTCCTGCCGTCTTTACATTTCACTCTTCCCTCCTTATCTGACACCCTTTTGTCTCAGTTTCACCTTCAGCCTTTGTTATTTACTCCACCTATCTGGCAATCCATCCCCCCGTATATGTGACAACCTCTCACTTGCCAGGCTTTATCCTCCGCCCCTGACCTCTCATTTTTCAACTTTCTTCCCCCTCCCCCCCTCCACCCACTCCATCTGTC
Organism: Leucoraja erinaceus; assembly: GCF_028641065.1. Classification (NCBI taxonomy): domain Eukaryota; kingdom Metazoa; phylum Chordata; class Chondrichthyes; order Rajiformes; family Rajidae; genus Leucoraja; species Leucoraja erinaceus. Next base: position 16,569,369 of record NC_073401.1, read on the forward strand.
TGAAGAAGGATCCCTACCAAAAGGTGGCCGGTCCCTCTACAGATGCTGCCTGACCGGCTGAGTTCCTCCATCACTTTGCGTTTCGCTCAGGATTCCAGCATCTGCAGTTCCTTGTTAGTTTTTCACATCGGCCATCCTCCAACATGTTCGGACCCAATCCTAATCTTCAAATATTTTGCCATCAAAGTCCTGTTGTATTTAGTCATGGAAACACTGCATTGGGTTTGTGGGCAGCACAGTGGCACAGCAGTGAAGTTGCTGCCTCACAGCGACAGAGACCCGGGTTCGATGCTGACTATGAGTTTGCACATTCTCCCTGCAACGGCATGGTTTTTCTCCGGGTGCTCCACTTTCCTCCCACATTCCAAAGTTGTGCAGGTTTGTCTCTGTAAATGGTCTCCCGTGGGCCTTCGGCACATAGAACGAGTGTGCTAACGGGCCTCCCCGTCACGCTGTATTTCCAAAGTCTAAAGGGTTAATGTTCTACTTCTGCAGTTTTGGTTCAAACATCTATCTCCGAAAAATAATCAATTCCCCATCACTTTGAATTACTCACCAAACATGGAATCACTACCACCTCAAGAGACATGGGTAGCCGACATACGGAGAGCTCCTCCACGATGTTTACTTCCATTGGAAACATCGACATTGGAAATATTGGAATTCACCTGGGATCACTTTGCTGGATGGACTACAGTGAATTAAGAAGAAGGCTCATAGAACCCAGAACAGCACAGTAAAGGCCCTTCGGCCCATAATGTCTGTGCCGAGCTGGCACCAAGACCAACTCTTATCTACCTGTAAAAATCCATATCCCTCCATTCCCTGCTTCTTTAGGCATTTATCCAAAAGTCTAAAGGGCCTGTCCCACTTGGCAATTTTTTCGGCGACTGCCGTCGTCATTGACTGACATATCAGGTCACCGAAGATTTTGCGGCGTGATGCGGCATGATGACGTATTGACGTGCGGTGTTTTTTCAATTGTCGCAACATTTTGTTTGTCGCCGCTGGATTTTGAAATGTTCCAAATCTTTTGGCGACCCTGATATGACGCCGGCATTCGCCGAAAAATTCGGCAAGTGGGACAGGCCCTTTAAATACCATTATTGTATCTGCCCTCACAACCACTCCCAGTACCGTGTTCCAGGGACTCAGCACCCTCTGTGCGGAGCCCCATTCACCTTAAAGCTATTCCTTGTTGTATTTGTTATTTCCATCCCGGGAGATAGATTCTAACTATCTACCCAATCTACGACTTTTGTCATTTTATAAACTTTTATCAGGTTTCCCCACCACCATTGGCATCCCAGAGAAAACAATCCAAGTTTCTCCAACCTCTTCCGATGTCTAATGCCTCCTAATCAAAGCATCATCCTGGTGAATGTCCTCTGCACCCTTTCCAACGGCTCTACACCCTTCCAGTAATAGGTTGACCAGAACTGCACGCAATACTGCAAATGCGCTCTAACCAAAGTCCTATGAAGCACATTGTGAGTTTCTCAATACCAAATAAAGATGGGTGATATACATTCGTTCGGACGCCTACCTTTATAATCTTTAAATGAATTCTTAAATTCGCACTCCCTTTACTCTGTAAAGTTTCAAGAGCTTCAAGAACGTTTAGCTCTTTGCACCAGGAACAAAACAATGACATTATTACTTGCTGCAGCTTTACAGGCCCATTAACATAACAACACATAAATAAATAAAAAAGCAAAAAGTATAAAAAAAACACGAAAGTAGCGCTACTATTTGGCCATATTTTTCTTAATCTCTGCATGATCTTATTTTTCTCTTTCACAAGTATTTTATGTTTATAAATTCACGTGTTATTCATCTTCATTCATTCACCAGCTTTCTGTCAGACTCCTTCATTGTCAGGCCGTCTTCTTGCTATCTTTCTATATTCTGTCACACTTCCCACATGGTCCTTTCTAATTTATCAAATATCTCTTTTCATCTGCCACTCTCTAGTTGTTTTATGCATCCTGCCTTTCTGGTGAGAAGATGACTGTATTCTGCAGCCAATTGGTTCACTGCATGCCTTTGTTTTATTGCTAGCCATTTTAAACCATCAAAGGTTGAAATTTATCTTAATGCACAATGATTAAGTGGAACTTGAACTTCTAATGCAATTTTTATGCATTGCCAGGAATACATTTTTTTGCTACTCACGTTTTAGTTGTCGGAAGCTCGTTTGCGAAAAGTTACATTAAAGAGAGGTTTAACTGGATGCCTTGTGAAAGTGCCTACAGGAATACTGGTCAACTGTCTCCACAGCTAGATAACTGGCAGAATACCCCAACCATCTCTTCCAATCTCTGGTGGAAACACACACATACAGGTGGCGTGTGTATAAATATATATGTAGATCAGTTTTGGTTTGGTTTATTGTCACGTGTGTACCAAGGTACAGTGTAAAGATGTTGGTGCATGCTAACCAGTCAGCAGAAAGACATTACATGATTATAATCAAGCCATCCACATTGTACAGAGATACATGATAAAAGGAAAAACATTCAGTACGAGATAAAGTCCAGTAAGGTCCAATTAAAGATAGCCTGAGGATCTCGAATAAGATTGTACAATGAGTAGTACAGGACTGCTCTCTTATTTGTTGATAGAATGGGTCAGTTATATAAGGGTATATAACATATAACGTATAAGGGTATATATACTGTAAAGGGTATCAATCCACACACAGCAGATGTATTTGCACTGACCCATGTTCACACAAATCCTGAGAGTCATAGGGCTGTACGGCACAGAAAGAGGCCCTTCGGCCCACCTTGTCCATCCCAACCAAGTTGATACATTGAACTAGTCCCATTTGCCTGTTTTCACCCCATATTGATCCAACCCTACATCCCTATATCTATCCAAATCTCCTTATAAAGTCATCAAGTCATACAGCATATAAATAGGCCCTTCGGCCCACCTTGTCCATGCCGGCCAAACTGATAGGTTTGGCTAGTCCCATTTGGCTTAATTTTCCCCATATCACTCGAAACCCTACCCATCCATATATCTGCCCAGATATTATTTTACAAGTTGTAATTGTATCCACCTCTACAGCTTTCTCTGGCAGCTCGTTCCAGATAAGAACTATCCTCTTAAAGAAAAACTTGACCTTGAGATCCCTCTTTAATCTCTCCCCTTTCGCCTTAACCCTATGCCATCTAATTTTAGTATCATCTACTCCAGGAAAAAGACGGCGAGCGTTCATTTTATCCATGCCCCTCATGATCTTATACACTTTAATAAGATCAATTCTCAACCTACTATGCTTCAAAGAAAAAAAGACCTAGCCTTTGTGTGCAGTTTTGTGGGCAGTTTGCAATTGTGTGCAGTTTTGGTCTCCTAATTTAAGAAACGACATTCTTGCTATTGAGGGAGTGCAGCACAGGTTCCCCAAGTTCATTCCCGAGATAGCGGGACTGACATATGATGAAAGAATGGGTCGACTGGGCTTGTATTCACTGGAATTTCAAAGGATGAGAGGGGATCTTATAGAAACATATACAATTCTTAAGGGATTGGACAGGCTAGATGGAAGAAAAATGTTCCCGATGTTGGGGGAGTCCAGAACCAGGGGTCACAGTTTAAGAATAAAGGCTAGGCCATTTAGGACTAAGATGAAGAAAAACCCTTTTCACCCGGAGAGTTGTGAATCTGAGGAATTATCTGCCACACAATTCACTGATTATTTTCAAGAGAGAGTTAGATTTAGCTCTTAGGGCTAACGGAATCAAGGGATATGGGGAAAAAGCAGGACTGATTTTGGATGATCAGCCATGATCATATTGAATGGCGGTGCTGGGTCGAGGGGCCGAATGGCCTACTCCTGTGCCTATTTTCTATGTTTCTGTTTCTATGTTTCTATCCAGTCTCACCCCATAACTCAAGCCGATGAGCCCAGGCAACATCTTATATTTACCAAAAACCTGCTGGTTATTCATTGAGTTGTGTTCAAAAGTATTACATTCCCAGCAGGATCCTTAGTCAATGGTGATATTATTTCTGTTATGTGCAGTATGCTGGAATGACTATTTGTTGCGAATGTTTAGAAACGTTTCATAAAGCACCCAAGCAATATCATCTGTCATTGACTTCAATACACCTGAGGATTCGGATGTGCCCTGCACAGTAATGAGGGCTGTTTTCAGTACTGTTTTCGTAAAGGTACGCTCCAGTACAAAGTACCGGCACCTCTAAAAAGATAAAAACTAGTTTTGCAAATTTATTTACATTACAGAAAAATTGGTAAAGTTTAACAAAATAAAATGTAATAATCAAATTAGCAGCATACAGGATGGTGATGTGCTCTAGACACCAACAGCAAGCAACAATATGCAAACTGGTACCTTTATGTCTCCAAAAAACACACTGTTCCATTCTTATTTTTTGCCCTGCATTTTCCAATATGACTCAATAACTGACATAGAGGAAGGATGCAAGAGAAGATTTGATCCCTGCCCACCCAGAACAGACTTAGTTTTACAGCGTGACAGAGAAAAAGTTCAGCACCAGCAAAAGATAGGTTGGAAGATCGGGACTACACCTTAGGTGACGGGAGGATTGGTCAGTAGTCTCATAACAGCTGGAAAGAGGCTGTACCTGAGACTGGTGGTGTGTGCTCTCAACCTTTTGTATCTTCTGCTTGATGGGAGAGGGGAGATGAAGGAATTGTCCTGCCTTAGACTGGGATGAAAATTAGGTTCTTGATTATATTGGCGTGCTGGTTGATTGCCAGAGCCAACGTGGTTTACACCTCTTTTCTTTTAGTGAAGTTGATGGGGGGGGCCTTCTCCTGGGGGGGGGGGGGGGGCCATCTTGGGGGGAGGGGGGGACACCCAGCAGCAGCTCTTCATGGCTCCCCTGGCATATGGTGGGGGGAGAAGTTAGATGAACTATTATTTAAAAAATCATTTATTTTCAGGTCATTTCTAAGGCCGTGATTTATTATCCATTCCCAATTGTGACATTCAACACAGTGGCGCGGCACCTCAAAACGCCAGAGAACCGGGTTTGATCCAGACCTCTGGTGCTATCTGCGTGGAGTTTGCACGTTCTCCCTGTGACCACGTGGGCTTCCTGCAGCTGCCCCCGATTTCCTCCCACGTCCTAAAGACGTGCAGGTTTGCCCGTTAATTGGCCATCTGTAAATTACCCCGAGTGTGTAGTGGAATAACTAGTGTGAATGGGCAATTGATGGTCGCCATGGTGGGCAGAAAGGCCTCTTTCTATGCTGTATATCTAAACTAAACTAAACTAAACTAAACTAAACTAAACTAAACTAAACTAAACTAAACTAAACTAATTCTTGAACCACTGCAATCCTTCTACATAAGGTTTACAGTACTGCAGGGACGTTTCAGGATTTTGAATTAACAGTATAGGAACAATGATGTTTAATCAAATAAAACTGTCTATGGTGGGATAGGACCTTACAAGAGATGGCATTCTGAATACATTTCTGCCCCTACCCTTCCATCTGACAGAGGCAATGGGTTCAGAAGGAGTTGCTGATGAAGCTTAGATGAGTGCCCTCTATTAATGTTACATCCTGCGGCCAAAATGGTGTAACGGTACTGGGAATGATTGCTTGAGGTACTGGTTAAAGAACAAATCAACCGGGTTACCTTGTCCTGAGGTTGCCCATGTTTTGTTAAACAATAACGCTTGCTGTTAGACCCTGGAGCACTCTGTGTGATGAATATAACAGGGCAGTCTGCTACACCAGTGCAATGTTAACATTGTGAGGACTCGGCAAACAAACAGAAGGTAAAAAACAGCTCTCCAGTTCTCCCAGCGCTACTCTGGAAAAGTGTCAAGAAAAATTTGCAAAGGCAACCAGGCCTTACCAGCCAGCTCACAGTGCAAACAGGACCATCTGGGCCTGTTAGATGCCAAGGTAGATGGAGAGCTACATCGCAAGGGGCACCCCTGGAGGCCTGTTCTCTCTCAGTACACACCAGGTGGACAAAGCAGATTGAAAAGATCAGAGTGCGACAGTACACATCCCCAAGCCAACTCTGCCCAAGGATATAGGTGGAAGAGTCTGGGGAGGTAGAAGAAAGAAAGAGGAAGGGGGGGGGGGGGGGGGGGGGGGAGGGTGGTTAGTGGGATAAATGGGTTCACACATGGGTGGGGAGCAGGGCATAGAAGGGGATTGCTAAATGGGTAGTTTCAAGAATATCCTGTATGCTTGGAAAGGCAGGCATTCTGCGCTACATCAGCCAAGCGTGCTGCTGCCTCTGGTAATGATATTCACCAGTACAATGACCCAGCCCATCTGTGGTCTGGGGTGATGCATGAGTTCCAGATGGACCGAACTTCCCCAAGACCACTGCCACCGGCTGGAAGGAGCCAAGGTCCAGTCGGGGAGGAATGGTCTTACCTCATCTCCAGCTCCGAGCAGCTTGTGTGGACGTCGCTTAGCCCTGGAGAGGATTCTATCTGACAAGCCTCCATTTACAGATGTAGGAGTAGACTACTTCGGTCCTATAGAGATCAAGAGAGGCCGAAGTCTTATTATAAGGTATGGTGTAATCTTCACCTGCATGGCAAGCCAGGCAGTACATCTTGAAGTCGCATCTACACTTGACACAGACTCCTGCATGCATGCATTACGAAGATTCATCTGTCGACGAGGTCAAGTTTCATCTTTAAGATCAGACAATGGCACAAATTTTATCGGAGCGGAAAGAGAATTGAGAGAAGCACTCGATGGCTTAAATCAGGACAAGGTCCAGACTCTTCAGCGAGGGATAAAATGGTGCTTTAACCACAGCAGGATCCCATCATGGTGGTGTTTGGGAACGATTGATCAGCATGGTTCAAAATGTGCTGCGCTCGGTCCTTAACCAACCAGCTCTGGACGATGAAGGATTGCAAACTTTAATTTCTGAAGTTGAAGCAATTTTAAATGATCGACCCATTACCAAGAGCTCTGATGGTCCAATGGACCTCGAAGCACTCACACCAAACCATATTCTTCTGTTGAAAAACAGGCCAACATTACCACCTGGGCTCTTTGTAAAGGAAGGCTTGTACATTAAATGCAGATGGCGACCGACAGGTGCAATATATGGCAGATCTCTTTTGGAAACAATGGTCACAAGAATCCTTGCCTCTACTTCAAGAACGACAATAAAGAAACAATTGTTTCTCAAGGGGTCCAAATGACAATTAAATTGAATCTTGAATCTTGAATCTTGGATCTTGAAAAAGGCTCTACAAAATGTTTAGGAAGGAACTGCATGAGCTGGTTTATACCAAAGAGATTCACAAAATGCTGGAGTAAATCAGCGGGTCAGGCAGCTTCTCTGGAGATAAGGGCAAGGTGATGTTTTGGATCCGTTTCAGGTCTGAAAAAGGGTTCAGACCTAAAAGGTCACCTGTTCCTTTTCTCCAGAGGTGCTGCCTGGCCCGCTGAGATACTCCAGCATTTTGCATCTATGTTGAAAGACGCTACAATCAGATTACAATTTCCCGGTCGTTTCCAAGGCTTGAGCTGAACAACATATCCATTCCAGCCATTCAGCTATTCCAGCTATTCAGCCATTCTCCCTCCCTTCACATAGTCCCAACGCTAGCACCCATCTCACCCTTCCATCATTGTTTCACTCTGACACTGCCATGGAACTCCATCTGGGAGCTTGTTGAGGAGACAACAAGAATAGATTTAATGCTTTTAACATTCCCTGTTTCAGCTGAGACTCAGCAAATCGAGTGCCACCGTGGTGTTCTCGTGCCACCCCTACAGCCTTTATATTACGAGTATATTTGCCCATCCCGCCATTAATTGGTGCCTAATAAGCTCTCAATGACCCAAACAAAAATACTACTGGCTTGTATGATAATCCAAATCAGTCTCGTGAAAAACCTTAAAACTCTAGATAAAAATATTCCACTACTCCATCAGTTTGAATGTTCATGTTCAGAGGTTCTAGGAGCAGAGGTGGGCCAATCGGGTCTACCCCACCATTCAACCGTGGCTGATTAAGGGTGGCACAGTGGTGCAGCACTAGAGCTGCTGCCTTACAGCACCAGAGACTGCAGTTCGGTCATGACTACGGGCGCTGTCTGTTTGCACGGGAGTTTGCACGTTCTCCCTGTGACTGTGTGGGTTTTCTGCGGGTGCTCTGGTTTCCTCCCATACTCCAAAGATGTGCGAGTGTGTGTAGAATGGAACTCATGTGCGGGATGATTGCTGGTCGGCATGGACTCGGCGGGGCGAGGGCCTGTTTCCACGCTGTATCTTTAAACGAAACTAAACTAAGCAGTAAATTGAAACATTGCCTGTTCGCTCACCTGCCCTTGCCTCCCTCCTTCCTGCGTCAGAATTCTGTAGATGTCAATGCAATTGAACACGATTTTTGAGCTGAGAGACCTTGCCTGTGTGATCGCTTGCCCTTTGGATCAGATTGAATGGAAGCTCTTGTGGCGAGGGAGTGCTGTATGTTGAAGTTTGCACGCACATCAGGAAGAGCAGCTGACAAGTGTTCTCCTGCTTTCCTCAGTAAATGATGCTCTTCTTAGACAACAGCAGCAGAGAAACAAATTAACTGGTTATTTATCCCACTACAATAGGTTGGCTCTTCCAGCGCCAGAGACACGGGTTCAATCCTGACTAAAGGTGCAGTCTGTACGGAGTTTGTACGTTCTCCCTGTGACCTGCGTGGGTTTCCCCCGAGATCTTCACTTTCCTTCCACACTCCAAAGACGTACAGGTTTGTGGGTTAATTGGCTTGGTATAAACCTAAAATTGTCCCTAGTGTGTGTAGGGTAGTGTTACTGTGCGGAGACCGTTGGTAGGCATGGCCTCGGTTGGCCAAAGGGCCTGCTTCCACAATGTATCTCTAAACTGAACTAAACTAAAACTAAACTAAAAGATAGTCGGTTCTGTGAAGGACTTTTCAACGTTCTTCGTTGGAGAGTCCAAGTGCATCTCATCTTTTAGCATCGTTAAGCCTCTGTCCCACTTTCACGACCTAATTCATGACCTTTTTTACGTGGACATTTTTCATCATGCTAGAAAAAATGCCCCAACCTACTTGATGCCACGAGTACCTACGACCTACCTACGACCTCATACGACCTACCTACGTCCTCGTGATGACCATGCTGCGAGTATGAGTCAAGGGCAAACTCGGCGCAGGTCGTGAATTAGGTCGTGAGTAGGACAGGGGCTTAAATCTGGACCAAGTCTCTTCCTTCACTGCTTAAAGGAGTTAAGTGGTGGACTAAACTCTTTTAAAATGTGTGATTTAATTGAATTAAATGCTATCACTGGGAACGAGGAATTCAGCTGTTATAACACCTCTGGAATAATGATCCTTTAATATTTCTCAGACAGCAAATTATTCATTTCTTGAAAAATAAAGAAAGATTTGTCCTTAGTTGCAGTTTCCATGAGCTCAATATTGCCCCATATGCACTTCACATCTCCTGAAGAGCAGTTATTATTGTAAATGGAAGATAGACACAAAAAGCTGGAGTAACTCAGCGGAACAGGCAGCATCTCTGGAGAGAAGGAATGGGTGACATTTCATAGAAACACAGAAACTTAGAAAATAGGTGCAGGAACAGGCCATTCGGCCCTTCAAGCCAGCACCGCCATTCAATATGATCATGGCTGATCATCCAAAATCAGTAACCCCCGTTCCTGCTTTCTCCCCAAATCCCTTGATTCCTTTGGCCCTAAGAGCTAAATCTAACTCTCTTGAAAACATCCAGAGAATTCGCCTCCACTGCCTTCTGTGGCAGAGAATTCCACAGATTCACAACCCTCTGGATAAAAAAGATTTTCCTCATCTCAGTCGTAAATGGCCTACATCTTATTCTTAAACTGTGATTCCTGGTTCTGGACTCCCCCAACATTCGGACCATTTTTCCTTCATCTAGCCTGTCCAATCCCTAAAGAATTTTAGATGTGTCGAGAACCCTCTTCAGGGACATTATTGTAGCGTGTGATGTGCAGCAGATTTAGACTTTACTTTAGACTTTGGAGAAACACTTCCCGCGGTTCTGGACCGGTTCTGGACTGGTATTTGTTGACCAGTTTCTAAAGGCGAGGCTGAAGCATTTGCAACCAGTTTCAGGCAGATTAATTCAAGTCTCACTCTCCTTAAATCCACACCATTACCAGAGCCAATATTCAGCTACCTTAATCCTTTGTCCTGCGGTGAGTGACTCATGCACTGACATCCCAAAGTTTGTCCATCATTAGTTTTCAATTTGTTTGTTCACTGCGTGTGGATATTGCTGACACAGCCAACATTCATGGTTCATCCCAATGGCCCCTGAAGAGAGGAGGAATTTACAGTCAACCGGGTTGCTGGATCTGGAATTATACATTGGACAAAGAGAGTAGGGAGGACAGATTGAGGCATGAGGGAAGCAGATGGATCTTTGCAGCAGTCTGGTGGTTTCATGATTATTGTTGTTGAAACCAGCATTTAAAACAAAATTCCAGCCCTACATAATTGAATGTAATTTCCCAGTTGGTAAATTGGGATTCAGACTTTGGCTTCTTGACCAGTCTATTGATGAGGTCCAAGACAGGAGGGTGTGTCCGGTTGTGTGTGACTCCATGTTCACTGGAGGGACTTGATAATACCGTGGCCAGTAGATTGGGGCCTCTTCCGCCACCGTCAACAGTAGCCCCCTCCATCATCTGTACACTCTGAGCCACTGCCAAAATGCACTACAGTACCTCACCTAGGTTGGTTAATCTGTGGAATTTATTGCCACAGAAGGCTGTGGAGGCCAAATCAATGGATATATTTAAGGCAGAGATAGATAGATTCTTGATTAGTATGGGTGTCAGGGGTTATGGGGAGAAGGGAGGAGAATGGGGTTAGGAGGGAAAGATAGATCAGCCATGATCGAATGGTGGAGTCGACTTGATGGGCCGAATAGCCCAATTCTGCTCCTTTCTTTTATAAACTAAGTTACTCTCAGAGCCCCTTCCAAACTCTCCAGAGATGTTGTCAGACCCGCTGTGTTACTCTGCACCTTGTGTCCTTTACTACAAAGTAGGCATGCTTTGAGGAGATTTCACAACGGGCCAGTAAAATGGAGAGACAAGAAACTGCAATGTTGAAATTTTGAACAAAACACTGAGTGCTGGAGTAACTCAGCGGGTCAGGCAGCATCCATGGAGGGAATGAACAGACCATACATTCACGTCAGGACATTTATCCAGACTTATTCATGACCCAAGGTGTTACCTGTCCATCGACCTCCACAGATGCTGCCTAACCCACTGAGTGTTTTTCTCAAGATTCCAGCATCTGCAGATTAGTTCACTTTGGAGATGCAAAATGGAACAGGCCCTTCAGCCCATCGAGTCGACACAGACCGCGATCACCCGTTCACACTAGTTCTATGCAATCCCACTTTCCAGAGGCCAACTAATCTACAAACCCACACATCTTTGGGATGTGCGATGAAACCGGTGCAGCCGGAGAAAACCTACATAATCACGTGGAGAACGTGCAAACTCCACACAGACAGCACCCGAGGTCAAGACCAAACCAGGTTCACCGGCTGGAAATATTCAACAGAGGGGAGAGACTCCAATGGTTCAAGTTGACCCACACCACCCGGGCCACAGCTAATGTCAGGAGGGAGGTACAGGAGCCAGAGATCCATGACTGCCAGGTTCAAGAATAACTTCTAACAACCATCAGGCTGTTGAAACATCCAGCACACTCTGCGCTCCTGATAATAGATTGAGCTATTGTTTAATGAATATTTATTCATTTTGTTGATTTAATGAGCCAGTAAGGCATCAGCAAGTGAGAATGCCATTGTTCTGGTCCCGAAGCAATTAGACATACGTGACTCTTGACTCTTGATTCTGCACCCAATGGCACTTTACACCCACTACATTGCCTGCAGTGGTTCCAGGTGCCTGCTCATCTTCAAATTCTCCGGGGCAATTAAGAATAGGCAGTCAATTCCACCACTGCTGGCTACACCTGCATCCCATGAAAAAAAACCCCACAACAATGTAAGTAACGGTTTGCTTGTAAAAAAGGATTGTCAGCAAGAATGTGGAAAAGCTGAGGAAGTGCAAATGCAGCATTATACAAATTAGATTGCAGGTGGGTAGAACATAAAGAGAAGATACAACCTGAGAGAAATTCCAAGATATAATCTTCTTGACTCTGAATCCTTTTGAGATGACAATCCTAGTGCTGGGACAGATGCAGATGCTACCAGAGTTTGCAAGTTGATGGATCACATTTTCAAGTCATTTCATAATAATGATAATAATAATAATAATATTTTTTTTATTAGCCAAGTATGTATACATGTAAGGAATTTGCCTTGGTGCTTTGCTCAGAGGGATAAAAACACGCTATACAGTGGACAATTATAAATAAATACTATAATTTAAACATGTGAAATTAATTAATGACTTTGCACCAGATGTTCGATGAGGTCATCAACTTTAACCATTGATTTCTCTCCTCGCTGTTTAGTTTAGTTTAGCTTATTGTCACGTGTACCGAGGTGCCATGAAAAGCTTTTGTTGCGTGCTAATCAGTCAGCGGAAAGACTGTACATGGTTACAATCGAGCCATCCACAGTGTACAGATGCATGATATAACAAAATAGCATAATTAGAGTCAGAAATGCTGCTGCTGGAGTTTACATGATGAGAATGTAAGAAAATAATCTTAGGAGATAAAATGGAGAGAATTGATGCTGATGCTTGCACCTTAATATCCATTTACAATTCCACTGTGGTCTTCTGCAAAAAAAGTTGTGGTGGAACTCCACGGGTCAGGCGGCATCTGAGGAGGGAAATGGATACTACCTGCCTCAACTACCTCCTTCAGCAGCTCGTTCCGTACACCTATTACTATCTGTGCGAAAAAGTTACTCTTCAGGTTCCCATTAATTCTTTCCGCCTTCACCTTAAACCTATGTCCCCTGGTTCTCGTTTTCCCTACTCTGGGCAAGAGACAGTGCGTTTACCCGATCTATTCCTCTCAGGACCGTATGCCCGCTGTATTTCATCAATTTCTAGCTTTGGATGCTGATTCAGATACAAAGCGCTCACTCAGTTTTGAGAGGGCATTTTTTCTTGAATTTCCGTCCAGCATGTGACCAATCTCTCAACACACTATGAAGCACTGTCACGGGATTGTATTTTTCGAATTATTTTTTGTGTTATCTACGAGGATGCTGCCAGTACTCGAGGGCCTGAGATATAGGGAGATGTTGGGCAGGCTTGGAATTTATTTCCTGGAGTGCAGGAGGCTCTGATAGAGGTGTATAAAAGCACGAGGGGAATAGACAGAATGATTGCACAAAGTATTTTACCCAGATTAGGGGAATCGAGAACCAGGCCACAGGTTTAAAGAGGAGGGGAATGATTTAATAGGTACCTGAGGAGCAACATTTTAACACAGAGAGTGGTGGATATATGGAATGAGTTGCCCAGAGGAAGTGGTTGAGGCAGGTACAATAACAACATTTAAAAGACACCAACAGGTACATGGATAGTAAAGGTTTGGAGGGGCATGGACCAAACGCAGGCAAATAGAACTAGATTAAATGGCGCATCTTGGTCGGCATATCCATGTTGGGCAGAAGGGCCTGTCTCTGTGCTGTATGACTAATCTACAACTCAGTGTATTTGAGCAATATTTTTGTGCAGTTCGATTTATGTGTCTGGAAATGCGTTTACCACATACAGTATAATTAATCTCATTGTCAATACAGCCCACTGTGAAACCAATTTTGAACTAGTTAAACTGTCAGTATAAATTGCCACAGAACAGCTTGCTACACATTTTGGGATAGACCAGTGAGTTTCATGATATGTTTAAGAAAGGTCCATTTAAAGGAACCACTTTAATTTTAAAATGACTTTGAAAACCCTAAGACAATGCAAATCACGTGCATCACAAATGGAGAAGTATTCTTGTATTCTTGTATTCAAATTTTATTGTCGTTGCCTCACTTTGAGACAACGAAATGAATTTCCCATACAGCAGTATCGCAGCAGAAGACGGGGTGGGGTCATGTTTTTTTGGGGACAGTTTTGAGGGGCAGGTTTGCTCTAAGTGATTTTGTTTCAACTGCAACAGAAGATTACGGAAACTCCATTTATGTCATAAAACGGAGCTGGATGGCCCGCCGCCAGCTACGGGAGTCAAGATCGTCCCGTCAACGGAGGGCTCGAGGCCCCGACTGCAGGAGAGCAAAGGGACGAGATTGAACTTTTTTTCGCCTTCCACTACAGAGAGGAATGTAGAGGAGTCACTGTGGTGGATGTTTATGTGAAAATGTGTTTTGTGTGTTCCGTTGCTTTTTATTTGTATGGCTGACTTGGCAAATGAAATTGCTCGTATGTTGCAAAACATACTTGGCTAATAAAGTATTATTATTCTGATTGTGTGATTGATTGTGAAAAGGATGTCATCAAACTGGAAAGGGTGCAAAAAATGATTTACGAGGATGCTACCAGGTCTAGAAGGTTTGAGTTGTAGATGAGAACATAGATGATCTCAATAAATCTCAAGGCACAGCGTGCTGGAGTAACTCAACAGGTCAGGCAGCATCTCTAGAGAACAAGGATAAGTGATGGTAGACAAAAATGCTGGATGAACTCAGCGGGTGAGACAGCATCTATGGAGCGAAGGACATGGGCAACATTTCAGGCCGAAACCCTTTTTCAGTCTTTAGAAGGGTTTCGGCCAGAAACGTTGCCTATTTCCTTCGCTCCATAGATGCTGCCTCACCTGCTGAGTTTCTCCAGCATTTTTGTCCACCTTCGATTTTCCAGCATCTGCAGTTCCTTCTTAAACATGGATAAGTGATGGTTCAAGTGGAGACTCTTCTTCAGAGTCTGTGGGGGAGGGACAGAGGGAGAGAGGATGCAAGCGTTACTTGAAGTTAGAGAGATCAATATTCATACCGCTGGGTTGTAAGCTGCCCAAACAAAATATGAGGTGCTGTTCCTCCAATTTGTGTTTGGTCTCACTCTGACAGTGGAGGAACCCAGCTGCTTGGACAACGTACAACCCAACGGAATGAATATTGATTTTTCCAACTTCAAGTAACCCTTGCATTCCCTCTCTCTCCATCCCTCCCCCACCTTGGTCATCATACTAGTTTCACTGTCATCTTGTTGAGGTTTACTGTTCGTATAACTCGCCAACAGCCAATGATGGACCTTTGTGGGCTCCAGCTTTCCTTGATCATCCTTACTTTTGGGATTTTTTTTCATTCATTTGTTCTATATCTCTCTAAATCACTGTCCAAATCTCTCATTTCCCTTTCCCCTGACTCACAGTCTGAAGGAGGATCTCGACCCAAAACATCACCTACTCGTTTTCTCCAGAGATGCTGCCTGACCCATTGAGTAATTCCAGCTTTTTGTGTCTATCTTTGGTTTAGGTCATAAGGTCATAAGCAGAATTAGGCCATTCGGCCCATCAAGTCAATCATGTCTGATCTATCTCTCCCTCCTAACCCTAGTCTCCTGCCTTCTCCCCATAACCCCTGACGCCCGTACTAATCAAGAATCTATCTATCTCTGCCTTAAAAGTATCCATTGGCTTGGCCTCCACAGCCTTCTGTGGCAAAAAAATCCACAGATTCACCGCTCTCTGACTAAAGAAATTCCTTCTCATCTCTTTTAATTCTGAGGCTCTTACCTCTAGTCCTAGACTCTCCCACTAGTGGATACATCTATTTGAAGTGGTTTAAACCAAAGATACTAGCCATTGCGTATTACACGCCAGTCCATTGGATTTGGCAGGAGTGATCTATTTTAGCCTTCTACGATCTTTGGTTTAAACCAGCATCTGCGGTTCCTTCCCACATATGGAGAGCTGCCCTCTTTCACTTGTGGTAGCACCTCCATTCCTATTGTATCAGAATCTCGGAGGTATTGCTCCTTCCTGCCACTGCCCAGATGCAATGCAACTGACGCCCACAGCTCTGATAAACATGCAGTGCGTGTAAGCACGAACATGCCCATCAGCCTTCTCAATTCTGGTTTGCGGGCTTGTCCGAGTATCAGAGCTGCACATAAATTTCCCTGAAGTATGTAATACCCTGAGGTTAGAGTCCTGTAGCCTGTTTATCATTCACTGCATCCACAAGGACAATCATTCAAATATTTATCAGCACAGCAACTGGCAGCTCCTGTCAATTTTGACACCAACAGCACAGCTACACACAACTGATGAAATGCTTCACAAGCAAACATTATGTTGCAAGTCCATAATTCAGTTGCATATTGATCAGTGGGATACCCAGCTTTGTATATTACATGATGTCGCTCAGCCTTTGACACATGCCATGTCATTGAAGATAGCAGAATATGTTAAACTGCAACTTGGACTGGATATATATCAGAATTTACTGCCTCTTCAATATCCAATACTGATTCTCCAATAAACTTGGGTAAATAGATTATTTCATCCACTGACTTTGGCGATTTGATTCAAGTGTTGTAAAGGCATTTCAATTTGCTGTTCAAATCCTTCTCATTCATCTGAAAAATCCCCTGAAATGTTGTTATGTGGTCATAAGGTCATAAGTGATAGGAGCAAAATTAGACCAGTCTGCCCATCAGGTCTACCCCACCATTCATTCATGGGTGATCTATCTCTCCCTGCTAACCTCATTCTCCTGCCTTCGCCCCATAACCCCTGACATCTGTACGAATCAAGAATCTATCTATCTCTGCTTTAAAGATATCCATTGACTTGACCTCCAAAGACATCTGTGGCAAAAAATTCCACACCTTCTCATCTTCCTAAAAGTAAGTCCTTTAATTTTGAGGCTAAAACCTCTAGTCCTAGACTCCCCCATTTGTGGAAACATCCTCTCCACATCCATTCTATCCAAGCCTGTGCACTGTAAAGACTGATGCATGATACATATCACAAGTGCTATCGCAACGTTTAAGAAACATTTAGGCAGGTACTGTAGATGGATAGGACAGGATACGAGGGACATGGGCATGTTGGTCGGTGTGGGAAAGTTGGGCTGAAGGGCCTGTTTCCACACTGTATGACTCTATGACGATGTGGCTTATGCTGGCAATGGGGCTTTTTTTTTCTGTCTCAAGAACAGGGAGTAGATTTTATTCATAACTTGTTTCAAAGGGATTTGTGACCAGCAGGGGATATGCTATGTTCTGTTTCCTGGCACACATCTGTAGCATAATGGATGATATGTTGTTTGTTTATTTATGCTGCACCATCTACACTATGTTGCACTGATGGATCCTCCATGGAGAAAGTTGCTGTTTTGTTAAATTGGTCCTTGCTGTATGGAGGAATGAGGGTGACTTTACTTGGGCTTCATGCAGTATTGGTAGAAATCATCCAATGTTATGGGAATGTAGAGACAGCACACAGAGATAGGCCCTTTAACTCAACTCATTCATGTTGACCAAAATGCCCCATCTAAGCGATTTGCACGTTTTTGGCCCATATCCCTCGAACCTTTTCCGATCCATGTGTCTGTCCAAGTGTCTTTTAAATGTCGTTATAGTACCTGTCCCAACTAAGTCTGAAGAAGGGACTCAACCCAAAGTGTTCTTCAGAGATGCTGCCTGACCTGCTGAGTTACTCCAGCACTTTGTGTCCTTTTGTGTCTTAACCAGCATCTGCAGTTCTCTGTTTCTACACCAACTACCTCCTCGGGCAGCTTGTTCCACATACCTGTAGATCAGTGTCACTCGTGTTATGAGTCATGCTCTTGTAGTAATGGCCACTTGCTTTTACAGTAATCCTCCCTGCCTGTTTCCCTTAGAATTAGAGAAAAATGTTAAAGGGTTACTGATGATCAGCGTTGATTGATTGATTGATTGATTGATTGATTGATTGATTGATTGATTGATTGATTGATTGATTGATTGATTGATTGATCGATTGATTGATTGATTGATCGATCGATTGATTGATTGATTGATTGATTGACTGATTGATTGATTGACTGATTGATTGATTGATTGATTGATTGATTGATTGATTGATTGATTGATTGATTGATTGATTGATTGATTGAATGATACATCATGGAAACAGGCCCTTTGACCCACCGAGTCCACGCCGACCTTCGATCACCCGTTCACACTAGTTTTTTGTTATCCCACTTCCTCATACACTCCCTGCACACGGGGCAATTTCGAGAGGTTAATTACCCTACAATTCAGCTTGCCTTTGGGACATAGGAGGAGACCGGAGCACCCGGAGAAAACCCACGTGGTCACAGGGAAAGCGTGCCAACTGCACATGGACAGCACCCGTAGACAGAATCAAACCCAGGTCTCCAGTGCTGTGAGGCAGCAGCTCTACCAGCTGCGCCACCTATTAACTAATAGCTGCTGACTACTAACAGAGCCCGGATTTCCCTTTCCTGATGTGAGCTGTTGGGCAGAATTTTCTGTACAATGTCAGTAATTGTAATGCCATAAATAAATTGAATATCCATTCACAATGGAGAACTGTGACAGACGGCATGCACTGAAATTCAAACATTCTCTCCGTTTAATTCAAAGTTTTAAACAGTCAATGATACGTGAATTAAAGGCCGGGATGAACGCATGGCTTAGGCTATCACCAGAATTTGAAGAAAAATGCTTTTTTTAAAATTGTTCAGAATCCCATGAAATTCGGGGAGGCAATTAGATGATATCCCCAAACAGAATGTTCAGACAATTGTGGAGAGGAAAAAGCAAGTCAACGTTTCAGTTTCATTAACTTTAATCAGAAATGGAATAATTCAGTGCAACATGAAAATGTCAAGGTCAGAGAGGTGGGTTTGCACTAATCATAACTGAGTATATAATTTAAATCTCTGTTTCAACTCGTTCAAATAAGACGCAACAATTCAATTAATTTTATAGCAAGAATAGTTAGCAAGACATTGAAATTCACAATTAATTAATGTATGCATTGCCCACTTCCTAGAAAACTGGAATAGCTCATAGTTTAATAAAGCAAGGTATTCCTGACAGCATTTCCTGATTGTTCATGTGTGGACACAGAATATATCTGTGAGTTTTGGAAAAAACCAAGGCGTACATTGACTTTCCTGTGGTTTCGATTAGTTTAGAGATACAGCATGGAAACAGGCCCTACAGCCCATCTAGTCCATGCCGATCATTGATGACTCATTCACTCTACTTCTAATGTGTAGGAAGGAGCTGCGGATGCTGGTTTAAACTGAAGATAGATACAAAACGTTGGAGTAGCTCAGCGGGACAGGCATTCTCTCCAGAGATGCTGCCTGTCCTGTTGGGTTACTCCAGCATTTTGTATCTATCCTCACTCTAGTGCTAAGTTATCCCACTTTCTCATCCACTCTCTACACTGGGCCACACTATGACTTGGGGCATTTTGCAGAGGTCCACTAACCTATCGTTGCACCACTGTGCCACAAGATAGAACATAGAACAGTACAGCACAGGACCTGGCCCTTTGGCCCACAATGTCAGTGCCGAACATGACGCCAAGGTAAACTAATCTCCTCTGCTTGCATGTGATTCGCATCCCTCCATATCGACATTCTCCACAGATGCAGCTTTACCAGCTGAGTTACAAAAACATTTGTTGCTCTTTTTCCAGCTTTCTTCTCCCCCCCCCCCCCCCACCCACCCCCTCAAACCCCCTCAACATTCAGTCTGAAAAAGCACCTTGACCCGAAACATCACATGTCCGTGTTCAGCAGAGATGCTGCCCGACCAGCTGAGTTACTCCAGCACTGTGTGTTTACCTTTGGTATAAACCAGCATCTGCAGTTCTTTGTTTCTCCAGAGATGCTGCCCGACCCGCTGCTACTGCAGCGTTTGTGTCCTTTTGTGTATTTTCTAGCATCTGCAGTTCTTTGTTTCTGTAAAATAATGTGTGTTTATGTGTGTGCGTGTGTGCCCCTGGAGATGGGATCTGCCACAGGACTCCATCTCTGCGATGAGTCAGTCCACCTACGCAAACACCAGAGCATGTCAGAAAACAGGACTGTCCGTTTACAGCCAGTGGCAGGCAAGCTGACCGCTACTGCAGTCCTAAATTTAGAAAGTGTAGCAAGAAACTGCAGATGCTGATATAAACGGAAGATAGACACACACAGCTAGAGTAACTCAGTGGGTCAGACAGCATCTCCAGAGCAAATGAACAGGTGACGTTTCAGGTCGAGCCCCTTCACCAGACTGAGAGACAAGGGAGAGGGAAACGAGAGATATAGATGGTGATACAGGGAGATATAGAACAAATGAATGAAAGATATGCAAAAAAAGTAATAATGATAAAGGAAGCGGTCTATTGTTAGCTGTGGGCTAAGT
Source organism: Leucoraja erinaceus (assembly GCF_028641065.1). Taxonomy (NCBI): domain Eukaryota; kingdom Metazoa; phylum Chordata; class Chondrichthyes; order Rajiformes; family Rajidae; genus Leucoraja; species Leucoraja erinaceus. The sequence continues at coordinate 16,589,698 of NC_073401.1, forward strand.
GAAAACAAGTTTTACAGACAATGAAACCCAGCAGGTCGACAGTGAAGTTAGTAACATTTAGAAAGGCTGGTTATCAATGGAGCTGCGCTGACCCAGGGCCCACTCTGCAGTGGAGCAGTGCGGTTGGTTGGGTCTCATACATAAATTATCATTGTGATCTCCTGCTGATTCTGTTTGTGTTTCTGCATTAATAAATGTGTGACTCCAAAGCTTTGACCTGTGCTTGTGAGGCGAGCGTTTCACACGCCAATTGTCAGCCGGAGAAGTTGGACAGTTGTTTCATGGTTATGCATGAATGAATCATTCACACGATTTATAAGAAACATTGATGCCATCTCAATGGGTGTTAAAACACATGTACCTGTTTCCAATAGAGAGTGAAAAGACAGTATAGGCAATTTAAAATAGATTAAACAATAACCTATCAGTCAGTGTCTGTGGGAGGACCTTGTTTAGTTTAGAGACAAGGAACTGCATTGATGCTGGTTTATCTCAAAGATGGACACAAAGTGCTGGAGTAATTCAACGGGTCAGGCAGCATCTCTGGAGAAAAAGGATGGGCGGCTCTTCAGGTCAGGACCCTTCTTCAGGAATGTCACCCATCCTTTTTCTCCAGAGATGTTACTGGGCCCGTTGAGTTACTCCAGCACTTTGTGTCTATCCTTGTTCTGTTTAGTTTAGTTTAGTTTAGTTTAGAAATACAGCTTGGAAACAGGCCGCTCAGCCCATCATGTCCACGCCAACCATCGATCACACTTGTTCTGTTATCCCATTTTCTCATCCACTCCTTACATTCTAGGAGCAATTTGATAGAGGCTAATTAACCTACAAACCCGCACATCTTTAGGATGTGGGAGAAAACCGGAGCACCCGAAGGAAACCCACAAGGTCACAGGGAGAACGAACGTGCATACTCCACACAGACAGCACGAGGTCAGGATCGAGCCCCGGGCATCTGGCAATGTGGTTTAAGTTAACCTCAGCAGCAATGATACATGATCTATGATCTACTATGGACTGTCTATGGTTGCACTACACACCTCAGTTCTGCACTGTTAAGTTGCTTTGTTTGTGATTATTAATTAATTGTATTATTAACTACTATATATTTGTCTGTGTGTTATTACAATCGTGGACCTATTAAGCGGCAACAAGTAAGAATAAGCACTCTTGCCGAAACACTCTTGAATAAACACTACACCTAAACATACAATCCCAGGCTGTAATAATAATAATAATTAATAATTATATAATTAATTAGTTGTCCATCCCTTAATTAATGACAATTAATTCAGTAAATTGTAATTGAATAATTAATAAATTCAATTATTATTTAATTTAATAGGTAAATTCAAAACCTATTAAATTTTGATATGCAACAAATGAACACAATTTATTCCACAAATTGTGGCTAAGATTGATACTTGGAAGTGGTATAGTTTTACTTCTACATTCAAGATACATAAAAATATAGGAGGCATGTTCAATAAGGTGAACATGTTAAAACGTGCAACTCTTGAAATAACATGATGTACATAATGTTTTCCGTGGTATGTGATGTTTGAACAGTATGGCTTACAAAGTACATTCTGGTATTAGCCGTTCCAGGTGAAAGAGCAATAAATCACAGTGGCGCAACGGTGGAGCTGCTGCCTTACAGCGCCAAATACCTGGGCTCTTTCCTTACTGTGGGTGCTGTCTGCGCGGAGTTTGTACGTACTCCCTGTCACCGCGTGGGTTTTCTCTGGGTGCTCCGGTTTCCTCCCACATTCCAAAGGCATACAGGTTTGTAGGTTAATTGACTTCAGTAAATTGTCCCTAGTGGGTAATATGCAAAAGCGAGATATCACAGAACTGATGTGAACTGATGATCGATGCTCAGCATGTCAAAGGGTCTGTTTCCATGTTATCTCCCTAAAACTAAAAAGCTAAACCTAACATAGATTTAATCAGACCATCATTCCAACCTGAAATATAAATTTTAGGAACATTTCTCTTCCTGAAAAAACACCCTTGATTTACAACCTGTGTAATTGATTTTTTTTTTTTTAAAGCAGGTACGAGTTGTTCTTGGTGCTTCTTTGACTAGAGATCACATTAAAATGCTGCACCTCAGATGCTTTGTGATTGACATTAACAGGAAACACACATGCAATCAAGGGCCCAAATTAATTTTTATTTTCACACAACATAGTAAATTTATTTTGTGAGGTTCTCCTGCAAGTAAATCTGCAATGAAGATGTATCTTGTGGCGGTCACCCGCACCTTCCATCCACGATGAAGTTGTCTTGAGGGCATGTGGTGTCCGGAACAGGGGCAGTTCCTTGCTGCCGTGTACAATACAATGCAGGGATGCCAGACCATTATAACGAGCACTGTTGGCTCGTTTCCTTTATCATCGTTACTTTTTTGCATATCTTTCATTCATTGTTCTTTATCTCTCTACATCAGCATCTATATCTCCGGTTTCCCTTATCCCTAACCAGTCTGAAGAAGGGTCTCGGCCCGAAACATCTCCCATTCCTTCTCTCCAGAGATGCCACCTGTCCCTCTGAGTTACTCCAGCTTTTTGTGTCTCTCTTCGGTTTAAACCAGCATTTGCACTTCCTTCTTACACAATATAAAGAGCAGCTATTTGGCATCCAGCTTTCTCATTTTTCATGCGTTTCACCATCTCCACGAAAGACTCAGATCGGACACACTGTTCAAAGGGGATTCACTTTCCATCAATCAGTCTCGCATCAGCAACGTTTTGCCAATTCACGGTAAGGAATGCAAACCTAGAAACCCCACGCCTTCACATACGCCAAAAATTGAAAAAAAAGCTTCCATTTATATGGCCCCCAATATATCCCTTTCAGAATATCAAAGTGTTTTACAGCCAACAAACCACTGTTTTTTTGTTTTTTTAACTTTAGATTAGTTTAATATCGTCACGTGTGCCGAGGTACAGGGAAAAGACCGAGAGAGAAAAATGCTTTTCGTAGGGAAAGAGGTGAAAGAAAAACGATTGGATAATTTAAGAACCAAGAACCAATGGTGAAAAAGGCTCTGATTTCTCTCTTTAGACTTTAGAGATGCATCGTGGAAACGGGCCCTTCCACTCACAGAGTCTGTGCCTACCTGTGATCACCCCATATTCTAGCACTATCCTATACCCTAGAGACAATTTACAATTTACAGAAGCCCATTAACCTACAAACCTGTACGTCTTTGGAGGGTGGGAGGAACTAGTGCTGGAGTAACTCAGCGGAACAGACAGGATCTCTGGAGAGAAGGAATGGATGGCGTTTTGGGCCGAGACCCTTCTTCAGAACAAGAGGATTACCTGATACTAATATTTGCATGAATTGTTTGTATTTTCATTTAATCCATCTGATCAAAATAAAATGTCTACATGGTCATTGCACCGTTCTTTCGTACTTTGATTAGTTTATTTTGGCCAGACTAGAAAGATTTATCTAAGTGTATTGTAATAAATAAAAACATCAATACAATTGAATAACTTCCAGGGCTGTTGTGAGGGAATTATTCGACACCAAAGAATTCTAGATGATTATTTGTGTAAGAATTTGATTTCTATTGGATTCTCCTAGCAAGACAACTAAATATTCCAGTAAATTATACTCAAGCCTCCGAGCACTGATGGTGAACATTTACTCTAATAATATTGGCGAGGCAAGCAATTCTCGCTGTTCTCGGATAAAATATGTTGACAGTTTCTAATATATTTGCAAGTACAGGAAGGTAGAACTACAGAGCTGCTCCTCCATTGCTCTCCTTGTCAGTACCTTTAGCCATGAACTATTGGTATTTAACCAAGAATTTAAAACTAGAAATGGCTGAATTTCCTCCTTGAAAGTGGCTTCATGGGCGAATAGGGTGATCAAAAAGGCTTTCATAGAAACATAGAAACATAGAAAATAGGTGCAGGAGTAGGCCATTCGGCCCTTCGAGCCTGCACCGCCATTCAATATGATCATGGCTGATCATCCAACTCAGTATCCCATACCTGCCTTCTCTCCATACCCCCTGATCCTTTTAGCCACAAGGGCCACATCTAACTCCCTCTTAAATATAGCCAATGAACTGACCTCAACTACCATATGTGGCAGAGAATTCCACAGATTCACCACTCTGTGTAAAAAATGATTTTCTCATCTCGGTCCTAAAAGACTTCCCTCCTATCCTTAAACTGTGACCCCTTGTTCTGGACTTCCCCAACATCGGGAATAATCTTCTTGCATCTACCCTGTCCAACCCCTTAAGAATTTTGTAAGTTTCTATAAGTTTCTATAAGATCCCCCCTCAATCTTCTAAATTCTAGCTTGTACAAGCCGAGTCTATCCAATCTTTCTTCATATGAAAGTCCTGCCATCCCAGGAATCAGTCTGGTGAACCTTCTCTGTACTCCCTCTATAGCAAGAATGTCTTTCCTCAGATTAGGGATTTCCGCACATTGGCCTTCATCAGTCTGAGCAATAAGTATAGAGGTTTTTAAGTCATGTTGCAGTTATATAAGACGTTGGTGAGGCCACATTAAGAGGAATATGTTCAGTTCTGGGCACCATGTTTTAGGAAAGATGTTGTCGAGCTGGAAAGGGTACAGACAAGATTTATGAGGATGTTGCCAGGATTTGGGGGCCTGAGCAATAGTGAGAGGTTGAGCAGGCTAGGACCCCTACACCCTGGAGCACAAGAGGATGAGGGGTGATCTTATAAAGTTGTACAAAATCATGAGAGGAATAGATTGGGTAAATGAACAGAGTCTCTTGCCCAGCGTAGGGGAATCGGTAACCAAATGACATGGGTTTAAGGCGAGGGGAGAGAGATTTAATAGGAACCTGAGGGGTACGTTTTTACACAAAGGGTGGTGGGTGTATGGAACGAGCTGCCGGAGGAGATAGTTGAGGCACGTACTATCGCAACAGTTAGGAAACATTTAGACGGGGCAGCAGATGAGATTGAGTCACGAGAGCCAGAGAATTCAGGAAAGCCTTCGCATCTCCTCTTTTCCTATCGTCAATCCCATGCCCCGAGTGTCCCCAGCGTGCGCCATCAATGGTTGGTCATTAAGGTGGCACAGTGGTGCAGCAGTAGAGTTGCTGCCTTCCAGCTTCAGAGTTTTCGATCCTGACTACTGGTGTTGTCTGTATGGTGCTCCCTGTGACTGCATGGGATTTCTCCAGATGCTCCAATTTGCTCCCACACTCCAAAGACGTACGGGTTTGTAGGTTGACACAAAAATGTGGAGTAATGGGCCTGTCCCACTTAGGCAATTTTTTCAGCATCTGTCAGCGACTGTCATAGTCGTAGCAGGTCACCGAAAAACCGGCCACTGGACTAATGGGCCTGTCCCTTAGGCAATTATTTAGCCGACTGCCGGCGAATACGACATTGAAATTCACCAAAGTCAGCACCGGCAACAACCTACGTCACCTGGCGACACCCTACGACATCCTGTCCACTGCCTACATTAACCTGGCGACAACCTACATCAAACTATGCTCATTTGGCGTCAAACCCAGGGTCGTCACTGACTGAGGAGACTACTCATGACCATACAGGCCATACCCCAGCGACCATGTGGCGACCATGTGGCAACCTCATAGTCTCCTGCAGTCTCCTAAATGGTCACCTAAATGGGACAGGCCCATAACCTAGCGGCACAGGCAGCATCTCTGCAGAAAAGGAATGGGTAAGGTTTCAGGTCGAGACTCTTCTTCAGACCTAATTGGTTTTTATTTGAAAAAATAATAAGTTGGCCCAAGTGTGTGGAGTGATTGGTGGTCAGCATGGCCTCTGTGGGCCAAAGGGCCTGTTTCCATCCTCTATCTCTAAAGTCTTTCCAGCCACACTTGGGCTCACTAACGAAGGTTGACAATGGATGGTTAACTGATTTGTGAGCGTTACATTTTCTGGTGGTGATTTTCACTGCAGTTCAGTGACAACACAGTTCCCACCAGTCTGTGGATGTTTGACTAATTCCTGGCAGTCTGGTTCTGGTGACCGTTACTACTGCCAGTGAGAACAACTAACTTCCGTCACCCCATGTGTAGAGGAAGGAACTGCAGATGCTGGTTTAAATCGAAGATAGATACAAAATGCTGGCTTAACTCAGCGGGACAGGCAGCTTCTCTGGAGGGAAGGAATGGGTAACATTTCGAGCTGAGACCCGTCTTCAGTCTGAAGAAGGGTCTCAATGTGAAACTTCAGTCTGAGGCTTCAGTCTGAAGAGGGTCTCAACCTGAAACGTCACCCATTCCTTCCTTCCAGAGATGCTGCCTGTTCCGCTGAGTTACTCCAGCATTTTGTTTCTATCTTCCATCACACCATTTGCAGGAGGCCCCCTTCCACTTGCTGCATTTTTTCAAAGAAAATAAAAGTTTTAACAGAGATCTTGCTGCCGTTATTTATGCATCAGCCCCCCTCTATTTCACAGCTGTTAAATAAATTAGGTGCTGACTTAACGCTTCTTACATTTCTTTATACAAAAAAGGGAATGGCAGAACGAGTGAACTAATCTAATTTGCAATTCTTCCTTCTTTCCAGGGTTATACCAGCATCTACTTTGACATTTGGAGTTTGTTACGGTCAACTTGATATTCCATTAATTGGAGGTAGACAAAAATGCTGGAGAAACTCAACGGGTGAGGCAGCATCTATGGAGCGAAGGAAATAGGCAACGTTTTGGGTCGAGACACTTCTTCAGACTGATGTGAGGGTGTGAGGGGGGGAGAGGGGGGAGAAATAAGGAAGAGGTGGAGACAGTGGGCTGAGGGAGAGCTGGGGAGGGGAGCAGAAAGCAGGGACTACGTGAAATTGGACAAGTCAATTTTCATACCGCTGGGGTGTAAACTGCCCAAGTGAAATATGAGGTGCTGCTCCTCCAATTTACGGTGGGCCTCACTCCAGCCATGGAGGAGGCCCAGGACAGAAAGGTCAGATTCGGAATGGGAGGGGGAGTTGAAATGCTGAACCACCGGGAGATCAGGTTGGTTTTTGCGAACCGAGCGGAGGTGTTGGGCGAAGCGATTGCCAAGCCTACGCTTGGTCTCACCGATGTAGAGCAGCTGACACCTAGAGCAGTGGGTGCAATAGATGAGGTTGGAGGAGGTGCAGGTGAACCTGTGCCGCAACTGGAAAGACTGCTTGGGTCCTTCAATAGAGTCATGGGGGGAGGTAAAACGACAAGTGTAGCATTTCCTGTGGTTGCAGGGGAAAGTGCCAGGAGAGGGGGTGGTTTGGGTGGGAAGGGACAAATTGACCAGGGAGTTACGGAGGGAGTGGTCTCTGCGGAAAGCAAACAGGGGAGGAGATGGGAAGATGTGGCCAGTGGTGGGATCCCGTTGGAGGAGGTGAAAATGTCAAAGGATTATTTGTTGTATGTGACGGCTGGTAGGGTGGAAGGTGAGGACAAGGGAACTCTGCCTTTGTTATGAGTGGGGTGATGGGGAGTGAGAGCTGAGTTACGGGGTATAGAAGAGACCCTGGTGAGAGCCCCATCTATAGTAGAAGAGGGGAACCCCCGTTCCGTGAAGAATGAGGACATTTCCGATGCCCTGGTTTGAAACACCTCATCCTGGGTGCAGATGCGACGTAGATGGAGGAATTGGGGGTAGGGAATGTAGTCCTTATAGGAAGCAGGGTGGGAAAAAGTATAGTCCAGATAGCCATGGAGTCAGTGAGTTTATAGTAGATGTTGGTACAGTAGTTTATCACCTGCGATGGAGATAGTGAGGTCTAGAAATGGTAGGAAAATGTCGGAAATGGTCCAGGTGTATTTGCATGCCGGATGGAAGTTAGTGGTGAAATGGATGAAGTCGGTGAGTTGTGCATGGGTGCAGGAGGTAGCACCAATGCAGTTGTTGATGTAACGGAGGTAGAGTTTGGGGCTAGGGCCTTGGTACGCCTCGAACAAAGATTGTTCGACATATCCTACAAAGATGCAGACATAGCTGGGGCCTATGATGTCTTATTTTAGATGGAGCTTCATCTCTCCCATCATGTACCACCACTGCTCATTTCCCCACCTTCATACACTCATATCCTATCCCCGAGCCCCCCTTTTCCATTTACTCCTCCCCTTTCCACCAGTATCCCTCCCTCAGTCTTTACATTCCTCTCCTCCTTTTTTCTCCTTTTCATCTTCTGCCTTTTTCACCTACTTCACCCATCTGCTGATCTAACCCTCTCTCACCTGTATCCACGTATCACTTTCAAGTCTTTGTCCTGCTCCCACCTCTCTTTTGTATCTTTCTCCCCCCCCCTCCCATGCCATCAGTCCAAAGAAGGGTCCCAACCCGATACGCTGTCTGACCATTCCCTCCACAGATGCTACCTGACCCATTGAGTTCTTCCATCACTTTGTGGTTTTTGTCTCCTATTAACCTCTACCCTTTCTCACTCTCTACACCCATCTACCAATTCAACTCTTCCTCACCTGTAACCACCTATCATCTTGCCCTGCTCCTCTTTTTTCCAGCTTCTTTCCATGACTCCAACCAGTTTGAAGAAAAGTCCCGACCCGAAGAAGGGTCCCGATGTGAAGAAGGGTCTCGACCCGAAATGTTATCCGTCCATTCCCTCCACAGAGGGTGGAGGGAATGGGCACTGCCCAGTCCATCATCGGCTCTGGCCTTCCTTCCATCGAGGGGATTTATCGCAGGCGCTGCCTCAAAAAGGCTGGCAGTATCATCAAAGACCCACAACATCCTGGCCACACACTCATCTCCTTGCTACCTTCAGGTAGCAAGTATAGGAGCCTGAAGACTGCAACAACCAGGTTCAGGAATAGCTACTTCCCCACAGCCATCAGGCTATTAAACCTGGCTCGGACAAAACTTTGATTATTAATAATCAATTTTCTGTTATTTGCACTTTATCATTTTATTTATTCATGTGTGTATATATTTATATTATAGTATATGGACACATTGATCTGTTTTGTAGTAAATGCCTACTGTGTCCTATCAGGGACAAATGACAATAAACTCACGAACTTGAACTTGAGATGCTACCTGACCCGTTGAGTTCTTCCATCACTTTGTGGTTTGCTGGTATCTGGGTTGATGTAGGGGTGGTGATTAAGTAACAACTGCTAGTATCACCATTCACAAATCTTTTTTATCGTTCCCCCCCTGACTACAACTGAGAAGTGTGCCTCCTACCACACAGCCACCATCTCCACTACCTCCCCTTTCGGCTGTTCGACTTACAACACTGAATCCTTTAACACATAAAATGGAGCGTCTGTGGCAGATTGAATAACTGCTGGTAGCTGCAAGAAATTAGTCAATAGAATTCTCTTCTGTCAAGTTCATTGTCCTTTATGTGTTAATAAATAATGGATATGAGGAACTAAATACAAATACTTATTATTTATTGAAACAAATAACATCTGTGCGAATGCAAGCAATCACTCTAAAAGGCACATTGATCAGAAGAGCTCCAATATTATGAATCTCAGTGGGAAGCAATAAAGGAACAATGTGGATCTATTCGAGAAGTGTGGTGGGTACAGTTTATTAGTATCAAACCTTCTCCTGGGACAGCGTGCAGTCTGCCTATTCTTATCACTAACCTTCTCTGTATAAGATCAGAGGTTGGGCAGACTTGGTGTTTATTTTCTGGTGCACAGGAGGCTGAAGGGTGATCTTATAAAGGTGTATAAAACCACGAGGTGAATAGACAGGGTGAATGCACAAAGACTTTTAATTTTTTTTTTTTTTTTTTTAATTTATTAGAAGTAAGTACAGTAATGTGGCACCAAGGTGCCAAATATATATTGGCATGTTACATTTTATGTACAGCTTCATTTTAAAAAAAATAATAAAAGAGAGAAAGAAAGAATAGATAATACAAAATAGAAAAACGTGTGATGTATGGTGTGTGAAAAAGAAATGGGAAGAAAGAGAGAAAGTGAGAGAAAGAAAAAAAAGTGAAAAGAAAAAAAAAATTTTTTTTAAAAGGAGAGAGAAGGAAAGAGTAGAAAGTAGGAGATAGGAGATAGGTATTTATATTCTTCACCAGTCTTTTACTGAGAGTAGTGGAATCAAGAAAGACGTCACATAGGTTTACGGTGAGAGAGGAGAGGAGAGATTTAACAGGAGACTGAGGGGAAGCTTTTTCACACAGAGGGTGGTGGGTATATGGAATGAGCTAATAAAGGAGGTAGTTGAAGTAGATACTATCAGTGTTGAAAAGACATTTGGACAGGTACATGGATCGATAGGTTTAGGTGGACATGGGCCAAATGCAGGCAGATGGGACTAGTGTAGATGGGGCTTGTTGGTCAACATGGGCAACTTGGGCCAAAGGGCCTATATTCATGCTGTATTTCTTTATGATCCAATGAGTGTATTAAAGGAAGGCACAGGTTAATCAAGGACAGTAACTAGCATGTCTTAGTTGACAAACTAACTTAACTTTTATGAGGGCATAACAGAAAGATGGGAGAGTGTGGTCTCTGGAATGTAGACACAAGGAACTGCAGGTGCAGGTTTGTAAATAAAGACACTCAGTGGGTCAGGCACCATCTCACACTGATATGTTGGGTCAGGTAGAGGGTCTGAAGAAGGATCCCGACCTGAAAGGTCACCTGTCCATGTGTTCCAGAGATGCTGGCTGACCCGCTGAGTTACTCCAATGCTTTGCGGTCCAATCAATGTAGCTTGTGCAAATTTTAGCGAGGTTTTTGACAAGATCTTACTTAGCAGGTTAGTCAATAAAGTGATAACTTATGAGATTCACAGGAAGTGGCAAATTGATCCAAAATTGTGGCAGTAATTGGGAAGCAAAGGGTGATGGCTGACAGATGAATCTACAATGCGTCAAATTAAATCTAGACATTTGGGTGGATATAAATCGAGGGCTAAATAAGGGTCACTGTAGGTATGGAACGTATCCTCCGGGAACCTCAGATATATCAGGATAGGTTAATAAAATAGTTTAAAAGGAATAAAGAATATGTTTCTTTATTGGCTAAGGCCATAGAATATAAAAACCGTGAATGGTAAAGTAAAATTATATCCACTGAGTCTAAGAGTGGCACAGTGGCACGGTTGGTAAAGCTGCTTCCTCATATTGCTAGAGACTCGTGTTCCATCCTGACCTCGGGTGCTGTCCGTGTGGAGTTTGCACGTTCTCTCTGTGACAGTATGGGTTTTCTCTGTGAACTCCGGTTTCCTCCCACATTCCAAAGTCATGTGGGTGTGTAGGTTAATTGACTTCTGTATATTGCCCCTAGTGTGTAGGGAGTGGATGAGAAAGTGGGATGACGTAGAAATAGTGTAAGTGGATGATCGAGAGTTGGCATGGATGCAGTGAGCCGAAGGGCCAATTTCCATGCTGTATCTTTCAATCAATCAGTCAATTAACTACATACAATACTGTTTAGGCTACAGCAGTGGTTCCCAACGTGGGGCGTACGCCCCACAGGGGGGCAATTTGATTTTTAAGGGGGGCAATAGAGCGCGACTGAGGAGGTCTGGGTCCAAATTTTCGATTTTTATTTTTTTGGATTTTCCATCAGGTGTAGTTTATGTTTCAGATGTTATTTTGAGTAAATAAATTTTTTTGGGTAAAAAAGGTCTTTATTGTGAAGTTATTACATAATCCAAGGTATTGGCGTTTTAAGCTTCTTCAGCTGAAACGGAGTTCACTTTTTAAATGATAAGAATTATATATCACCACATGGGGGGGGGGGGGGGGGGGGGGGGGCATTTTTAGAGGTGATTAGGTGGGGCATGGCCAAAAAAAGGTTGGGAACCACTGGGCTACAGATTGGGGAATGTGAGCAGTTCTGGTCACCACTTTGCAAGAATGTGGTTATATTAGAGAGGGCACAGAAAAGACTCATCTGGGTGTAGTCAGGAGTGGGAAGGAAAGAGCGAATAGGCTAGAGATGCTCTCGCTGAAACAGCAGAGGCTGAAGGGAAAATTTATTGAGTTGTGTATATTTACAAAGAACCTTAGCAGGGCTCATTTAATGTTAAGGAGGTCAAGAAGCAAGATGCATGGATTTCAGGTAATTGGAAGAAGGATTAAAGAGGAGATTACATTTTGTTTTCTCCCAGAGGTGGTAGGTTTCTGCAACTCATTGCTTGAGGGGATGGTAGAGAAAAATAAACCTTTACTTTTATAAAATACTTGGATCTAGACTTAAAGAATTGGGCCAGAATTAGGGAAATGGCCAAGGAGTCCTTTCTGAAAAAATATTGATCTAAAGGGCCAAATTACCCCCTCTTGATTGATTGAAGGATAGAGCATGGAAACAGGCCCATCGGCCCACCATGTCCTGGGCCATTGATGGCCCATTCAAGATAGACACAAACTGCTGGAGTAACTCAGTGGGTGAGTTGGTATAAACCAGCATCTGCAGTTCATTTGTTTTTACATGTGATCACCCATTCATACTAGTTCTATGTTATCCCACCTTTGCATCCACTGCCTACAAACATGTGGGAATTTGCAGAGGCTATTTAACCTACAAATTTTCACGTCTTTGGAATCTGAGAGGAAACTGCAGCACCTGGAGGAAACCCATGTGGTCACTGGGAGAGCATGCAAACTCCACGCAAGCAGCACCCGAGGTCAGTATCGAACTCAGGTCTCTAGCGCTGTGAGGTAGCGGATCTACCAGCCGTGCTGCTATGTCGCCCTATATTTCTGATGATTCTGTGAAATTATTGAACAGGAATACCATGCATGACACCCACCATCCATCTCACTACTGGTATAAAGCTCAATGCAATGATTTAAAACTTACCTCTACACTGAATCATTGCATTGATTGGGTATATCTACTTAGGGAGTTGAAATGGAGAAATTTCTCTATTTTAGTCCAGTCATATATAACTCAGCCTTCTGGAGCCTTTGAATTGATTTTGAATATATTGACATGATACAAAGTGAAATGTACATTCTCCAAATTAAAATTCAGCCATAAAATTCACCCAGTTGTCCTGATTCCATCAATATGAAGGTTATTGATCAGGATTTGTACACTGGGACTATATCAGTCACATTATTATACACCAGGCAGGATAACTAACTCCATTCGTGTTCTGTGCAGGAAGGAACTGCAGATGCTTGTTTACACTGAAGATATCCATAAAATGCTGGAGTAACTCAGCGGGTCAGGCAGCATCTCTGGAGAAAAGGAATAGGTGACGTTTCGGGTTGAGACGCTTCTTCAGACTGAGTCAGGGGAGAGGGAAACTAGAGGTAGCAATGCCAGCTGTAATCTGATGTAATTTATTTCATTTTAGTTTAGTTTATTGTCTTTTGTACCGAGGTACAATGAAAAGCTTCATGTTGTGTACTATCAAGTTAGTGGAAAGCCTATACATGATTACAATTGTCATCCACAGTGTACAGATACTGGAAGAAGGGGATGAAGTTGGTGCAAGATAAAGTCCAGTAAAGTCCCATTATGGATAGTCTGAGGGTCTCCAAAGAGGTTGATGGTAGCTCTGGATCACTCTCTATTTGGTGGTAGGATGTATCAGTTGCCCGAAAACAGCTGGCAAGAAACTGTCCCCGAATCTGGAGGCTTGCATTTTCACATTTCTGTACCTCTTGCCTGATGGGAGAGGGGAGAAGAGGGAGTGACTGAGGTGAGACTCATCCTTGATTATACTGGTGGTGTAGATGGAGTCAATGGAAGGGAGGTTTTTTTGTGTAAAGGTCTGGGCTGCATCCACAATTCTCTGAAATTTCTTGCGGTCTTAGATGGATGCATCCCGATAAAATGCTTTCTGTGGCACATTTGTCGAAATTGGTGAGAGATGGGGCCCATCAGCCTGGGAAGGCAGTCCATCTAGGAGAGGGGAAATTCGGATTTAAAACCTCCACTGCCTTGTGGCCATATCCAGTCATGGAAAATGCTCCAGGAGCAAACCTCAAGAAAATGTGGAGTTGGAGCCCCTAAGGCAGTTTGCCATTGTCTCCAACCTCGTTCTGGCAGCTCCTGCGATGGCGCTGGTGCCAAACTGTAACGACCCTGCTGTTCCTTTGGATCGATCAGCAACGTGGAGAGGGGAGACGTGCTGCGTGGGCAACAGCCTGTCCTCCATATGACATCGCCCAGCCTTGCATCCGACTACACATCACCTGCAAATTAGGATGCATCACCCATGGTCAGCCATGACTGAGGGGGGCTACAACTGGTGAGACTTGTGGGGGACATGCCAAACTTCCAAAGCCTACTAAGGAAGTTGAGGCATTGTTGTGCTTTCTTGGCCATTACTTGACATGGTTGGCCAGGACAGGTCGCTGGTGATATCTACTCCTAGGAACTTGAAGGTTTGGTTTAGAGATACATCATGGAAGAGGTTGTGTCTGACTACCCTAACAGCTCCTAGACCAAGTTGAGGTGCTATGCAAGTCAAGATATGGATGTTTAGTTTTAATTTAATTTGAGATATGCAGCATGGAAACAGGCCCTACGGGATACCGAGTCCAAGCCAACCATCGATCAACCTGGTTCTGCTATTATTGTTCCCACTATCCCCAATGGTGTTAAATTGCCTGAATTTAACAGATTCTATACTCTGATCCACATCTGTTTGGCTTCTGTAGCATCTTCCTGGGTCTCATCAGCAAGGAAAATCATTATTTCCACCGTCTCAATCGAGGGATTGCGAAGAGAATGTCCCCGGCGTGCCCGCGATTCCATTTCCATCGCTTCCTCCGCAGCCAGCTCGATAGATAGCGATAATGCACTACAGAGTGTCTTTAAATAGCTAGCAGCGACTGAGCCGACCGCACCATCACTACACCCACTCAGCCTAATTGCTCGGGAAATCCGGAAACATTACCTCTGGGTTAAAGAGGCTCTTGCAAAGGCGTCGTAGCGGATCCGTGTCTGACGCCCCCGCTCCCAGGCCACTGAAAGCTGGAACTCCGCCCTCGGTGCCTGAGCAGGGGGAATGCGTGCGGGTCCCGCCGCCCCATGTCATACCGATGCATACACTTGACATTTTTGGGGACCTTGTCCCACCTGCCTTAGTCCAAACATCAACGGGCGTATGAAACGAAAGCAGTTGCAACACATTGTTCACTAGTCTATTGTGTTCGTTATCAGTCACAGTTACACACACGATCACTATCTACGTTACATCTGGGACGGGCATCTCATATTGTAAATTACTGCAATGCAGCAAGATGCAGGGACGGCCGTTACTTTATATAGAATGCTGCAATTTACTGGCGTATACGGTTTAATGTATATCTTATGGCTTAAACCATAACTTAACCGTGGGTGTCTGAACAGGGCATCTCGACCCGAAGCGTCACACAGCTTTTTTTCTCCAAAGATGCTGCCCGACCCGCTGAATTATTCAAACGCTTTGTGTCTATCTTTGGTACAAACCAGCTCCCGTTGTTCCCTGTTGTACTTAAACGATAGGTTTGTTTGGTTGGAGACACTTTTCTCCCACCATCTATGTCCCACACCCCGTTCACCCTGCTCCTTTCCGCTCCTCTGTGCAACAAACTCCCACTTCTGTATCCCATTTCCCTTTTATCTCTCCCCCCCTTCCCTCGTCCCCTTCCACCCACATCCCTCCCCCCAGCTCCATATTTCCCCCTTCTCTTCTCTCCTTATCTGCCGCCCTTTTGTCTCCTTTTCACCTACAGCCTTTGTCACCTTCACCCCATCTGGCAATCAAACCCTCCTCTCTTCCCTCACCTGTATCCACCCATCACTTGTCAGACTAGGTCCCGTCCCTCTTCCAGCTTTCTCCACCCTCCTCCTCTACCTCATCTATCCATGTTCTCCAGAGAAGCTGCCTGACCCGCCGAGTTACTCCAGCACTTCGTGTCTTTTTATCCCACCACACCTGCTGCAAGTAAGGATTGTATTGTTCTGTCTGAGACATACGAAAGTCAAAAAACACTTCCTGTGTCTCTCTTTTTCTAGCTCCCCCCCTTACACGTGCTGCCCCAAGTAAGATTTTCCTATGCTGTTTGACCGTGTTCTGAGACTGTGTTTGGCGACAGTTCCAAAACACCCAAAACAGTCCTGTCTTTGCTGGAGAAACCTTTTGACTTATGTACGGGAAATAGACAAACCGGGGGGGGGGGGGGGGGGGGGGGGGGGGGGAGGTACGGGAGACAAGTGTACTGTACTGACTGTGTGGACAGACACTTTGGTAGTGATTGCCCATGGGGTTCACTGTCGAGGACTTCATAATGTAGAGAGCATTATAAAAAGTTGCCGCAAAAATGATGTGTGTGGATCTGCTATATCTGGGTATTGAAGACACTTCTAGTCTGCAGTGTGCAATAGTCATCAAAATACTCTGCATTTTTAGAAAGGAAAAATGCAAAACATGTCAATACCACATGATAGGCCTTAGTCATGGTGTTGTACAACACGGAAACAGGTCCTTCGGCCCAGCTTGGTCGTGCCGTCCAAGTTGGCGTCTTGGGGTAGTCCTATTTGCCCGCATGTGGCCCATAGCCCTCTACATCCACCCCGTCCATTTGTCTGTAGCTAATAACCTCAAGAAAATATTAAGTCTACGTGAGCCTGCTTCAATTTCCTGAGTCCAACTCAGAGAGAGGTCTCCCCTATCCAGGGTTAATCGCTCCACAGCTCGTATTCTCAGCCCCAACCTCATCATCCCAATATATAACCTCATCAATATATATAAATAAATATATATATATATAACCCCCTACACGCAAGCACACACTTTTTTTAAATCTTATATACATATATGGACTGTTATATATATGTGTGTGTACATAAATACACACACACACACACATACATATATATGTTTCTACGGGGATAGAACTATTCAGCGCTGCCCTGGTCACTCCTCCGCCTGCAAGAGGTCGGAGTCACGTTCATGCAATCACCAGAAACAATATATATATATATATATAGAGAGAGAGAGAGAGAGAGAGAGAGAGAGGGAGAGAGGGGGGGGGGGGGGGAGAGAGTGAGAAAGAGAGGAGATACACAAAAAGCTGGAGTAACAGCGGGACGGGCAGCTTCTCTGGCGGGAAGAAATTGGTGACGTATCGGGTCGAGAGCCTTCGGGTTATATATGCATATTGTCTATATATATTCCATCTTCGTTAAGTTTGGCCTGAGGCGATTGATCTCGGAAAACTCCAAGTTCTGGAGGAAACAAAGTGCTAGAGGAACCCAGCGGATCAGGCCGCATCTGTGGAGGGAATCGACAGGAGACGACTCGGGTCGGGACACTTCAGATTTTCCAGCGCCTTGTGTTTTGCTGAAGATTTCAGCAACTTCAGTTCCTTCCTCGTGCCTCCATTATCTTCATTGAGGTAGTCAGCCCATCCGTCGGTTCATATACGACGGTGATAGAGTTAGACACGGAGTGCTGGAGTAACTCAATGGGTCAGGCAGCATCTTTGGAGATAGATAAGGGATGGGTGACGTTTCGGGTTGGGAGCCTTCTAACGTTGGTACCAACCAGCATGTTTCTACGGGGATAGAGCTGTTCAGCGCTGCCCTGGTCAGTCCTCCGCCTGCAAGAGGCCGGAGTCACGTTCATGCAATCACCAGAAACAAGCCGTCAGATATCTAACGCCAGATATTTGATTTAAAAAAATACTTGATGCAGACCAATCTTCATTTATCGTTGATTTTAGGAACAGACAGACCTCTGCCTCTGAAGCGAAGACTTTCATCAATGTTTAATAAAAAGAAATGATTAAAAGAAGCGAGATTGAATGGGAATATATTCTGGCAATCTTATTAGTTTTTCTGCTGTCGTTTTGTTCCAGGTTTTACATTCCTGCCAGTGCTGAGCGATTTCTTTAATGTGTTTCTGACAACATTGGCCCGCATTGTTTTTTGATCTTATGCATTTAACACATTTTGTGCGCGGTTATTTGGGGGATACTTGAAGGTGGCGTTCAGCTAGAGCAGGTTGGCAGGTTTGATCTCATTGTGCACTGCATCTCCCTCCACCAACACCCTCCGACCACATCCTGCTGAACATTATGTGTTGGAAGGAACTGTAGATGCTGGTTTAAACCGAAGATAGACACAAAATGCTTGAGTAACTCAGTGGGACAGGCAACATCTCTGGAGCGAAGGAATGGGTGACGTTTCGGGTCGAGAATATTTCCATGTCTCCATCTTTTAATGTCACAAACAAAAAAAGATATGTATTTAAAAGCATCTTGCTTGACCTCAGGACCCATTCCATCCGTACTTTGGACGGCAGGAACAATTTCGCTCACAGTAAGCCGGCAAACGAGCAGTGAGCCTGAAGAAGGGTGTCGACCCGAAACGCCACCCATTCCTACTCTCCAGAATCGCTGCCTGTCCCGCCGAGTTACTCCAGTATTTTGTGTCTAGACTAGCAGTGAGATTTTATTTTGTTGCAGCATTAATTTGATGAACGTTACCTATTTGCTTCTCTCCATTTCCAATAGATCTTTAGGGGGCTATTTTACACCCACCAGAAGCAATATTTTGAGGGTACACAAAAATGCTGGAGAAACTCAGCGGGTTCAGCAGCATCTATGGAGCGAAGGAAATAGGCAACGTTTCGGGCCGAAACCCTTTGAATCTGAAGAAGGGTTTCGGCCCGAAACGTTGCCTATATCCTTCGCTTCATAGATGCTGCTGCACTGCACCCGCTGAGTTTCTCCAGCATTTTTGTGTACCTTCGATTTCCGGCATCTGCAGTTCTTTCTTAAGCAATATTTTGAGGCTTCTTAGATTAGCCACATGCCCTCAGTTCCACACTGGCCTGTTGGATTACATGTCTTCATTTTCAGTTTCTGGAATGAGATTTGAAACCTAGAGTTTCTGAGTCATCAACAGCAATCTCCAACCAAGGATGAGAAATGTAATTCAGGACGGATGTGTGATAACTAAACAAATTACACTGACAATAGTATCATCAATATATGTTCTAGGCTTGGGGACTCCAATATAGAAAGTGCCACCTAGAAATAAATGTTTGAAGAAGTGCCTCGACCCGAAACGTCACACATTCCTTCTCTCCAGAGATGTCGCTTGTCCCGCTGAGTTACTCCAGCATGTTGTGTCTATGTACAGATACTAAGGTGACAATTTTGTGGGGACACGAGGAACTGCAAGCGCTGGGATCTTGAGCAAAATACAAAGTGCTGGAGGAACTCAGCGGGTCAGGCAGCATCTGGGGAGGGAATGAACCATTATCTGACCGGCCGATTCACCCCCGTGTAACAGGTGAGTCCAAAAATCAGTTTCCAACGTCTATTGTTGGCTGGTTTCAGCAATGAGGGTATTTGTACCTCGCTGTTAACAGTCCGGATAATTTTCCACTGACTAATTGGGGATTGAGTGAGGATAAGATCACAATTTCATCCAGCTCCAAGATAAAAACTCAACTTACACTTGAGTAAGTTGCGCTAACAGAACTAGCCAGTATATCTGCATGCTGGCAATGTCTTCAGGAAAGATGTATTAAGAATAAACATGGGGAAAGAGACAATACATTAATAGGCATGAGCTTTCTAAAGGGGCTCTGCGGGATGGAGTTAGTACAGATGGCACTGGACAGGTAGAATTCGTACATGTTAAGTCGGTGCAGTTCTCAATCCTGTCTGAAGAAGGGTCTCGACCCGAAACGTCGGCGATTCCTTCTCTCCAGAGATGCTGACTATCCCGCTGAGTCTCCAGCCTGATGCTGCCTGTCTGAGTTAGTTACTCCAGCCTGATGCTGCCTGCCTGAGTTACTCCAGCATTCTGTGTGTATCTGCATGTCCTTCCTACACGTCACAATCCTTACAGCTCTGTGCAAATTAACTGCAATTCGGGACATTGTACGCATCGCAGCTACCCCACATGTAACACTTATGAGGCCATAATTGCATTTACTAAACCAACATTGTCGGGCAGCGAGTCACTGAAAAGATTGAGCTAAAATGGTTTGCAAGAATGGCGACCTAGGCGAGGAAGCGGTCAGTCTGTTTCTCTGGCGCTGCCATTGAGATTGTTGGGGCAGAGGAGGGAGCCCAGCGTGAGGTTCTCGGCCCTTCACTGTGCCACGGTTCATATGACAACTGAAGTACCGTTGTACCATTGAGTCTAGACAGATGAACCCGTTCCATCTCCTCACTAAGGTTGCAGATGTTAGGCGCAAAAATACTTCTTGCAATCCAGGCCCTCTTTGGTGTGCACAGTCCACACGTCTCCTAAGGCATGCAGAGCAGAGAAGTCAATCGGTCTGGCGCGATAACTGGTATGCGTTTTGGTGCATGTGTGCGAGTTGTTGGACGCACGGAACCGCGCAAACCGCCCCCCCCCCCCCCCCCCCCCCCCCCCCCCCCCCCCCAGCGAACGGGCATTGCACATTAAAGAGGAGCGCAGTTCACTCACAAAGTAATCCGCATGACTTTCGGCAAAGACGCCACATAACATAGGAGGGGAAGATGGATGGATTGAATGGAGATAAGATGAAGATTTGTAAATCGATGGGAATGGGCCAGCTTTGTTGTGTTTCTGTGTAGGAAGGAACTGCAGATGCTGGTTTACACCGAGGATAGACACACAATGCTGGAGTAACTCAACGGGACAGGCAGCATCTCTGGAGAGAAGGAATGGATGACGTTTCGGGTCGAGACCCTTCTTTTCCTTCCATCGGGAGACTGGAGTTACTCCATCATTTGGTGTCTACCTTTGCTGTGTTTCATTTTCTCAATAATATAAATATTATAAAATTTTACAATCCACCTGACATCCACCCACCCTACCCGTTTATCTGACAGTAAAATGTGCCTGGAATCTGTTACTAGGGGTGTGGGGAAAGCAGGGATAAAGACCTAAACTCAAAGAGGAGGGGGCTGGATTGTTTCAACAGCAGCACGAGCGGTTTAGCTGCACCCCTAACGTACACAGCGCCTCCCCTCCAGCCTCGGTAATAACTGTAACGTCCAGTTAATCTTCCGACCCTAATCTCTTCTCCATCATAGTTGACTTTTTACAAACCAGCGTGGATTAAACGCATTCGCAGATCCCTTCAATGCATCGCTCCTGGCTTTAATTATTGAATGCAACATAACAATTCTCACCCCCAAATTACAGGCAACCACCTAGGTTTTCCATTTTACTTTGCAGCGACTTTAATCTTTCAACAAGGGCAGACTCGACTCCTTCCGAGGTTGAATTAACTCGCGTCTTTGGAAGGAATCTTTTCCAAAAGCAACATTTGCAAACCAAAAAAAAGTTTCATTGCACAAAACCCTTAGACGTAAGGATATCTTAGAAAAATCTCTTTTTATTTTTTTGTAATATATTTTGAGCCTTTTACACAAGTAAAATTAAACGCATTTTGGCAGCATTCTGTAACAAATGCAGCGGAGTGAAACGACAGGTTTGAGAGTCTGTACTTGGAGAGCGGAGAGAGAGAGTGAGGGAAAGGGAGAGAGACGAGAGCCAAATGCCCAGTGCATTACATCCCACATGGGAAAATCAAATCAAATCAAATCAAACTGAGGACGGAAATTGCAAGAACCGCAGCATAGATTCCCAGTTATCGATTCATCCTCAAACAGCTTTTTTTTTCAAGTTGTCGACCCTCGGCTGTGAAAATTTATTCGATCAGGAAATTAAACATTTTTTAGAAATCTTTTCTGCCCTTTTATTTTCTTGGAAAAGCTTGATTCACAATGGAATTTGGAAGGATGTATGTGTTGGTTTTTTAATAATTCGGGCACATATAAGTATATACACGATTTTGCGTTCGTTTTTTCCCCTCATTTGTTTTGTATTTTATAAAGGCATCCAAATTGTCTTGTCAAATGTTCAGAGCTTTCTTCGCCTATGATCTAGTCTCTCTTCAGAATCGACTTGCTGGGAGCGGTTGGAAGTAGTCGCCGAGCCCAGCCCAAGCTTGAAGTGTTTACACCTGGCAACGAAGCAGCAGTAAGACGGCTATTAACCAGGCTGAGTGTAGTACTGACTTGCACACAATAACTCCGCCTGAACCGTTGTTAAGACGGCAATGCGACGAGTCCGCCTTGGGCTTTTTATAGCATTTTCGTTTCTTTTTAGTCGTGGGGGTTGTAGAGGACTCTAGGTTGTCCAATAATTCAGGATTGAGCATGACTAACGATTGGTCTATTTTGGCAGAGTAGGTCCCCATGGGAGCGTCGCTCAAGCCGTTTTTGTAGCTTCCGTTTTTTGACAAATCGTTCTCCGCGTACTTAGTCTTGGAGATGTTCTCTTTGTCCTTCAGCGGGTTGTTGGTGAAGCCTCTGCTGTTGTAGGACGACGGGGGGGATTTGTCTTTGGTCGAGGTGATGGAGGACTGGTCAGGGTCCGGTTGGCAGCACACGACAGACCCATCCCGCGAATCCAGCGGCGGTTGCGCGCTTGGCAGTTTGCCAGACCTGGTTCTCGTACTGAAAATACTGGTCCGGATCTGGTTGGAGGATTCCAGGCACGTTTCCAGATCCCGACTGCTCAGTGCTTTCAGATCCCGGCCGAACAGGCGAGCGGGGATGTGACATTCCAATACAGAACTTGACCCGCGGAAGCGCCTGAACCACTCCCAAAGGGTCTGGGCTCGGCAGTCGCAAATCCACTGGTTTCCATTGAGTCGGAGGTACTGTAGTGTCACCAGCGGCTCCATAGTCTGCCCCGTCAGCACGGTGAGGTTGTTGTTGAAGAGGTACAACATCCCTAGCTTGCCCAGGTCGTGGAAGGCCCTGCGATGCACCGCGCTGATCCGGTTTTCATGCAGCAGCAATTTGTCCAGGTTGCTCAAACCCCGGAACACGTTCTCAGTCAGGCCTTTGACTCGGTTGCCGTGCAGGAACAAAGACGTGAGGTTGGCCAAGTCCGCGAACAGGTCGTCCCGCAGCTTCTCCAACACGTTTCCCTGCAGGTAGAGGTACTGCAGGGACCTCAGCCCCTTGAATATGCCCTTGGGCAAGTCGGCCAGTCCGCACCTGTGGATGTGCAAAGTGTGCAGCCGCACCAGTCCGTTGAAAGCGGTCGGGATCAGCGACCTGAGGTTGATGTTCTCCCCAATATCCAGCTCTTCCAGCCGCTCCAAGCCAGCAAACGCGCCGGACTGGATGATACTGATGTTATTGGAGTGCAGCCACAGCACGGTCAGGTTCTGCCGAGAACTGAAACTGCTGGAGCTCACCAGGGGTATCCTGTTGTTCTGAAGAAAGATCCGTTGGCTTCGGAATGGGATCCCCTCGGGTATTGATTGGAACCCTTGCTGTTGGCAACTGACTGTCATGGGCTCGGTGTAACACGTACAACCCTTTGGACACGGTTCGGCCTTGGGGAGATAGTGCAGGCAAAGTGCGAGGAAGAGGAGCCTGTTCCCTGCGAAATAAAGACAATGGCCATGTCAGACACAAGGAATTGCGGATGCTGGCTTTCACCTATCACTTGCCAGGCTTTGTCCTCCCCCCCCCCCCCCCCCCCCTGCTATTCCCTCCCCCCCCTCCTGCTATCCCCCTCCCCTCCACCTCTCCACCAACACAATCAACCTGTAGAAAAAGTAAAACGTCTCCCATCCACGTCCTCCAGAGATGCTGCCTGACCCGCTGAGTTACTCCAGCACTTTGTGTCTTTCAATGGTAATGTCAGTCCAACCTGCACATGAAATGGACTCGCATTCGAAGACATTGTGCTAAGGCAGACACAATGCACTGATGGTGCTGGTTTACCGAGAATAACGGGAAAACACGATTAAAACGTGCTGGAGTAATTCAGCGGGTCAGGCAACATCACTGGAGCAAATACCCATTCGCCAGGACAGATATTTATAAGAACTTATTCTTTGTAAGAATCTTAAGGGAATTGAATAAACTAGACAACAATATAGTCAAATCACCTTCACTAGACAGTTTTAAGGTGACACTAACAGCACGTTAGTGTGCACAACTCATCCAAGTTGGCGAAACGCAAGGCACGGCCCTGCCGACTACAAATTCAGAAGGTTCAGAAGGAGAAGATGGGTAGGGAATGTGTCGGATCTGGGACGTCCCTTGTATTGTGGTGATCGCTCAGCAGAGACGAGGAACCGTTAGGGACGTCACTCGCTGCATCGCCAATGCTGCTCGGTCAATTGTGAGGAGACTCCACCATACTATGGCAACACCCACCATTCACCATCACTAATCTAGAGGGCATAACCTGCTTGCAGTCCAAATAATATCAGCTCCTTGTTTTCCATGGTGTTAAACCATTATAATTTCTCTTCAAGGTGCTTCTAAAAGCATCACCCCTCCCAAACACACACAAAACACATCCACACACACAACACAACACAACACACACCCACACACACACACACACACAAACACATCCATCCACACACACACACCACAAACATACAACAAACACCCCCTCCCCCCAAATGTTTACGAATAGTGATACTTGTACTGAACTGTATACAAAAAAAAGATTTTCACTTTTCCTCGGTACATGGGACAGATAAAGTACCACACACACAAACACACAAACACACACACTGCTAGCTGTACCGAATTACCAGTGCTAAGAGGTTTAACTTAATAACTGAAATTTTAAAAAAAAGCATGGATGATGGATACCTAAATATATAAGCAGATTTTTCTGAGTCGCAACCCCATACTACAATAAGAACGTGCGTGGTCTGTTCATTTCCCTCCACAGAGAAAACTGCCTGACCCGCTGAGTTGCTCCAGCATTTGGGGCCTCGCACCAACAACACATTGCCTTACGCCAAGAGCGATGGGAGTTGGTTCAATATCCCGCCACTCCCCGTCACCACGGAGATCTCAGGTGGCAAGTTTATTCCGCGCCTAACGGATGTTCCATGGATGAGGGAGGAAAGGATGGCGGGGCGGGAGGGGAGTGGGTGGGTGAGTGGACATGGAGGGGAGTGGGTGGGTGAGTGGACGTGAGCGGTTGAGGTTGGGTACGGACAGCTCTGGATGGAAACCACTATAAGAGGGACCTCAGTAGTAACTTTTTCATTCAGAAGGTTATCTGTATGTGGAATGAGCTGCCAGAGGAAGCTATAGAACCTGGTAAATTTACGACTTTTAAAAGGGTTTGGACAGATTATAAAGATAGGGTTCAGATGACTATGGGCCAAATGCAGGCAAATGCTGAATAGTTCGGCATGGACAAGGCGGGCCGAATGGCCTATAGCCGGCCTATATCCGCGTTGTACTTTTCCATGACTTGCAGTGGATGCGAGTTACTAACCAAGGGGACTATTTGACAGCGAGTATTGAATAGAGGGCGGGAATGAAACAACTCTGACATACTGGGATGTATAACCCTACTTTGGTAACCTCGCCGAAACAATCCTGTCTTCTGGAGATGTGGACTCATACATCAGCGAGACCGAACGCTGACTGGGCCATCGTTTCATGGAACACATGCACTCAACCCTCGTGAACCAACCTGATCTCCCGGTTGCTAAACACTTTAACTCTCCTTCCCATTCCTACACAGACCTTTCTGTCCTCGGTCTCCGTCATTGTCAGAATGAGGCTAAACGCAAATTGGAGGAACAGCATCTCATATTTCGCTTGGGCTTAGGATTTCTCTCACTTCAGGTAGCCCCGGCATTCCCTCTCTCTCTATCCCTACCCCACCCAATGTCGCACTAGCTTCTCCTTTTCACCATACACACAGTTTACAATGGCCTGTTTCCTTTGTCATCCTTACTTTTTTGCATATCTTTCATTCATAATTATTAACTCTTCACATCGCCGTCTATATCTCTCGTGTCCCTTATCCCTAACCAGTCTGAAGAGGAGTCTCGACCCAAAACGTCACCCATTCCTTCTCTCCAGTGATGTTGCCTGTCCCGCTGAGTTACTCCAGCTTTTTATGTCTATCTGTCTTCTGGAAATATTCGTTTCATTTTGTTGAAATCCGACCAAATCTTAAGACTTTTCATTGCAACCACTGCACTTGCTGCTATCGGTCGCTGCTAAATCGCATCTCCACTGTCCCATTTTCTATTCTATGCGCCACAGCGACGTATATTTTACCATCTCTTTTTTGTTGTTCGTTTTTTTTTTCATTTTCTCTCATTTTTAATCCACGTTTCCTCGTTAGCTGATTCATTCCCTCTTCTCTCCCTCTCTCCCTCTCTGCCTTTCTCTATTTCTCTCTCTCTCTGTCTGTCTTTCTCTCTTTCTGTCTGTCTTTCTTTCTTTCGCTCTCTTTCTCCCCACTTCTGCCTTTTTCTATTTCTGTCTCTTTCTCTGTCTCTCACTCTCTCTCTGTCTCTCTCTCTCTCTCTCTCTGTCTCTTTCACTCTCTGTCTCGCTCCCTCTCTCTCTCTCTCTCTCTCCGTCTCTTTCACCCTCTCTGTCTCTTTCTCACCCTGCGTCTGTCCGTTTCATTTTTCTCTCCTCACCCTCCCTCTTGGAAACACCTAAGTGCTTCCAACACATGTATCTCTCGTTCTTGCCGTCTCTCAGTTTAACAATTTCCACCTGCGTATCTCTATTCAGCTGTATCTCACTTCAATCATCCCATCTCTCCATTTTATTGCAGTCCATTCACATATATATTCGCAGCTTTAACTAATTGGACACCATACCCTCATATAACATAGTACATAGAACAGCACAGGAACGGGCCCTTCGGCCCACAATACCCGTGCGGATCATGCCGAGATAACCTAACCTCTTTTACGTGCATATGATCCATATCCCTCTTTCACCCGCATATCCACGTGCCTATCTAAACGCATCTAAAACTCCAATATCGTTTCTGCCTCCACCACCACCATCCTGTCGGGTGAAAATATGTGCAAAAAACAACTTGACACATCTCCTTTAAACTTTGCCCCTCTCCCTTTAAAGCTCTACCCTCTGGACCTCTCTGCCCTATTTCGTCTTGCCCATCCCAGTCTCATTGTGTGTCAATCTCTAGTTATATCGTGTAGCCGCTGTTATCTGCGCAACTAACCAGCGAACTCGCGTTCTCTCTAAAATCATTTCACCCCCCCCCCCCCCCCCCCCTCCCCCGTCCCCTTCTCTTTCTGCGCCTCATATTTCCGCGGCATCCCTCCCTCGTTCGGACGCTCGTCGCCCATTCTGCCCACTCGTAGTGTAGGTCTGCGCGCAACTTCAGTCGCCCCCACCCACCCCCTCCACCCCCCCCCCCCCCCCCTTTCCCTATCCCACTCCTGTCTCAAGGCGGTGTCGAGGGCCAGCAATGGGAAAACTTCAAGGTCCTGAAACATTCGGGACACCGCGCTCTGTGCAAAGCGCCGTGCAGCACCCCTACTCTCTGCATACCTGTCAAACCCACTGTTAATTAGAAGCGATCTCCCGGTACAAACCTGGCTTCCCAGTCCCCTCTCCCCTCCACAACAGCGACTGATCTTCCTAATTAGCACCGAGTGGGGGGAAAAGGAGGAACTTTTCTTGGGTGATTCACCCCTGCTTTTCACCGGGGACTAGTCGAGCCCCGGGGGAGAATTATTGATCATTCGGGAGAATCCCACAGAGAGACGGGGATATCTCTAGACCCACTGTCCCAACAGTCGCCTCCTTTCAACCACAAGGCGATGCAATTTACCATCGCGACCCTAATCAGCGCGAATGTTTTGGTGGTTGTTGCTTGACATTGTCAGAGGATGGAATTATTTCAAGCAGATTCCAGGCTCACGGCGAAACAGCAACACGCACTTTTTATGTAAGGGCATGATCTTTTTTTTTTAGGTTTTATCCTTATTCTAAGAGAAAGTTGCTGTAGTTTTTCACCTACCTTCACCCATATTTTCGCAGGCGGAGTTGTTGTAACGGGGGTGCTTTTCAGAAGTCGAGGCTGGACTGGCCGACAAGTAAAAACCTCGCTAACGCCTTTCTAGTAGAGGGGAGGCGGAGAGGCGAGGAGAGAAAGTTGAAACGGCTCGGCAGTTCGGAGAGGGGGGTCTCCCGGTGTGAGCAGAGTCAGGCATGGAGACGGGCTTGATCCAGGCTCGACATCCAGTAAAATACCAGCATCAAGGAGAGGCAGAAGTCAGCAAAGTCCGATCCATGAGTCCCGAGATTGGGGAGTGGGAGAGAGGACGAGGAGGAATGCTGGTGGTAGCGGGGAATAAAAGGATCAACGCTGAAGGCTACCCCGGTGTCAGGCTCCTTTACCGCAGCGGAGAGAGAAGAGAGGTGACCCGCATTCAAGTCCGGGCGGCGAGTGCATGAAGCTCACGGTGCAGTAAGGGAATGAATGTTTTATGGAGCTGCTGGGGCGGGTTCACGTGGGCGACGTGCTGAGAATCTGTCATCGGCAGATTGTGTGTGTGTGTGAGTGTGAGAGAGAGGGGGGGGGGGGGGGGGGGGGGGGGGGGGGGAGGGGAGGATGCGCCACTGTGAGAAACGACAGCAAGAACAAGCGAGAGATGTGAAGATACGGACAGGGAGACCATGAGACAGAGGACAGAGGACGGCGTAAAGGGGAGTTGAGGAGGGGGGGGGGAGGGGGGAGATATAGAGGGCAGGGCACCGGGGGAGAGAGCGAGAGAGTAGAGTTCAACCAGAGACACAATGAACTGCAGATGCCACTTTACAAAACAAAAAAAAACACAAAGTGCTGGAGTAACTCCGCGGGTCAGGCAGCATCTCTGGAGAACATGGATAGGGAATGTCTTGGGCGGGGACCCTTCTTCGGACTGATTGTAGTAGGGGGTAGAGATGGGATGCAGAGTGTAGTACTCGTTGTAGTTGTTTGTGTGTTAGAAGCAGCAGCCGTGGGCTGGAGGAGGAAGCGATCCAGCGGCTCTCCCTCTCTCTGCGCTCTCGCCACGGAACAAGCAGAATCCTCCACTGTGTCCCTTCAACCACATGCGGACATTAGTCCGGGGCCGGGTCGGATCCAGAGGCAGAGACTTCACTGGGGGAACCACCCCATCCCGCGGCGCTGCATCCGCGGGCTCTGCACATTGGGACTTGAGTTTAACAAGAAGAAGAACTAGAAAAACCATTAAAGTTTATGTCCACATCCGCTGAGGGTGCAGTTCGGACCAGGGGGCAATTACCCAACTCTGTCTTAACGGGGGACAGCAGGGCGTTAAAATAATTAATTAAAAAAACCAAGTCGCTTAAATAAATGGACTGTCGGCATGCAAAAGAATTGCGCTCCTGTGTTGCTGATATCTGCGTTCAGACTGGAAGGTTGGTTTGCGTTTTGTACAGATCGCTGACAGATTTTTTTTACAGGGGCTTTCCGCAGGTCGAAAGCGGCTTGTGTGTTAAGGGAACGGCTCACCCTCGTCAACCGGGTTGTCCGACTCGAAGCTGGGGCCAGAGGGAAGTCCTTCACCAAGGTGTACAAAAACAGAAGTGCAGATACTGCTGGTTTATTAGAACATAGACACAAAATACTGGAGTAACTCAGCGGGACAGGCAGCATCTCTGGAGAGAAGGAATAGGTGGCGTTTCGGGTCGAGACCCTTCATCAGACTTCACCTATTCCTTCTCTCCAGAGATGCTGCCTGTCCCGCTGAGTTACTCCGGCATTTTGTGTCTATCTATCGGTTTAAAGTAGCAATTGCAGTTCATTCCTGCACACTGGGTTATTAGAGTTGGGAATACACTCGCATGGTAGAGCTGGAGGCAGGCCCAATAATATTGAATGTTATTACGAGTTTTGCATGGTTGCTGTTTTATATATATATATATATATTTTTTTTTTACTAAGACTAAAATTCATTTTTGAAATTTAAAAAAGGTCACACGCAGCACTTTGAAGAATGATTAAATTCACATACAGCCCGACCAAGGGTTCCATTCATAGACACAAAAAGTTGAAGTAACTCAGCGAGTCATAAGTTCATAACTTACCGAGATTTACAGATTCTTGATTAGTATGGGGTGTCAGGGGGTGATGGGGTTGTGGGGAGAAGGCAGGAGAATGGACTTGAGAGGAAAATATAGATCTGCCATGATTGCATGGTGGAGTTGACGATGGACCGAATGGCCTAATTCTGCTCTTATAACTATGAATTTCAATAGTCCAATAGTGCTTTATTGTGACATTCTTTGAGTCGCCAGATTTGGCGCAATTTCCAAGTGCTGGGTCTTATGGAGCGCAGGAGCGGTACCCAATCGAAGCCAGCCCGGGAACGCTCAGGGTGCCAACGTTCCCCTTCTCGCCCGGCCACCTCTGTGCTCCGGGAATGACTCCCGCAGCCGGCCTTGAGGACCTGGGAGGTAAGACCCCGGTCCACTTTCCCACCGGCCTTGCCCCTCATGAATCTATGAACATGAATATTTGGATGGTTTTCTCCACCCCCTACCCCCCCCCCCCCCCCCCCCCCCCCCCCCCCCCGTCCCCCCCTCTCCCCCCCCCCCCCCCCCCCACCCACCTTTGGACCTCAACTTTCTTCTCAGAAGCCCAGAGACCAGGTGATTTACCCACTTTTGTGTCGACTTTGAAGTTCCACAAGCATGTACACCCCCCCCCCCCCCCCCCCCCCCCCCCCCCCCCCCCCCCCCCCAGCTATCTTATCTCGCTCAGACCCCATTCCAAGATAAGAACGAACCCCCAGTAGGATTCCATTTCCCCACTTTTGTGTCGCTCGCTGTTCCTCAAGCATCCGGCCAAGATCATGATTAGCCCACCGGGATCTTTTCTCGCCAGCCTTACCCCCCAATGTCGGCAGGATGTTTACCTTGCCCCTCCCATGATTTTCTCCACTGGTGTCCCCCCCCCCACCCCCCCCTGACCACCCATGACATGAAGATGATGTGGAAAAGCCCAAGACCCCCCCCCCCCCTGTCCCCCCCCCCCACCTTCCCAGCAACTTTCTTTCTCATTTCTATCTGCAGCCTCAGAGACATTCCATATGGAGCAGGTGATTTACCCACTTTTGTGTCGCTCGCTGTTCCACAAGCATCATGTCAAGATATTAGCCCAACCGGAATCTCAGTTACCTTTGCTGCAATGTCAGCAATAGTTTCCTCCTTGAGAAGAATGATGTAAAAAAGCTCAAGACGGACACAAAAAGTCGGAGTAACTCAGCAGGTCAGGCAGCGTCTCCGGAGAAAGTGATTTGGCGACGTTTCGGGTCGAGACCCTTCTCCAGACTGAGAGTCAGGGGAAAGGGAAACGAGAGATGTGGACGGTGATATAGAGAGAGAGATATAGAAAAAATGAATGAAAGATATCCAAAAAGTAACGGTGATCAAGGAAAGGTGGAGCCCACAATGGTCCATTGTTGGCTGTGGGCTAGGTGATAATTATTTATACTAAAAATGAAACTCAACAGAACGACAGTGAAACTAATACGACGACTAGGGTGGGGGGGGGGGGGGGGGGGGGGGGGGTGAGAGAGAGGATGCAAGGAAGGGTTCCTTGAAGTTAGAGAAATCAATATTCATACTGCTTACAATGCCAGAGACCTGGGTTCAATCCTGACTATGGGTGCTGTTTGTGCATTCTCCCTGATTTCTCCGGGTGCTCTGGTTTCCTCCCACACTCCAAAGACTTTGGTAAGAAAAATTGTAAATTGTCCCAATTAGTGCAAGTGTATCAAGCTGGTCAGCATGGGCCCGTGCATTTTGGTGCATTTTGTTGTCTCTGTACTGTACACTGCACAATGACAATAACGTTTGATTCTGAAACTGAATCTGAACTGGGAAGAAACTATTCCTGAGTATGGCGCTGCACGTTTGTAAGCTTTTGTATCACCCGTCCAACAGGAGAAGCGAAGAGGAGGGTGTAAATGGTTGTTGTTTATGTTGGCGACTTTTCCGGGACAGCGTGAGACTATGTCGATGGAGTCGATGGTGGGGAGGCTAGTCCGTGTGATGGACTGGGCTACATCCACAACTCTGCGCATTCTTGTTGTCTAGGTAGAGCTGGTCTTGAGGGCTTTATTCTTTGAAGCGCAGAAGGTTAAGGGGGGACTTGATCGAGGTTTTTAAAATGATGAGAGGGATAGACAGAGTTGACGTGGAAAAGCTTTTGCCACTGAGAGTAGGGAAGATTCAAACAACAAAGGGACATGACTTGAGAATTAAGGGACTGAAGTTTAGGGGTAACATGAGGGTGAACTTCTTTACTCAGAGAGTGGTAGCTGTGTGGAATGAGCTTCCAGTGAAGAGGTGGTGGAGGCAGGTTCGTTTTTATCATTTAAAAATAAATTGGATAGTTTATGGACGGGACAGGAATGAAGGTTATGTCGAGCGCAGGTATATGGGACTGGGGGAGATAGTATGTGTGCGATGGACTAGGGGTCGAGATGGCACAACTCCGTGCTGTAATTGTTATATGGTTATATGGCAGAGCATATGGTCTCTAAACCAAGTTGTGACGCTTTCTACAGTGCATTTGTAGATGTTGGTTACAGCCATTGGAGAAATGCTGAACTTCCTTCGGAAGTAGAGGCAGCTGTGGGCTTTCTTGACCACAGAGTCAGTGTGGTTGTCCCAGGACAAACTGTTGGTGAAATTTACAATGAGGACCTTGAAGCTCTCGATCAACTTCCTTTTATCCTGCATCTGTTTCACTGGTAATCATGTACCATCTTTTCGCTGACTGGAAAGCATGCAACAAAAAAAGATTTTCACTGTACCTGAATATACATGACAATAACAAACTAAACATAAACTAAATTAAGCTTCCTCTCTCATCTTTCTGTAATCAGCTCAGTTCTCACTTATGTTAACAACTTGGCATTGCCAAATGATTTTTTTTCTCTTTGCTATATTTTACTCACCACCCCCCAGTATCATCTCACCCATTCCAGGATATTTACCCCTAGTTCTCACTTAAAATCACTCCAGCCTATGGAATTCCCCCTTCATATATACATCAAGATACCACCCCACCAGTCCCATACTACTTTTTGACACCTTCCTGTCCTCCCCTGTGCATGAACTACTGGAGGCCACCAGCCCACCCTCTTCGAGCCTCCAGGAGGAACAAATATTTCATCACACCACCCATCTGTGGTCAGCAGCGTGAAGTTCCTAGGACTCCACCTGTCAGATGACCTGACGTCCACGACCAACACCACAGCACTGGTCAAGAGAGCCCAGCAGCGACTACACCCTCTCCGAAGACTACGTAAAGCAGGTCTCCCCACTACACACCTACGAACTTTTTATAGGGGGACAATCGAGAGCACATTAACCTACAGCATCACTTCCTGGTTCGGGAGCTGCAAGGCGTACGAACGGCACCAACTAGACAGGATTGTGAAGACCGCCAGCAGGATTATTGGTGCTCCACTCCCTTTCCTGCTGGACATATACAGGAAGAGATGTATCAGCAGAGCCATCTCCATCATCAAAGACCCCTACCACCCATCGCATCACATATTCTCCATCCTGCCATCTGGGAAGAGGTACAGGAGCATTAGCTGCAAAACCAGCAGGATGCTCCTCAGCTTCTTCCCGCAGGCTATAAGACTGATAAACGGACTTTGCCCCCTGCCAAAGTATCGCGCACCAACCATCAACCTGGACACACTGCAGCAGAGCCACTGTCGTGCCGCTGCCGATCGGAACGCCTGTTGATGTTTAGTAGAGAGTAGAGTGTTTAATTTGTTCATGATATATGTATTTTTATTTCTATTTATTTTTTACTGCACACTGAATGGACACTGGTTGAGCAACGTTTTTTTGTTTCCTCTGGGTATGTGAGTACTCAGGAAAATGACAATAAAGATATACTATACTATACTATACTATCTCCCTCCACCATTGCCATAAGATTCTATTCAGTAGCTGTACTATATTTAACCCACAATATGGATGGACAGTTTTAGTACACAGAACATAGACTATAGACCTGTACAGAAGATAGACACAAAATGCTGGAGTAAGTCAACGAGTCAGGCAGCATCTCTGGAGAAAAGGAATAGGTGACTTTTCTAGTCGGAATCCTTCTTCAGATCTCAGAATTCAGTCTGAAGAAGGGTTCCAACCCGAAATGTCACCTAATCTTTTTCTCCAAAGATGGTGCCTGACTTGTTCAATTACTCCAGCACTTTGTGTCTATCTTTGGTATAAACCAGCATCTGCTGTTTCTTCCTACACATAAAATAGTACAGCACAGGAACAGGCCTTTTGGTCCACAATGAGGCAGGTACTATAAATTATTTAACAGACATTTGGACAAGTACATGGATAGGAATGGTTTTTAAGGGAAGTGGGCCAAATGCAGGCAAGTGGGCCTAGGTTGTCTGGGGCATCTTGGTCATCATGGGCTTTTTTCTGTGCTGTACACCTCCATGACTATAAGCTCTTGAGAGCCAAGAAAGAGAGCCTTTTCTGCAGGCGAGCAGAAAAGACCAGACATGGTGTAAACCAACACATGCCATTTGAGACGACATCAATAGACTATTGCTCACAATTCAAGGACAAAAACTGTCATGTGCCCCATTCTAAAGATAAACCTATGCAGGGGAGGGGTGTACACAAGATATCCTGGCATCAGCAATAATAAGAGAAGGGATTTAGTTAGTGATGCAAGAAGTTAAAAATGCCCAATATTAAAGGGAGGATTAAAGGAGGGTGGTGGGTTCACTTCATCAGCAGGAGGTGAAGAGACTCATAGCAGCTCATGCACAAAAAGTGGTAGGAAAGACATTGTAAGAATCGGAGAATATAATACCTTCCCTTTCCACGAAAAATAAATGTTAAAATTAATTGTTTGCCATTTCAGAATGCCCGTCAATTTTAAGGCTTCATATTTCTTGCACTTGGACAGTGTGTCATATTTACACCAGCGATTCAAATGTCACATTCATAAAGCCGCACAATATAATATCTCCAATAAAGTTGGCAGGAGGTAAAACAGCTCATGCTAAAACAAAGGCAGGGAGAAGGGAATCGATGGCATGGCTCAAAATCTGTCCAGTTCTCTCTCGGTGATGTTTTGTCAGCAATATAAGGATGTAGTCCTAAAAAATAAAGGGGTTGTGTTTCTGCTGTGGATCTCCAGACTGCTGGTATAGCCTCAGCACAAAACTTGGATAAAGGATATGAATAACTGTCTACAACAACTGCGAAGGGTTCTACTGTAATGACTGATGACCAGTAGAAACACTGTCAAAAACTGACTGATGGAGACACAAGGAACTGCAGACGCTGGAATCTTGGGCAAAACACAAATGTGCTGGAGGAACTTTGCTGGTCAGGCAGCATCTGTGGAGGGAATGGACAGAAGACTTTTCGGGTCGGGACCCTTCTGCGGACTGATTGGATTAGCGGGAGAAAGCTGGAAAAGAAAGGAGGGGCAGGACAAAATGCTAGGTGGTTACAGGTGAGGGGTAGTTTAATTGGCGGATGGGTGGAGAGAGTGACAAAGTGTAGAGGTGAACAGGAGATAAAAAGGTGTCAGATAAGGGGAGGAGAAGAGGAGTGAAATGTCAAGCCGGAAGAAATCATAGCGTGATAAAGGAGGGATCTAGTTGGAAGAGTACAATGGTTCAATGGAGCCTTATTTGTCACATGTGCAACTGCAGAATTAACTTCATTTTGCATATTTACACATGCGGGCGCCATTTCTAAAGTCTAGAGTCTGGTCCGTCTGTGCGCTCGGTCTACTGGAGCGGCTCCAGATCCAGGTAAGCCCCACGCTCCTGCAGGGCATTCCTCCGTCGCCCACCAACCGACACCCTCTCCTCGCCAAACCATCTTTGTGTCCAGAAGGTAACTAGGAGCGTGGATAGGGGAGAGATGGGTGATCGAAAAAGTGACAAGGGAGATTAGTATACTCTGCACATGGCATTGAGGGTTCAGCTGATGTGAAGAGAAGGCTGGCAAACAGGAAGGGTAGGAGTAAATGGGTCCTTTTCAGTGGCAGAGTGACTAGGGGGGCGGGATTGTGGGACCCCAGAAATATATATGCACAATGGGATGGGGAATTGAGGCAATATCTCCAAGTTTGCGGATGACACTAAGCTGGGGGGCAGTGTTAGGTGTGAGGAGGATGCTAGGAGACTGGGGTGACTTGGATAGGAGGGTGAGTGACCAAATGTTTGGCAATGCAGTTTAATGTGGATAAATGCGCCATTTTGGTGGCAAAAACGGGAAAGCAGATATTTGCCCGGTGGACTTGGGAAAGGGGGAACCTGCCCGAGAAAGGTTCAACACCAGTCATTTAGTGCAGGTGCAGCACAGTAACGATTTTTCATGTAGGCTTTCATGAAGTGGATTTGAGTATAGGAGCAGGGAGGTAACTGCAGTTGTAAGGGTCTTGGTGAACCACATGGATTATTGCGTGCAGTTTTGGTCTCCAAATCTGAGGAAGGAATTATTGCCATAGAGGGAGTGCAGAGAAGGTTCAAAAAAAAATGATTCCTATGTCAGGACTGTCTTATGAAGAAAGACTGGATAGACTTGGTTTATACTCTCTAGAATTTAGGAGATTGAGAGGGGATCTTATAGAAACTTACAAAATTCTTAAGGGGTGGACAGGCTAGATGCAGGAAGATTGTTCCCGATGTTGGGGAAAGTCCAGGACAAGGGGTCACAGCTTAAGGATAAGGGGGAAATCCTTTAAAACCGAGATGAGGAGAACTTTTTTCACACAGAGAGTGGTGAATCTCTGGAACTCTCTGCCACAGAGGGTAGTTGAGGCCAGTTCATTGGCTATATTTAAGAGGGAGTTAGATGTGGCCCTTGTGGCCAAGGGGATCAGAGGGTATGGAGAGAAGGCAGGTACGGGATACTGAGTTGGATGATCAGCCATGATCATATTAAATGGCGGTGCAGGCTCGAAGGGCCGAATGCCTACTCCTGCACCTAATTTCTATGTTTCTATTTTTATGTGTCCAGAAGGGAGGGAAAGGAGATGGGATCGATAAAGTGAATGGGAGACTCTGGAATTGGAGCTGCGTGTATGAAGGAGGGGAAATTAGTAGAGTGACGGGGGGCGGGATTGTGGCAGAAATAAGTGCACAATGGGATGGGGGAGCCACAGGAAAGAGGAGAGCGGAGTAAGGTGACTGGGGTGGTCGGAGATGGTGACCGATGTTTCCAACACACTGGATTCTGCGCTAAAACTATTTGCCCTTGACTTGAGGGAACCTGCCCAGAAAGGTTCAACAATTTTTGTGGGACTAACTATTTTTCTTAGGTCCTGAAGTGAGCTAGGTAGATAATGGCATTAAAATAAATATAATTATACGTTTCCAGGAGGGAAATGCACATAAAAAAAAAAAAAATAACGTATTAGATTGCTAAAAATATAATATATACACGATGATTACACTGGACTCTGAAATATACTATTATATTTTAATTTGCTTAATTTTGAAATATTTATATGAGGAATTTACAGATTTTTTTTTCAGCCCAGGGAATTTCTGAAAAAATAATTATTGTTTAGTATCCTGGTAAAACTCTCTCATGCAACAAATTAGAACATTTCAAGATTATTTGACAGGGAAAGCAGTGGACTTAAGGTAATTATGTTAAATTAAGGTTTAATTGAACATGTCTCTTGGTTCTGTTGGAGATGGAGCTAACTGCAGGAAGGATGAAACATTGAGAAATGGAGCAGGCACAGATATCTCAATTGTGGATGCAGCCCAGATCATCAGGCAAACCAACCTCCCTTGCATTGTGTAGGAAGGAACTGCAGATGCTGGTTTGCACCAAAGACAGATACAGATTGCTGCAGTTACTCAGCGGGACAGACAGCATCTCTTGCGAGAAGGAATGGGTGAAGAAAGGTCTTGACCTGAAATGTAACCCATTCCTTCTGCTGCCTGTCCCGTTGAGTTACTCCAGCATTTTGTGTCTCTTTTGCATTTCACCCCGATCACTCCCACCTCTCTCCTCTCCCTTAAGGCAAGAGGTACAGAAGCATGAAAGCACACACCTCCAGATCCAGAGACAGTTTCTTCCCAGCTGTTATCTGGCAACTGCACAATCCAACTAGAATGTAGTCCTGACCTATCATCTACCTCAATGGAGACCTTTGGACTATCTTTAATTGGATTTTACTGGACTTTATTTTGCACTAAATGTTATTCTCTTAATCCTGTATCTATACACTGTGGGCGGCTTGATTGTAATCATGTATACTCTTTCAACTGATGGGTTAGCATGCAACAAAAACGTTTTTTGCTCTACCTTGCTACATATGGCATTAAATTAAACTAAACTAACCCAAAGCCTTGATGTACGGCTGATAGGGCATCTGGCTTCGGAACCATAAATTCAGGGCCAACATACACGCAAATAAAACACAAACTCATATTCATTGTGTTTCTACACCTGTCCTTGTGTCAGCAAATAGTATAAGGTCAGGTTCAGAGTTCACCAGCCTCAATCCAGGTGGTGAATCTGTAGAATTATTTGCCACAGAACACTGTGGAGGCCAAGACAATGGATATTTTTAAAACAGATAGATTCTTGATTTTTGTGTCATGGGGAGAAGGCAGGAGAACGGGGTTAGGAGGATGAGATAGATTAGCCATGATTGAATGGTGGAGTAGACTTGATGGGTCAAATAGGATAATTCTGCTCCTATCACTTATGACCTTATGACCTTAATGGCTCAAATATCCATTCTCGCTCTAATGGATAACAGTCTATCTTACAGCGGCTATAAAGGCTCATTGCAGCCGTCCCCTCTGTCAAGATCATCCCGTAAACTACCATCCTTCTCCTCGCCCGGCCACCTTCAGCCTTTAGCCTTCGTGCCTTAGGGAGTCCTTCCGCAGCTGACCTTGAGGGCGCGGAAAGTAAGACCCCCGGTTCTCATACCGGCCCTAAGTGCTGGCATCCACTGCCGACTCTCTCTAGCCTCCGGTTCCTGGTCTTTGGGGTGAGCAGGAGCTGCACCTTGGACCCACCACAGGTGGGTTCCTCTGCCCCCATGCCGGCCAGGCCAGGCCTGCTGCCTATCGGGGTCTGGTGGCCAGACACGGCGATTCGGGAACTTCTCCTGACAAATATCTGTTGTACCATCATCACATTTTGCCCCAGTGTAGAGCCCAGAAACACGTCTAGTAGTATCTAACCTGGACGCTATAGAACAGAAGCACAGATTGCCCAATCTTTCAATCTTGATGTAAAAGCAAGCATTTATTTTGTCTTTCAGATCACTTTAGACACCTGTCCATGATGTTTTAACCCTACATGTACACGGGCCTCTCCAAATCGTGCCTTCTTCCAACATCAGCCAAGGCATGCAGGATCTCCCTGTTTCTAACCATTTAAACTCCACTTAAACCACTTTAAATCAATGGCATTGTGAGCGTTGTAGAACCAAGCAT
This sequence comes from Leucoraja erinaceus, assembly GCF_028641065.1. Taxonomy (NCBI): domain Eukaryota; kingdom Metazoa; phylum Chordata; class Chondrichthyes; order Rajiformes; family Rajidae; genus Leucoraja; species Leucoraja erinaceus. Next base: position 16,628,902 of record NC_073401.1, read on the forward strand.
TAACTCACTTCCCATACCAACACTGACCTTTCTGTCCTGGGGCCTCCTTCATGGCCGGAGTGAGGCCACACACAAACTGGAGGAACAGTACCTCATATTCCACTTGGGTAGCTTACAATCCAACGGTAAGAACATTGCATTCTTCAATCTTAGGTAGCCTCTAACCAGCGGGCCAGGCAGCATCTCTGGAGAGAAAGAATGGGTGACGTTTTGGGTTGAGACCCTTCGTCAGTCTCTTTTTGCTTGGTTAGACACATGATTAGTTGCTGGGTCAAATCTGTTAATGGGCCACTGATGGGAAAGTTTGACTCCTTCGTTCTTTTGAGTATTTCACTCATAGATATCGATCATAGCACCACAGCACAGAAACACACAATATCTATGCTGTACATGATGACATGATAACTAATCTCCTCTGCCTGCACATGATCCATATTTTCTTTTCATATCCATGTGCCTGTCTAAAAGCCTCTTAAATGTCACTATCTTATCTGCCTCCACCACGACCCCTGGCAACGTGTTCCAGGCTTTCCCCCAATTTCCATGTAATAAAAACGTGCCCCACACATCTCCTTTAAACTTTGCCCTATTCAACTCCATCTCAGTCATCCACCTGAATATTGGGGCAGTAATCTTTTTTTGATGGAAAATATTGGCTTTGCGATTTTGTTTTTATTCTCATGGCACTGGGTGAACAATGCATGATATTCGTTCATGTTGTGTCTTTTCAATTTGCAGAGTTGAGGAATGAAAGAATATATGTTCGTAGAAACACGTCTCCCACTCGTTTAAATTTTAAAGGAAAGAAAGGATGCTGAGGAGACTTGGTGTTGATTAAGATGGGCAAGTAACAAAGGGATTTATGTAGTTGGTATAGTTTTGACATGACACTTGGTTCTGATTCTTTTACCAAAACATTGCATGAAATGCTTACAGTTCCTTGATACGTTGATGTCTTCAATTAGGATTTTTGCTTTTTGTCAATGTTGTTGAAATAATAGTTTATCATGCTGTTATATTTTCATAAGGTCATAAGTGATAGAAGCAGAATTAGGCCATTTGGCCCATCACGTCTATTCCGCCATTCAATCATGGCTGATCTATCTCTCCCTCCTAACCCCTTTCTCCTGCCTTCTCCATATAACCCCTGACACCCATACTGGTGACAATATTGATTCAATATAGTCAATAACTAACTGCAACGGAAACAAAATCGTTCCATTTTAACTAAATGCGGTTCAAGCAATCCGAGTGATGTTTTGGGATTACATATTCTCTTTACAATTAGGGGCTTTAGGTTCTGGCGACTAAGCCAAATTCTGAGTTTCTACGTCGGATTCTGCAAATGTTATTGGTCTCTGGAGTATGGAAGTACGTGATTCTGCCAATTTTCTAGCAGAACTGCACATCTGAGGCCTGGAATATAATTTGATTTTTAGAGAATGTGTTACAGCCGATGAATATTGGTATATTGGAAAAATAAAATTTGCGTCTCTATCTGGGCCCTTAGTAATATATCAACGCCTCCCACAATGAATTGTTTCCAAGTATTGTAATTGTGGCATTGCAGACAGTTTTGGTGGACAAGTTGTATTAGGGAAGATCACAAAACCAGCAAATTAGGTTCATTCGGCACGGTGGCGGAGAAGTGGAGCTGCTGCCTTAGAGCGCCAGTGACCCAGGCTCGATCCTGACTATGGGTGCTATCTGTGCTATGGGTTCTCCCTGTAAACGCATGGGTTTTCTCCAGATGATGCATTTTCCTCCCACACTTTAAAGACGTACAGGATTGCAGGTTAATTGGGTTAGATTAAATTGAGTGTTAGTTTGCAAGGTAATCGCTGGTGGGCGCGGACTCGGTGGGCCAAAGGGCTTGTTTCCGTGTTGCATCTCTAAATTCTAAAGAGATAAATCAGACATCGTCACCATTGGCTCTTTGTAAAATTATCCAATTAATGTCACTTTTTCCCCTTGACATGCATTTTTTCTCTCTCAGTGAGAGGAATAGATAGGAGAATCAAGGACCAGAGGACATAGGTTTGAGGTGAGAGGAGAACGATTTAATGGGAACCTGAGGGGCAATGTTTTTCATTCAAAGGGTGGTAAATATATGGAATGAGCTGCCAGGGGAGGTAATTGAGGCAGATTCTATAACATCAATTAAAAGATACTTGAACGGATACCTGGATAGGAAAAGTTTAGTTTGATCTGGGCCAAACATGGCAAATGGGACTAGCTTAGACGGGACATCTTGGTCAGCATGGATGAGTTGGATCAAAGAACCTGTTTCCACATTGCAAGATTCTATGACTAGTTCTCAATTGGCATGATCAACATGGTTTTGCATTGTGCTTTTAATAGGTAATTCGGAATCAAAGCAGCTCCCCTAGTCAAAACCAAAAGATCTCAATCTGTCTTTCGTTTGCTAGACACCTTTAATCAGGAGTGTGTGCTGAGGGACACCCTGAAGCTTGGTGCAGCCAACGCCAAGGCTCTGTGCGGAATGATCACAGTCTAGGGTCCTTCCGCTGCTGGACATTGAGGGGCAGGAGGGTGAACATTGAAGAAGGGTCTCGATCCTAAATGTCACCCATTCCTTTTCTCCAGAGATGCTGCCAGTCCCGCTGAGTTACTCCAGCATTTTATGTCTATCTTCAGTGTAAACCAGCATCTGCAGTTCCTTCCTACACAAAACAAATATTGTGTCGACTTATTTCTCACAAATTCCTTGAGTGAGAATTTTATTCCATGTCTTAAATATTTGGCCATGTTTTGAGATTTCTGTAAGGGTGAATTTCCATGACTCCAACTGACATAGAGTGGGGGTTGGCTCTTTTGTTATAAAATGACTTTGATAGTGGGGTCCACATTGAAATAAAAGTTGGTGGCAGCCACCAGAGGGTGGTTGTTACTTAAAATTCAATGTTCACTCCATTAGGTTGTAAGCTGCATTCGAAATGCACTGCCTCCCTGCACAGTTGGTATCACCTGTGGAGCGAAGGAAAAGTGGGGGGGGGGATGGGCAACGTTTCGGGCCGAAACCCTAAGGGTTTCGGCCCGAAACGTTTCCTATTTCCTTCGCTCCATAGATGCTGCCGTACCCGCTGAGTTTCTCCAGCAATTTTGTCTACCTTCGATTTTCCAGCATCTTGAACAGTTGGCATCACTGACAGTCACAAAGTGCTGGAGGAACCCGGTGTGTCAGGCAGCGTCTGTGGACCTTTCAGCTCGAGAAGGCGTTCAAAAAAGGGAGACACAGAGATATGAAGGGGCGAGGTGTGAAAATGGGAAATCAAAGGGGGATGAATGTAGAATAGATCGTTGATCGACAAAGATCCTGGAGAAACTCAGCGGGTGGGGCAGCATCTGTGGAGCGAGGGAATAGGTGACGTTTCGGGTCGAGACCCTTCTTCAGACTGATGTGGGGGTGGGGGGTGGGGACTCCACCACCTCCAGTTTAAATTCCATTTGGAATATTTTGGAGAAACCAAGAACCAAGAAAGCAAGCATTGCATTTGGATGTAACCTTTCTTTGCACGTTAATATTACATGTCTTTGTCTGTATAAATATTTTTATTACTAATCTGGTTACGTGTAAAAATTATTTATGTGACCAGTATAAATATTGAAATAGGTGACAAGCAACGTGGTTATTTGCAGTTTAAATGAAGGTGCAACATTAATCAAATAGTGTGTTACTACCACATTTATTATTAGCACGAGTAGCTTACAGTGGTAGTGGAAGAACACACTGTTTCATACCAGCATCATTCAGTAAATGTTCGAAGTAGTATTGGCAACTGATGCATTATGTAGCGATTTATCGAACCATGAGAACCCTTTTTTTTATAGGAAGGAACTGCAGATGCTGGTTTACACCGAAGTTATTCGCAAAATGCTGGAGTAACTCAGCGGGACGGGCAGCATCTCTGGAGGGAAGGAACGAGTGTCGTTTCGGGCCGGAACCTTTTTCGAATTCCCTTTTTCATATGGAAGATGGACACAAAAAACTGGAGTAACTCAGCGGGACGGGCAGCATCTCTGGAGGGAAGGAACGAGTGTCGTTTCGGGCCGGAACCTTTTTCGAATTCCCTTTTTCATATGGAAGATGGACACAAAAAACTGGAGTAACTCAGCGAAACAGGCAGCATCTCTAGAGAGAAGGAATGGGTGACGTTTTGGGTCGAGACCCTTCTTCAGACTTTTTTTAATATAGTTTTTATATAATTGTGCTCTGTACAAAGAAATGCCAAAGCTTATTGCAGTACCTGTCAGAGTACTTTTCAGGAGCATTTAAGTGGCATAATCCAAAATGCAAAGATATTAAAGCTATATTAATTCATAGTCATAAAGAAATACAGCATGGCTCACCAAATGCAAATCGGACGCATTTATATAGAGAATTTTGTTACATTCTGAACTATCAGACTCTTGAATGCAATAAGAGAGGGCAGAGAATGTTTCTACTAGTGGGAGAGTCTAGGACTAGAGGTCATAACCTCAGAATTAAAGGACATTCTTTTAGGAAGGAGATGAGGAGACATTTATTTAGTCAGAGGGTGGTGAATTCTTTGCAACAGAAGGCTGCGGAGGCCAAGTCAGTGGATATTTTTAAGGCAGAGATAGGTAGATTCTTGATTAATACAGCAGTCCAAGGTTATGAAGAGAAGGCAGGAGAATGGGGTTGGGAGGGAGAGATAAATCAGCCATGATTGAATGATTCTACTCCTATCACTAATGATCTTGTGGACACAACACTAACTTCAGGCTTGCAGAGGTTCCCGGCGAGTCCCGGCCACACCTCGACAACAGGCTTGGCTTGTCTTCCAAGGAAACAGAAACCCACCTGGGTTTGTCCGACATTCGTCTCCTGCTCAACCACAAGACGAGGAACCAGTGCGGAGGATGGCAAGGCGGTGGGTGCTGGACAAAGGGCCTGTTTCCGTGCTCTACATCGAAAGCCTAAAGTCTAACATAGAAACGTAGAAACATAGAAACATAAACATAGAAAATAGTGTAGGAGTAGCCCATTCGGTCTTCGAGCCAGCATCACCACTCAATATATAGTTGAGTTTGTCTGTACGGAGTTGGTAGGTTCTCCCTGTGACCTGCGTGGGTTTTTCCCGAGATCTTTGGTTTCCTTCCACACTCCAAAGATGTACAGGCTTATGGGTTAATTGGCTTGGCATAAATGTAAAATTGTCCCTAGTGTGTGTAGGGTAGTGATTGTTGGTAGGCACGGGTTCGGTTGGCCGAAGGGCCTGTTTCCACACTGTATGTCTAAACTGAACTAAACTAAAACTAAACTAACTTCCACGTTTAGTCAAATAGTTTGTGCAATTTAAAAGATAGTCGGTTCTGTAAAGGACATTTCAACGTTCTTCTTTGGAGAGTCCTAGTGCATCTCATCTTTTGGTATTATTTGTCTTGACTAAGTCTCTTCCTTCACTGCTTAAAGGAGTTAAGTGGTGGGGTAAACTCTTTTAAAATGTGTGATTTAATTGAATTAAATGCTATTACTGGGAACGAGGAATTCAGCTGTTATAACACCTCTGGAATAATGATCCTTTAATATTTCTCAGACAGCAAATTATCAACTTCTTGAAAAATAAAGAAAGATTTGTTCTCAGTTGCAGCTTGCATGAGCTCAATATTGCCCCATATGCATTTCACATCTCCTGAAGAGCAATCATTATTATAAATGGAAGATAGACACAAAAAGCTGGAGTAACTCAACGGGACAGGCAGCATCTCTGGAGAGAAGGAGTGGGTGATATTTCATAGAAACAGAAAATAGGTGCATGAGTAGGCCACTCGGCCCCTCAAGCCAGCACCGCCATTCAATATGATCATGGCTGATCATCCAAAATCAGTGCCCCGTCCCTGCTTTCTCCCCGTAGCCCTTGATTCCATTAGCCCTCAGAGCTATATCTAACTCGCTCTTGAAAACACCCAGTGAATTGGCCTCCGCTGCCTTTGGTGGCAGAGAATTCCACAGATTCACAACACTGGGTGGCATTTTTTTCCCTCATCTCAATCCTAAATGGCCTAGCCTTTATTCTTAAACTGTGACTCCTGATTCTGCCCTCCTGCAACATCGGGAACATTTTACCCTCATCTAGCCTGTCCAGGCTTTCTTCACTGCCTGCAGTACCTGAATGCTTACTTCAACGGAGACCTTGAACAAATCAACTCTGATCCGAGTGAAAGGCAGGAGAATGCTGACTGGTCTAATATCCCTGCTACAACTCTTTACGTTAACCCTTGTGAAATATGCTAATTTTATGCAAACAGCTCATTTACAAAATAACAATCAATGAAAATCATTCTAAGCCGCAAGATAAAAGCCAATTTTTTTTTTTTTTACCTTTGCGCCCCTGCGCATGTAAAAAAATAAATCAACTTGAAATCATTACTGTGCCTTTCCCATTGCAGTGTGGACAACTGGACCCAGTTCATAAATACAGGAGCGTTCTTTTGATCAAAAATTTATTGCAGTGAAAAAGATGTCCCTTGATCAGAGGTATTCTGGATATACTGTACATGCTTGAAGTGCAAATGAAGTTGGTAAGATATTAATATCTGAGAAAATGAACTGATAACTTACTGTAATTTAAATCTCAGCAATAATTCAACGCTATAGGATTTCAAGACTATTTGCCGTATGTTTTACATTGCCTTATGTTATAACGTAACAGTTTCTCCTTGGAGCATTGCAGTCATTAAAATATTTTATTTTTTCGTAATTTTGAGACCTTAAGAAACTCCTTCACAGCCAAAGAGGTATTTTCAGAGGATATTTACTGTATTTCACACACTGCGATTTGTCACAATTACAAAACCAAATAAATAAATATCCAGATATCCAAAAAATAAATAAATAAATAGATAAATAAATATAGATATATTATTTGACGACTAAACGACAAGAGTCAAGAGTGGTTAATTTTCATACTTACTGACAATGAAGCAATGAAATTCTTACTTGTTGCAACTTTACAGACCCGTAAACGCAGTCACACACAGATGATGGCGCAGCTGGTAGAGCCACTGCCACACAGCGACCGAGACCCGGGTTCATTTCTGACCTTGCTTACTGCCTCTGTGGAGTTTGCATGTTCTCCCTGTGACCGCATGGGTTTCCCCCAGGCGCGCCGCTTCCCTCCCACATCCCAAAGGCGTTGTAAATTGCTCCTCGTGTGTTGGGAGTAGATGAGAAAGTGGGATAGCATGGAACTAGTGTGAACAGGTGATCGATGGTCCACGTGGACTCGGTGGGCCGAAGGGCTGGTTTTCCATGCTGTATCTTTAAATCAATCAAAAGTATAGAATAATCAGAAATACAATAAATTTGTAACTGTACTGCTAGTTCAACAGAGATCAGTCCTAGACCCAGCACATTGATACAATCATAAAGAAAGCTCATCAACGCCTCTACTTCATTAGAAGATTGTGGCGTATGTCGATGAATACTCTCCTGAACTTCTAGCATACAGTAGAGAGCATATTTACTGGCGACAATTACAGTTTGGTTCAGTAATTCAAATGCCCAGGAACGAAGGAGTTTGCAGAGAGCGGTGAACACTGCCCGCTCCATCACAGGTACTGGCCTCCCCACAGTCGAAGGGATCTACAGGAGGCGCTGCCTCAAAAAGGCAGCCAATATCATCACAGACCCACACCACCCAGGCCACACTCCCATTTCACTTCTACCTTCAGGAAGAAGGAACAGAAGTCTGAAAACCGTGACCACCAGGTTCAAGAACAGCTTCTACCAAGAACCGTTAGCCGGTGAATATGTAGGGGGATGGCAGGGTTTTGGAGAACACAGATGGAGATGTCTTAGGATAGACAGGTTGCTTCGAGCAGAGTTGTCCTGCAATATTTATTATTACTACTGTGATACATGTTGTTATATACAATATTATTGTCAGAGGGGTTACTGGAGAAGATGGCACAACTTAAACATGACCTTCCAGTCATTTTGGCTCAGAAGATACAGATCCGAGCTAACTCACACTACCATTCTCACCAAGCTTTCATTGCGTCAAGAATGAGATTGGGGCAATTGAATAGAACTTGTTTTGTATCTTCATCCTTTTACCAAAGGGGTGAAGCAGTGATGCAGTGCCAGAGTTGCTGCCTTTCAGCGCCAGAGACCCAGGTTCGATCCTAACTACTGGTGCTGTCTGTACCGAGTTTATATGTTCGCTCTGTGGCCACATGGGTTTTCCCCGGGTGCTCCGGCTTCCTCCCATACGCCACAGGTTTGTAGGTTAATCTGCTTTGATAAAAATTGTAAATTGTCCTTAGCGTGTAGGGTAGCTCTAATGTATGGGGTGATCACGGGTCGGCGTGGATTCGGTGGACCGAAGGGACTATTTCCATACTGTATCTCTAAGCTAAACTAAATTAAAGAGAGCATGCTCCTTTTAAATCATTAAAACAGTCGCTGTTATGTGGAAGGTAAACAAAAATGCTGGAGAAGCTCAGCGGGTGAGGCAGCATCTATGGAGCAAAGAAAATAGGCAACGTTTCAGGTCGAAACACTTCTTCAGACTGATGTGAGGGTGGGAGGGGGGGGGGGCGTGAGGAAGAAAGGAAGAGGAGGAGCCAGAGGGCTGAGGGAGAGCTGAAAGGGGGAGGAGAAAGTAGGGACTACCTGAAATTAGAGAAGTCAATGTCCATACCGCTGGGGTGCAAACCGCCCAAGTGAAATATGAGGTGCTGCTCCTACCAATTTACGGTGGTCCTCACTCTGGCCATGGACGAGGCCCAGGACAGAAAGGTCGGATTCGGAATGGGACGGGGAGTTGAGCTGCTGAGCCACGGGGAGATCAGGTTGGTTATTGCGAACCGAGCGGAGGTGTTCGGCGAAGCGATCGCCAAGCCTACGCTTGGTCTCACCGATGTAGAGCAGCTGACATCTAGAGCAGCGGCTGCAATAGATATGTTACATAGATACTGTTATGTGGAACTCACCTATACATTTACGGCCTGTTCAGTCACTTCCCTGAGACAGTCACCAGCTTCCTGTCTTGTGTTCCTGGATAACAGCCCACTCCCCTTTCACTCCCACATTCCATGCCGGGGTTTGCTTTCATTGCATCTCTGTTTCCAAGAACAGGAAAGAATATGGATGTAAGGGAAATTCATGAACTAGGGGATATTGTGCGTGAGAGAAAGCCTTGCTTGTTCAGTCAGATAAGCCCTTGTGCAATTGCACTGAATTATTTGTTATTCAGCAACCAAGGTTTACTGAACATGTTGCAGTTGAACAGCTATAACTCCTCGTGGAACTGTGTCTCATATTTATTAATTTGGCAGAGTGTGACCAAAATAGATTTAATCTCAGTAGGCTCATATCTAAGTATATTTTAGATCGCTGATGCTTAAATTGGGAGAGACTTCATTATTAAGGAATATTAAGCCAGAGATGTTTTTTCACTCATGAGGTCATAAGGTCACAAGATTTGAACCATAATTAGGCCATTCGGTCCACCATTCGATCATGGCTGATCTATTTTCCCCTCAATGCCATTGGCCTGCCTTCTCCCTATGACCTTTGATGCCCTTACTAATCAAGAACCTGTCAATCTCCGCTTTAAAAATACCCAATGTTTTAGCCTCCACAGCTGTCTGCGACTATTAATTCCACAAATTCACCACCCTCTGGCTAAACAAATTCCTCCTCATCTCCATTCTAAAGACACTTCCTATTATTCTGTGGATGATCCCTCTGTTCCTAGACTCTCCCACTAGTGTTGTGATATCCAGACAAACCACTGAACATGGTTGCAGATACAGAGTCCAAGTTCAAGTTCAAGTTCATTGTCAAATGCATGACTGCAGTGAGTTACAGGTGCAATGAAAAGTCTTGCTTGCAGCAAAAGACCAAAAGACTAGAGGCCAACAATGCCCCCAACACTGAGAACCAGGCGGCTTTGTTGATGGTGGTAGATACAGAATCCTTCAGTATGTTTTAAAACCTAATCTATGTAAAATGGGGTGATCTGTTGTGAGAAATTATGTTATTTTTGTATGATGTTTTCTCATATGAAATAATAACAGGAATTGTGAATTTAAAATAAAGCTCTATCTCTGTTCTATAAAATAGTGCTCATTATTTCTGATCTTCAGTTTTAGTAATATACAAACTGTGTACAGTTTCCAATTAGTTAAGGGCAATTGACCTGTCTTTATTGATGAGGTTGCTTGTAAACAGAAAACTAACTGGATTAAGTTTCTCATTAAGAACCTTCGATGTGGGGCATTGCAATACATACCAGCTCCGAGTCATTGAAGGGGATTTTGTGTTTGCTATTTCCATGAATGAGGACAAGCTGGAGAAAAATTGAATGTTTTTTTTTAGCTTCAGACCTGATCCAATAAATATCTCCCAAGACGGGCAATGCAGTTCTACTCATAGATGACAAAAGTAATTGATAATATAATGATGCAGTGGTTGTAAAGGAGTCGGCTTTAATGTCAAAGCAACAAACAAGCATGAGGGTTCGAATAAGAGACCCGACCCGAAACATCACCCATCCTTTTTCACCAGAGATGCTGCCCGACTCGCTGTTACTCCAGCATTTAGTGTCTATCTTTGGTATAAACCAGCATCTGTAGTTCTTTTATTTTCTCCATGAAAGATGTTATTTGATGTAGCTTGATTAACATTCCATACTGAACACTTTTAGGTTTCAGTTTAGGTTTATCATTGTGATTTGCACGCTATTCAAAACAGGTCAGATATCCTATACATGGGTATAATCAGTTCAAACTCAAGTACAATAGATAGTGTAAAAGGGAAGATACAGAATGTAGAATATAATTCTCAGCACTGTAGCGCATCAGTTCCATAGACAAACTCCATTGTCCTCAACGGGGTGAAGGTGAATTGGACAGTATCCTAGATTATGGAAAGACCCAGAAGCCTGATAACAGAGGGGAAGAAGCTGTCCCTGAGTCTGGAGGTGCGCACTGTACCTTCTGCTGGACGGGAGGGAGAAGACGAAGGAATGACTGGGATGGGACAAGGTTTTGATTGCGTCGACTGCTTTTCCTAAGCAGTGTAGATGGAACGAATGGTGGGGAGTCTGGTCAGCACTGGGTTACATCACAACTCTTATATTCCAGGAAACATCCTGTAAAGTATTTGGAATTCCATCAATTTGGTGATGGTTCCATCCAGAACTACCTTCGACTCCACAGTGTAATGGAGATATCACACTGCTTCCATGTCACACATCACAGCCATGAATCGGTCTGAAGAAGGGTCCCAACCCAAAACGTCGTCTGTCTATGTTCACCACAGATGCTGCCTGACCCGCTCAATTCTTCCAGCATTTTGTGCTTTGCTCAAGTATCCAGCATCTGCCGTTCCCTGGGTCTATGAACATCACAGACACCATTTTAACACGGTGTCCCATTTCAATCCCAGTCACTGATTGGAATGGGTTGGAAGCAAATGTTGTCTGACATTGTAGCATGTAATGGTATTACAGGCACCACAGGTTAAGACTGGGCCACCCATTTGGAATGATCACCATCCATGCCTTTGCTGGAAACATTTCTAGACCAGTTAGTTAGAAATCATTACAGGCTAAAACATATGGTCTTTTATTTTTGACGACCACCAATTAATTTTCCTGGACAATAAAATAAGGACACAATCTTCCTTGTCTGCTAGCAATATATGAGAAGTAATATCTTCTGGTGGCTGGCCAACATATTCAAAGAAACATCTTCCCGTTAGACCAGTTAGTCTAACGTCAGTAGTGGGGAAACTGCTAGAATCAGTTATTAAAGATGGGATAGCAGCACTTTGGAAAGTGGTGAAATCATTGGACAAAGTCAGCATGGATTTATGAAAGGTAAATCATGTCTGACGAATCTTATAGAATTTTTCGAGGATGTAACTAGTAGAGTGGATAAGGGAGAACCAGTGGATGTGTTATATCTGGACTTTCAGAAGGCTTTCGACAAGGTCCCACATAAGAGATTAGTATACAAACTTAAAGCACACGGTATTGGGGGTTCAGTATTGATGTGGATAAAGAACTGGCTGGGAGACAGGAAGCAAAGAGTAGGAGTAAACGGACCCTTTTCACAATGGCAGGCTCAGTGGGGTACCACAAGGCTCAGTACTGGGACACCAGCTATTTACGATATATATTAATGATTTGGACGAGGGAATTGAATGCAATATCTCCAAGTTTGCGGATGACACAAAGCTGGGGGGCAGTGTTAGCTGTGTGGAGAATGCTAGGAGGCTGCAAGGTGACTTGGATAGGCTGGGTGAGTGGGCAAATGCATGGCAGATGCAGTATAATGTGGATAAATGTGAGGTTATCCACTTTGGTGGCAAAAACAGGAAAGTAGATTATTATCTGAATGGTGACCGATTAGGAAAGGGGGAGATGCAACGAGACCTGGGTGTCATGGTACACCAGTCATTAAAAGTAGGCATGCAGGTGCAGCATTCAGTGAAGAAGGCAAATGGTATGTTAGCATTCATAGCAAAGGATTTGAGTATAGGAGCAGGGAGGTTCTACTGCAGTTGTACAGGGTCTTGGTGAGACCACACCTGGAGTATTGCGTACAGTTTTGGTCTCCTAATCTGAGGAAGGACATTCTTGCCATAGAGGGAGTACAGAGAAGGATCACCAGATTGATTCCTGGGATGTCAGGACTTTCATATGAAGAAAGACTGGATAGACTTGGTTTGCACTTGCTAGAATTTAGAAGATTGAGGGGGGATCTTATAGAAACTTACAAAATTCTTCAGGGGTTGGACAGGCTAGATGCAGGAAGATTGTTCCCGATGTTGGGGAAGTCCAGAACAAGGGGTCACAGTTTAAGGATAAGGGGGAAATCTTTTAGGACCGAGATGAGGAAAACATTTTCCACACAGAGAGTGGTGAATCTCTGGAATTCTCTGCCACAGAAGGTAGTTGAGGCCAGTTCATTGGCTATATTTAAGAGGGAGTTAGATGTGGCCCTTGCGGCTAAAGGGATCAGGGGGTATGGAGAGAAGGCAGGTACAGGATACTGAGTTGGATGATCAGCCATGATCATATTGAATGGCGGTGCAGGCTCGAAGGGCCCAATGGCCTACTCCTGCATCTATTTTCTATGTTTCTATGTTTCCTGATTACCATTTACCATTGTGTGGAAACAATGAACTGCAGATGCTGGTTTACAATGAAGGAGACAAAATGCTGCAGTAACTCAACGGGTCAGGCAGCATCTCTGGAGAACATGAATAGATTTTAGGTCTGGACACTTCTTCAGACTGCAGGTTCTTCAGTCAGAAGACAGGACCCAACTGACAAGACATCACCTATCCATGTTCTCCAGGGATGCTCTCTGACCTGCCACATAAATCTGTGGAGGCCAATGTAGTGGATATTTTTAAGGCAGAGATAGATTCTTGATTAGTACAGGTGTCAGTGGTTATGGGGAGAAGGCAGGAGAATGGCGTTTGGAGGGAGAGATAGATGGAATTCTCTGCCACAGAAGGTAGTTGAGGCCAGTTCATTGGCTATATTTAAGAGAGAATTAGATGTGGCCCTTGTGGCAAAAGGGATCAGGGAGTATGGAGAGAAGGCAGGTACAGGATACTGAGTTGGATGAATGGCCTACTCCTGCACCTATTTTTTATGTTTCTATCAGGCATGATTGAATAGCAGAGTAGACTTGATGGGCCGAATGGCCTAATTCTACTCCTATCACTTAAGACCTTATGAGTTACTCCAGCAATTTGTGTCCTGCTATTTACCATCCTCTGTCAACTGATGAGTTCACCAGGATATTTCAGTCTCACCACAGCCTTGCCTGAAACCTGTTACCGCGTAACGCGTTACCTTATGAATGGGAGCCCATTTCAGCCCATGACAGCTCACAGAGTAATCCTATTCTCTACTAATTCTCCTTACGTTCCCATCAAATGACCCCATGATTCTACCAATCACTGACCCAACCAGAGGAACAGTTATAGTGACCAACTTACCTACAAACGTCTTTGGGATGTGGGAGGAAAGTGGAGCGCGCGGTGGAAACCCAAGCCATCACGGGGAGAATGTGTAAACTTCACACAGAGAGTGCCGTACATTAGGATTGACCTGGGTCGCCGGAGCTGAGAGACAGCGGCTCCACTAACTGCACCAGCATTCTGCCTCGTGGATCAAAGTGTTGGATTCATGAGGTCAGGTGAGTATGTCTGTTCTTGACATCAAGGTAGCATTTCACTAGGAGATGTATCAAGGAACTTGAGTACAGTTGACGCCAATGGACATCAAAGGGACAACACACGAATGTTGGAGTCATACCTTGAACTAAAGAAGAAGGGTGTGGTTGTCAAAGATCTAATCCCACCCCTAGGACTTCACTGCAGGAGTTCCTTGGGGAATATCTCTCCATGTCCTGCTGCTTCATCAATGACCTTCCTTTCATTCTGTGGTCAGTGGTGGCGATGAGTCACTGTTCAATTCTACTCATAATCCTACAGAATATACCTGAAAGCATCAACATTAACATGCACTTTGGAGGCATAAATACCCATTCTCATCCAGAAAGAATCTAACTACCTTCCCCTGACATTCAATGTCAGTGGATACTGACCTTCCCTTCCATAGAAGGTATCTATAGGAGGTACTATCTCAAAAAAGGCAGCCAGCATTATTAAAGTCCCACACCACCCTGGTCACACTCTCCCTTCACTCCTGCTATTGGGAAGAAAGGTACAGGAGTCAGAAAGCTTAACGTCCAGGTTCAGGAGCCGCTTCTCTCCAACAATCATTAGACTCTTCGACACTACGAACTCCAACTCAACTCTGAGCTTGGAACTGTGGTTTAGCTTAGGCATACAGCGCTGAAAGAGGCCCTTCGGCCAACTGAGTCCAGCTATCCCGGTACACTAGCTCTATCCTACATAATAGGAACAATTTACATGTGTACCAAAGCCAATTAACCTACAAACCTGTACATCTTTGGAGTGTGGGAAGAAACTGGAGCACCCGGAGAAAACCCACGCAGGTCAGGGTGAGAATGTACAAACTCTGTACAGACAGCACCCATAGTCAGGATTGAACCCAGGTCTCCGGCGCTGTAAGGCAGTCCCTTATCTCTACCGCCCCTGCAACACCGTGCCTCCCCATTTTGCACTTGGGACTTGGGGCAAAAACTGTTTTGTAGTTATTTGTACTATATTGGGGATTTTTACCGTTGCCTAGTGAAATATTTCAAAAAAAGTATCCGGGTTGATTATCCTTTATTATATTGAGGTTTGTGTTTTTTTTTTCTTTTTTTTTTGCTGCTGGAACTGCTGCTGCTCCAAGGTAAGAATGGAATTGTCCTCCGTTTTGCTACCTAACTTCTTCTTTTCATGTCCATCTTGTGTACAACGCATGTTTAGTATGCTCGCTGGAGCATCGTCCGCAGCCTGAAAAGGACGCAAACTTCCGGCGCGACAATCAGGAAGTTTTTCCTGAAGTCTATTATTACCTCCTTCGTCTTTGAGGTTGTTTGAGGAGCAGGCTTATTTTCTTCGCACCACACTGTCAGCTGCTCCAACCTCATCCCGGTAGGCGTACCCCATCAGTTGTTGCAATGGGTGATGGTGGTAGCAGAATTAGCTCAGAATGCTTCCAGTTTCCAGCCCCACAACGTGGACGCTTCTGCTATGGGGCCTTTGGTACCTATGACAATGAAACAATTGACTCTCAACATTACCATCGACTGCCTGAACAGAGGTCAGCAACCTTGTTCCGTATAGGGGCCGTCAGCGGAGAGACTATCGCCATAGTTAATAAATGGAGGTCATAATTTCAGACTCTCTGGCTTCGACCCGTCTATTTCATGCCCAGGTTCCCAAGTCCCCCCAGCACCAGTTCATAGTCACTGCCCCCGCACGTAGCTCCCCCGGCTATAAACAGTGCACTGGAGAGCTGTGGCCAGCATTCTGTGAGCGTACGCAAACTGGGGGGGTCAAAGGGGGGGTTTGTGAGATAGGAACAATTTACATTGTACCGCCACCTACAAACTAATCTTTGGAGTAGAAGAAATGGACGGAAGTCCTCGCAGAAAATAAAATACAGCCACCCATGTGGGATTGAACCCAGGTTTCCGGTGCTTAAGGGGCATCTCAGATGCAACACCGCCTCCCCTGGGCTGCACTTGGGAGGTGTTTTGCTTTTTTGACCCCTGATCTAGAGGGGTCACCATCAGTTAGACCTACAGTGACATCCCAAAGTCTTTCTATCATCCACCAAGCAGAAGCTGGAAGCATGACGGAACAAACTCCACTTGCCTGGATGAGATATTGCACTCCAATTAGGACAAGACAGTCCCCTTGATTGGAGTTTTTGGTCCCTTGACAATAGACATTCATTTCCTCCATCGACTGCCCGAGCAGATTGTTCCGGGGGGCCGTCAGTGGTAGACTATCGCCATACCAAAAATGGGGGTCATAAAGACTACACAGCAGTTACCCTTCCTTGCACTGGCCCCATATCTCGTATAAACCGCACTGATAGCCGTGAGCGGGATAGGGAGGGTTTTTGAGTCCTTTAAGCTAATCATTCTAGAAGGAAGTCCTCAGAAAATAAAATACGCCTGTGGGCCGGACGATTTTGGGTTACGGGCCAGATCCGGCCCGTGGGCTGTAGGTTGCTGACCCCTGATCTAGAGGGGTCACCATCAGTTAGACCTACAGTGACATCCCAAAGTCTTTCCATCATCCACCAAGCAGAAGCTGGAAGCATGATGGAACAAACTCCACTTGCCTGGATGAGATATTGCACTCCAATTAGGACAAGACAGTCCCCTTGATTGGAGTTTGGTCCCTTGCCCTAGACATTCATTTCCTCCATTGCCAGCAGATTTGGGCTGCAGTATATACCAAATGGGGGTAAAATACACAGCAGTTACTGGCCATAGTTGCTCTGATAGTGCATACCAAGTCCTTTAACACTGGGAAGGAGAAGGACGGGAAGGTGTCAGGAGTTATGGGGAGAAGGGAAAAAATGGGTTTGAGAGGGAAAGATAGATCAGCTAGGATTGAATGGCGGAGTATTCTGACTAGGCCGCCTGTACGGAGTTTGTACGTTCTCCCCGTGATCTGCGTGGGTTTTCTCCGGGAACTTTGGTTGCTTCCCACATTCCAAAGACGTCCTGTTTGTAGGTTAATTGGCTTGGTATAAGTGTAAATTGTCCCTGGTATGTGATGATGTGCGGGAATCGTTGGTGTCGACTCGGTGGGCCAAAGGGCCTGTTTCAGCGCTGTATCTCCAAACTAAACTAAACTAAACAAAAAGCCCAGAGTGCACGATGGACATCAATGACATCGCCAGGCCAGGCCGACCCTGCAACTCCGACCCCTGCAACTCCGACCCATAACTTATGAACCTTTGACAGCAGCGGGATGGGAGGCGGCCTGCAGCGGCACAGAGCGGTGATGGAAGACAACGGACACATCGCTCGGCCAGGCCGACCCATTCAATTCCACCAGGACAGCGGCCCTTTACAGCCAAGCTGAGACTCTCATGTTAGTTTATTTAAAGTAACACGTAGATCTGCCCAAGAACTACCCGGAAAAGAAAACACTGCTGGCATTGCATGTGCTCACTAGAGCCGGCTGGAAGAGT
Source organism: Leucoraja erinaceus (assembly GCF_028641065.1). Taxonomy (NCBI): domain Eukaryota; kingdom Metazoa; phylum Chordata; class Chondrichthyes; order Rajiformes; family Rajidae; genus Leucoraja; species Leucoraja erinaceus. The sequence continues at coordinate 16,646,550 of NC_073401.1, forward strand.
CCACAAAACACCATCTGCCCCTCATATTCTTCATGTCGTGGTTTTGTAGCACGGATCTCTTTAACAATTCAGTTGCAGTCATTATGGCAGCCAAGATTCATATTTATCCTATAAAAGCAGTGGGTTGTTAATTGATATTTTCTGCAGTAATTACACTCAGTTCTGCTTAGCACACAGCGCAGCAGATGTCAATATTCCACTCCTGTTACTGAGAAAAGTGTCCTAATGCAGTCACTACAACAGCTCAGTGGCTCGAATCCATAGGGTTCAGTGACCTCCTCTACAACAAAGACAGTGAAAATCTCCCCTCCTTATCTGATACCTTTAGTTTCCTTTTAGGTTTAACTTTTATTATTGTCACGTGTACCATTGTACGCTGAAGTGCTTTGTTTTGCATGGTCTCCAAACAGAGCAGATAATGCTACACATCTCTAGAGAAATACAGTGCGGAAACAGCAACTCTTACCAACTTCTACAGATGCACCATAAAAAGGCATGCTGTCGGGTTGCACCACAGCTTGGTCTGGGTACAGCTCTGCCCAGGACCACAAGCAATTGTTGGGAGTTGTGGGTCTAGCCCAGTCCGCCACACAGACTAGACTCCCCACCATCAACTCCATCTACACTTCACGTTGCCTTGTGCAAGCAGCCAACATAATCAAGGACCTTTTTTCACCCCAGTCATTCCCACTTCACCGCTCTCTCATTAACGTATAAGACACGTACCAGCAGATTGAGAAACAGCTTCTTCCCTGCTGTTAACAGGTTACCGAATGGTTATCCCATAAGTTAGGGTGTAGTCCCGATCTTCCAACCTACCTCATTCCGGATGTTGGACTTTTCTCTGTAACTGTAACACTGTATTCTGCACTCTGATATTTTTCTCTTTGCACTACCCGTTTTACTTGTATATGTCTTGATTGTACTCATGTATAGTGTGATTCGTGGAAAGAGGGTACTGCAGATGCTGATTTACAAAAAAGAACACAAAGTGTTGGAGTAGCTCAGTGGGTCAGGCAGCATCTCGGGATAGGTGATACTTTGGGTTGGGACCATTCTTCAGACTGATGTTTCGGGTCGAGAACGATCCCGCCTCAAAACGTCACCTATCCATGTTTTCCAGAAATGTGCCTGATCTGCTGAGTTACTCCAGCACTGTGTCCTTTATGGTATGATTGGCTGGATATTATGCAAACAAAAGCTTTTCACTCTAGCTCAGTACATGAGACAATAATAAACCAGTATCAATGTAGATAACACTCATTATAACAGACCATGGGGGGGGGAATGGTATCCATTATTGCTGATTGTCCGTTTATAACTGAGTAAGGGGAATAAATATGTACTGTATTGGAAAAACAACCAATAAACAAGCCGCGCAATAAACTGAACAGGTAAACACAGACTGGGACAAGGTTCGTTCCAACCAGTTAGTGGTCACTCCGTGAAGCAACTAACTCGTTCCTTTATTCCTGATACGAATGGACACCTTGGATACAACAGATCATGTCTGCTATAATTAAAATCCGTTATAAAGAGGTCTGTAATAATGAGGGTAGACTTCTTCCTAGCTGTTATCAGGCAACTGAATCATCCCATCAACAACTAGAGAGCGGTCCTGAACTGCCACCTACCTCATTGGAGACCCTCGATCTATCTTTAATTCAACTTTCCTGGACTTTATCTTGCACTAAACGTTATTCCTCTTATTATGCATCTGCACACTGTGGATGGCTCGATTTTAATCGTGCATAGTCTTTCCACTGAATGGATAGCATGCAACAAAACTTTTCACTACACCTCGCCACACGCAACAATAAGGCAAGTTAAACCAGACTAAACCAACGTCAATACCAATCATGTATAGTCTTTCCACTGACTGGATAGCATCAAAAGCTTTGCGCTGCACCTCGGTACATGTAACAATAAACAAAGCTAAACTAAACCAAACCAATATCAATCCCAATACTCTTGCAAAGTCGGTGATGCTAATGGCTGTGGCTAAGGTTGTACGGGATGGGTTCCTGTAATATATTTTATGAAAGATCTTTAATGTGTTAGGCCAGGATTCACACGTGCATTGCCTGCTGCCCTCTAACATCTCAACGTTGAAACATAAACCTGAGATGGGTGTGAGGGAGAGCTGGCCCTTCCTGTTTTTGTGCCTTTGAAGTGCGGTAATGAGGCAGAGGCTGAAGCAGACAGCAGGAGGTCATCTGTTGGGTTTGTTCTTCCATTGATGGCCCGGTGTGGCCGGCTCCCGTCTCTTTCTAATTATTGCAAGCACTTCTTGATGTTGGTGGTGGGGGGTTATGACTCAAAGAAAGGTCAGCACTGAGCTCAATAACCGTAACGGCAAACAACGATGAAAACAGATTAATTTTGTCCTGATTTAATAAATCTGAAAGATCCAACAGGATAAATGAAAGTTAACAATATTTTAACTCAAGCACGAGTTTCTAAATAAATCACTTCAATAGCTAAAGACTAACCCGTAGATTATTTGTTGCAATATTCTAACTTTGCCATTGTTCATTTGCAATTCATAGGCAAAGTTATTATTCATAATTCATCAGACATCTCTGGCAAGTGGGAGGCTTTTAAACATGAGGTGGCAGGAGTTTGTGAGAAGCGTGTTCTTGTTAGAGTGAAGGGCAAGGCTGGGAGGTGTACGGAGCTCTGGATGAGAAGAGATACTGAAGCTCTGGTCATGAAGAAGAAGTATGCCTATGTTAGGGATAGGCGGCAGTGACCGAGTGGTTCCCTTGAGGAATATAGAGGGTGTTGCAGTACACTTAAGAGGGAAATCAGGTGCACAAAAAGAAGACATGAGATAGGTTTACCAGATTGTTACAACATTGGACAGGGACATGGATAGGAAAGGTTTGGAGGGATATGGGCCAGGGACCTGGAAGTGAAACTACGCCAGTGGCGGCACAGTGGCGCAGTGGTAGACTTGCTGCCTCACAATGCCAGAAAACTAGGTTCGATCCTGACTACGGGTGCTGTAGGTATGGTTGTACGTTCCGCCTGTGAATGCGTGGGTTTTCTTCAGATGCTCTGGTATCCTCCCACATTCCAAAGAGGCAGGTTTGTAGGTTAATTAGCTTCAATAAATTGTCCCTAGTGTGTAGGATAAAACTAGTGTACAGGTGATGGCTGGTCAGCATGGACTCGATGGGACGAAGGGACGTTTCATGCTGTGTGTCTCTAAAACTAAGATTAAAACTAAAGGCAACTTGGTCAGCATAAAATATTTGGGCCTGTTTCCATTTCCATCATCCCTATGACTCTAAATGGGAAGTATATTCATCTGGGGAATTCTTTCTGAAAGTGCATTTTTTTCCAAATAAGCCAATTAATTAATTCAAGTAGTTAACCTGGAACATAGAACATTGAAACAGAACAGCACCAGAGCAGGCCATTTAGCCCAGTGTCTGAGCACAACATGATGCAAGGGCCATCACATATCTACCTGCATAAAAGTTATCGTACTTCTTTTGACATTAGACTTCCCCGCCTTCTCATAAACATTTTAAGGTTCTTTTTCACTTCAAACAGACTTCAAAACGCAATAACATTCGTAATCAAGTAGTAAAATCTTTATTTCGCTTTGCGAGCGTGGCAGTAAACGCTTACAGTATGTAATATACAAACTATAGGTTCATTCTATCCCCACACACAGAGGTAATGTTCAATCAGACATGTTTATACCCCAATAATCTGCAATTCAGCAATATTTTAACTTACAGAGCATTGTACAGCCTCTTGCTTGTTAAGATTGACAGGTTCTTCAGAGAGAGGAAAGGTTAGCAGATTTTTTTTTGCAGATTCAAGCACTCTTGTTTTTTTACCTTGTTGATCTATTGTTTGTACATTGCAGTCAGTCAAGCAGAGGGAAAGAACCGTTGTCTGAACATTCTTCTGATGTTTATATCATGAAGAAAAACATTCATGAGGTTGTGCTGTTATCTCACTAGTGGTATGGAGAAATGGCGAAAACATCTTTGTTAGCTTTGCTAGTGTTATAGGAGAAAGGTGAAGGTGTTTCTTTATTGCTTCTAATTCTACAGCTGAATCCATTTTGTAACTTTTAAATCTTTAAACTTTCTCACACAGTGCAAAATTTTGATATGATCCCTCCAGCTCACTATTAATCCTGAAATAGTTCAAGCCACATTGGTCTCGACAAATGCGGAGTGTTTTTTAATTAAGCAATATTATCAAAGGGCTGAGCGTTAAATAAAATACTCATTGGCACATAATCCAAAATGCTCACAGCACTTATCCTGAGCGCTTCATGTGTGCAGGGCAGGGGGAAGGGGGATGAATATCATTTTTAATTGCTCCAGCTACAAGATATATTCAGTCCTAGTTAGTCTCAGTTCTTTATCTTCCTGTAACTAAGTGTAGTTTTGAATTGAAGCAACAAAAGATGGTGTCAGGATCAAGACTTTATTTCGGGTGGTACCAGCTCAATTTTTCCCCAGCACAGTACGAATGTATTTTTGGGTGACTTAAAATGTATATAGCTCTTTCTAAGCTTCCCCCAGTCTAGTTCAGTCAATAAAATACTGATTCAAGCACTTGAGCAACTAAACTTTATTTTGGATAACACAACAACAAATTCCCCTATACGATACCTAACCACGTGGGTTCGATCCGTGTATCTGCTTGGCCAAGCCCTCTAGCCTCATGCAATCAGAGACACTCCAGAAGGTCACGCAGTCCCAAGCGCTCTTCCAGAAGATCGATAAAGGACCTTGTGGGGGGCTGCCTTTTATAGGTCCCCGAACCTTGAGGGGCCGAACCACATGGGGATGGTCTCTTTATAATCCAATCAAACATATTGATTATAACAGTACATAATTGACAATTCCCCAGCCCAATAACATAATCTTAAATACATTGTATTCAAAAGAAGCTTCTAGAAGGAAGCCAATACACATGAATAGTGCAACATGTGCCCTGGGATTCAAACAGTTCCTCCAAGGCTCAACATTTCAACCAATCAACAATTAACAGAATAACCATCTCGCAACATTATTTATACTATGTACACTTAGTTTGCATTGATCCAATCAGTTCTATGCATTCCACACTTCATTGTAATAACTCTGCAGATGTCCCAAGTCCCATTCTTTCTCTGAAACATTGATCTGGGCCACAGACTTGTTGGCACCATTCAGCAGCTTGTCTCAGTTCTGCAGAGGCACATTAACTTGACCAAGATGGCCTAGCAGTGCATAAGCCCATTAAACTTTAATGCCATGGCTGCGCCAATTTAGCCAGGATTAACAAAAGCATTGATGTACAGGATGGATCATGCATCCAAGTCCATAGCTCCCAGAAAGTGGCAGCACAAATGACATGTTCCTTGCATCATATTCATCACAGACAGGGCAGCACGGTGGCACAGAGGTAGAGCTGCTGCCTTACAGCACCTGAGACCCGGGTTTGATCCTGACTACGGGTGCTGTCTCAGTGTGGAGTTTGTACATTCTCCCCGTGGTCGTGTGGGTTTCCCCCAGGTGCTCCAGTTTCCTCCCACACTCCAAGGACGTACAGGTTTGCAGATTAATTTGCTATGGTTAAAACTTGTAAATCATCCCTCGTGTGTAGTACAGGGTGATCGCTGGTTGGCACGAACCCAGTGGGCCGAAGGGCCTGCTTCCGCACTGTATCACCAAACTAAACTAAACTAAACCAAACTAAACTAGATAAAACGATAGGTGCTCCAGTTTCCTCCCACACCCCAAAGACATGTGGGTTTATCAGCTAATTGGCCTCTGTGAATTGCCCCTAGTGTGTAGGGAGTGGATGGGAAAAGTGGGATAACAGAGGACTGGTATGAACGGGTGATCGATGATCGGTGTGGACTCAGTGGGCCAGAGGGCCTGTTTTCATGCTGTATATTTTAATCAATCACAGTCTGAAGATGCTCTGCAAAGCCCACCCTGGCTCGAGTGAAGAGCATTGTTTTGGAAGGCAGCCCAACAGCCACAGGCATACACTGATATATGAGTGATATGAGCTCTCTGTTAGGGTTGTTGGAGGATAACTTTAAACTGGTGCATCTTCATAGTAAAGTCACATCATTGATCTGTGCTTGAATTAAAAATTCTAAAAGGTATGCTATTAATCCCACTCTTTCCAATTTATCAATGGACTCTGCGTCGTTTATTTCAATGCCTTGATAGATGAACGCAGTTAAAATTGCCAATAGGACAATACTATGCACAATTTTTTAGTGGGTTCCACAAACAACAGCAGGAACTCACGCAGATGTGATCAGCATTTTCTTTTAAAATTGATTGAGCTGAATACCACAGTGAGTGTACATTGGGATGAATGCCATTGACCAGAATGAGCTTCAGTAACCACTTAAAGCCCTGTCCCACTGTACAAGTTCATTCAAAGATTTCTCCCGAGTTTGCCCTGATTCGAACTCGGAGATTTACGGTAGTGGCTGCATGCCATGCATTTGCCCACTCACCCAGCCTATCCAAGTCACCTTGCAGCCTCCTAGCAACCTCCTCACAGCCAGTGCCGGATCTAGATGAAGAGAGGCCCTAAGCTGTTCCACTTGTGAGGCCCCCAACGACCGGACAGCCATGGCGGCCAAATCTCCCACAATTCAAAGCGAGGGAGAAAGTGCCCAGCGCCGACCAGTTGCCGTTGCAGTGCGCATGCGCAGGGCGGCCGATGATGTGCTGGCCGTGGTTGTGCGCATGTGCAAGGCGGCCTGCCGTGCCGGCGGATGAGGAGCGAGCGGAGCCCGGCGGCCCGGACACGGATAGCGGGGGGGAGATGGAGAGAGAGAGATAGAGAGGGGGGCCGCCCAGAGTTGAACGGTAGGTGTTCTGCCTTGGCCGGAGGCCCCCCTAGACCTCGAGGCCCATCAATTTTTTCGGGGGGGGCCCTAGAAAGTGGGGGCCCTAAGCTATAGCTTGTGTAGCTTATACGTAAATCCGGCACTGCTCACAGCTAACACTGCCCCCCAGCTTCGTGTCATCCGCAAACTTGGAGATGTTGCATTCAATTCCCTCGTCCAAATCATTAATATATTATGAACAACTAATGGTGAACAGAATGGTATACCAGAACCAAACACAGTCAGTCAATGAAAAAATATATACAAATCCAGAATCAACAAATGTATCCCCTGGGTTGGCAACATTTACCTCCTGTGGGTACATTTACCCCAGGTTGGGAACCTTTGGTTTAGGGGGATATGTAAGAAGGAACTGCAGATGCTAGTTTAAACCGTAGACACAAAAAGCTGTAGTAACTCAGCGGGTCAGAGATTTGTGTCTACCAAAGGTTTAGAAGGATGTGGGCCAAACGTGGGCAAGTGCGACCAATTTAGATGGGGCATCTTGGTCAGGATGGACGAGCTGGGTCGAATGCGCTGTATGACTCTGATTCTCCCACCTGTAATTTAGTAAAGTGTTACAGAGTCTTCCTCAAAAGTATTAATAAACATATAGAACATAGAACAGTACAGCACAGGAACAGGCCCTTCGGCCCACAATGTTTGTGCTGAACATGATGCTTAGGCAAACTAATCTCCTCTGCCTGCTCGTGATCCATATCCCTCCATTCCCTACACATCCATCCATATGCCTATCTAAAAGTTTGCTAAACACTACTATTATATCTGCCTTCACCACTACCCCAGGCAGCGTGAACCAGGCCCCCGCCAAAAATAGTCGCCTGCACATCTCCTTTAAACGTGGTCCCTCTCACCTTAAAGCTATGGCCTCTAGATGTTGAGTGTAAACATAATAAGTACCAATGTCGATTTATATTTTTAACATGTCTTCTATGCCAGTGCGATCAGCTCAGACAGAATGCTGAAGAGAGGAGCCTCTGGTCAATGAGTGAGTTGGGAATCTGAGATGACAAGCCAGAATAATGATGGGAGGGTGTCCGAATAGAACAGTCCCGTTCCAGATCAATCCCATGATGCAGGTGAATGTTAAAGCTCCAAACACAGCTGGTGAAGAAGAGAACGGTTCTTGTAAAATCCTGATCAATATTCTCTCTTTTGCCCATAGCTGAAAAACCACAGAAACCTGCCAAGCTTCCTGCTTTCGGTGGAAGCTAGCTAGATGTGTAATGGCTACAACATCCGTTTGCATAAGAGTTACTGGAATTGTAAATGTGTTGGAAGCACTCAGAGGTTTCCAAGGGGGAGGGTGAAGAGAGACAAAAATGAAACAGACAGATGCAGGGGGAGGGAGAGGGAGTGAGAGAGACCCAGAGAGAGAGAGAGAGAGAGAAGAGACAGACAGGGAGAGAGACAGGGAGAGAGAGAGAGAGAGTGGGAGACAGACAGACAGACAGACAGAGAGAGAGAGAGAGAGCAGAGACAGAGAGAGAGAGAGAGACAGAGAGAGACGGAGAGAGATAGAGAGAGAGGGAGAGAGAGATAGAGACAGTGGGAGACAGAGGGAGAGAGAGGGAGAGAGAGGGAGATAGAGAGGCAGGGAGATAGAGCTTTCTCCACCCTACTCCAATCAGCCTGAAGGATTCCGATCCAAAATCTTGCTTATCTGTGTCCTCCCCAGATACTGCCTCAACCCCCAAGATACTCCAGCACTTTGTGTATTTATTTGTAAGCTAGTACCTGCATTTCATTGTGTCTGCACATTTTGTTTGTTTGAATTCTGACTCTTTTCCAGTATGAGAGCGAGGGAGAGAGAGAAAGAGAGAGGCAGAAAGAGGGAGAGAGAGAAAGAGAGAAAGCCATAGAAAGGGATGAAGAGACGGTGGTTTAGAAGTACAGAGAGAAGAGAGAAGCACAGAGGGACATGCTATTCCTGACATGAAAAGACACAAAATACTGGAGTAACTCAGCGTGTCGGGCAGCATTGCTTAAGAACATGGACAAGCTATGTTTTGGGCTGGGACTCTTCATGACATGAAATGGATCGGGATTCATTGTTGCAAAGGGACGATTGTAATGTGGTACAGAGCATCTATTCTCTCAAATAGACATAAAAGACCTCATGGGATATTTCATTAAAAAGCAGGGGAGTTACCCCAGTGGTCATCCCAATATGTAATCTCACACTCAACATTATGTGGCTAAGATTCTGGTTGCCCATTATATTAAGCTGGACAGGGTGCAGAAGAGATTCACCAGGATGTTACCAGGGCTTGTGAGTTTGAGCTATAGGGAGAGATTGGACAGATGGGCCTTTTTTCTATAGAGTGTAGACTACTAAGAGGTGACCTTATTGATGTGTTCTAGACCTTGAGGGGCATGGATGAAATGAACGCTCACACTCTTTTCCCCCAGAGTAGAGGGTTCTAAAACTAGAGAGCATAGGCTTAAGGTGAGATGGGAGAGATTTAAGAGAGATCTCAGAGGCAATGTTCTTACTCAGAGGGTAGTGCGTATCTGGAATGAGCTGCCAGAGGAAGCTATAGAAGCGGATACAACTACAGGTATGACTTTTAAAAGACACATGTATGGAAAGAAATGTTACAAGCACTAGAGGCCTATTGCAGGCAAACGGGACTAGCCCAATAAACAAGGTGGGTTGAAGGGTCTGTTTGCCTGCTGCATAACCCTAGGTCTCTCTGCCTCCATGCTGTCGCCATCTATTATGTTGTGGTTTGTTCTTTCCTGTTTGCTCATTGATTTGCTTGTAAAATAAAACATCCTCGTGATTTATACGTGGCCTTAACCATCTACAGTATTCATCAGTCTGCCTTTGGTAAGTCACTGTCAACAAGTACAACTTCTACATCAATGTTAATTTATTGTCACATGTACCTGAAATTATTCTTGTGTCTTTTATGTATCTAACGATAGATACATAAGCATTGTCACCCAAGGACAAGAGTGCTACGATTGTACTGTAGATATAATGGAGGCAAAACACAACAGTCACCACATTTCTGGTGCCAACGTATATCCCTCAAGTTACAAAGTTTCTTTAAAACGTAGTCTTGTTTTGGCCATAAAGGCCCGTGGTCCTGGTGGCAGCACTGGGTCAGAGTTGCAGGGGTCGGCCTGGCCGTGGCAACTCTGTCAGTGTCTTCCACCACCGCCCCGTCCCGCTAAAGACCACGATCGATCCGTGGACTAAGGCGACCTCTGTGGGGCGCTCGACCCACTAGATCCCCAGGCTGCAGCAGGGCCTCCAACTCTTAGAGATGTCTGCAGCATCAACTTCACTTAGTAAAGTATTCCATAGTTGTAGTCGGAAGTGTCTGGACAAGTTCCCCTACCCAATACGTTGCCTTGCCATGTCCTGCGCAGGTTCCTGCCAGACACACTGAGCTCCTCCACAACTTTGTGTTCTGTGCATCTGCAGTTCCTTGTGTCTTGCTGTTGAAGTCACCCCTTCATTCGATCGCAGCACTAGACACTGGGCAAAGGTAGTAATCAGTGTCTGTAAAGAATGAATGGTCTTTGTATGAGCAAGACCAATTGTACTGAACCTTAGTTTAGTTTAGTTTACTATTGATACGTGTACCGAGGTACAGAGAAAAGCTTTTTGTTGAGTGCTATCTTGTCAAAGAAAGGACTATACAGGATTACAATCAAGCCGTCCACAATGTACAGAAACAGGGTAACGGGTACAACATTTGGTGCATGATAAAGTCTGAGTAAAGATGGTTCAAAGGTCTCCAATGAGGTAGATAGGAGGTCAGGTTCTGCATCCTAGCTAGTGAGAGGGCAGTTCAGTTCCTGATAACAGCTGGGAAGAAATGGTCCCTGAATCTGGAGGTTTGCGTTTTCACCTTCTGTACCTCTTGTTTGATGAAAGAGGGGAGAAGTGGAAGTAACCGGGGTGAGACTGGTCTTCGATTATGCTGGTGGCCTTGCCGAGGCAATGCGAAGTGTGGATGGAGTCAATGAAAGCTGAAACTTCACACATTCCTTCTCTCCAGAGATGCTGCTGAATTACTCCAGCATTTTGTGTCTACCCAGTTGGCTTACATAGAAACATAGAAACATAGAAATTAGGTACAGGAGTAGGCCATTCGGCCCTTCGAGCCTGCACCGCCATTCAATATGATCATGGCTGATCATCCAACTCAGTATCCCGTACCTGCCTTCTCTCCATACCCCCTGATCCCCTTAGCCACAAGGGCCACATCTAACTCCCTCTTAAATATAGCCAATGAACTGGCCTCAACTACTCTCTGTGGCAGAGAGTTCCAGAGATTCACCAATCTCTGTGTGAAAAAAGTTCTTCTCATCTCAGTTTTAAAGGATTTCCCCCTTATCCTTAAGCTGTGACCCCTTGTCCTGGACTTCCCTAACATCGGGAACAATCTTCCTGCATCTAGCCTGTCCAACCCCTTAAGAATTTTGTAAGTTACATGATGGTCTATAGATGATGGTCTATGGTGATTATTCCAAAACAAATAAATATCTCGAGCTTACCCAAAATGTTGCATTCATATCTGTTTCCTAACCCACCTGGCCAGCCCACAGACCAACTCTCTCTTATTCTAGGTTTTATCTTTTGCCCTGTTCCTAGGTCCACACAGCAATTCACTTCTCAACGCACGATTCAGACTTTCTATTAGATTTCTGAATTAGGTGTATAAATAAACAGAAAGCAACGAGGCAGAAATCTGTCACTTTATTTTTCCAGACTTCCAATAAAAGTGAGATGTTTTATGAAGATCTAACGAGAAGTGCATCCTCGCTGTTGAAAAATCCCTGAAACTTGTCAGAAATTCCACACCATTGTGAAGCAAAACCCTTGAGAGCAGGTGAACACAAAACAATAATTGCATTCGCGTTATGTAAAAGGTGGCTAGTGTTGGCTTGCAATGTACTTTTATTTCTATTTTTATCCTTGCGAGGCCAATGTATGAGAACAGGAACAGAAAGTTTCTGTGAAAGTGTACAACAGAAAGCCAGACCGTCTAAGATGTCCTTTGTCCTCGGCTAGCCAACGCTTCCCAAATGTAGACATGGCTTATTCTCCAATGCCACTGGCTTTACATTTTTGACGGAGCCTTTTCAGGGCTCACAAACACTGAACGGAACATGCTTTCACCCAGTGCTTTTGCCCGACCTTGTGTTGCTATACAGTCTCTCTCGCTTCTTCCTGGCGGTGGCTCATCAGAAATCACTCCTACACATTTCTGTGCATCTGAATCAAACTTCTGTGTTTACGTTGCTACAGCATCAAATTAACGGAAATAAATATTTAGGTTTAGGGAAGCATGGTGGCGCAAAGGTAGAGCTGCTGCCTCACAGCGGTAGAGACCTGCGTTCGACCCTCACCTCGGTGCTGTCTGTGTGGATTTTCACCCATTTCACTCCTGCCATCGGGAAGAAGATAGAAACATAGAAAATAGATGTAGTAGTAGGCCATTCGGTCCTTCGAGCCAGCATCGCCACACAATATGATCATAGGTGATCATCCAAATTCAGTACTCTGTTTCTGCTTTTTCCCCCCATAGCCCTTGATCCCCTTAGCCCTAAGAGCTAAATCTAACTTTCTCTTGAAAACATCCAGTAAATTGGCCTCTACTGCCTTCTGTGGCAGAGAATTCCACACTCTCTGGGTGAAAAAGTTTTTCCTCATATCAGTCCTAAAAGGCTAACCTCTTATTCTTAAACTATGAACACTGGTACTGGACTCTCCAACATTTTTCCAGCATCGAGCCAGTCCAATCCTTTAAGGATTTTATATGTTTCTATAAGATATAGGGGCCTGAAAACTGTAGGCGGGTTGTTATGTGTGTTTACAGAGGTCTATGATTCTCCTGCTGCAATTAAGAATTTCATTGTTTCGCTTTGGGACATATGACGCTCTGGTCTCTTGGAATTTCCATGTTCTCCCTGTGACCACGTGGGTTTCCCCCGGGTGCCCTGGCTTCCTCCCACATCCCAAAGTCGTGCAGGTTTGTAAGTTTGAATTGTAAACTGCCACTGTCGTGAAGAGAATAGGTGAGGAAGTGGGATAACATGGAACTAGTGTGAACGGGTGATGAATGGTCAGCGTGGACTCAGTGGGCAGAAGGACCCGTTTCCACACTGTATATTTCAATCAAAAGTAAAAATTAAACTGCACCACCACTTGTATCAGTTGCAACTCATTTTGGACCATAGAGAGCAGGGAGGATTAAGGAATTAAGAGCCAGGACACACGGTCGCTGAGTTAGGGATAAGCCATTTCAAAATGGATGAGACATTTCTTCACACGGAAGATGATGAATCTTTAGAATGTTCTCTCCCAGAAGATTTTGGACTCTCAGTCAAATTGTCATTTGTACCTAAATCCCAAACTAAACCTGAAAGGTCCATGTACTCACCAGCTAGGGAGCGGTCTTGACCTACCACCTATTACAGCGGCAGACCTGAATCACCGCTATGAGAAGAAGGTAATACAGTTCGATTAACTTTTTGTAACTTTGTCAGCTCCAGAAACGTGGCGACTCTTTGTGTACTGCCTAGGTGACGTCTGCTATGTGATTTTACAGGTTGGATGCACAACAAAGAATTTTGCTGTACTTAGGTGCATGTGACAATAACATATCATCATCATCATCATCATGTAGTTTAAGAAGGAACTGCAGATGCTGGAAAATCGAAGGTACACAAAAATGCTGGAGAAATTCAGCGGGTGCAGTAGCATCTATGGAGCAAAAGAAATAGGCAACGTTTCGGGCCGAAACCCTTCTTCAAACTGATGGGGGGGGGGGGGTTAGGGAGAAGAAAGGGAAAAGAAGGAGGAGGAGCCCAAGGGCTGAGGGAGAGATAGGAAGGGGAGGAGACAGCAAGGGCTAACAAAATTGGGAGAATTCAATGTTCATGCCCCCAGGATGCAGACTCCCCAAGCAGAATATGAGACCTACGAAGTATCTTTAATCGGACTTTATCTTGCACTAAACGTTATACCTTTTATCCTGTATCTGAGCTGTGTGGACGGCATGATTTTAATCATGTGGATAGCATGCGACAAAAAGCTTCACTGTACCTCGGTACACATGACAATGATAAGCTAAACTAAACCAATCCAATATACCATTGGAAGCCGTGCGTGACTGTGCAGAAGAATTTCTATCCCAAGGCAGGTCAGGACAGATTATTATGACTTTTGAGAATCTTAGCTCAGCTTCACAAGGCACACGGCAATTATGGTTAAATTAATCAACTCACTCTAGCCACGCAATGTAAAAGCTGAGGCACAATCTTCTTGAGAAGTGATTGGCATTAATCTACTTGCTACAGCTCTAATAAAAACCAGACTAGGGCTATTGCAGACTAGATTTCAATTTCAACATGCTTAGATTTGCACTTCTGACCAAATCAGACAATCTGTGTTGGGATATTGCTAAAAACTTAGTTTTAGTTTTACTTTCAGAGATACAGCATCGAAACAGGCCCTTTGGCCCAACAAGTCCATGCCGATCATCGATCACCCGTTCACACTAGTTCTATGTAACAAAAAGGAACTGCAGATGTTGGTTTACGCCAAAGTTCGGCACAATGTTCTGGAGTAACTCAGCGGGTCAGGAAGCATCTCTGGATACAATGGATAGGTGACGTTTCGGGACGGGACACTTCTTCAGACTGATTGTGGGGGGCGGGGGGAGGGGCGGGGAGTGAATTGGAAGCAAGGAAAGACCAGGACAAATCAGGGCAGCCTACAGATTACATCAGGCAGGGTGGTTCCCTGACAGGCCAATTGTTAGTTAGTTCTTGTTGCGAACTGTGGAATTGGCCAATCGATTTTAATGAAGGAAGGGAGGCAAGGAGGCGAGGGGGGAGGGCAGTGTTTGTATAAGTTGCGCACTGTAAATTGTCCCTGGTGTGTAGGGAACCATAGTAAAAGTGGGATAACATAGAATCAGCACGAATGGGTGATCAATGGTCGGCATGTTTCCACGTTGCATCTCTCCAAAATAAATGCTGTCTGACCCTTTGAATATTTACACAACATTACTTGATTCTGTCTTCCTGCATCTGCGGAAGATGAAGGTTTACAGACCTGGAATGTTAACTCCGTCTGCCTTCCTACAGCTGTGGCCTGACCCGCTGAGTATTACCAGCATTTTCTGTCGTTTTTAAAATCGTGAACTTGCAGCGCTTGATTTCCGCTGCAACACCCCACTACACATCTACTTCCCACTGGCAGGGGAGACGGCAGTGACAGGCACCAGGAAACCGAGCAGAGGAGGAGGTAAGGAACATGCATATTTACAGAGCTGTTGGTGAAGCATGGGACGGCTCCACAGTTTAATTTGCCCGCATCATAAGTAGTCGCACTGAAGATGCGATGACAGGTGAGAAAATCCAGGAAACCTACCGATCGTTGCCATGGATAAATACATTTTTTTTTTAAAAGAGTCTAAAGTGTTGTACGAGTGGAAATGCAAGAATTTCTTTGCCCTATCTGGGACACATGACAATAAACTCTCTTGACTCTTAACTTGACTTGAAATGAGTTCAGTTTAATCACGGAAACATTCCAAAGGGAAAAACAGATGAAACTAATTAGGTTCCTCTGAAGATTACAAGCCCAAAATCACAGTCAACATCGCCAGGCAAACAGAGAACGATTGTAAAATAACTTGGGATATAGATTTTGACTATTGAAAGAAAACAAGAGACTTGCAATTCTACTCTGCCATTCCCCGACACCAACACATTCTAACGCATTTTTCAATCAATTAAGTGATTTTTTAAAAACTGGACGTGATTGTCACTTTTTGTACATCAAGGACTCGCAGATAATCGGTTTTAAAAACTTTAACTTTGACTGAAGGGTAGATATTGACAAAAGCACCAGAGATAGCAGGCTGCCTCTTCAACATTAGGCCTTGGAATCCTTTAATTCTGCCCAAGAGAACAGGATTGTTATTAATCAATGCGTAGGAATGATGCTGGTTCACACCAAAGATGGACACAAAGTGCTGGAGTAACTCAGCGGGTCGGGCAGCATCACTGGAGTAAAAGGATGGGCAACATTTTGGGTCGGAACCCTTCCTCCAGAATGTGTGATTGGTTTTATATATTTCAGTCAAAAGGCAGCAATGTTGACCATACAGCAGAACGTGCAGACTCCACGCTGGCAGCACCCGAGGTTAGGATTGAACCTGGGATTCTGATGCCGCGAGGCAGCGGCCCTACCGGTTGTGACATTGCGCCGCCCTTTGCAGGATGAGAGGAGAAGAGGCGAAGGATGTAGCCAGGATTAGAAGGTCTGAGCTTTCGGGAGAGGTTGAGCAGGCTGGGACTCTATTCCTCAGAGCGCAGGAGGATGAGCAGTGATCTTATGGAGCTGTATAAAATCATGAGAGGAATAGATCGGGCAGATGCGCAGAGTCTCTTGCCCAGAGTGGGTGAATCGAGGACCAGAGGACATAGGTTTACGGTGAAGGGGAAAAGATTTAATAGGAATCTGAGGGGTAACATTTTCACACAAAAGGGTATTGGGGGTATGGGACAATCTGCCAGAGGAGGTAGTTGAGGCAGGGACTATCCCAACGTTTAAGAAACAGTTAGGCAGGCACATGGATAGGGCAGGTTTGGAGGGATGTGGTCCAAAGGCAGGTGGTTGGGACTAGTGTAGCTGGGACATATTGGCCAAGCGTGGGCAAGTTGGGCCGAATGGCCTGTTTCCACGATGCATTACTCCATGACTTTATGAAAGAATCCATGGCCTTTTTTCTTAGTCCAGCATCTGCAGATCTATTTTATTATTCTTTTTATCCCCCTTGCTATTCATGCTGAGACTTACCTGGTCTCTCACACATTCCTCTACTCCAGATCCTCCCACTCCAATCTATTTTCCATTTGCTCCCCCCTTCTCTTCATCCCTGCCCGAGTGCAATGCCCCACCTTTGCTGCTTGCTACAACAAAACCCAGCCGACATCGATCGCCACAGTAGATACAAACGTTTATCCATTTATCCCACACTGGAATGGGTGGTGCTTCCTGAGCTGAATATGTTTTGGTGTACAAAAGGTACTTCAAACATATGGTCACGTCATCAGTGACAGGAGCAGAATTAGGTTACTCGGCCCATCAAGTTTTCTCCGCCATTCAGCCATGGCAGATCTGTCTCTCCCTTTCTTCACAGTGCCTGCAGGTCTTACCAGTGCCCTCCCGACATAGAGCACATATTAATTAAATTTCATTATCGGCACAGATGGTACAGTATCTCCAACAGAAGTACCCGAGGAATGCAGCTCCTTCAGGGAGGTTGTAGATCAGAGCTCCCTTCTGGTGAGCTTTAAGTTTCGCTTTGATGAACACCTGCATTCAGTCCGCCTCGGCCTACGCGATTTCCCAGTTGCCAAACATTTGAACTCCCCTTCCCCATACCGACCTTTCTGCCCTGGGCCTCCTCCACTGTCAGAGTGAGGCCATGCGCAAATTGGAGGAGCAGCACCTTGTCTTTCGCTTGGCCACTTTACAACCCAGCGGTATGAACGTTGATTTTTCTGATTTCAAGTAACCCCTGCATTCCCGCTCACCCCCACCCCCTCCCTAGTCATCCTACTAGTTCCACTGTTCGCATGAATATATCCATTCGTTATCACCTCTTTCCCAGCGAACAATGGGCCATATGGGCTTCACCCTTCCTCAGTCATCTGTTGCCTGCCCCGACTTGTTCTGGTCTTCTACTACCTACTACCTCCAGTTCCCTCCCCTCTACTTTCAGCCTGAAGAAAGGTTCTAACCCAAAACATCACCCATCCTTTTTCTCCAGAGATGCTGCCTGACCCACTGAATTACTCCAGCATTTTGAGTCTGTCTTTGGTGCGTTAAGTAGCCACGGTCTGTAGCTGTTGCTGAATCTATTATTGATCTGTATTTGGTAATCCGCCGGTTAATTGGCAATCAGTTGTTAATCATGTGGATCAATAATTATCAGTTAAACACTGCCTTGGTTGGGTGCTGACCAAATTATGTACTAGATCGTCAGGAACTGATAGTTGCAGAGATTACAAACTAGCCAGATTGTTCTCAGTGATTACCAATTATCCTTGTACCAGGTATTCATTTTATTACAGTCTTTAGCCTTTACTTTAGACTTTAGAGATACAGAATGGAACCAGTCCCTTTGGCCCACTGAGTCTGTGTCGATCAACGATCACCCCACACACTAACACTGTCCTACTTGCTGAGGACAATTTACAATTTTTACCAAAGCCAATTAATGTACAAACCTGGAGTGTGGGAGGATACCGGAGCACCCGGAGAAAACCCACGCAGGTCACAGGGAGAACGTACAAAGTCTGTACAGATAGCACCTGTAGTCAGGATCAAACCCAGATCTCTGGCGCCGGAAGGCAGTAATGCCCCTGTCCCACTTAGGAAACCTGAACGGAAACCTCTGGAGACTTTGCGCCCCACCCAAGGTTTCCGTGCGGTTCCCGGAGGTTGCAGGTGGTTGCCGGAGGTTGCAGGTAGTGGAAGCAGGTAGGGAGACTGACAAAAACCTCCGGGGACCTCACGGAAACCTTGGGTGGGGCGCAAAGTCTCCAGGGGTTTCCGTTCGGGTTTCCTAAGTGGGACAGGGGCACAATTCTACCGCTGTGCCACGGTGCTGCACAAACTAATGAATGAATGCAGGAAGGAGTTGGTGGCTTACCCAAGCTACAGAGGGCTTGATCCTGTGAGAGGCACTCAGTGAACACTATGACAACAGATCAATGTGCCTGATTAATTAACTCATGGGAAACTGGTTGCGAGTGAGGAGAGAGTAGCTGCTGCCTTGCCTGGGATCAGAGCAGTGCTGCCTTTGAAAGGAAATGTCTGCTCTTAGCCAAAAATAAATCAATCTCCTTCAAATCTGAATCACCAGGTAAAGCCATTGTATGCAGAGAGCAAAGTGACTTTGTAATTCAGTACCTTAATTGAAATGAGACTCATTACGACTCCTGTGTCTATTTAATTGCAGAAAAAAAAACCAATGTTGAGGATCTAAGACCTCATTTTCCATGAACAAGCTCTGAATTACTTTGGTCAGTTCGACCACGGAATCGAATGTTCAGAATTAATAGGTTTGAAGTCTTTGACTGTACCTGCGCTTCTGCACGAGTCACCTGCTTCTAAGTCCATTATCGGAACACCTGCCAATTAGGCTGCACAGCCAACTTCAGTTGAAACGTAGGGTTATTAATGAGGACATCCACATGCCTCACTGAAGGCTAAACTCTGGAGAAACCCGATCAAAGTTTCTCAGATTCAAGGAATAATTGCGAAGTGATTCAAATTAAGTCATTTGACATCAACCATGAATGAAACAAATAGATCAGGTAAATGCAGCTTTGGGGAATCAAGAACCAGAGAACAGAAGGTGAGGGGTGGGGAAAGATTTATAGAGTCATAGAGTGATACAGCGTGGGAACAGGCCCTTCAGCCCAACTTGCCCACACCGTCCAACATTTCCCAGCTACACTAGTCCCACCTGCCAGCGTTTGGTCTAAACCCCTCCAACCTGCCCAATCTATGTCCGTCTAAGTGTTTCTTAAACGTTGGGATAGTCTCTGCCTCAACTACCTCCTCTGGCAGCTTGTTCCATACTCCTACCACCACCCTTTGTGTGAAAAGTTACCCCTCAGATTCCTATTAAATCTTTTCCCCTTCACCTTATGTCCTCTGGTTCCCGATCCACCTACTCTGGGCAAAAGACTACCCGATCTATTCGTCTCATGATTTTATGCACCTTTATAAGATCACCCCTCATCCTCCTGCGCTCCAAGGAATAGAGTCATAGCCTACTCAACCTCTCCCTATAGCTCCTGGCAACATCCTTGTAAATCTTCTCTGTACCCTTTCCAACTAATAGGGACCCAAGAAGTAACTTTTTTACACAAAGGGTGGTGGGTGTATGGAACAAGCTGCCGGAGGAGTTGGCTGGGCAGGAACTATCACAATGTTAAAGAGACAGTTGGACAGATACATGGATAGGATAGGTTTAGAAAAATATGGGCCAAACACGGGAAAATCGGACCTTCGACCTCCTGCCAACCCACTAGGACCTCCTGGCGACCCACCTACGGCACGAGAATTCTCGCTACTCTCCATGGCGGCTTCATTCTAGTCGGCGCTAATTTTTCAACATGTTGAAAAATTCGCGCCAACCATAATGAGGCCGTGACTAGTTCCCAGAATGCGGGAACTCCTCACGACCATGAAGGCGACACCCTGGCAACTACCCGCGACAATGTGGCGGCTGCATAGTCTCCTGCAGTCACCTAAAAAGTTGCCTAAGTGGGACAGGCCCATTAGACTTTAGTCTTGCACTAGTATGGCTACTTAATATTATGGTTATAATTGTTTTGCTTTTGATTAGTATATTGTTATCTTTGCGTTATTGCAATTATGGTCCAGTTGTTGCAAGTAAGAATTTAATTGTTCCATTGTCAGTACATGTGCCAATTACACACTTTTGACTTGAACAAATATTTTCAGAATTAGATTATTTTCTTGTTGACGGCTATGAGTTTATGGAAGATAATCTCCTTGAAACGTGCAGCATTTCCAACAGGATTGAAGTGGTGTTCTTGTTTCTCCTGGCTGGGGTTTGCAGAAGGAATGATCACCGTCACAACATGAAGGAGTGGACATTCGGAACAAAGAGTAGAAGTGTCTTTACCCTGATTGTGGTGAACGCTGGAATTTTATCCACAACATCTGCAGAGCTCAGGCACTGAGCATATTTATGGCAGAGATCAGAAGATATGATTAATTTGTGTGGAGTTCGCACGTTCTTCCTCTAACCGTGTGGGTTTCCTCCGGGTGCTCCCGTTTCCTCCCACTTCCCAAAGACTTGCAGGTTTGTTGGTTACTTGGCCTCTGTAAATTGCCCTTAGTGTGTAGGGAGTGGATGAGAGAGTGGGATTACATAGATTAACAGAGATGCTTGAACTTTATTACCTTCCATCACAGTGAGGAACGTGGATTCCGCTTTGGTGGATGTTTATGTTAAATTGTTATGTTATGTGGCTGTGTGTCTTGTTGCTTTTTACTTAATATGGTAACTCAAATATCACTGTACCTTAACTGGTTTGTGCTTGAACTTGAACTTGAACTAGTGTGAACGGGTGATCATTGGTCAGCATGGACTCGGTGGGCTGAAGGGGCTGTATCTATAAACCAAACTGTGCTACTGCTGCACACTTGTACTGTATCTGAGATGCTTATCTAAAATGTATCTAAGTGCTCATGCTTTGCACTAAACTGTATACAAAAATGAATTTCACAATACCTCCGTACATGTGACAATAAAGTACCACTGGATCAAACTAAACTATCACTGGGATCTGTTTTGGGGTAAGGGGGAACTGTACAAAAGGGATGGATTGCATCTTAACAGGTGTGGGACCAGCATTCTGGCAGGCAGATTTGCCACTGCTACACGTGTGGTTTTAAACTGAATAAGGGAGGTGGGGTGTCGAATGGGATAGTGGAGGATGGAGTTAAAGGGAAAGGGTTTCTTAAATGTGTGAACGTAGAGACAGAGGGGTGTAAAATTAGGGTAGAAGCAATAGGTAGCAAGGTGAAAAGTAAAAGTGGCAGGCAGACAAAACCAGGGCAAAAATCAAAAAGGGCCACTTTTCAACATAATTGCATAAGGGGTAAGAGTGTTGTAAAAACAAGCCTGAAGGCTTTGCGTCTCAATGCAAGGAGCATTCGTAATAAGGTGGATGAGTTGAATGTGCAGATAGCTATTAATGTCTATGATATAGTTGGGATCACAGAAACATGGCTCCAGGGTGACCAAGGCTGGGAACTGAACATCCAGGGATATTCAATATTCAGGAGGGATAGAGAGAAAGGGAAAAGGAGGTGGGGTAGCGTTGCTGATTAGAGAGGAGATTAACGCAATGGAAAGGAAGGACATTAGTTTGGAGGATGTGGAATCGGTATGGGTAGAGCTGCGAAACACTATGAGGCAGAAAACGCTGGTGGGTGTTGTGTACAGGCCACCTAACAGTAGTAGTGAAGTTGGAGATGATATCAAACAGGAAATTAGAAATGCATGCGACAAAGGCAAAACAGTTATAATGGGTGACTTCAATCTACATATAGATTGGGTGAATCAAATTGGCAGGGGTGCTGAGGAAGAGGATTTCTTGGATTTCTTGTATGCGGGATAGTTATCTAAATCAACATGTAGAGGAACCAACGAGAGAGCAGGCTATTTCAGACTGGGTATTGAGTAATGAGGAAGGGTTAGTTAGCAGTCTTGTTGTACGTGCCCCCTTGGGCAAGAGTAACCATAATATGGTTGAGTTCTTCATTAGGATGGAGAGTGACATTATTAATTCAGAAACAATGGTTCTGAACTTAAAGAAAGGTAACTTTGAGGGTATGAGACGTGAATTGGCCAAGATTGACTGGAAATTAATTCTAAAAGGGTTGACGGTGGATATGCAATGGAAGACATTTAAAGATTGCATGGATGAACTACAAAAATTGTTCATCCCAGTTTGGCAAAAGAATAAATCAGGGAAGGTAGTGCATCCGTGGATAACAAGGGAAATCAGGGATAGTATCAAAGCGAAGGATGATGCGTACAAATTAGCCAGAAAAAGCAGCATACCGGAGGACTGGGAGAAATTCAGAGACCAGCAGAGGAGGACAAAGGGCTTAATTAGGAAAGGAAAAATAGATTATGAAAGAAAACTGGCAGGGAACATAAAAACTGACTGCAAAAGTTTTTATAGATATGTGAAAAGAAAGAGATTAGTTAAAACAAATGTAGATCCCTTGCAGTCAGAAACAGGTGAGTTGATCATGGGGAACAAGAATATGGCGGACCAATTGAATAACTACTTTGGTTCCGTCTTCACTAAGGAAGACATAAATAATCTGCCGGAAATAGCACGGGACCGCGGGTCAAAGGAGTTGGAGGAATTGAGTGAATTCCAGGTTAGTCGGGAAGTGGTGTTGGGTAAATTGAATGGATTAAAGGCCGATAAATCCCCAGGGCCAGATAGGCTGCATCCCAGAGTACTTAAGGAAGTAGCTCCAGAAATAGTGGATGCATTAGTAATAATCTTTCAAAACTCTTTAGATTCTGGAGTAGTTCCAGAGGATTGGCGGGTAGCAAACGTAACCCCACTTTTTAAGAAGGGAGGGAGAGAGAAAACGGGGAATTACAGAGCAGTTAGTCTAACATCGGTAGTGGGGAAACTGCTAGAGTCAGTTATTAAAGATGGGATAGCAGCACATTTGGAAAGTGGTGAAATCATTGGACAAAGTCAGCATGGATTTACGAAAGGTAAATCATGTCTGACGAATCTTACAGAATTTTTTGAGGATGTAACTAGTAGTGTGGATAGGGGAGAACCAGTGGATGTGGTGTATCTGGACTTCCAGAAGGCTTTCGACAAGGTCCCACATAAGAGATCAGTATACAAACTTAAAGCACACGGTATTGGGGGTTCAGTATTGATGTGGATAGAGAACTGGCTGGCAAACAGGAAGCAAAGAGTAGGAGTAAACGGGTCCTTTTCACAATGGCAGGCAGTGACTAGTGGGGTACCGCAAGGCTCAGTGCTGGGACCCCAGCTATTTACAATATATATTAATGATCTGGATGAGGGAATTGAAGGCAATATCTCCAAGTTTGCGGATGACACTAAGCTGGGGGGCAGTGTTAGCTGTGAGGAGGATGCTAGGAGACTGCAAGGTGACTTGGATAGGCTGGGTGAGTGGGCAAATGTTTGGCAGATGCAGTATAATGTGGATAAATGTGAGGTTATCCATTTTGGTGGCAAAAACGGGAAAGCAGACTATTATCTAAATGGTGGCCGATTGGGAAAGGGGGAGATGCAGCGAGACCTGGGTGGCATGGCACACCAGTCATTGAAAGTAGGCATGCAGGTGCAGCAGGCAGTGAAGAAAGCGAATGGTATGTTAGCTTTCATAGCAAAAGGATTTGAGTATAGGAGCAGGGAGGTTCTACTGCAGTTGTACAGGGTCTTGGTGAGACCACACCTGGAGTATTGCGTACAGTTTTGGTCTCCAAATCTGAGGAAGGACATTATTGCCATAGAGGGAGTGCAGAGAAGGTTCACCAGACTGATTCCTGGGATGTCAGGACTGTCTTATGAAGAAAGACTGGATAGACTTGGTTTATACTCTCTAGAATTTAGGAGATTGAGAGGGGATCTTATAGAAACTTACAAAATTCTTAAGGGGTTGGACAGGCTAGATGCAGGAAGATTGCTCCCGATGTTGGGGAAGTCCAGGACAAGGGGTCACAGCTTAAGGATAAGGGGGAAATCCTTAAACCGAGATGAGAAGAACTTTTTTTCACACAGAGAGTGGTGAATCTCTGGAACTCTCTGCCACAGAGGGTAGTCGAGGCCAGTTCATTGGCTATATTTAAGAGGGAGTTAGATGTGGCCCTTGTGGCTAAGGGGATCAGAGGGTATGGAGAGAAGGCAGGTACGGGATACTGAGTTGGATGATCAGCCATGATCATATTGAATAGCGGTGCAGGCTCGAAGGGCCGAATGGCCTACTCCTGCACCTAATTTCTATGTTTGTATGAAAACTAACCATCTATTTGGTCAATAATGTGCAAATCGTAATCTTCTTTAAATGCCTTGATATTAAGCCTCCACAATATCTGCTAGCAAATCGATAATGCATTCAATAGGATACATGTCTTCAAATTTAGGAATTTCTTCAAGTAAGTTAAATAAACTCATGAAACTTAATCTGTTTAACGCAGATTTGGCCTCCATGTATTTTAGATATACATTGATCTTACTTGGAGTATTGTTCTAAAACATTTTCCATGCTTCTAGGTTGAGAATGGCCGTGCTAACATTTAATGCACTTTGGAGACGCAATGAACTGCAAATGCCAGAACTTTGAATAAAACACAAAGCGCTGGGGGAACGCAGCAGGTCAGGCAGCATCTGTGGAGGGAATAGGCAGATGACGTTTCAGGTCTTCAGACTGATTAGAGTCAGACTGATTAAGGGAGAGAAAGCTGGAAAAGAGAGGTGGGGACGGGACAAAGTCTGGCAAGTGATACGTGGATACAGGTGAGGGGAGGGCAGGTGGAGTAGATGACAAAGGCTAGAGGGGAAAAGGAGACAAACGAGTGTCAGATAAGGAGAGAAGAGGAGGAATGAAATATAGAGCTGGAGGGAGAGATGTGGGTGGAAGGGGATGAGGGGAAAGGGGGGGATTCAAGAGAAATGTAGGATTCGAGAATGGGAAGGAAGTATGTGGAGGTGGTGAAAGGAACAGGATGACGGGAATGGTAGGAGATGGTGGGAGAAAGGTGTGCACAATTGACTGTGGCATACGGGAAAGAATGGCTGCGGGAGGAATATTGCTTGAAACGGGAGAATTCATTCTTCATTTAATGCTCTTTGTATATTAGGGCACCAAGTTTAAAAAATCAATAGAGCAGGAGTTCATTAACCCGAATCTAACCTGCAGTAAATGTTCATATACCCATTTGTTTTATACCTTACAATCCATTGATAACGTTAGGCTGGGTCAAGTTAAATTAACCCCAATAAATCCCCATTAAAGCCATTTACTCAAAACCTGCTAGAATTATTCTCTGCGCCTTTAACTGTTCCTTCTCTGACGTTAAATAGTTCACTCATAAATATCAAGATTAACTCAATAGCAACATGGTATTGCGTTCTAATACCTCTGTAAGGAAGCATTAGCCCTTTGTACTTTTCCGACTAATCCTGAGGTCGTGTTTTCTCATTGTCAATTTACCACTCGCCAGAAATAATACCTCACCATTTATCCTCTGAAGCCTCATCGTAAATTTGAACATTACAGTGAGGTCTCCTTTAATCTTGGCTTTGCCATTGAACACAGCGTCAGCTTTCAAATCTCCCGACAGAAGAGGTTCTCCGGTCAGCGGGATAACATTACAAATGGTCCACAACTATTTCTCTTGGCAGGTATTTGCAGGAAAATGACAAATCTGTGCATCTAAATGGGCTTGGGGGTTCTCTTAACGGATCAGAGGCAGATTGAGATAAGACAAAAGATAGACACAAAACGCTGGAGTAACTCAGCGGGACAGGCAGCTTCTCAGGATAGAAGGATGGGTGACTTTTTGGGTCGAGACCCTTCTTCAGACTGTCTTTCTCTGTCTGAAGACGGGTGGCCACCCGAAATGTCACCCGTTCCTTCTCTCCAATGATGCTGCCTGTCCCGCTGAGTTACTCCAGTGTTTTGTGTCTATCTTTGGTCTAAACCAGCATCTGCAGTTCCTTGAGATAAGACAAAGCCGGCTCAGAGTTAGGGAAAGACAGTAAATATAAAGACAGTGAGAGAGAGAGAACAACACAATGAGGGATGAGATTCACAGAGAATGGCAACAAACGAGTTACATAAAAAATATCAGCTCAGAGCCAGCCATTCAATACAGAATTAGTGATAAGGAGAGGTTCACTAAAGGGAGGGAAAGAGAGAGAGAGAGAGAGAGAGAGAGAGAGAGAGAGAGACACACACACACACACACACACATCGGCTGCTCTCCACAAAGAGGCAGGAACATATATCTTTCGATTCCCAGCGTTGTAAATCCTCTTATAATAATGTTTACATGAAATATTAAATTGAACAAAGTATAATGGGGAGAAAATATTTAGAAGCAGTCAACATGGAATGTGCAGTAGCTCACTTTGACTAGAAGATCTCAGAAGAACTAACCAAGCAAGGAAGGTAGACAAATAAAAGTCAAGAAGTGGTGGAAGAATCACATTTAACAACTGCTCAGATATGTGCTTGAAAACCAGCATTTGTAGGGCACCAGACCTAGTACTGGATAATGGGTTTAGATTGAGTAGCTTTAGACTTTCAGAGATACGGCATGGACACAGGCCCTTCAGCCCACTGAGTCCGTACCGAGCAGTGAACACCCTGTACACGAGCACTGTCTTACACATTACGGCCAACTTACAATTTACGGAAGCCAATTAACGTTCAAAGCAGTAGGTATTTGGAATGTGGGAGAAAGCTGGAACGCCCGGAGAAAACCCACGCAAGTTATAGAGAGAACCCACAAACTCCGTATGGACAGCACCCGGAGTCCGGATCAAACCCAGGTCTCCGGCGCTGTTAGGCAAAACAAAGCTTTTCACTGTACCTCGGTACACGTGGCAGTAACAAAGCCAATCCTAAACTAACAAGTGGAGGAGTTCATGGCTGAGACAGCACTGAGTGGCAGGAAGGAACAAAGACCCAGTGTGAATATATAAATCCTTCCTGTGCGTAATAGGTTGGAAAGGAACATAACCATTTAGCCAGTCGGAGTGAGTAATTGCTCCGGGCTGATATTGGTTGACAAGTGATGAAGCCGTGCGATCAATTGATGTAATTTTCTCTGCAACTGAAAGGTTTCCGGAGGCAGTGGCTTCATTTAACAGGATCAGAGTGTGTAATGAAAAATGGACTCCAGTTACTGTCGAGAAGTTTAATTGCAGCCACAGCCATCATCAAAGCCAGTGACATCCCAACACTGTCTCCATCACTTCCCATATTTTTAGTTTAATTTGGTTTAGAGATACAGGGCAGAAATAGGCCCTATGGACCACTGAGTCCACGCCGACCAGTGATCACCACACACTAGCACTATCCTACACACATGAGGGACAATTTACAATTTACAATCAAGCCAATTAGCCTACAAACCTGTACGCCTTTGGAGTGTGGGAGGAACCCGGAGCACGGAGAAAACCCACGAGGTCACAGGGAGAACGTACAAAATCCGTACAGACAGCACCCGTAGTCAGGATCGAACCCGGGTCTTTGGCGCTGTAAGGCAGCAACTCTACCACCGCACCGCCCCAATGGTCCACCTCATCGGCAGGGTGAAGCCATTGTAAGCCTTACCCTCAGATGATTCAGTGACAGCACAAGAAATCAGAAATTCAAAACGCATAAAGTCATGCACAGTCGGGGAGTCCTCACTGTTTGGCTTATTTCAAGACAAAACAAACTTCTATTGATTTGAGATTCATGTCTATAGAGCCAAAGCCTGTTGCGGTCTTTGTACATGGGACTAATGACACTCTGGAACCTGTCTCATGAGTGTGGGTGTGCCAAGAGTCAAGAGTATTCAATTGTCATCTGTACTGCCAACAGAACAAGGAAAGTTAAGTTTTTTACGGCAGCTTAAATACAATAATTGCAATAACTCTCAGATAAATATATCGTAATTAAGAATACGATTATTAATAATCGTTATGCTAGGTCATATATTATAGTGCAAAACTGAAGTCTGTAGAGCAACCAAAGATAGCAGTCCTTAGAAGATCGCCGTTCCTGAGGTTAGTGTTGTAGTGTTCAAGAACCTGATGGCTGTTGGGAAGAAGCTAATCATGAACCTGTTGGTCGTGGCTTTCAGGCTCCTACACTTTCTTCCTGATGGTAGGAGTGAAATGAGTGGCCAGTGTGTTGTGGGCCTGACGATATTGGCTGCCTTTGATGGTGGGGGAGTCGGCACCCATGGTGGATCGGGCAATGTCCACTTCTCTTTGGAGTCTCCTTCATATTTGGGTGTTGGAGCTGCCAAACCAGGCTGCGATGCAGTATGCCCTCCACTGCATAAGCACAAAATGCTGGAGTAACTTAGCTGGACAGGCAGCATCTCTGGAGAGAAGGAATGGGTGACATTTTGGGTTGAGACCCTTCTTCAGACTGCCTGTCCCGCTGAGTTACTCCAGCATTTTGTGTCCATCTTCGGTATAAACCAGCATCTGCTGTTCCTTCCTACGCACGCCATCTACTGCACACCTGAGAAAACAAAGGCACTGAGAAAAAAAGGGAGCAGTCTTCTCCTGGAACACCTTCCTGAGTTATTTACACCAGGCTGGTTTCTACTGGAATATAAATGTACTGAAGTGTTATACACGCCTGGATCGGATTTTCTGCATGATCACGTATATCAGGATGCAGTAATCTCTGCATTGCAGCTTTTAAAAAGCAGTTGAGCAGAAATCAGGATGTGTTCTGTTATGTTTTTTTTTCTCAGATATGGATGATCAGAATTCCTCTGTTCATCATATGCCAGGAAGTACAATGGTATAAATCTCCTCGACACCATCTCTGCTCATTTGTTATTGAAAACTCCATCTATCTTTTTATTACTCCAGATGTAATCAATTGCATGTTTACTTCCCATCATCAAACCTTTAGTTTAGCTTGCAGATGCAGCATGGAAACAGGCCCTTCGGCCCACTGAGTCCGCTCCAACCATTGATAACCTGTTCACACTAGTTCTATGTGGTCACACTTTCGCATCCACTCCCTACACACGAGGGGGTAATTTACAGAGGGCATGTTAACCTTCAATCCTGCACTCCTTTTGGATGTCGGAGGAAACCGGAGCAGCCGGAGAAAACCCATGTGGTCACAGGGAGAGCGTGCAAACTCCACACAGACAGCACCGGAGATCAGAATCAAACCTGAGACCCTAGAGCTGTGCGGCAGAAATTCTACCAGCTGCGTCGCTGTGCCGACCCGACCTTCATAGTTTTAAACTGGTCCTGCTGAAACCTTTCTTCAAACCAAGAGGTATTCACTCATTATAATGGTAGCCTTGGTTCCCACTCCCCCCATGCCAACAGTGCCAAGGACTGTCATTCGTGAAACCTAGCAAGTCCAATTCCGTTCTCCAGAATCTTCCAATCTGCTATCCTTCGGGATGCCCGCATTCCCCCAGCTCCATCCCTCCTGTTAAACATCCCCACTCTCTTTGCCCACCTCAGTGTTACAAGGCACAGCTGGAAGAGTTGCTGCCTCACATCTCCAGTGACCCGAGTGCAATGCTGACCTCTGGGTTGTCTTCCCGGACTTTGATGTTCTTCCTGTGACCACGCGGTTTCCTTCCTGGTGCTCTGGTTTTCTCCCACATCCCAAACACATGTGTGCTCGTAATGTTAATCAACCACTATACATTGTTCTCAATATGTAGGTAAGTTGTGGCATCTGAGGGAAGTTTATGGGAATGGGAGAACAATGGCCACTTGATAGTTAGTGCAGACTCAGTGAGCTGAAGGTCTGTTATCTTGCTCTGTGACAAAGCATTTAGACTGGGGATCATTTCTCCTCCCTTCCTATGAACAAACAAGACTTAGCATTTATAGGCACAAAGTGCTGGAGTAACTCAGTGGGTTAGGCAGCATCTCTGGAGAAAAGGAATGGATGACACTTTGGGTACCTTAGCTCATGGAGGGACTGTTCAGATGCCTGATAACAGAGGGGAAGAAACTGTTTCCGATACAACACCATCTATAATGGTCAGCTTTGCCTATTTCTGAAAACAGTTGAATCTATGTTACATTTTCCCCTGGCTCTGGTGTACATTGATAATTTACGTTGAGATAACTTGTTTTATCCCAGTTGAATCTCATTTCTAATTACTTCCCGAACACCTTTGGAGCATTGGCAGGCTCAGGCAGGCCGGCAATGGTGCATGCTGTTACATAATAGAATTAATACAAGTTTTTCACACTATTACATTAACCATGACATCAAAATAGATTGGATTAGAATCAAATTAATCAAAATGCTTTCTTATATTTCACAATTTATCGTCTATTTTTAACTCTGGGAACATATTTGTGTGAGTCATCACATATTATTAGCATCTGCCCTTAATTGGAGTTGCAGAATTTATGAACTGTCAGGGTGGTGTGGATGTGTAGGAAGGAACTGCAGATGCTGATTTACACCGAAGATAGCCACAAAATGCTGGAGTAACTCAGTGAGACAGGCAGCATCTCTGGAGAGAAGGAATGGGTAACATTTTGGCTTGAGTCCCTTCTTCAGATTGAAGAAGCGTCGATCCCAGGCAAGGTAAGTCCACGGCCCCACGGTGGGGCTCCAAGTCAGTTTCAAGCAAGGCCTTCAACTCCATGATGTTAGGCCGCGGAGCGACTGGAGATACGATCTGGAAAACAATCGCCTCTCCGGCAAGGTAAGAGATTGAAAAAAAGTTTCCCCCGACCCCCTCCCCCTCCCCCCACATAAAACAAACCAGAGAATATTAACACAAACTTTTAAAACACACTAAAAATAACAAAAAAGACGAAAAGACAGACAGACCATTGGCGAGGCTGCCATCACTGACGGCGCCACCCAATGGAATAATCACTAAAGTCCTCTTTCCCAATCCTGTTGTATTTATTTATCAGGATACGAGCTGCAGTATAGAGTGAGTTTGTCTTGGCGTTCCTTTTATAAAAGGGCTTGGTGTCACTTGGTAAAGAATGGCCACTGGGCCACCAGCCTGGGACATGTTTGCCCAAAGTGCAACACTACCTCAGAGCCAGTACCTTGAGGAAAGCAGTTTCTCAGTTATTTTCATTTCTGACAAAGGGTCGTTGGCCTAAAGCAAAATTCTGATACTCCAGGGGTAAAATGAAAATAAAATGGCACAGCGGTAGAGTTGCTGCCTCAAAGTGCCAGAGATGCAGGTTCGATACTGACTGTGGGTGCTGTCTGTATGGAGTTTATACGTTCTCCCTGTGACTGTGTGGGTTTTCCCCGGGTGCTCCGGTTTCCTCCCACGTTCAGGTTTGTAAGTCATGTAGGAAGGAACTGTAGATGCTGGACTGAAGAAAGGTCTTGACCCAAAACGTACTTATTCCTTTTCTCCAGAGATGCTGACTGACCCACTGAGTTACTCCAGCTTTTTGTGCCCATCTCAGGATTGTCAGTAAATTGGCTTCTATGAATTGTCCCTAGTGTCTGGGGACGTGTAAGTGTGCGGGTGATCGCGGGTCGGCGCAGACTCGGTGGACCAAAGGGATTGTTTCCATGCTGTATCTCTAAAGTCTAAAGTAAAAGGTTATGTCTATGAGATACAACTTACAAGTGAAAAGGGTGCTTTGGAGGGATTTATCTAACAAATATAAGAAGGATTACAATACTTTGTTCTGAAAATAACTTCCTTAACTGTACAGGTTCAATCCACTGCAACCTGAAAATAATTGAATGGGATCCCAGAAAAAGAGGGAGATATGGAGATTTTTTTAAAGAAAGAACTGCAGATGCTGGAAAAATCGAAGGTGATCAAAAATGGTGGAGAAACTCAGCGGGTGAGGCAGCATCTATGGAGCGAAGGAATAGGTAACGTTTCGGGTCGAGACCCTTCTTCAGACTGATGTGGGGGTACGGGAGGGAGCTGGAAGAAGAAAGGAAGAGGCGGAGACAATGGGCTGTGGGAGAGCTGTGAAGGGGAGGAGAAAGCAGCGACTACCTGAAATTGGAGAAGTCAATGTTCATACCACTGGGGCGTAAACTACCCAAGCTAAATATGAGGTGCTGCTCATCCAATTTGCAGTGGGCCTCACTCTGGCCATGGAGGAGGCCCAGGACAGAAAGGTTGGATTTGGAATGGGAGGGGGAGTTGAAGTGCTGAGCCACCGGGAGATCAGGTTGGTTAATGTGAACTGTGCGGAGGTGTTGGGCGAAGCGATCGCCAAGCCTGTGCTTGGTCTCACCAATGTAGAGCAGTTGACACCTAGAGCAGCGGATGCAATAGATGAGGTTGGAGGAGGTGCTGGTGAACCTCTGCCTCACCTGGAAAGATGGCTTGGGTCTTTGAATGGAATCGAGGGGGGAGGGAAAGTGACATGTAGCATTTCCTGCGGGTACTGAGATTAATCAATTGTAGGAAAGAACTGCGGATGCTCGTTTATAATGAAGATAGACACAAAACGCTGGTGTAACTCAGTGGGTCAGGCAGCATCTTTGGAGAAAAAGAGTAGGTGACATTTTGGGTCGGAAGCCTTCTTCAGTCTGAAGAAAGGGTCCATCTCGAAATGTCACCCATCCATGTTCTTCAGAAATGCTGCCTGACCCGCTGAGTTACTCCAGCACTTTGGGTCTATCGGAGATTAATCATATTCCTCTTATTGAAGGGGGTTGCTTTATCATTCAAAATGCCCCCATTTAAGTTGCAAATTATTAAATTAATGTGCGAATTAGTCTCTTCTTGTTCATTAAAATGTCACAAACTTTTGTACTGCCAAAGAAGTTCCATAAACCTCCCCAGCAAAGAGCACATCACATGCCTAGTTATATAGTCAATGTAAGACCCAATGCACAAATTATTGCCAAACCATTATTACATTCTCTGCTGTCCTCAGGCATCTCCTACAGTGATGGTTTGTGGATTTAAATCCTTGTAAAAGTGCTTTCATTCATTCGTACATAGATGAAGATATAATGTGAGAAGAAATTAAATATTGATCGGGAGAGCAAAAAGCATCCTAACATTTAATCTTTAGTGAATTGCTAGAATCGATTCTAAGTCCAGAGCCAATCTTCCTCATTTTGGCATTGAACATTAGGTAAAGATAATGTCATAGTTATAGAGCCATGCAGCAGGGAAACAAACCCTTCGACCCACTAGTCCCAATCACCTACATTTGACCCAATGCCCTCTAAACCCTTCCTATTCATATATCTGTCTGTCTTTTAAAAGTCCGCTTTTAGAGCTTCCCCTGTCGACTCATGCTGGATATGGACTGCCCTCTGATTACGACCATTGCCACTGTGGTCCCTTTAAACCTCTCCCCTCTCACCTTAAGCCTCTATGCCTTTTCAATTTAGAATTCCTCTACCCCCGGGAGAAAGACAGTGAGCGTTCACCTTCTCTATGTCCCTCGATCTTGTACTCCCTAATGAGTACTCCCTCAGCCTCCTACGCTCCAAAGAAAAACATCCCATCCCATCCAACCTCCCCCTATATCTCAAGTCCCCAAGCTCAGGTAACATCCTGGTGAATCTCTTCTGCAAAGTCGGTGCAAAATTAACCATGGATGTTGGATGCTCTGAGATGGATTTCTGATATAAATTGTGCCACATTTCAAAGCAGATGACTAGCTAAATCATGAAGGGCTGGAGTAACTCAGCGGGTCAGGCAGCATCTGTGGAAGGAATGGACAGATGATGTATAGGGCCAGGACTCTTCATGTGATGAGCTAATATCAGCTGAATGTATGTAAAGTGGGAAGACTTTGACAGGAATAAGTTTGTAACTGTGATTTAACCTGGACTTCTTAAGGATGTCTTCTGAAGAGTCTGAAGAAGAGTCCCGACCCAAATCGTCTCCTACCCATTTTCTCCAGAGATGCTGTCAGAACCGCTGAGTTACTCCAGCAGTTGTTGAGTATCTTTGGTACAAACCAGCATCTGCAATTCCTTTTTATTATATTATTACTTCTTATGGGTTTCCTACCCCCACACAAGTTAACACATGCAGGAGAAAGACACCAACTGTTCCTAAGATCAACACAAAAAGATGGAGTAACTCAGCGGGCCAGACATCATCGCTGGAAAAAAGGAATAAGTGATGTTTCGGGTCGAGACTCTTCTTCAGACTGAGAGTCAGGGGAAATGCTGGATCTCAATTCTTCGCATCATTTCCTCGTGAATTGAAGCAAAACTTTAACACCCTTTACCACATTAACGTGGTTCCAGCTGGCAGAAGGGGTGGCAGTTGTCCAATCCATTTTGCCTCCACGATGTTCAAAGCTGTTTACTAATGTACGAGGGCTAGATTGGGCCTGGTTAATTAAACCAGAACTCTGCTTATTACACAGCTTTTCCTATGTTACTTGAGAGACCAGTAGATCAATAAATGAAGAGCAAGAACTAGACCTGCTGTGAATCTGGGTTGTAACAAGACTGGCAGATGCATTGCCAGAACTTGCAACACCCAAATTAAATCCTTAAATCATAATCTGGACACACATTAAAGCATTAACATATTATTGCACTGGCATCTCTCTCACATTAATTGGCACTGCAGGGTCTGATTTGGCCTGAAATTACTGCTGCTGTTTTAATGTTGTTCCTCTCACTCTGTCTCGCTTGCCAACATCTCTCCCCCTTCACAGTACTTGTACTGGAGGGGCTGGATACTGCAAATACAGAGATAAAAGCCCAGCGTGCATTTGAAGTTATTAGAGTCAGAGTCACACAGCACGGAAACAGGCCCTTCGGCACAACTTGCCCATGCTGACCAAAGTGTCCCATCTGTGTTAATCCCACCTGCCTGCGTTTGGCCCATACCCCTCAAAACCTTTCCTATCCATGTACCTGTCTAAATGTTTTAGAGTCATACTTTAGAGTCATACATAGTCTACATGCCCATGCTGACCAAGATGTCCCAAAAGGCTAGTCCCACCTGCCTGCATTTGGCCCGTGTCTCTCTAAACCTTTCCTATCTATGTACCTTTCCAAATGTCATTTACATGTTGTTGAAGTACCTGCCTTACCTACAGTACCTCCTCTGGCAGCTTGTTCCATATACCCACCATCCTCTGTGTGAAGTCATTGATTTGGTTGGGACATCTTTATGAGATGTTTAAGGCAGTCACGGTGGCGCAGCGGTAGAGTTGCTGCCTTACAGCGAATGCTGCGCCAGAATCCTGGGTTTGATCCCGATTACGGGTGCTGTCCATCCGGAGTTTGTACGTTCTCCCCGTGACCTGCGTGGGTTTCCTCCTAGATCTTCGGTTTCCCCCCACACTCCAAAGACGTACAGGTTTGTAGGTTAATTGGCTTGGTAAATGTTAAAAGAAATGTCCCTAGTGGGTGTAGGATAGAGTTAATGTGCGGGGATCGCTGGTCGGCGTGGACCTGAAGTATCCTTGCTGTATCTCTAAACTAAACTAAACTAGAGGTCATAGATTTAAGATGAGAGGGGCAAAGTTTAAAATAGGTGTATGGGCAGGTTTTTTTTTACCCAGAGAATGGTGATAGCCTGGATTGCAATGCCAGGGGTGCTGGTGGAAACAGATAGATCAGATTCAGATTCACTCTTTATTGTCATTGTGCAGTGTACAGTACAGAGACAACAAAATGCAGTTAGCATCTCACCCAGAGGAGCGAACATAGAATAATGAACAGTAAAATAAAATATATATGTCTACAAACAGTAGCAGCAGTGCAATGTATCTGGGGGAAGGAGAGTCCGGAGGGGGGGGTGACTGGCAATCACCAAGGTGCAGAGTTAAGTAGTGTAACACCCGCAGGGAAGAAGCTGTTCCTGAACCTGCTGGTCCGGGGAGTGAGGAACCGGTGATGTGTTGGGCAGTTTTCACCACCCTCTGCAGTGCTTTCCGGTCAGAGACACAGCAGTTGCCATACCATACAGTAATACAGTTGGGAAGGATGCTCTTGATGGTGCAGCGTTAGAAGTTCACCAGAATCTGAGGAGACAGATGGACCTTCTTTGGTCTCCTCCGGAAGAAGAGACGCTGGTGAGCCTTCTTGACCAGTGTTGAGTTGTTGTGGGTCCAAGAGAGTGACGTTTAGAGGCTTTTACATAGGCACTGGAGTAACTCAGTGGGTCAGGGAGCATCCCTGGAGAACATGGATAGGTGACATTTCGAATCGGGACCCTTCATCACCTTCAGCACACAGTGATCAGGGAGGAATCAGTTGTCTGGATGGAATGTACCAGTTTGTTACATATTGAGTGAATGGGTCCCGACAGAAACCTAGTCAAGGTCCCTTTCAGCTTGTCCATTCCATGCTAAATATTAGTATCCCATTCTTCCGATGTTTAGTTTAGTTTAGTTTATTGGCACGTGTACTGAGATATAGTGAAAAGCTTTTTCGTTGTGTGCTAACCAGTCTGTGGAAAGACTGTGCATGGTTACAATCAAGCTGCCCACAGTGTACAGATACAGGATAAAGGGAATAACGTTTAGTGCAAAATAAAGTCCAAGTCCAGTAAACGTTGATGAAGGATAAGCTCATATGTTCTAGGAGCACAATTAGGCCATTCGGCCCATCAAGTCTACTACGCCATTCAATCATGGTTGATCTATCTTTCCCTTTGAACCCCATTCTCCTGCCTTCTCCCCATAACCCCTGACACCCTGCCCCTGTCCCACATAGGAAACCTGAATGGAAATTTCTGGAGACTCCAGAGGTTTCTGTTCAGGTTTCCTAAGTGGGACAGGGGCAGGGTTACTAATCAACAATAACCAACAATCTGTCAATCTCCCCCTTACAAATATCCATCGACGGCCTCCACAGCTGTCTGTGGCACTGAATTCCTCATATTCACCATCCTCTAACTGAAGAAATTCCTCCCCATCTCCTTCCTAAAGGTATTTCCTTTTATTCTGTGGCTATGGCCTCTGGTCCTAGACTCTCCCACTAGTGGGAACATTCAGTGGAAAGATAGCCTGAGGGTCTCCAAAGAGGTCGATGGTAGGTCAGTACCGCTCTCTAATTGGTGATGGGATGGTTCAGTTGCCCGATCACAGCAGTTATCTGATTTTTAGTTTTGTTATTTTGAGGGAAATGGGTGAGGGCCCTAGTGTTTGTAGCAGCAACGCAGAAGAGGACAAGCTCCAATCTCTCAGCATTAACCTTACAGGAGTCAAGCAATGGACATTAAATCTTCATGAAACAAAATACTGAAGTCAAACAATTTCATTTTTGAAAAGCCTCGATGTGTTAAGTCGAACAGCAGTTATCACCATCAGGCAAATATAAAGCAATAATGGTTTATAATCAGGCAGGAAATGTAACCTGACCTGAACATGCCATGGTTGGATTGTGACGGCAAAGCTTGTAATCTAGTCGTTCAAAGCTATTTGTTGGTGTCTGATTGAAGCGCTCGTACAATCAGCTCCGGGTTCTTGCAGTTTATGTGTGTCACAGAATCCAACAATGCTGAGCAGAGCCGTTCCGTCT
Source organism: Leucoraja erinaceus (assembly GCF_028641065.1). Classification (NCBI taxonomy): domain Eukaryota; kingdom Metazoa; phylum Chordata; class Chondrichthyes; order Rajiformes; family Rajidae; genus Leucoraja; species Leucoraja erinaceus. The sequence continues at coordinate 16,684,226 of NC_073401.1, forward strand.
CCGTGCATCCACGTTCTCAGAAAAGTGAACAGGAACCACACCTGCTTTTGAACCCCCCCCACATGCGTACAGGGTTCTGGAGGTGAGACGGGCCCACGGCGGTCGTCGGAGGTCGGTCGAGGATGTGGCGCTGAGAGTACAAAGAGTGACCCGACGTGGGGGGGCCGCTGAGAATAAAGTGGGACCATTGAGATTATAATGGATACTTTGTAACTTGGTCGGCACCCTATACGTGGTTGCTATTTGCATACCTTTTGTATGTGTCACATGTGATAATAAAGTATCAATCATTCATTCATAATTTCATTCAATCATTCAGTCATTCATTCATTCATTCATTCATTCATTCATTATATCATTCATTCATTTCAAATCCCAGTTCAACCATGTCAAACTATTATTAATTGTTCTTCCACCAGTTTTTCACCTGTGTTCCAGATCACGATAACAATCAGTGTACAAAATGTTTGTTTTTCTCTCTTACGGTCCTCGTTGGCACTTTAATGTGCTTGAGGCTCACGTACACACCAACAGATGTCAACAAACTCGCCAGCAGCTTCTTAGCTGCATCCCATTGAAAGTATCTGGGGTATCACAAAGGAAAATTGGGTCTGTTTCTTTCTTTCTGTCCTCCACCATCTTGCTGCTTTCTCCATCAGTTTTATATCTGTTCTCCACAGCTTATTTACATTAAAACTCTGATAGCCCGGCATCCGTTTGTTGCAAGGCCATTCGGACCTTCGAGCCAGCACCGCCATTCAATATGATCATGGCTGGGCTGATCCTACGAAATCAGTACCCAGTTCCTGCTTTCTCCCAAATCCCTTGACTTCATTACCCCTAAGAGCTATATCCAACTCTCTCTTGAAAACATCCAGTGAATTGGCCTCCACTGCCTTGTGCGGCAGAGAATTCCCCAGATTCAGTACTTTCTGGGTGAAAAGGTTTTTCCTCATACCCCTTATTCTTAAACAGTGACGTGTAAGAAAAAAACTGCAGATGCTGGTTTAAATCGAAGGTAGACACAAAATGCTGGAGTAACTCAGCGGGACAGGCAGCACCTCTGGAGAGAAGGAATGGGTCGAGACCCATCTTCAGACTGATGACTTAAACGGTGATCCCTAGTTCTGGACCCCCAACATCGGGAACATTTTTCCTGCATCTAGCCTGTCCACTCCCTTAAGAATTTTATGTTTCTATAAGATAACCTCTCATCCTTCTAAATTCTGGTAAATATAAGCCCAGTCGTCCCATTCTTTCATCATATGTCAGTCCCGCCATCCCAGGAATTAACCTGGTGAACCTACGCTGCACTCCCTCAATAGCAAGAACGTCCTTCCTCAAATTAGGAGACCAAAACTGCACACAATACTCCAGGTGTGGTCTCATCTGTACAACTGCAGTTGGGCCTCCTTGCTCATAGACTAAAACCATTTTTATTTTTCAAACCGCAACATGGGGTTAAAAGCTACAAATCCAGGTAATTCTCTTTATCTTTTTTATAGAATCATTTAAATTGAAATTCATCAGCTACTAAAGTAGGTTTGAAGGTGATTCTCTGAATCACTTGTCCAAGCATTCAGATGCCACCACAGTAGCTTATCTACTGAAGGTCTGACCAAGGACCCTGACACAAAACATCACCTGTCCACTTCACTCCACTCCACAGACACTGCCTAACACATTGAGATCCTCCAGCTCCCTGCTTTTGCTCAATATTCCAGCATTGCAGGTTATGGGGAGAAGGCAAGAGAATGGGGTTGAGAGGGAAGGATAGATCAGCCATGAGTGAATGGCAAAGTAGACTGCATGGTCCAAATTACCTAATTTTACTCCTCTAGTTCAGGATCTGGTGAATGCAGAGGTCCAGAGTGTAAGATATCTAGTGGGCATCAATCACATTGCCAGGTCGACCCCTGCAACTCCGACCCACTGCCGCCACCAAGATACTGAGGGGCATGGACAAAGTGAATGCTCACAGTCTTCTTCCCAAGGAGAGGAGTCTAAAACTAGAGGGCATGGGCTGAAGGTGAGAGGGGAAAGATTTAAGAAGGACCTCAGGAACAACCTTTTCACTCAGACTGTAGACCATCTCTGGAATGAACTGTCAGAGGAAGCTATAGATGTGGATATAATTAAGACTTTTAAACAACATTTGGACAGATATATGGATGGGAAGGGTTTAGAGGCCAATGGGCCAAATGGGACTAGCCCAGTATGGCAACATGGGCAGCATGGACAAAGTGGGCCAAAGGGCCTGTTTCCGTGCTATACAGCTCCTCCTTGACTCTATGAGACGTTGATGCAGCGTTTTGGGAAGCATTTGTCTTTGGGAAGGACTAGATATTTTTTCTCTCCGCAAACAGCGTTTCAGCCAGACGAGGAAGTGTTAATAGAGCATTTTGCACATTGCTGTGGAAAAGGCTTCAGCCTGGCAACCACAATGAAGATATGGAACCTGGTCTCATAGGCCAATGTCTTGGAGGCAAGGTTATTGCAGAGAAATGCTCTTAACATGGAAAAGTCTGTGGGAGGATGAATTTCTTTTTGCAACTTGTTCATGTTTGTCATTGTTATAAATTGCTATTTGCTCGCTGCGCAAATGAGGACACAAGGATAACATTTCCTGGGCATTGACTGGGCTGCTGTTTGGCCGGCAGCTCCGTCAAGCCTTCGGCGATAGGTTTTTGTTGAGCTTGGATGAGTTCTTGACCTGGCAGCGGCGTGCTAGGAATCTGACATTTGACAATCTGTGCAAGCATGACGCATTCCCTTCACGCCGAGTCTCAGCCTGAGCTGCGAAGCCTGAGCTGTGACGGACACAGCTGCCAGAGAGACAGAGATTACATCCTGCAACATTACATCCAGTGCATGTAAAATCATGAGAGGAATAGATCGGGTAGGTGCACAGAGTCCCTTGCCCAGGGCAGGTGAATCGAGGACCTGAGGACATAGGTTTCAGGTGAAGGGGAAAAGATTTAATAGGAATCTGAGGGGTAACTTTTTCACGGGTGGTTGGAACGAGCTGCCGGACGAGGTAGTTGGGGCTGGGACCATCACAACATTTAAGCAGCAGTTAGACAGGGACGTGGGTAGGGAAGGTTTGGAGGGGTATGAATCAAACGCAGGTAGGTGGGACTAGTGTAGCTGGGCCAGGTTGGCTGGTGTGGGAAAGTCGGGCCAAAGAGTCTGTTTCCGCACTGTATTACACGTTGACTCAATGACTCTAAACAGCAGATTCACAATCTTGCAGCACAGGCCGAGTCCATTTGGCCTGACATATCCGGGGCCAGTTCTTCAGACATCCAGTTCCATCTGTACACATTTAACCCACTTCTCTTTAGAATTGGCTTCTGTGCTCTAGCTTAAGGTGATGCCTGGATTATGCTGGAGTTCTGCTCGGTAGCAGGACTCACTGGCTTTGGCTACCAGTGTCTATTCAATCTTTAACAGTAAGCAACTCTAACTGCACAAGGCGCTTACATCATACATGTGATGATGCTTCCATAACTATATACAATGGCATCGCAAGTAGAGTCATAGAGTGACACAGCATAAAAGCAGACACTTTGGCCTAGCTTGCCCACAACGGCCAACATGTCCCATCTACACTAGTCCCAACTGTCTGCGTTTGGCCCATATCCCTTTAAACCGGTTCTATCCATGTACCTGTCCAAATGTCTCTTAAACGTTGCGATTGTACCTGCCCCCTCCATCCAACAGTCCGTTCCATACACCCATGTGAAAAATTTCCCCTCTGGTCTCTATTATATCTCTCCCCCCCCCCTCACATTATACCTTTGGCCCCTGGTAATTGACTCCCTCACTCTGGGCAAGAGCCTGTGCGTTTACCCGATCTCTTCCTCTCATGACCACAGTTAAACCATCTTTTACAGAAAATGTTGTAAAATATTCCCACAGATATGTCTTCACAAGGGGGATAGAAGGAGATGGGTCACGTGCAGGCAGAGGAGATTAGTTTAATTTGGCATCATGTTTGGCATAGACATTGTGGGCTGAAGGGCCTGTTCCTGTGCTAGAACATAGAACATTGAACAGTACAGCACAGAAACAGACCTTTCAGCCAACAATATTTACGATCAATAGATCAATAGATCGGGTAAGCTCACAGAACCTCTTGCCCACAGTAGGAGCATTGAGAACCAGAGGTGCAACGTGAGGTGGGAAAGATTTAATGGGAACGTGAGGAGTAACTTTTTCACACAAAGGGTGGTGGGTGTATGGAACGAGCTGCAAGAGGAGGTAGTTGTGGCAGGTACGATTGCAACATTCACGAAACATATACCCGGGTCATGGACAGGGTAGGTTTGGAGAGATATGAGCCCAAAGCAGGCACGTGGGACCAGTTTAGATGGGGCATGTTGGGCGGTGTGGGCAAGTTGGGCCTGTTTTCTCGCTGTATGACATGATGCCAAGTTAAACTGATCTCATCTGCCTGCACATGATCCATATCCCTCCATTCCTTGAACTTCCACAAGCCTACTTACACGCCACTATCGTCTCTGCCTCCACCACCACCCCTGGCAATGTGTTCCAGACCCCAATACTCTCTGTGTTCTGCACTGTTCTATGTTCAATATACATATTCTGAGCAGCCTGTTCACTGCCAGCTTTTGTCGGTTTGATCTCCTAGGTTGCGTATTTATTTCCGAAGCTGTCCTCATATCTGGTGGTGAGACATTTGCAACTGCATGATGAAACTATACGATACGATACAACTTTATTTATCTGAGGAGGGAAATCGATCTGCCAACAGTCATAAAATCATAAAATACATGAAACGTGGAATATAAGTGATGAATGGAAAGGATTGGGGACATGTGGGGGGAGTCAGTCTACCCCACGACAGAAGGGGGAGAAGTTGTACAGTTTGATAGCCGCAGGGAAGAAGGATCAGGACGTGATTAATCACAATTCTATGACTCCTCACTGGTGTTTGATGCTCTAGCTATGTCAGAAGGAAATTTGTCGTAATCTACTTATTCACCCCCGACCCTTGCTGTCATCGTCTGATTCACTCCCACAACATTTCTGACACCATTTCTGCCAACTCAGACTTGGTTGGACTTCTTCACTGAGGTCCCACAACTAAATCATTCAGTCGATTAGTGAAGGAAGGGACTGTAGATGCTGCTTTATACCAAAGATTGACACAAAAAGCTGGAGTAACTCAGTGGGTCAGACAGCTTTTTGTGCCTATCTCAGGGCCATGCTGGGAATGGAAGGATATGGGTCACGTGCAGGCAGAGGGGAGTAGTTCAACTTGGCAGCATGTTCAGCATGGACATAATGGGCCAAAGGGCCTGTTCCTGTGCTGTACTGTCCTATGTTGGGGCTTGGAACAAACATGGTTAGATACAAATATGACTTTACAATAGCAGCTCTTCCAGAGTAAAGCTATTCACATGCACTGCCAGGTGTGGGGGTGGAGGCAGATATGAGAGGGGTGTTTAACAGGCATTTAGATAGGCACGTGGATACACCGGCACAGGGAGAACGTACAAACTCCATACACACAGCACCTGTAGTCAGGATCGAACTCGGGTCTCTGGCGCTGTAAGGCAGCAACTCTACCGTTGCGCCATCGTGCCGCCCCCGACAACTCTAATTTACAACCCGAAAGCATCCTAATTTATTACCATTGTCTACCTGCTATTGCCCTCAGTCCGGCAGCGAATTCACCATCAATTCCATGAGCCTTAATCTTCAGAAACCTTTGGCAGACAAATTTAAGATGCCTTCTGAACTGTTGATTATATCCATTGCATGGATGGTCCTCACTCATTGCTTTAGTCACTTCAAAGAATTGTAGCGGATTACTAAACCATGACACACCGTGCTTCTAAATCCACGGTGATAAGCTCTTTAAAGTCGGCATGCTTGAAGCATTTCCCCCACAGCTGAGCTCACATCACCATTCATTTATTCCACACACCTTGTGCCTCTTGCCGAGAGGGTGCAGAGTGGATTTACGAGGATGTTGCCAGGACATGAGGATGTGAGCTTTAGGGAGAGGTTGAGCAGGCTGGGTCTCTATTCCCTGGAGCGCAGGAGGATGAGGGGTGTTCTTACAGAGGTGTATAAAATCATGAGAGGGATAGATCTCTTGCCCAGAGTGGGGGAATCAAGAACCAGAGGATATAGTTTTAAGGTGAGGGGGGAAAGATTTTATAGGAACCTGAGGGGTAACTCTTTCACACAAAGGGTGGTGGGTGTATGGAACGAGCTGCCGGAGGAAGTAGTTGAGGCAGGAACTATCACTTCTAACGTGTAAGAAGCAATTAGACAGGTACATGGATAGGATAGGTTTAGAGGGATGTGGGCCAAATGCAGGCAAGTGGAACTAGTGTAGATGGGACATGTTGGTCAGTGTGGGCAAGTTGGACTGAAATGCCTGTTTCTATACTGTATTGCTCTGTGACTTTTACCAATTCTGTCATTTCCAATGCAGTTGACCCAGGTGGATAATCACCATTGTTCCATTAGCTCCCAGCTTACTTCACACACTCGTTTTACTCACTTTACATAGGATTTAATTAGATTTACCCAAGCTGAAATGTAATTAATTTAGCATAACTATCACTTTGAGGCAATATTTCATACCCCTTCGAGTATTAGCCTTTGCAGTTGGAAATCACTAGCATCGGGACCACATCAGCCTTGCCACGTGGAAGAACATGGGATAATGGTTGTAACCTTTCAATAAAGGTTAGAGACATAGAATCAGAGTCATGGACTCGTAGAGCGATACTTCTCAGAAACCAAACCTTCAGCCCAACACACCCATGCCAACCAAGATGTCCCACCTACACTAGTCCAACTTGCCTGTATTTGGCCCATATCCTTCCAAACCTTTCAAAGGTCAAAGGTATTTTATTCGTCACATTCACATACACCCAGGTGTAGTGAAGTGAAATGATTTTTGCCATTTTGCAGCACACAAAAAAAAGAATACAGACATAACACCAATGAGAGTCTTAAACACATAGAGCATCCCCCCACAATGGCTCCCACCATGAGGGAAGGCACAAAGTCCAGTCCCCAACCCCAGTTCACCCATAGTCGGGCCTATTGAGGCCTCCACAGTTGCCTCTACAGAGGCCCGATGTTCCTGGCCGTTCTTGCCGGGTGATGTTGCTCCGGCGTCGGGAGAGTCCTCCCAGCAGCTTGGGACACCTGGAACGGCCGCCTCCGCACTGGAGGTCGTGGCTTCCGAAGCCGACAAGGCCGCGCCGGTTGGAGCTCCACAACTGGCGATCTCGTCGCGAGATCCCAGGCTCCCGATGTTAAGTTCAGCGCCGCCGCCAGCAGCTGGTCGCTCCACGGTCCCGCAGCTCCGCGATGTTGTTCCCGGCGGTCTCAGCTCACCGGAGCTCCAGCGCGGCGACCTGGGCAAGGCATCGCCCGCTCCACGATAGCGCTCCAGCGCTGTGCCGCCGCCGAAGTCGAGGTTCTGGGCGGTCCCCGACAGGAAACGCCGCTCCAGGCCCGCTGGTAGGCCGCGAGGACGGGTCGAGGCTGCAGCCCGGAGAAAAGCTGCCTCTCCGACCAGGTGGGGACCCTGAAAGGTAGTTCTCCCCCCCCCACCCCCCACATAAAATAGTCTAGACCTCCAAACAAAACACTTTAATTAACTAAAATAAAAAATAAAAAGATGAAGAGACAGACAGCTGCTGGCTGGGCAGCTGTGCACAGGACAGCGCCCCCTATTGTATGATTTCCTATCATTGCTTGTCTAAATCTCTTTCAAATGTTGTTATTCTACCTGCATCCTCTGGCAGCTTGTTCCATATACCCACCGCCCTCTTTGTGAAACCATTGCCGCTCAGCTTCCTATTAAATCTTGACCCCACCCACCGTAAACTCATGCTCCCTAATTCTTGTGTTTAAGAGGGAACTGCAGATGCTGGAGAATCGAAGGTTACACAAAAAAGCTGGAGAAACTCCTGTTTACCTGCATCTCTTCCAACCTCATCTATTGCGTCCGCTGCTCTAGATGTCAGCAGATCTATATCGGTGAGACCAAGCGGAGGTTGGGCGATCGTTTCGCCGAACACCTCCGCTCGGTCCGCAATAACCAAGCTGACCACCCGATGGCTCAGCACTTCAACTCCCCCTCCCACTCCGTCTCCGACCTCTCTGTCCTGGGTCTCCTCCATGGCCACAGCGAGCAGCACCGGAAATTGGAGGAACAGCACCTCATATTCCGTTTGGGGAGTCTGCACCCCGGGGGCATGAACATCGAATTCTCCCAATTTTGTTAGTCCTTGCTGTCTCCTCCCCTTCCTCAGCCCCCCTGCTGTCTCCTCCCATCCCCCAGCCTTCGGGCTACTCCTCCTTTTCCCTTTCTTGTCCCCACCCACCCCCGCCCCCGATCAGTCTGAAGAAGGGTTTCGGCCCGAAACGTTGCCTATTTCCTTCGCTCCATAGATGCTGCTGCACCCGCTGAGTTTCTCCAGCTTTTTTGTGTAACCTCCCTAATTCTTGATTCCCCCACCCTGGAAAAAAAAAACTGTACTTTCACCCTATCTATTCATCTCAGGATCTTATACGCTTCTACAAGATCATCCTTCAGCCTCCTGCACTCCAAGGAATAAGAGTCCTAGATTGCCCAACCTCTCCCTTTAGTTCAGGCCCTCAAGTCCTGGCAGCTTCCTTGATTAGAAAGGGTGATTAGAAAGATGGAATGGTGGGCTGAATGGCCCAAGCCTGCTCCTGTGATATGATCTTATGAACATTCTCGTAAATATTCTCTGCACTCTTTCCTGTTTAATGACATCTTCCCTGTAGCAGGTTGTCCAGAACTGAATACAATACTCTAAACACGGCCTCACCAATGTTGTATAACTAAACATAGAGCCCCAACTTCTAGACCTTTGCACTGTAACCCTGAGAGTGGGAGATGCTACATTCAGTGCAAACTCTTGACTTGACTTCCCAGTGCCAACCCCCACAGAACCTGCTGCTGGTTTCTCTCTGAGTGAGCTGAGAAGAGTGGATAAGGCAGAGGAAAACATTTCAATGTGAGACCTCTGACCACATTAGCCACGCAAAATGATGCACGGGGCAACCACAATCCTAGTGCAGTGAAGCTCCGATAACCTGCTGTCGAACATTCACAAATCCTGATCTTTAGCATCCTAAACAGGAACGCACCCTCCAGAATCACCGTCCCTGCGTTCCCCGACACCCGCTGCCCAGCGCTCTCCTGAAGCTCTTCTCCCCTCTCCCATCAGGCAAGAGTTATAGAAATATTGGAATGGATACCTCTAGATTCAGGGACAGTTTCTTCCCAAGATAGGGACAAAATGCTAGAGTAACTCCGCGGGACAGGCAGCATCGCTGGAGAGAAGGGATGGGTGACGTTTCGGGTCGAGACCCTTCTTCAGACTCTTCAGTCACCAGAAATGTCACCCAATGTCAGCCGCTGCTGCTGCTGATGCGAAGGCTGCTACTGCGGGTCTGCGGACGGCGGCACCAGGAGCCCGCTTTTCGGGGCTGCTGCAACGGCGAATTCTCCCGCCCGTGTTGCGGGGTTGAAGAGCTCCTGGAGCGGGGCCTGACACCACTGCCCCGCGCGGCTGGAATGGCCACGGGACTTTGCGAGCGCACACCGGGGTCTCCAACACCAAGACCCGGTGTGCGACCTCGCACCACCCGGCGTGGCTTCAATGGCCGCGGGACAATCGCCATCGCCAGCCGGGGGCTTTGACTTTGACTCTGACATCGGGGGGGGGGGAGAGTGCAGTGGAGAGATAAGTTTTTTTTTTGGCCTTCCATCACAGCTATGTGATGGATGTTATGCTAAAGTAATTCCGTTGTGTCTGGGGTCATTTGTGTGTAATGTATGGTTGCAGAAACGGCATTTCGTTTGGACCTCCAGGGGTCCAAATGACAATTAAATTGACTCTGACTCTGACTCTGACTGACCCAATCCTTAATTCCAGAGATTTGCCTGTCCCGCTGAGTTACTCCAGCAATTTGTGCCAATCTTCAATGTAAAGTTTCTTCCAAAACTGATCCATCCTCTCACCAACGAGACTGGTGCTGAGCTACTATCTACCTCAATGGAGACCCTCGGACCATTTTTGATTGGCCTTTATTGTACTTTATCTTGCACTATACGTTATTGATGTTATTCCCTTTGTCATGTATCTGTACACTGTGAATAGTTTGTACAAGAGTGTACTATGTGAATAGATTGTAATCATGTATATTATTTCCGCTGACTAGTTATCACACAGCAAAAGCTTTACACTATACCCTAGTGCACATGACCAGAAGCTAAACTAAACTAAACTTCAGTGGAGGATTTATTGTAGTACCGCGTAACATCTTAGCGAAGAGATTAAAGGTGTGCTGTGGAATTAATAGGAATAGAATGAGGTGCAGCACAGTGGCGCAGTGGTAGAGTTTCTGCCTCACAGTGCCAGAGACCCTGGTACGATCCTGATTACTGGTGCTGTCTGATCGGAGATTGTGCGTTCTCCATATGACCACGCGGCATTTCTACATGTACTACAGTTCCCTCCAAAGACGTGCAGGTTTGTAGGTTAATTGCCTTCGGTAAAAAAATTATAAATTGTCCCTAAATTTATAAATTGGAGAGAGGAGTGTTGGAGAAAGAAATGGGAACGCACCAGGTCGGGGGTGGGGGGCCCAGGACAGAAAGAAGGAGGAGAGGGGTATTACTTGAAATTGTAGAATTGTTGAAATTTGAAGCTAGATGCAGGAAAAATGTTCCAAATGTGGGGCGAGTCCAGAACCAGGGGCCACAATCTTAGAATAAAGGGGAGGTCATTTAGGACTGAGGTGAGAAAAAACTTTTCCACCCAGAGAGTTGTGAATTTATGGAATTCCTTGCCACAGTGGAGGCCAAGTCACGGGATGGATTTAAGAGAGAGTTAGATAGAGCTCTAGAGGCTAGTGGAGTCAAGGGATATGGGAGAAGGCAGGCACGGTTTATTGATAGGGGACAGTCAGCCATGATCACAATGAGCGGCGGTGCTGGCTCGAAGGGCCAAATGGCCTCCTCCTGCACTTATTTTCTATGTTTCCAATTCAATCTTCATACTATTTTGTTGCCAGCAACCCGATATGAAATGCTGTTCCTCCAGTATGCGGTATAGACCAGGCAAACCTTCCTTTATTCATCTGTACCTGCTTGAGACTACCACAGGGTGGCGCCACAGACCACTAGTGAATGAGAAAAGGCTGTGATCATATCTAGGGATGAATGAATGAAAGTAGAATAGGGCTTGCTGCCCTGTTGCCCTGGTCACCTGGAGGCAGAGCCTACCCCTGAGGAGTTGTAATATAAGGGAGCATGGCCACGGACCCACACTGCCACAACTGTGATAAAGGTGCACCTATTCCTGCTCTCCAGCATGGCCACGGACCCACACTGCCACAACTGTGATAAAGGCAGATAAAATTTACGAGGATGTTGCTTGGACCTGGCCTGAGCTATAGGGAGAGGTTGGGCAGGCTAGGACTGTATTCCTTTGAGTGCAGGAGGATGAATTGTGATCCTATAGAGGTGTATAAAGTTATGAATGGAGATGTCAGGGTAAATCCAGTGTCTTTTAGCCAGTGTAGGGGAATAAAGTACCTGAGAGGCAACTTTTTCACAGTGGGTGGTGGGTATATGAAACGAGCTGCCAGAGGAGGTAGTTTAGGCTGGTACTATAACAACATTGAAAAGACATTTGGACAGGTACATGGATAGGCAATGTTTAGAGGGATATGGCAGGGCTGTCAAAAACAAGAGGGCGCTTAAGTTTAGGTTTATTATTGAACTACCATCTATCTCTTTGATATCCCTCGGACTATCTTTGACCTGACCTTGCCTTGCACTAAACGTTTAAGAAAGAACTACAGATGCTGCAAAAATCGAAGGTAGACAAAAATGCTGGAGAAACTCAGCGGCTGAGACAGCATCTGTGGAACGAAGGAATCCATAGATGCTGCCTCACCCGCTGAGTATCTCCAGCATTTTTGTCTACCTTGCACTAAACGTTATTCCCTTATTATGTGTCTATACATTGTAAATGGATTAATTGTAATACCTTCAAGGTCAGCAGAGGAGCAACAGGTGAAGGAGCGAGTGTGGGGATTGGCTACAGAAGTTAAAGTCTTGGTGAGTTTTTCCAGAGCGGATCATTTTAAAAACCAGTAACCAAATTTGTAAATTAGCTAATTAGTTAATTGAACAGCAAATAAAGGCAGGGCTTGCTCTCGGGGGAGCGACCTCGTTGAGGTGAAATGCCTTGGTGAGTAAAGTGTGAGTCTTTGGCAAGGAGGCTACACTTGACTTGAAATTTGTGTTTTTTTGTCCACTGAAGTAATGGCAGGCAGTGAGGCATACAGTGAGTTTCCGGCAGGATGTGGGAAGTCAGGGACACTGCTGGTGCTTCTGACTATTACACCTGCAGATATTGTGTCCAGGTGCAGCTCCTGAATGAACGGGTTGTGGAACTGGAGCAGCAATCGGATGATCTCAGGGCCATCCGGGAAAACGAGAGCTTCCTGGACAGGACCTACAGTGAGGTTGTCACACCAAGGATACCAGAAGAGCGAAGGTGGGTGACTATGAGAAAGAGGAGCAAACGTGGAGTGCAGGAGACCCCTGGTGGCTGTACCTAATGAAACCAGGTACACCCTCTTGGGAGCGGAACGACACAACAAGATTGAATGGTAGCCAGGGCTGTGACTCCAACCCTGATGCCAACGCTCAATGGGGAAGAGGATAGGACAGGTTTAGAGGGATATGGACCAAACGCTGACAAGTGGGACTAGTGTAGCTGGGACATTGTTTCCACTCTATGCCTCTCCAACTTCTACAGGTGCACAGTAGCATGCTGACCGGTTGCATCGTGGCTTGGTTCAGCAATTTGAGTGCCCTGGAAAGGAAAAGACTACAAAAAGTAGTAAACACTGCCCAATCCATCATCGGCTCTGACCTTCCTTCCATCGAGGGGATTTATCGCAGTCGCTGCCTCAAAAAGGTTGGCAGTATCATCAAAGACCCACACCATCCTGGCCACACACTCATCTCCCTGCTACCTTCAGGTAGAAGGTACAGGAGCCTGAAGACTGCAATGACCAGGTTCAGGAATAGCTACTTCCCCACAGCCATCAGGCTATTAAACCTGGCTCGGACAAAACTCTGATTATTAAAAACCCATTTTCTGTTATTTGCACTTTATCAGTTTATTTATTCATGTGTGTATATATATATATATATATATTCAGTGCCGTCATATGGACACACATATCTGTTTTGTAGTAAATGCCTACTATGTTTTGTGTGCTGAAGCAAAGCAAGAATTTAATTGTCCTATACAGGGACACGTGACAATAAACTCACTTGAACTTGAACGAACTTATATTGTCTTTCTCCTGACTGGTTAGCACGCAACAAAAAAGCTTTTTGTTGTACCACGATACATGTGACAATAAACTAAACTGAATTATTGCCACGTGTACCGAGACACGGTGAAAATCTTTGTTCTGCATGCGATCCAAAAGGATCAAATATGCAATTGCTAAATACAATCACGCCAAACCCAAGTACAATAGATAAAGGGAACGATGCGAGTGCAGAATCTAGTTCTCAGCATTGTAGCCCACCAGTTCCATAGAGTAGGAGACTCTATATAGACCCGGTTCAGTGATAGATTCTTGTTAGGACCATGTGCAGTTTGGAGGGGAACCTGCAGGTGGCGACATTCACATCCACATGCTGGAATCTTGAGCAAAAATCAACATGCTGGAAGATAGGGGCGGCACGGTGGCATGGTAGTCATTGCTGCCTCGCAGCGTCAGAGACCCGGGTTTGATCTTCAATATGGATGCTGCCTGTGTGCAGTGTGTACGTTCTTCCTGTGACCGCGTGGGTTTTCTCCGGGTGCTCAGGCTTCCAAAGATGGACAGATTTGTCGGTTAATTGGCTTCGGTAAATTGCCCCTAGTGAGGATAAATGGGATAATGTAGAACTAGTGAACGGGTGGTCAGTGTGGAATCGGTGGGCCGAAGGGCCTGCTTCCATGCTGTGTCTCTAAAAAAAATAAGGCAACATCTGTGATACCAGCATCTCAAGTTCCTCGAGTCTCTACCTGATGTTCCTGGAGCTTGCTGTTGTGGACAACTGTCTGTCTAAAGGAGTTTCTGTGTCAGTGGCAACATGATGAACAATGGTCACTAGATAATTATGGCAGTGTGTTTGAGTCCTTGAAGGCGTATATATCAGTGTGTGCGTGCGTGTGAGTGAGTGTCGCTGTGCACGTGTGTATGTGTGGGAGCGTCTGTATGAGTCTGAGTGTCCCTGTGGGTGTCTGAGTGTGTGGGTCCCTGTGCGTGTATGTGTGTGTGCATCTGTATGAGTCTGAGCAACTTGGTGTGAGTGTCTGTGTGCGTGAGTATGCGCGTCTGTGCATCTGTATGTCAGAGTGTGGCTGTGTTGGTGTGTCTCTGTGTGCGTATGTATGTGCATCTGTATGAATCTGAGTGTGTCTGTGGGTGTGAGTGTCTCTGAGTGTGTGTGCTTGAATGAATAGCAGGTGGACCAATGGACCTCAGATAAAGGTGACTTTGTGTGTATGCGTGTGGATTTGAAGATGTCTGTGTGTGCGCATGTGTTCGTGTTTGTGCGTGTATAAAACTGCAGAACATTCTGCATTGGGTACACAATGTCAGTGCAAACAAGTTCCATCATCACCGAGATAAAGTTCAAATTGAATACCCAAAAATCTACTCAACAACAGGAAATTATTGCACAATTAAATGTGATCAGTGAGATAGGTAACACATGCTCGTGTTTACTCTCGCTTTATAGCTATGCCCAAGGATTACTGTTCTTGGAGTTTCCCAGAATGACTGTTTTTAATTTCAGGAATTCTCCGGGAACATGTTAGTGTATTGACATTTTGTAAAAGGGAATTACAAATGCTGGTTTATACCAAAGATAGATAAAATGTTGGAGTAACCCTTTGTTGGAGCAGATCCATGTGCCATGTATCTAAAAGCTTCCTAAACGCCTATCTGGCTCCACCACCACCCTGGCAATGCGCACCAGGCCCCCACCACTCTCAGTAAAACATTTCGTCACGTACCTCTCCGTTATATTTTCTCCCTCTCGCCATATAGCTATGCCCAAGAATGACTGTTCTTGGAATTTCCAAGGGATTTTCCTTGGAATTAATTTCAGGAATTCTCCTGGACCATGTTAGTGTGTTGTATGCAAATATGTGACATTTATGGCATGTGCCCACATGCAAAAAATTGTTGGGAGTAGAATAAACGAGACGCATATATTTGACTATATATATCTCTCCATGTCTTAGTAGTCAGATCATAAGCGATAGGAGCAGAATTAGGCCATTCGGCCCATCAAGTCTACTCTGCCATTCAATCATGGCAGATCTATCTCTCCCTCATAACCCCTGACACCCATACTAATCATGAATCTATCTACCTCTGCTTAAACATATCCACTAATTTGGCCTCCACAGCCTTCTGTGGCAAAGAATTCTACAGATTCACCACCCTCTAACTAAAGAAATTCCACAACTCCTTCTGAAAAGAACATCCTTTAATTCTGAGGCTCTGACCGCTAATCCTAGACTCTCCCACTAGTGGAAACATCCTCTCCACATCCACTCTATCCAAGCCTTTCACTATTCTGTATGATTCATGATGATTCAATGATGACCCCCCCCCCCCCCCCCCCCCCCCCCCCCCCACCCTTCTAAACTCCAATACAGTACAGGCCCAGTGCCGTCAAACGCTCATCATATGTTAACCTACTCATTCCTGAGATCATTCTTGTAAACCTCCTCTGGACCCTCCAGAGCCAGCACATCCATCCTCGGATATGGTGCCTAAAATTGCTTACAATATTCCAAATGTGGCCTTACCAGCCTCGGCATTACATCATGTTTCTGTTTATAAATGCTAGCAATGCGTTTGCTTTCTTTGCTACCGATTCGACTTGCCGAATAACTTGCCGAATAACTTTTTTTGCACCTCCGATTTCTGGATTCTCTCCCCATTTAGAGAATAGTCTACTACTTTATTCCTACCAAAATGCACGACTCCACACTTTGCTACACTATATTCCATCTGCCACTTCTCTGCCCATTCTCCCAACCTGTCCAACCCCTATCCAACCAATCCCTAGTTTATAGATACAGCATGGAAACAGGCCGTGGAGCAGCAGCGCATGTTGCGAGGAGTTATTGAACAGGACTGTGCTGGCCAACATTGCAGTTAAACAAAGGAGCTCAAAGTCTTGGGCTTTGCAAAGACCTACATTCTCGGTGATAGCCTCGTGCTTCAGAGTAAATAAATACAATAGGAAAACTTAAAAGGGATATGGGTCGGGAATGTGATGCAAAGGACAATATACTAAGTGGGTTATTCAGCACTAAAAATGATTAAAATGACCAAATGTACTCTGCATTTGGACAGGTTTATTCATGATTGCTCCACGCTGTATCTCAAAACTAAACTAAATTGGCAGACGAGCTTATCAGGTAGAAGCAAGGAACTGCAGGAACTCAGCGGGTCGGGCAGCTTCGTTGGAGAACATGGATAGGTGATGTTTTGGGTCTGGGCCCTTCTTCAATCTTCAGACTGGTTTATCGGATGCTCTGCTTAACATGAATGTTAAGAATAACCTGTACTGCAAGAAATACGTACACAAATAAAATTTATTGGGAACCTTAGGCAGGATGGAACACACATTGAAATAAAAATACAGAAGTCAGTGGGGAAGAGCTGAACAGGCTGCAAGAGTTGGCATTGGGAACCTGCAAAGAAACAAATCCTATTGCATATTCCATTCAACCCATCCTAGCAGTGGTTACCAAAATCAATCATTCTGCCCCCTGGGATAGCCAGAGAGCTCTCTGCTTGCTATCGGGAAGGGACAAAACCAGTAGTAAACCACATTCTGGCAGTTTAGACTTTAGAGATAAAGGCTCTTCGGCCCACCGGGGCCATGCTGGACCAGCGATCACCCTCTACACTAACAATATCCTAGGAACAATTTACAATAGCCGATTAACCTATGCCTTGTGTGAGGAAGTGAAACAGGAGCACCTTGTGAAAACCCACGCGGTCACAGGGAGAACGTACAAACTCCATACAGACAACACCTGAGGTCAGGGTTGAACCTGGGCCTCTGGCAATGTGAGGAAGCACCAGGTCTACCAGCTGCACCACTGTGTCACCAAAGACCAATTAAACCAGTATCGACTAAACTTGTGCGTTAGATCTGCCAAGGTTTACACGTTTCTTTTTAAAATAGGATGGTTCAGGTCAACTAAAATGATTTGGGTATTTGCAATTCAAATTTAGCAAAGCGCTTTCACTCAGATTAAGCCCAGGATAGAGGAGCAGCACAAACCCTGGAAGGAGGGAGACCTCCAGTGAGGGAAGCCAAGTTTTCAATCCTCTTGTGCCTATCACGACCTCTTACCTGCTGGGAATATAGGGCGATTAACAAATTACATTTGCAGCTATACATATATCCAAAATTGACAAATAATTGGACTATTCTGCACTTTATACAAGGCAAACTTGCAACATGAGAGACGTGCTGGAGTAGCTGAGTGCGTCAGGCTGCACCTCTGGAGAAAACGGATGGGTGACGTTTCGGGTCGGAACCCTTATTCAGACTGAAAGTAGCGGATGGTGGGGAAACTGGAGGTAGGAAAAGGGACACCAAGAGTTGGACCTTTGTAAAAAATCCACGCACCCCCCTCTCACCCGTTCTACTTTCTGTCTGAAGGATCCCTACCTGAAACATCACTTTGTTTTTCTCCAGAGATGCTGCCAGACCTGTTGAGTTACTCCAGCACTTTGTATCCATTTCACTATGAACCAGCACCTGCAGTTCCTTCCTACAGTTTGAATGCAGTAATACAGTACTGCACTAACCGTAGTGAGTTAATATATACACAATTGAGTACAGTACGTCACGTAATCAGGCGAACTTCAAAGGGAGGATGTGGTTTGCATGGTTTTACATGCAGCAGGAACGCTTGTGAAATCTCCTTGGCGTTCAGTCTATGTTCCAGGTCTTGCATTAGTCAATGACTGGAGCGGCCGAGAGCTCACGGAAGCTGCAGGCAGTGTAACCCCTCGCTTCCCCCCTCGACTAGAGTAGTGTGCGTTAAAAACGGGCGTGACCTCTGCACTAAGCCAAGGTGGTCAGCAGCTGTGTCCAAACTTATCTCGAAGGGAGACACAAAAAGGATTGGGTGACGTTTCGGGTCGACACTCTTCAGACTCCAAACTCTTCTCGCCTGTTTAAAAGAAAATCCCTGAAGAATGATTAAAACTATGTTTGCATTGCTCAATTAAAACCAAAAGTAACAAACCCTGTTAGTAAAGCAGAATGGGAAGGTTTCCTGCTCACCATACAAAAACCTCTCACAACAGCAGTTCAGGGTGTCTGCCAAGTCTGTGCAATTTTTCCCTGTGGCTCTTCAGCTAATATAATGTAACATGACACAAAGTGCTGGAGTGACTCAGCGGGTCAGGTCTCTGGAGAATATGGATAGGTGATGTTTCCTGTGAGGATCCTTCTTCAGACTGATTGTAGTGTAGGGTAGGTAAGTTGGACAAACGTTGGGCTGGGACAGAGCCTGGCAAATGATAGGTGGATACAAGTGAAGGGGGTTCGATTAGTAGATGGCTGTACAAATCCCTGTTCTCCAGAGATGCTGCCAGACCTGCCGAGTCACTCCAGTGCCTTGTGTCATTCGTTTGAAAACCAGCACCTGCAGTTATTTTTTGTAAAGTGAGCAGGAACCACGAGTGGAACTGTCACGCCCATCTGGATTTTAAATACTGTTCTTACAAGTACTGCACGATGATTAAATAGCTCTGGGTTTTGGTGAGAAACACAAAGAGCCCAGGGTGTGAGAGAGAGGCAGGGCAAGGTCTGATGCAGCCTCACTGAATCTTGGCCCTAAGATGAGTTATTCATTTTTGTTTTACCAGAACCCTGTGCTGGAAGGAGGGGGGGAAGGGAGAGAGGAGGGAGGGGGGGGAGAGAGACCCAATAGCTCGAACAGTCTGCATCGAGTCGTGGTGTTCCCCTTCACCTCCACCAGGGGGCCACGCAGACATCTCGCCAAGCGTCGACCAGCCAGGACTCCTCTACGTCACCGGTTTGCACAGCTCTCCCGCCACGGTCCGTCGCTTCAGTTCTCCCCACAGCAGGCGGCGCTCCCGCTGGGTTCCCGCCACCATGCCCTTGTTCTCCTGGGCCCGCCTGGACAGGTAAGGCAGGACTTCCTCCACTGGACCATACGGGACGTACTTGTACACTGGGTAGCCAGCCTGGCCTGTGGGGCAATGGAGAGTTTTAGCCGATAGAATCTCGGGTCAGTTCAGTTTAGTCTAATGTCACGTGCACCGAGGCACAGTGAAAATCTTTTTGTCGCGTGCTAACCAGTCAGCAGAAAGACAATACATGATTACAATCAATCCATTTACAGTGTATGATACAGAAAGGAATAACCTTCAGTGCAAGGTAAAGCCAGCAGATTCCGGTCAAGGTCATTAGAGATAGGAGTAGAATTAGGCCATTCAGCCCGTCAAGTCTACTCCACCATTCAATCATCTATCTCTCCCTCCTAACCCCATTCTCCTGCCTTCTCCCCATAACCTCTGACACCTGCACTAATGAAAAATCTCCAGGATAGTCCGACGGACATCAGAGGTAGATAGTAGTTCAGCGCTGCTCTCTGCTTGTGTTTGGATGCTTCAGTTGCCTGGTAACAGCTGGGACGAAACTGTCACTGAATCTGGAGGTGTGCGGTTTCACACTTCTACACCTTTTGCCCGATGGAAGAGGGGAGAAGAGGGGAACGGCTAGGGTGTGACCCATCCTTGCCACCAAACCCCAGCCCAAATCACAGCATATTACTGGGGATACCACAGGTGTCAGAGGTTACGGGATGAAGGCAGGAGAATAGGGTGAGGAGACATAGATCAGCCATGATTGAATGGTGGAGTAGACTTGATGGGCCGAATGGCCTAATTCTACTCCTGTCTATTACGAACACCAAATCATCGAGGCTGACACTCGGATAACGAGGCTTGTACATTAAGAGCACTTGTCTTTTATTGATTGATTCTTATCTCCATCACTTTAAATATTTGATTATCCCAAATATATACCACTCACTACAAAATCTGTATTTGTTTACATCGAGAGATACAGCATGGAAACAGACCCTTCGGCCCAGCGAGTTCATGCCGACCATCGATCACCCGTTCTCACTAGTTCTATGTTATCCCACTTTCTCTTCCACTCCCTACATGCCAGGGGGCAATTCACAATTAACCTACAAAACCCACAAGTCTTTGGGATGGGGGAGGAAACTGGAGCAAACAAGGAGAACATGCAAACTCCACACAGACAGCACCCCGTAGGCAGGATTGAACCCAAGTCTCTGGTGCTGTGAGACAGCAGCTCTGCCCGCTGTACCACTGGTAGAACTTTGCTCTTTCCTCTCGAGATCTGAGAGCACATGTTTCTTGAGTAGGATTTGAACCTATGACCTCCACAGGCATGAGGCAAGATCATTAACAACTCAGATATACCATGGAAGGCACAAAGTGCTGGAGTATCTCAGCGGGTCAGGCAGCATCTCTGGAGAACATGGATAGCTGACGTTTCGGGTAGGGACCCTTCTCCAGACTGCCATACAAAGGATTGCACTAGTCTGAAGCAAGGCCCTGTTATGAACCATCGCCTGCATGATAATGTATGATGAGGGTTTGACGGCACTGGGCCTGTACTCGCTGGAGTTTAGAAGAATGAGGGGGAACCTTACCGAATAGTGAAAGGCCTGGATAGAGTAGATGTGCAGAGGATGTTTCCAATAGTTTGAGAGTCTAGGACTAGAGGGCACAGCCTCAGAATAATAGAACATACCTTTAGAAAGGAGATGAGGAGAAATGTCCTTAGTCAGAGGGTGGTGAATCAGTGAAATTCATTGTAACAGACAGCTGTGGAGGCCAAATCATCGGGTATTTTTAAGAGAGTTTGATAGATTCTTGATTAGTACAGGTGCCAGGGGTTATGGGGAGAAGGCAGGGGAATGGGTCGTTCAAGAGGGAAAGATAGATCAGCCTTGTTTAAGTGGCAGAGTAGGTTTGATGGGCTGAATGGCCTAATTCTGCTCCTATGGCTTATGAACTGTCAATTTCCACCACGAATGCTGCCTGACCGGCCGAGTTCCTGCGGCACTGTGTGTTTAGTGGCGGATTACACAGCACAGCGCTGGGTGTAGAAGGGTGGGTCTGGAAGGTACGTACCAAGGGGGAAGGTGATCTGATCTGACATCCCCAGCAGTTGGCCAAAGTAGATTTTCCTTGCTGAAGGGTGAAGACCTAGTTCGTGCATCCTGCAAGCAAAAGAAGCAGCAATTAGCAACCAATGGTCCAGTCTGCAAGCTGGCATTCCCCTTTAAAAAACAATTATTTACAATAATATGTACAGTATGAAATAAATCCAAACAAACCCCACCAGCATGATACAAATCAAACAAATATTCTTCAATGCTAAATATATTATTATACAACTGTATCACCATCCTTATTAAGGATGCATTCCACCCCCGCGTGGTGCCCAGCGGACCCGCAAATCCGCCCGGGCACCCGTGAACAGCGCGCAGTCCCTCTCTAATACAACTCAGGGTTCGGAGTGGGTTGGAGGATGCACTGCCGGGAACCAAGGAGGGGGCGAGTGGAGGCAGAACAAAGGAGGACCTGGTATGGTATACTTTGTAATCAGCTCCCTTTATATGGCGACTATTTGCACTGAAAGAATTTCACTGTGACTTGGCACATGTGACAAAAAAGTATTCAATTCAATTCAAATCAATGTGGTGTTGTGAAAGATCGCCTCTATTCACCGACACATTGATTACAGATACCAGAGCCTCAATCATTGACATTGCACAGCGCAGCATTGTCTAAGGGGTCGGAATCCTACGGCCCCTGGGCCGAATGTGGCCCGTAACCCAAAATCATCGGGCCCGCAGGCGTGTTTTTTTTCCAGTAATTATCCGGCCCGCAGACTTCCTTCATCTCCGGTACCTCCCGGGCCCGAGGCTGCGGCGCCCAGACACGGTGATGCAAGGACGCCTCCTCTGGCGGCTGCAATGGCGGAGGCGCCAATCGCCAAGCAGCTCCGCTCTAAGATCTTTGGCGCCGAGCTCTGGCTGTACCACATCCTGCGTAAAGCCGCTGGCGCGACCACGCACCTTCTGTGTCTGGGCTCCACTGTCGGGATCGGGGTTGTCAATAACCGGGGACGAGTGAGTGTGAGTATTTGAGCCACTGCCTCTGGACAGAGCCAAGGTAATGGTCCGTAGATGCGCCATGTTGGTGAGCACCTGTAACTAGGGGCCAGTGCTCCGGGTGGGGTCCTCGAAGGGAACTATGTGAGCATGTGATAGATGTGGCCCGCGATCCACTCACAGACATGCGTCCTGGCCCCTATGCAGAACAAGGTTGCCGACCCCTGGTCTAAATCATCGTGAATACTAAATCCAAGATGAAACAAGAGAGAATATGCATCCGAAAAATAAGTTTGTATTCCTTGGGATGGGATCGATTCATAGCAACAGTAGACAATATGTCCACCTCGCATGGCACCTTAGTTAGCTGGTTAGCTTGGTTATTGCCACGTGTACCGAAGTATGGTGAAAAGCTTTTTTGTTGCAGTCAGTGGAAAAACTATATACATGACTACAATGAAGCCATCCATAATGTTGAATTACAGGGTAAAGGGAATAATGTTTAGTGCAAGATAAAGTCCAATCAATGATCGTCCGGGTGTCTCCAATAAGGAAGATGGGAGGATAGGGCCATTCACTAGTTGGTGATAGGATGGTTCAGTTGCCTGACAACAGCTGGGAAGAAACTGTCCCTGAATCTGGAGGTGTGTGATTTCATACTTCTATACTTCTTGCCTGATGGGAGAGGGGAGAAGAGGGTAGGACTGGTCCTTGATTATGCTGCTGGCCTTGCCGAGGCAGCGTGAAATGTAGATGGAATCAATGGTTTGTGTGACGGTCTGGGCTGCGTCCACAATTCTCTGCTATTTCTGGCAGTCTTGGTTGGAGCTGTTCCCAACCCAAGCTGTGATGCATCCCGCTAAAATGCTTTCTATGGCACATCTGTAGAAGTTGGTGAGAGTTGTTGGGGACTGCGAGCTGCCAGAGTAGGATGTTTGGACATTTGGACATCTGAAACCTCAAAGAGGCACATGGACCAAACATGGGCAAATGGGACCAGCATCGATGAGGCATGGACGAGTTGGGCCAAAGGGCCTATTTCTGTGATGTATGACTATTACTCTATCCACACTCACCCCCAGATGCCCAAGAGGGAAAGGAGCAGGAAGTAGATAGAGAAAGTGAGATTTATATATTAAAATAACATTTTTAGCCACCAAGTTTAAAGTTTGCTGGACTTGGCCCAGCTGGTAGACTGAGGAAATGGGAAAGAAGAGACACGATATCTCAATCAGTTCAGCTCCATCAGGGGAAGAGGGGTTAACATAGGGACGAAGAGGACAGCATCCCTTTAGGACGTGAGAAAGCCAGCTGGCTGTGGTACCTCTGCAGTGTGTAGTTGACAGTCGCTTCGTTATGGGAGGCCACCATCACATTGGCCCTTCTGTTCACTTTGATTTCATCCAGGATGTAATCCAAGCACCTGCAATGCGAGCAGCAGAACGTCAGGAACCCCAGTAACCCAGAGCACTCCACACCACCACCCCCGCATGCGTACACTACTCAGCGGGTCAGGCAGCATCACTGGCGAAAAGGAAGAGTTAACGTTTCAGGTCGGGACCCTACCTTCAGACCTGAAACGTCACCCATTCCTTCTCTCCAGGGATGCTGCCTGTCTCGCTGAGTTACTCCAGCATGTTGCGTCCATCTTCAGTGTAAACCAGCATCTGCAGTTCCTTCCCTGCAGGGACACAACGCTGGCTGAACAGACGACACTCATTGTGGTCGTGTGATCTGAGCTACCACACACCATACCACAACCTCAGGGGGTAGCAGGTTATACTGAGGGTGCAATCTAGCCCATTCAAGATATACCCAGGCTGGGGGGAAGGGAGGGCCCTCAACTGTTCCTTTGAGTCATTATCGGGTTAATTGACCGACAAACCCGCTCGTCTTTGGGATGTGAGAGGAAACCAGAGCACCCGGAGAAACCCACGTGGTCACAACGAGAATGTGCAAACTCCACACAGACGTCATCTCCATTGGTAGAAAGCTATGATCCGGCCCTTTCATGTACATCCATTACACCCCTGTGAATATTGGGCACTGCCTTCCTTGGCACTCAGCTGCTGTCTACCTGGTTAATCCGGGGCGACTCAGGACGCAGCGGGTAGAGCCACTGCCACAATCCTGACCCTGGGTGCTATCGTGTGGAGTTTGCACGTTCTCCCTGTGACCGTGTGGGTTTCCTCCGGATGCTCCGATTTGCTCCCACATCCCAAAGACGTGCGGGCTTGTAGGTTAATTGTCTTCTGTAAATTGCCCCCTCGTGTGTGGGGAGTGGACGGGAAAGTGGGATAACAGATAACTAGTGTGATCGATGGTTGACATGGACTCAATGGGCTGAAGGGCCTGTTTCCCTGCTGTATCACTTAACACGCAAACAAAACAAACTCTTCATTGACACCCCGATCCATTCACAAGTCTTCACTCGCCCTCATCTCCATTCACAACTCTGTAATTTCACCATCCTCTCCATTCACAACTTCACTTCACTCCCCCTTTGAAGAGGCGTCCACGATACCTGTGGTACATGACATTTGTGACTTTGTAACTCTCGTTGATGGGATCCTCGTATCCAACCTCCTTGGCCCGCTTTCGCTCCTGCTCCATGTACGCTCCCCTCACCAGCTTTGCCCCAAAGTACCAGTTCTCTCTCCGGGCCAGTTCCACATCCACTGTCACGTTATCGTAAGCATCCTGCGAGGAGGAGAGGGGGGGGGGGGGGGGGGGGGGAATGAAGGAGAACGTGTAAAGCATCTCACCCTGCCTCACCGCCCCTAATCAGCAGAGCTTCAACGAGGAACTAAAGAACAGCTCAGAGATATTATTTTGAACTACTACAGCTGTACAGTAGAGAGCAAAGATAGACACAAAAAACTGGAGTAACTCAGCAGATCAGACAGCATCTCTGGCGAAAAAGGAATAGGTGAAGTTTCTGGTTGAGATCCTTCTTCAGTTTGAAGAAGGATCTCGACCTGAAATGTCACCTATTCCCTTCGTCTATCTGATACTATCTGACCCGTTGAGTCTTTGTGTCTAGCTCCAGCTTTTTGTGTCTATCTCCGGTTTAAACCAGCATCTACAGGAGAGAGCAGACTGACTGGCTGCATCACGGCCTGGTTCAGCAACGCAAACGCCCAGGAATGGAGGAGATTATAAAAAGAGGTGAATACTGCCCAGTCCATCACAGGTACCGACCTCTCCACCATGGTAGGGATATACATGATTTGCTGCCTCAAGACGGCAGCCAGCATCATCAGAGACCCACACATACCCTGGCTGCCCTCTCATTTCACTCCTACCATCGGCAGGAGCTTGAAATCTGTAACGTCCAGGTGCAGGAGCAACATCTTCACTACGACTATTTAGGCGATAAACCCTGCAAATAAGCTCCAAACTATATATACTTGGGACATTTATTTTTGACTTGGGTCATGGGTTTAAGGTGAGGACATATGTTTAAGGCGTGAGGAAAATTGAATAGTAACCCGGTGGGTATATGGAATGAGTTACCAGTGCAGGCGGTTGAGGCATGTACTATAGCCACATTTAAAATACATTTAAACATGTAGATGGATAGGAAAGGTTGTGGGATATTAGCAGACATGGGGGACTAGAAAGGGCATGTTGGTTGGCACGAGCAAGTTGGGCTGAAGGGCCTGTTTCCATGCTGTATGACTATGACACGAGCACTGTACATGATCACAGTCTACCTGTGCGCTATAAAACCAATGCACTCGTGACTGTAAACATGGATGGATTATGTCCTTTACAGGTGTACGGATAGGAAGGGTTGAGAGGGATCTAGACCAAATGCAGGTGAATGGGACAGGCCCTCGGACTCACCTTCAGGTAGCACTGGTAGGTGTTGAAGATGACGGGCTTCTCCGTGTTGAACTTGCGCTGCATCTCCAGGGTCAGTCTGCTGATGGCCGGCTGGAAGTAGGTCTGCTCAGCGTCAACCATGAGGCAGACGCCCATCTCCAGGGCTCTCTGTAGGAGACAGGAAGGTTCACAGGTTAATGTCCCAATTTGGCCTGAGGAGGAACATTACTGCCGCCTCTGGGCTGTAGACCATGGAACAGTGCAGCACAAGAACAGGCCCTTCGGCCCACACTGTCCTTGCTGGACACAATGCCAAGTTAAACTAATCTCCTCAGTTATCCATGTTCCTCCATATCCAGGTGTCTGCCTCGGACTTGTAAATGCCACTTGATATCTGCCTCCACCCCCGGCACTGTGTTCCAGGCACCAACCCCCCTCTGTGCATAAACCCTACCCCGCATATCTCTTTTAAACTTTGCCCCTCTCACTTTAAGCTATGCCCTCTGGTTTTTGACATGTACACCCCTGCAAAAAGGTTCTGACTGTCTAACCTATCTTTGCCTCGCATCATTTTATATACTTCTAACAGGTCTGATAGCATGGAAGTCTTATATACTTCCATCAACCTGTTCTGGAGGAAACAATCCAAGTCTGTTTAATCTCTCCTTTTAGCGAATACCCTCTGATCCCTGCAGCATTCTGACAATCCTCTTCTCTCCAAAGCCTCCACATCATAAGCTCATGTGATAGGAGTAGAATTAGGCCATTCGGCCATTAAATGTATTATAGAGATTAATTCCTTAGAAACAAATTGTCTCGTGTTCATAAGGTCATGTGATAGGAGCAGATTTAGACCATTCGGCCCTTCAAGTCTACTCCGTTGTTCAATCATCGCTGATCTATCTCTCCCCCTCAACCCCATTCTCCTGCCTCCGCATAAGCCCTGACATCATGACTGATCAAGAATCGATCTATCTCTGCCTTAAAAATATCCATTGGCTTGACCTCCACAGTCTTCTGCGGCAATGAATTCCACAGATTCACCGCTCCCTGACTAAATAAATTCATCCTCAACTCCTTCCTAAAATTCCTCCTCAACTCCAATATTCTTCCTGTAATGGGGTGATCAGAAATGCTCCCAATTCAGTTGAACCAATGTTATTTAAAGCTGCGTCATGATTACCCGACTCTTCTACTTATTGGCCCGACCTATGAAGGCAAGCAAACCACATGCCTTATTTACCACTGTATCTACTTGCGTTGCCACTTTCAGGGAGCTACACACTCGAACCCAAAGACTCCTCTAACTTGAGTTACTTCATTTCTTGCTAACAGCAGAAGCTGACTTTCCGTGCGGTGAGTTCAAGCGAGTGGGAAGGAATATTCACGGGCAGTCTGAAGAAGGGTCCCGACCCGAAATGTCACCCATCCTTTTACTCCCGATATGCTGCCTGACCTGCTGAGTTACTCCAGCACTTTGTGCCTTATCAGTTGCGAAACGACCTCATTTTACAGTCTAGGGCATGAGTGGTGTAGGCAAGGTTGTCCTAATCTACGGTAAAATTCCCTTCGCAACTTTCCACCTCTTCCTACCTTTGCCAGGACATCAATTCGCTGCAGCATCCTCTTCATCTGCAGTTCCTCCTGCTCTGTGAACTGGAGCAGCAATGGCTCGATCGTCCCAGTCTGTGGAAAAACATAGACGTTACCTCCGCCCCTCCCCAGGCTTGTTCACCCCAAGTCACCCACAACTGTACCACGTTAAAGCCACAACAAACCCAGATTTCAATGACAACATTTTTTGATGTTGAAACACCGTGGGTTCTCTCAGTGCGTTTCCTGGCGCGTAACGAATATGAATAAACCTAATTTGTTCGAGGAAACTCACCACTGATCTACAAGATGTTTTATTTTGTGTCTGTTCCTAAGCTGAGCCCTAAGTAACGCTAGATTCAAGATACAGGTTGTAACATAAAGTTCCCTGCTACTGTGTTGAGGATTTTTATAGCAGGAAAATGCATTTGTAGCTGTTTCAGCTGGGCAGCAGCCATGCTGTTGGTTTAAGATACAATGGCTGAGATTGGGTGTTTTTAATTAACCACATTTTACTTGTTCTCTTTTAGTTCAGTTTATTGTCGAGTTTAGTTTAGTTTAATTTAGAGATACAACGCGGAAACAGGCCCTTCGCCCCACCGAGTCCGCACCGACCGACCAGCGATCCCCGCACATTAACACATTAGGGACAATCTTACATTTATACCGAGCCAATTAACCTACAAACTTGTACGTCTTTGGAGTGTGGGAGGAAACCAAAGATCTCGGAGAAAACCCACGCAGAGAGAATGTACAAACTCCGTACAGACAGCACCCACAGTCAGGATCGAACCGGGGTCTCTGGCGCTGTCAGGCAGCAACTTTACCGTTTCGCCACCGTGCTGCCCACGTGTACAGAAGTAGAGTGAGAAGCTGTTTTGTTGTGTGCTATCCAGTTAGCGGAAAAGCACGTGAATATGTGATATGTGTGAAATATCACATACTCCATCAAATATTTAAGCCCAGGTAGCACATACCACATAAACAAACCTATGAATACAAAACCATTCTCTATTGTATTCACAAGGAACTGCAGATGCTGGTATTTTGACGAGAACACAAAGTGCTGAAGGAACTCAGCAGATCACGCGGATCTGTGGAGCACATGGATGTGTGACGTCTTGGGTCCATCAAAGGGTCCCAATGCAAAATATAATTTACCCATATTCTCCGCAGATGCTGCCTGACCTGTTGAGTTCCTCCAGCGTTTATCATCTATTGTAGACAGGTTTATCAATCCGATCATTATTTTCAGAGACATCTCAGCCTACCCAGCTATGTCTGAAGAAGGGTCCCGACCCAAAAAGGGTTACCCACCCTTTTTTCTCTAGAGATGCTGCCTGACCCGCTGAGTTACTCCAGCACTTTGTGACTATCTTTGGTGTATATACCAGCACCTGCAGTTCCTTGCTACACAGCCCGTCTATGTTGCGGAGAACTTGGCTCAGGCTTTGTACCTGCACATTTGGAACCACAAAGAGTTTGGCAACTTTAGTTCGGTTGTCGATCAAACTGTTCCAGTCCAGCAGGTCGACAGTACTGAAAACAGAGGGAAAGAAGGGGGGAGAAGGGGGAAAGGGGAGGGCAGAAGGAGTGAAGACAACTTTTAAGAACCCAGACAACTTTCAATAAGCCAGAGATACACAGCTGTGAAGTTCGGCGGACATTTAACATTACCGGTCGGTTAACCTTGGTTCTGAAAACTCTTGATTATGTTTTTTTTCCCCCAATGAGTCAATGAAAACTACCTATGACGACCCATAACTACATGACGACCCATAACTACATGGCAACCCCACTACAACTGCACCTACGACTACAGAATCATCGATTTTCTCCAGGGCGACATGTTGAAAAATTTGCGGCGACCATACTGAGGCCGCGACTAGTTCCCAGAATGTGGGAGCTCCTCGTGACCATGAAGCAGACTGACCAGAGATTCATCAGCGAACACGTGGCAACCATGTGGCAAGCGCAGAGTCTCCTGCACTTGCCTAAAAAGTCACCTAAGTGGAACAGGCCATTGACCCACTGATTTACTCCAGCATCTGAGAGGCATTACAGTCAGAACCTTATTCCCCAGGGTGGAAATGCCAAAGACCCGAAGGTAAAGCTTCCAGGTGAGAGGGACTAAGATTAAAGGAGGTTCGAAGGGCCGAATGGCCTACACCTGCATCTATTTTATAGAAACATAGAAAACAGGTGCAGGAGTAGGCCATTCGGCCCTTCGAGCCTGCACCGCCATTCAATATGATCATGGCTGATCATCCAACTCAGTATCCTGTACCTGCCTTCTCTCCATACCCCCTGATCCCTTTAGCCACAAGGGCCACGTCTAACTCCCTCTTAAATATAGCCAATGAACTGGCCTCAACTACCTTCTGCGGCAGAGAGTTCCAGAGATTCACCACTCTCTGTGTGAAAAAAGTTTTCCTCATCTTGGTCCTAAAAGATTTCCCCCTTATCCTTAAACTGTGACCCCTTGTTCTGGACTTCCCCAACATCGGAAACAATCTTCCTGCATCTAGCCTGTCCAACCCCTTAAGAATTTTATAAGTTCCTATACGATCCCCCCTCAATCTTCTAAATTCTAGCAAGTACAAACCAAGTCTATCCAGTCTTTCTTCATATGAAAATCCTGACATCCCAGGAATCAGTCTGGTGAACCTTCTCTGTACTCCCTCTATGGCAAGAATGTCTTTCCTCAGATTAGGAGACCAAAACCGTACGCAATACTCCAGGTGTGGTCTCACCAAGACCCTGTACAACTGCAGTAGAACCTCCCTGCTCCCATACTCAAATCCTTTTGCTATGAAAGCTAACATACCATTCGCCTTCTTCACTGCCTACTGCACCTGCATGCCTACTTTTAATGACTGGTGTACCATGACACCCAGGTCTCGTTGCATTTCTATGTTTCTATCATGGTTGGAATGGACATTGTGGGCTGAAGGGCCTGTTCCTGTGCTGTACTGTTCTATGTTCTAATCTCAGGTTTTCATAAT
This sequence comes from Leucoraja erinaceus, assembly GCF_028641065.1. Lineage (NCBI taxonomy): Eukaryota > Metazoa > Chordata > Chondrichthyes > Rajiformes > Rajidae > Leucoraja > Leucoraja erinaceus. The sequence goes on from NC_073401.1 coordinate 16,714,998, forward strand.
GGGCCTGTCCCACTTACGCAATATTTTTCGGTGACTCGCAGCAGGGCGCCGAAAAATGTTTTACCGACCTGCTGCGACTATAACGGGTGCCAGCAAGAGTGCCCAAAAAATTCATGTAAGTGGTACAGGCCCTTAACTCTCCAGCTAACTATCCTCGGTAACATTGCAATAAATCTCGGCACACTCTCCAATACCTCGATGGTTTGTAACGTGTAACATTTATCACCGGAGACAATATTCCATACGCTGACTGAAACGGAATTCCGAAGATTCCTTGCCATCCTACGAGAAGAAACATCTCATCTCATCCCAGTGCTAGAGAGACTCCCTATTATCCCAAGGGCAGCGACTCTTTTGTTCCACACTCCCAATTTAGAATTAAACGAACATAACACAATAATTTGTACATCTTTTTGCTGAAAACATATTTTCTTACAAGTTCCAGGAAAACGGTGCAGCAAAAGGCCCCGCTGAGCTATAGGTTAATAACTTAAGAACTGAAGTGGAATGAAATCTGGCACTCAGCGGTTCAGGCACTCGCCCATGCATTAAAAACAGCTGCAATTGAAAACCGGCCCGTTTCCCACCAACGGCCTTTGCGCGGGTCTCAGGAAGGATCTGCGTAATTAACGTTAACGTCAGCGCGGCAAGGACAGCACCCAGAAAGCCGCCAAAGAACATTCTAGAAGAGCAGAGGATGTCAAGGAGCAGCATGCAGACCCATGCGCCGAGCTAGAGCCGCAGAGATTTTCCTCAAACCAGCTGCTCACCCAGATAGTCCAATCTTCTCTCCGGTGAACCAGTGGGTGATTTCGTCCAAGGTGCCAATGCCAAGTCTAGCCAAAGTCTCCTGTGCAAAAGGACAAAGAGGAGCTGCTTTACATTGGGATGCGTGAGATGCTTCATACCTGATCTTAAGAGTGATGGGGTCACACAGCGCGGAAACAGGCCCTTCGGTCCAACTCATCAATGCTGACCACCATGCTAGTCTCATTAGCCTGTATTTGGTGCATATCCCTCTCACCTTTCCTATCCACATACCTGTCCAAATGCCTTTTAAATGTTGTTATTGTTCCCGACTCTGGCAGCTCGTTCAATATACTCCCACCCTCAGCATGAAATAAAGTTGTCCTATTAAATTTTTCGCCATAAGCGCATCTCCACTGGTTCTGGATTCCCCTACCCTGGGTAAAAGACTGTGTGTATTCACCTATTGCCCTAATGATTTTATACGCCTCTGTAAGATCACCCCTCAGCCTCCTGCGCTCCACTGAATCGTCTTAGCCTGCTCAACCTCTCCCTATAGGCCATGCCCTCGAGTCCTGGCAATATCATTGTAAATCTTTCCTGGCTTCCCTCTAGTTTTTGACAGCCCAGAACCAAATGTTTTTTAAACCCATCGTTGAATTGATAACAGCTACCTCGCCCCTTGGTTATGCACTTGTCTCAATTCCCAGCAACAGTCACCGACAAAAATCACGGTTTGATATCTCGCCGTTAATGTCATTCCCTTCCTACTCACACCGTCGGACAGGTCGACATAAAATAATTATTTATTCATCACATTTAAGAATTAAATTATGCTGCATCGTTGATTGGCTAATCAGAAATTAGCACAGTCTCATTCGTTTTCGTTTTGGAGATACAATGTGGCCACAGGCCCTTCGGCCCATTGAGTCCACGCTAACCAGTGATCACCTGCACCCCAGTTCTATCCAACACACCAGGGACAATTTACAGAGGTCAATTAACCTACAAACCTGCACGTCTTTGGAGTGCGGGAGGAAACCGGAGCGCCCGGAGAAAACCCATGCGGTCACAGGGAGAACGTAACAGACAGCTCCCGTAGTTAGGATCGAACCCGGGTCTCTTGCGCTATAAGGCACAACTCTACCACTGCGCCACCGTGCCGCCCCATTCAATCTCATTGGTGAACCTCGGACCATCTGCACTCGGACTTTACCTTGCACTAAATGTCATTCCATTTATCCCCTATCTGTGCACTGTGGACGGCTTGATTGTAATCATGTGTAGTCTCACCACTGACTGGATAGCACGTGACAAAAAGGCTCTTCACTGTTCCTCGGGACAGGTGACAATGATAAACTAACCCCCGCTGGCACCCTCCCCTCTCACCTGCAGATGTTCGAGGTCCAGTTTGGTGTCGACTGCGGCCTGACCGGCCAGACCCTGCTCGGCGGCCAGATGGCGGAAGAAGCTGCGCCACTTGACCAGCACCTCGGAGAACTGGAGCTACGACAGCGAGACAGAGGAAAAGCCAAGTGAAGCGGTCGTAATGTGTGAAACAAGCAACTGCGAGCGCTGGTTTACACAAAGTGCTGGAGTAACCCAGCAGATCAGGCAGCATCTCTGGAACAGTCTGAAGAAGGGTCTCGACCCGAAACATCATCCATTCCTTCTATCCAGAGATACTGCCTGCCCCGGCTGAGTCACTCCAGCATTTTGTGTCTATCTTCGCTGTAAACCAGCATCTGCAGTTCCATCTTGCACATCTCTGGAGAACATGGATAAGCTATGTTTTGGGTCAGGACCCTTCTTCAGAGATGCTGCCTTACCTGCTGAATTACTCCAGCACTTTGAATTTTTTTTTTTTAAACCCAGCCTAAAGTGATTTACGTAAAAAGGCACAAAGTGCTGGAGTAACTCAGCGTGTCAGGCAGCTTCTCCAGAATAAGTTACTCCAAAACTTTGGGTCCTTTTGAAAAAAACCATACAGCATGGAAACACATCGATACAAGGAACTGCAGATGCTGGTTTACCAAACAAAGTGCTGGAGTAACTTATTTCAGATATGCTGCCTGACCCGCTGAGTTATTCCAGCATTATGTGTCTGTTTTTTGCAAACCAGCATCTGCAGTTCCTTGTTTTTACTAGCAGCCACTTCCCTGCTGTTTCCAAGAAAGAGGCAAGTCCCAACCCATGACCTTCAGTCAGTGCACAGACACTCCCCACTGTATACAGAGAGATGTGTACCTCGATCCACACTAACACACACTTCACAAAGGAGGTGGTGTGGAGGGCCTTGCCTGAAGAGTTGGCGGTGACGAATACTCTTGTGACATTTAACAAACATTTAGACCAGCTCTCGAATTAACAAGTTGTAGAAGGCTATTGACCTAATGTATGTAAAAGGGATTAGGGTACGTAGATAGGTATAATGTTCTTCCTTCAAGAGCCAAGTCAATAATTTGTTATTGTCATATTTACAAACAACGGAACAATTAAAATCTTACTTGCAGCAGCTTAAGAGGCCTGTAAACACAATACATAGAAAACATAGTAAAAAATCCAATAAATTAATAACGTCCCCACAAAAAAAGAGTGCCAAGGAGGTTAAAGTCCTTCATGCAACCAAAGCAGACCATACTTCCATAAGACCACAAGCATAGGAACAGAATTAGGCCATTCACCCCATCGAGTGCACCGCCATTCGATCACTGCTGATCTATTTATCCCTCTCAACCCCATTGTCCCTCCTTCTCCCCTGTAACCTTTGACACCCTCACTAATCAAGAACGGATCAATCTTCACTTTAAAACTACCCAATGACTTGGCCTCCGCAACTGTTTATGGCAACGAACTCCAGATTCACCACCCTCGGGCTCAAGAAATTCCTCATCTCCATTCTAAATGTACGTCCTTTTATTCTGAGGCTGTGGCCTCTGGTCCTAGCCTCTCCCACACAGTTCATAGTTTATTTAGTGTTGCTGGGAAGAAGCTGCTCTCGAATCCGGTAGTCATGGTTTTCTGCTTTATCATACTCCTATACCTTCTCCCTGAGGTTAGGAGTGAAATGAGAGCGTGGACAGAATGGTGTGGGCCTTTAGTGATCTCTCACGCTTACCACCACAGTTGCCTTACACCCCCCCCCCCAAAAATTATGCAACATCAGCCAATAGACCACTGGCACAAGAGCACTCCAACTGTTAGAACAGGAATCTGGAGTCGTACCAGAAACTGTGGTCGCCCAAGTGCTGTCAACTTGATGGCAGCAAATCCATCCTCAGAGCTTCCACCTGTGGGAAACATAGAGTAGGTAAGGTTACTTGTGTCAGGGGATTTCACACACCTACATAGACTTTGCCAGTAGCAAAAATAACACAGCTGGTGGGGAACAGGGTGCATACCACAATGGGCGTGTATAACCAAGGCTGTGTGGGGTGCGTGTTACAGGGAGTGCTAGAACGTGCAGGCACGCCCTGACCTACGAAAGCGTTATGTTCCGTGAACACTTACGCAAGAGATGTTATGCAAGTCGGAATCACCATCCCCATGTCCTGCTCGAAATAACTCACTGGGAGTATTAACCGTCTCAACAGCGCCCGGTTGCATCCAGGGCACTTTCTGCGACGCGCAGCCTTCTGGGTAAACGTTGCCGCCATTACCAGCTCAAGTTTCATCTCACTGTTGGGGCACTTTCAGCGGAGAGCGGCCTTCTATGTAAGCACCACCACCATTGCCGACTTGTTTCCGATGAAGATTTCAGTGATGGCACAGACTGCCTTGATTGCACAAGGGACCAAACACAGAATTATTTACGCAAGTCACCCATTGCGTAAGTGTCTGTAAACTACCGGGGCAAGAGTTGAGCGGCTTATGAGTAACCAGCTGTGAATGACAGGGCCAAGTGTAACGACATGGATAGGCAATATTTTGGGCCGTGACCCTTCTTTAGACTGTTTGTAATGGGGAGACGTGGACTGAGGAGAAACCTGGAAGGGAGGAGGGCAGGACAAAGCCTAGCCACTAATAAATTGATACAGGTGAGGAGGGATTATTTTAATGTCCGGCTCTAATGCATGGAACAATATTAAACCACAGGTAGGAAGGAACTGTAGATGCAGGTTTACACTGAAGATATCGATACAATATGCTGAAGTAACTCAGCGGGACAGGCAGCATCTCTGGAGAGAAGGAATGAGTGACATTTCGAGTCGAAACCCTTCTTCAGACTGGGTGACGTTTCGGGGCGAGAAGGGTTTCGACCCGAAACATCACCCATTAAACCACGGGCAGCTCAGCCTACAGTCCTCAATATTCGCTTTGAAAGCATATATGTCCATAAGCCAATACAATGCATTCGTACCAGAAGCCATGATGCACTTCAAGAAGATCTCCATGTGCTGATCACACTTGGCCTCGTCTGCATAAAAGTATGTCCGAGCACTTATGACACTCTCTCTGCGGTCTCCAAATTGCCGATGAGGCTGGAATTTCTTCTCTCGCTGAACCTCTCCTGCAGGGATAAGAAACTTCAACAGTAACATCTGTATACACTGACCTTTGTAATGCACAAGGACTGGGTCTAATCTACAAGGGCAAGCAGCAGCCATCTCAACAGCTCCATAAGAGTCATAGCTTTTCCAATGTGCCACTAAGAGCAAAGCAACTAGCCCATCTCACCCAGTTCTCAGACCCCTGCACATTTTCTCCCATTGAAGTACTTCTGACATTCCTCTTTCAAAGGTTTCTCATTGAATACGTATCCACCACCTTCAAGAGGCAGCACATCCAAATTCATATTGCATTTACATAAAAGGTTCTCTGTCATTCTACCACAGATTATAGAACACAGAACTGTACGATACAGGAACAGGAACTTCCGTTCGCTTATTGTTCAATTTACTCTTCTATAATTAGGGAACTCAGTGGAACTTAGAACACAAAACGGCAAGGCACAGGGACAGGTCCTTCGGCCCACAATGCCCATGCCAAACCTGATGCCACGTTAAACTTATCTCCTCTGCCTGCACCTGATCCATATCCCTCCATATCCCAGTGTCTATTTAAAAGCCTCTTAAACACCACTATCGTATCTGCCTGCAGCAACACACCTGGCAGCGTGTTCCAGGCACACACCTGTAAAATTTGCCCCACACACTTTTTTTTTAAACTGTGCCCTCTCAACTTAAAGCTATGCCCTCCAGTCTTTGACATTTCCACCTTAGAAGAAAGGTTGTGCCTTTCTACCCAATTTATTCCTCTCGTATTGAGAGTTGTTTTAGAACTACACTTGTTGACCTTTTGGTCATTGGAGACGTTTCCCTCTTTCCATTCAGCAACCCTACCTGACGTTACACATCTTAGTGTGGTTTAGTACAGAGCGGATCCACCCTTCGGCCCATCAAGTCCAGGCCGACCCGCGATCCCCGCACATTAATGCCACCCTACACACACTAGGGATAATTTTAAATTTCTACCAAGCCAATTAACATACAAACGTGGGAGAAAACCGAATATATTTCGGAGAAAACCCACGCCGGTCACAGGGAAAAAGGACAAACTCCGTACAGACAAGCACCCGTGGTCAGGATCGAACCCGGGCCTCTGGCGCAGTAAGGCAGTAGCTCTACCGCTGCTCCACTGCGCCACCCTCTTGGCCCTGAGGGCAACAACAGTTTCATGCTGCATAACTGGAATCCCTCAACCAGGAGGCAGTCGGGAAAAGCTCATATCAGTTCAGTTCAGTTTATTGTCACGTGTACCGAGATACAGTGAAAAATCCTTGTTGTGCGAGTGGAAAGACAATACATGATTCCAATCGAGCCATTTACAATGTATAAAGACAGAAAAAGGGAATAACGTTGAGTGCGAGGTAAAGCCAGTAAAGTCCGATTAAAGATAGTCCAAGGGTCACCAATGAGGTACATAGTAGTTCAGCACTGCCTTCTGGTTGTGGTAGGATGATTCAGTTGCCTGATAACAGCTGGGAAGAAACTGTTCCTGATCTGGTGTGCAGTTTCACACCTTTTGCCCAATGGGAGAGAGGAGAAGAGGGAGTGGCCCGGGTGTGATCTCTCATAATTACTCTAAAAAAAATCTTCATACCCTTCCAAAAGTGTGGTCTGACTCACTCGTTTTGGACCAAGCCAGTGTTTTCAATGGGTGAAGTAAGGTCTTCTATTTTATGCATTTTAGTGTCCAGTTAAGTAACAGCTTCAGGTTAATTGTTTTTTCTCTCACATTGAACTCACTTCAGTATGACTCACTTCTCTCAGAGCGAGTCATATTACCTGTTAGAGCCATAAATCACAGGTACAACATGCATGAACCTCAACTGTTGCAGGCGGTTTGACATAACAGGTACACAAACCTGTATTCATCGCAGCAGAGTGCGGAAAAGATATTTACGAGGATACACAAAAATGCTGGGGAAACTCAGCGGGTGCAGCAGCATCTATGGAGCGAAGGAAATAGGCGACGTTTTGGGCCGAAACCCTTGGGTTTCGGCCCGAAACGTTGCCTATTTCCTTCGCTCCATAGATGCTGCTGCACCCGCTGAGTTTCCCCAGCATTTTTGTGTGTACCTTCGATTTTCCAGCATCTGCAGTTCCTTCTTAAATATTTACGAGGATGTTGCCAGGACTCAAGGCCCTGAGCTAAAGGGAGAGGTCGGGCAGGGCAGGCCTTTTTATTCCTTGAAGCGCAGGAGGCCGAGGGGTGATCATACAGCAGAGGTGTATCAATTCATGTGACTTACCTTCTCCATCTTTTAAGCCAAGAGACTCACACGATCTAAAATAAAATTAACAATAAATAGAATTAGCAATAAAGAGAACACCAGAGGCACACTGGAAGCCCAGAAGAAACAGGGATAAGTGTAGGAGTGGAGAAGGGAGAAGGGGAAAGAAGCTGGACACTGCATGGTGGGGACGTTTTACAATCGCATGGTGGGCAGGAAAGGGTGAGCAATCAAACCAGCAGCCGCAGTTTTGCTCTGCCTGGTTGCCGAGGGCTTTTGGCTTTCAGTGAGATGTTCAAATGATGGGTAATGGAGACAAGGAATTGCAGGCGCTGGTTTACAAACAAACAACACAAGGTGCTGGAGTAACTCAGCGGCTCAGGCAACACCTCTGGAGACGTTGAATTCTTCTATTTTAGATAACTACATAACCTTCCCCCTCTCCTTCCTTCCCCGCATAACATCCTTCTCCCCCCCCCCCCTGCCCTTCATCACCCCCTCTGGTGCCCCACCTGGACTCACATCCATTTCCCCCCTTCCAACTCCATTCCCTCCTCTAGCTTCACAATTCACAACTCATCGATCCTTTTGACTCATTACATCTGTCTTTCCATCTCTGGACTTTATCCAGCCATCTGCCTATCACAAAACCCTCCTTTTTAGTTTACAGATACAGCTTAAGAACAGGCCCTTCGGCCCACCGAATCCATGCTGTCCAGAGATCCCCCCCTCCCCCACATTAGTTCTATCCTACACACGAGGGATAATTTTCCCTGAAGCCAATTAACCTACAAACCTGCATGTCTTTGGAATGTGGGAGGAAACCGGAGCACCCAGAGAAAATTCATACGGCCACAGGGAGAACGTGCAAACTCCGTACAGAAAGCACCCACAGTCAGGTTCGAACCCGGGTCCCTGGCGCTGTAAGGCAGCAGCTCTATCTGTGCACCATTGTGCACACACTCCTCATCTCTATCAACCTATTGGGCGTCAGGCTTTATCCTGCGCTGCTCACTTCCAGCTTTCTCCCCCCCGCACCCACTAGAAAACAGTCTGAATAAGGGTCCTGAAAATTCACCTAGCCATGTTCGCCAGAGATGCTGCCTAACCCACACTGTGGGTTTTTTTTTAATGGATTCAGCAAAGGCAGGAATTATTATTGCAGATGAACGATACTATTGGAATTATTTAAAATATTCTCTGCCAGTAGGGCCTGCAACAACCAGCTATCCATGATCTTGGTACATTTCGGGTATGATAGTAGGCAATTAAGTCATTGTCAAACTGTGTCATATTTTCTGCCATGCAAGACCACAGCAGGGCTGTGTCAACAGCATTATCGGCTGCCCCGTCTTTACAGGGAGGCTGGAGTGCTGGAACAGCACTTCATCTCTTCCAATGATCCATGACCTCTCTTATGTAACTCAGATTTCAAGTCACAAGACAGCACGCGGGACTGGCCTGGAGTGCTAGCAGGCGCAAGGACACATTCCATACTTCCTCCTGGTAGAATAGTTCGAAGGCCTCCCTGAAAAGGGAATGGGGAATGTGCCTCGGGATCTGCTACAGTTTGAGAATGGATGTTAACCCCGGACAATTTGCCATCCTTATCGACTGTGAGGCTGCGGCCACAGTGTATGTACAGACTGTTAGCACCATCTAAGTCACCAAATTAATATTGCCTGAATGGTACAAAACGCAACTCAGATTCTCCTAGGTTGCCTGTACGTGCTGGATTTCCTGTGGGATTTTTCCAACTGTTTGGTGTCTCAGGTTATTCTAAGACGCCAGGTTTAACACCCATGTAACGCACTTCATTCAAAAATCAAACATCTGGGCATGTTAGGCACAGCTGGAGGAACTTTGCATGGAAAACATTTCATCCACCAGTCATAAAAAACACATGCTATGAAATAGTTAAAAATTTGATTGCAAAATGTCCATGAAAATCTCTCTAATCGTAATAAATTCTTTGACTCACAAAGCATTAATCAAATTTCAGATGTCACGTGTTTGCTTGGTTACATTCCGCTTTTAGATACAAGTTCAGACTCGGCTTTAAAGTGACGGTGTCAAAATAAACTGGATTATCGACCATTATTAAGGAACTGTAGATGCTGGTATCTTGAGCAAAGCACAAAGTGCTGGAGGAACTCAATGAGTCAGGCAGCATCTATGGAGCATCTATGGAGGGAATGGGCAGGCGGCATTTCAAGTCTGGGCCCTTCCTCACTCTGACCCGAAACACCATCTACAGGAACAGAGGACGGCATAGTGGCGCAGTGGTAGAGTTGCTGCCTCACAGCACCAGAGACCCGGATCTGATCCTGACTAGGGCCGCTGGCTGTGTGGAGTTTGCACATTCTCCCCGTGTCCGTGTCGGTTTTCTCTGGGGGTTCCTCCCACATCCCAAAGACATGCGGGTTTGTAGGTTAATTGGCTTCAGTAAATTGTCCGTAGTGCGTAAAATAGTGTGAAATAGAATTAGGTCGATGGTCGGTTTGGATGTGTCTCCAAACTAAACTGTTGCTTTAGACAAAAGTATTAATGCCCCATACTTGGGGCCTTGCCTTTCAGATAAGATTCTGAATAAGGGTGTGATATTTGACATTTTGTGCACGTGACGACTGCTGTACAGTCAGCTCCAAGAACTGGAAAACTAGTTTAATAGATGGCTCTAATTTGCAAAATAAGGAGCAAGAGATTAGCTCCAAAGTCAGTAAGTTAATACAGTGGAATGTATGTGACAGTGCCGGAAGCATATCAGCATGTCCAAAAAAGTAAAAACTATATTTTCACCTTCTTTGAATTTAAAATCATTCGTTTTTGATTACAAAAAGGTTAGTCAAGTTTAAAAAACTAAAACTAGTTAACTAAATTAGGCAGCCATACTCTTAAGCAGCTTATTGGATGGACAATCCACCTGAGACATCGAGAAAGGAAGGATATGCCTAACAGCACCTTTTTGTCTCCAAAAATAGCACTGAGTTTATATGGGTGAAGAGAGCATAGAGTAGTCGCAGCTTCACCTGCCAGCATTAAGTAAGCCTATGAACACAAGGAATTAGCGGAGTCAGCTACACGCCTCATCAGCTCCGCCACACAATAAGATCAAGTCCTCTGTCCACTTTCCCCCAACTGACTTCCACATCCTCAAATTGCCTTCACGTCTTAAATCTAACCATCAAGAGTTTGACACACACTTGATGGCAGCATCAACAAAAATGACAAAAATGCCAAGATCTGCACAAAAATGCCAAGGTCTGTGCTTGCCAGAGCTCTGTCCAAGTGCAGCAAGCAAAGATCATAGAGCATAGAGCAGACTATGATCTTTGGCAGCAATCTTTCTTCAGTTTTACACTCCGGCCCCTAAGAAAATGATCAACGCGTCATGTGTCATTTGCTTTGGTGATTGCTTGTTGTTCCTTGTGCTCCTTGAACCAGCTTGACCAGATTCCTCAGTACATCAACATTTTTGTAACTTTACCTCTAGGGAAAAAAAGAGTTTTGTTTCTGCAAGCTTATCAATGCAAATAACATGGTATTTTCACAGGGAATCCTTTCCGTCATTTTCATACTTTTGGTAGACTGCTTTCTCCATGTAAAAACATTATTTACAAATGGAAAAGAGAGTTATTGCAGGATTCAAAATATACCGAGCACCCTCAAACCTTCAGGGCAAGAGCCAAACAGTAAAGTGCCGAACTTGCCCCTTAGTCATCAGGGAATAATTGGTTAAATGCTCTCCGAAGAGTTGGTGAAAGCAAAATTAGTGCCTTTGGTATAATAACAGGGTTGTCCCATTTAAATACAATAGGCTAGGGTGTTGCCGAGTGCTGGGAGAACCATTGGCGGCACAGAGGCGCAGCAGGTAGTGCTGCTGACATGGCGCCAGAGACCCAGGTTTGATCCTGACCTCGGGTGCAGTCAGTGTGAAGTTTGCACGTTCTCCCTGTGACCACGTGGGATTCCTCCAGGTACTCCGGTTTCCTCACAAATGCCAAAAACGTGGCAGGTTAATTGGCCTCTGTATAATTGCCTCTAGTGTGTAGGAAGTGGATGAGAAAGAGGGATAACAGAACTAGTGTGAACGGGTAGACAAAAAATGCTGGGAAAAACTCAGTGAGTGAGGCAGCATCTATAGAGAGAAGGAATAAATACCTGTTTCTATGCTGTATCTCAATTAAAAAAAAACATTTTTTTTTACTGAGTGGAAGACATTTGGGATCATCAAATATTTTAAGTATTGGAGATAAGAACATGAGGTGCTCAATGCTTGGTGGAACATTAAAATACTTTGCAAGAGTTGAGAGCAAATAACATGAATGGGCTTCATCTGGTCCTTATTTATCATTTAGGATTCAGTTCAGGTTGATGAGAATGTGGGATTACAGAGAACTTGTGTGAACAGGTGATCATGATTGGCATGGACTTGGCGGGCCGAAGGGCCTGTTTCAAAGTTGCATCTCTAAACTAAACTCGAGATTTTTCTTATCAAACATAGCTTCATGTAACCAGAAAATATGAAAGATTCATATTTGGAGTTAAATGGCGATGCAAATATCACAACAAACAAAATCAGCGTTCGAAGGGAAGTGATTTTTGAAACCTGTATCACAAGTGACAGCCAAGAGTTTGCTCGCAGTTAAACAATCTGCAATGAAGGTCAGTTACTGTAAACCATCACGTTAGCTGGCAGCTCTATTGCTACACATGGCACCCCATCCAGCCAAAACTCCCAACAACATCCTGTTGCCCAAGCCCTCTGGCAACCCAATTCATTCTGCAATTCTCCATGGCCATCAGAACCCAGAGGTCCCCAAACTGCAAGAGCACACAGATTAGTTTTATTTCAGTAATACAGCATGAAAACAGGCCGTTCGGCCCACCGAGTCCAGGCCGACCACCGATCCTCTGTGCACTTGTTGTATTCCTTTTCTCCAAAGATGTTGCCTGACCCGCTGAGTTACCCCAGCACTTAATAACTATCTTCCGTATCAACTAGCATCTGCAGTTCCTTCCTACACTAGTTCTGTGTTATCCCAGTTTTGCATCCTACACACTTTTTTTTTAATACAAAAACAGACAAGCCAGCTAATCTACAAAGCTGCTCGTCCAAGGAATATGGGAGGAAGCTGGAGCACCTGGAGAAAACCCATGCCATCACAGGGAGTGCAAACCCCACACAGTTGGCTCACGAGCACTGGATCGAACCTGAAACTTTAACGCTGCAACACAGGATCTCAATTGCTGCACCACCGTGCCATCAAATGTTGACTATGTCAAAATAAACCGGATTATCAACCATGTAATACAAGGAACTGTAAATGCTGGAGGAACTCAGCGGGTCAGACAGCATCTGTGGATGGAATGAACAGGCTGAGTTTCAAGTCAGTACCCTACTTCACTCTGACCTGAAACGCCTTCTTTCCATTCTTTCCACAGATGCTGCCTGACCCACTGAGTTCCTCTAGGACTTTCTGATTGCAATTGGTGGTCACAGGGAGAACGTGCAAACTCTGTAGAGACACCACCTTAGGTCAGGATTGAACCCGGGTCTCTGGTGTGGCAAGGCAGCAGCCCTACCGCCGCACCACCCTGCCACCCCTCTCTAACAGGTCCAAGGTCCAAGATTAAAAACACTTTCATGGCCAGCAGCCCGCTGCAGAACTCATTAACGCCATCGTCCAACTGGTCAATTCACCATCAACCCCCAACCCCAGAAATGACTCTCAATACGCAGCAGGCTCAACAAGCAAGTTCCGTGGGTCAGGCTGCATCTGTGGATAGAATAGATAGATGACGTTTCTGGTCAGTGAAGAAGGGTCCCCACTTGAAACACTACCTCTCCATTCCCTCCACGAATGCTGCCTGACCCGCCGGGTTCCTCCAGCACTTTGGGCTTTGCCCAAGATTCCAGCATCTGCAGTTCCTTGCATTACATGGTCGACAATCCAGTTTATTATCAGCCCCCTTCAGTCTATGCTAAGGCGTAGGTCCGTTAGAACTAAAATAGAACGTCACCAGCAAATAATCAGGGGGAGTTTCAGCATTAAAGAGGCAGCTGACCTGCGATGTATTGCGAGTCTACCTCCCAGTGTTATTCAGGGCCAGCGTGTTTGAGAACAGAGGCGTCAACCATTGAAAGGCTGCATTGTGGATTTGCATATCAACAAGCTCTAATTGAGTCATGGAGCTGTACAGAGCAGACCATGACTCGAGGGCTTGAGCTGCAGGGAGGGGTTGGGCAGGCTAGGACTTTATTCCTTGGAGGGCAGGAAGAGGTGTGATATGTCAGAGCTGTATAAAATCATGAGGAGAATAGATAGAGCACACGCACATAATTTTTTTTTAAACCCAGAGCAGGGGAATCAAGAACCAGAGGACAGAGGTTTAAGGTGAGAGGGGAAAGATTTAATAGGAACCCGAGGGGGCAGCTTTTTCCACACAGAGGGAGGTGTGTATATGGAACAAGCTGCCAGAGGAGATCGTTAAGGCAGGTGCAATAACAACATTTAAACAGGTGCATGGACAGGAAAAGTTTAGAGAGATATGGACCAAATGCGGACAAGTGGGACTAGTATAGATGGGGCACCTTGGTCTGCGTCGACAAGTTGGGCCGAAGGGCCGGTTTCCATGCTGTACGACTCCAACCCCATCCTCCATCTTTGAGGCTTCCCTGTATCACTTTTCGCCGCACCTCGCTACACGTGACAATAATAAACTAATCTAAACCAAGATGCTGGGATCATGTGTAAAACTCAGTGATGGAGCAACCTGGTAGGTCAGACGTCATCCGTGGAAAGAATGGATATGCGATGTTTTAGGTCGGGACACTTCTTCAGACTGATTACACTTCGGGGGGTGAAAGCTGCACAAGAGAAGTGGGGTCGGAACACAACTTGGCAAGTGATAGGTGGATACTGGTGGGTAGGAGATTGGCAGATGGGTGGAGGAAGCAACAAAGGCTAAAGATTAAAGGGAGACAAATGGGTGTCAGGGAAGCTCTTTATCCAAAACACACGCTTGAGAGGGGATGTGACACTCGGCTGGGAGAAGCTGTTTCCTCCAAAGAGACGAACTAAAATCAAGGGACATTATCTCATGAAACGGGATCCACCCTTTAAGACTCAGAGACGGATAAATGACTTCACGGAGTGAATTATAAAGGTTTACGACTGTTATCTCAGAAGGCTGGAGATACTCAGTTGGCCATAATTCAATGTGAAATCAACACATTTTTAAAAATCAAAAAGAGATAGGCGCGAGGCATAGAATCAGCCATTATTGTACTGAATTATGTAGCATCACAGGGGTTGTGAGACCCACTCCAACTTCTTACGTTCTTGATTGCTAAAAATCAGAATGAAAAGAAAAATTGCATCAAAAACAAAAGATCAAGAAATTGGTTTCACAGTTCCTTCCAACTGTAGCTTTCCCGTGGTAATCAGAACCAGTTGCTCTCCCAGAAACTGTTGCAAGAAAGGATCCAAAAGGAGTAGCAAGCGCACTAGATGAGGTTGACACTTCTTTTCAATGAGGTTGTGTTTAGCAGAATAACAAAGGCCCAAGCAGAGACACACAGGTGGTGTAAGGATGCGTTGGAAACCAGGCAGAATTTGCAGCAGGCAGCGCAGAGGAGTCGGTCGAGATGCAGTGAACCAAGGCAAGGAACAAAGTGTGAGAGGTTCACACTGTCCAGAGCAGCAAGACGTAACCCCGCTGCTACTGCCAATGCAGTTGAAAAACGAGCAAAGATTTCCCAAAGGTTTATCAAGATGGTCGGCATACAGATGGGACTGGGTTTGTACTCACCCTCGGGCAGATTGTCCTGCAAGAACATTACTGTTGAGAGCGTAAAAAACAGAATCAATATCACATAATTACCACAACTAAAGCTCACGATGCCTGGAGGGGCCAGTGGGATTAAGACTTTCCATATTGGATGCTGGATGCGCAGAGCCAACTTTGGAAGTCGTATCAGAGAATATAAAACAGTGCAGCACAGGAACAGGCCCTTCGGCCCACGATGTCTGTACTGAAGATGCTGCCAAGATCAACTGATCTCATCTGCCTGCACGTGATCCATATCCCTCCATTCCCTACATATCCATTTGCCTTTCGAAGCTGGTTTGTTGGAAAGCGTGCCTTTCCTAGTGGTTCTCTCATCCAGGAGATTCAGCCATGTCTTCTGTTCCTATCCTTGTGCATCAATCTTTTCCCCCTTTCCCGATTGCTTGTGTCTTTATTAAGCTTCTTTCCCAAAGAATCGCTTCTCCTTGTCCTTGCCACCTGCTGCTGTGAAGGTGCATGAATTCAGAAAGTTAGCCGGACCAGATGAGCATTACTTTACTCTGTCGAGGTCTGAACTGTTTTCCATTTCCAAATGAGGCCTATTGGAGATGGTCTGGGAAAGATAGGAACCAGTTAGAAGGTGACTTTGCATTTTCCCATTAAGGCCTCAATAACCTGTTTTCACTCCAGCTCTTGTTTGAGATTCAAATCAACTTTTCCATGCTTCACACCATCAGATAGACATCACACAAAACCTGTTCACATCCTTAATTGTCACGTTGCACATTCTTGAACGAGAAAAATGCAGCTGTTTGTAGGCAACCAGAGGCTTGATGAAATACACCACAGGATTAACTCGATTTAAATGAAAACGGAACAAGGACTTTGTGGAATAAATTCCCATAAAAGCAGCCATTCAAAATGGCTAAAGGTGCAACCCAACTACACCCAGTCTGAAGAAAAGTCCCGACCCAAAAGGTTGCCTATCCATGTCCTCCAGAGATGCTGCTTGACCAGTTCAGATATTCACGCATTGTGTGTTCGACACAAGATTCCAGCATCTGCAGTTGCATGTGTGCCCTTATCTGCACAGTTTAACCACTGATCAACCAGACGGCGGGGTGGGAGATTGCAACCTTCACGTGTTCCACCCTGTTTCAACTAATGCAATCAACCCGACATGCACAAACAAAAAGATCAAATAGAACAAGTTGACCTACAACTTTAGGCTGTGCACGCCATATGCAAGAAAAATAATCAGATGGCAGATGAACTGCAGGTGGAGATTCACTTTGCACGAATGTAACACACACCAGAACATAAGACTCGTACACAGAGTTCTGCTCCTATTTTGAAACCAGTCGTAAAATAGCCAGCTATCATAATCAACCCTTCACTGTGACTTTCCTTTCAAAATTGGCTATCAAATACAGCAACACACCTCAAGGGCACTAATTGGAGGTCATACTCACGGCGTAAGGCCACAATGCCTAACAAACAGTATCAAGTTTTCACCCATTCCACCCAAGAGGAATGAAGGATACAAAGACAAATCTACTGAGAAACTCACGGCTGAACGTGGAAATTATGGACTCTGGAATTTCCAGTCTCAGATGTGTGGTTCCTGGAAAGCAATTACATGGAAGGGAATAATGCTTCTGCAGTGACGTGCTGTAGCATTCTGGCTAATCACTATGTCTGCCTGTGCCTTCATCAGGACTCATTTCATCAGGACGTCCGAGCGTGTGGAGCCAGAAGGGAGATTGAGCGTGTGAAACTTGATGAGAAAAACTGAGTGTGCAGAGTCCAAGAGGAAGAAAAAGTATGTGAAGTCTGAGAGGAGAAACGTCAAGCATGGGGAGTCTAAGGGGACAAAGATTGAGCATGCAGAGTCCTAAGATAGCAAAATCTCACAGCAACTTTGGAGGGAGTGTCACTGACTCAGTTAAAAGCTGCAAAGAGATTTGTTTCAGGCAGTGTGCTGTAAATTTCCATTGTCCTGAAGAGAGTGGTCAATTGGGAAGCAGGATTCAGAGTAACAAGTTAAGCAATATCCCCAAAACACCACGCACCTTCTGCCCTCAAGCACATTTCCTATCCCCAGCTGGTCAAATGCAATGTGAACCCAACTTACTCCATTTCTTTCGTCTCCGCTTCCTCTTGGGTCAAGTCATCCTCCACACTATAATCAAGGATGGAGCCCACTCCAAATGCACGATTGCCACGAATCAAGGGTTTGATGTCGTCTTGGTCCTCCCCTGCCACAAACTGTCCATAAAAGGTCATCTTCATCAGCTTCCTGAAGAGCCTTCTCCCCAGCAAGGCCCGACTCAGATTGATCAGCTGCAACAATAAACCAATACATTGTGGAACCATGAAGGAATTCACCCGACACAACCCAAACTAATACTCCAATATAGATACAAGGAACTGCAGATGCTGGTTGCCCAAAAAAAAACAACAAAGTGCTGGAGTAATTCAACAGGTAAGAGTATCCCTGGAGAACATGGATATGTGACATTTTGGGTCGGGATCCTTCTTCAGAGTCTCCAATGTGATCACACTTTATGCTCCAGAGGGAAAAAAAAAGTAGGATTTATATGAGGGATTTAAAATCTTTCAAATTTGCACCTCAATGGAAGCTAAAAATCAACCAGATCTTAGGGAAAGTATTCTGCACATGATTTTAATTAATCCCCTTATCTTTTTCCTTTCAATCCTTGCCATTTTGGCGTTGCATGAAAACCCAAATTAAAAAAATTGTAAATGCAAATTCTCATCCAGAGTGCAATCGAACCGACCAGCGTTCATGTGTAGGAACTGCAGATGGTGTCAGTTCCTGAAAAAATGACATACTTCAATGTTTAAGAAACAACTGCAAATGCCGGAATAATAGAAGGTAGACAGAAATGCTGGAGAAACTCAGCGGGTGAGGCAGCATCTATGGAGTGAAGGAATAGGTGACATTTCAGGTCGAGACTCCATAGATGCTGCCTCACCCGCTGAGTTTCTCCAGCATTTTTGTCTTCTTTTGACATACTTCAATGTTCAGAATCCAAAGAAGGGCCCTGACCCAAGAGTTGCCTATCCATTCCCCCACAGATGCTGCCTGACCTGCTGAGTTCCTCCAGCTTTTTGTGTTTTGCTCAGGATTATAGCATCTGCAGCTCCTATTTTTCTGTTCAGTTTGGGATTGTTTTAAATAATGTGCATTCCAATGCAATCAGACCAAGGCGAGAAAACAATAAAAATGGCTGTGTGGTTTAATTCCAGCTGATATGCATAATACTTTCAAAAATACACTTACACTGGGATCAGAGTCCTGCGTATTTTCTGATCAGGGTCCACTTTGACATGGAAGAATGGATTCACTGTTGCCCTTTCTATGCCATTTCCCCCTTTTTATCTTTTTTCCTTTCAATTCTTGCCATTTTGGCGTTGCATGAAAACCCAAGTTAAAAAATTGCGAAATGCAAATTTCCAACCAGAGTGCAATAGAACTGACCAGCAGTCATGTGTAGGAAGGAACTGCAGCAGTCGGTTCAATCCGAAGATAGACACAAAAAGCTGAAGTAATCCAGGCAGCATCTCTGGAGAACATGGGTAGGACGCTGACGCCCAGGATCAGCTGAGAGAGGAGTTTGTCCAAGGAGAGGGGAGCTGTGCTGGAGAGCCGGCACCCCGGCGGGGGATATGGGCGGGGAGAGGCTGTACTTCTCGGAAATCATGAGCAAAGAACTCTTTGATCAAGAGCGCTTCCTGGGAGAGTGGAACACTCCAGTCCAAAGATTATAGAGGAGCTCAGGCCAGGGGGCCCAACGTTTCTATGCCCAGCGAACAGATGTTGAGGCAACAACCTCCTCTCCTCCCATCCCCCTACATAGCTCCCTCTTCAATCACTTCCCTCCCTCCCCACCGACATTACCTCCCTCCATCTCCCTCCTTTCCCATCTCCACCTACCTTCCCTCCCACACTCCCTCCTCACCCACCCACCTCCTTGTGCCTGTCCACCAGCAGGTCGTAGGAGCAGAGGCGAAAGACGAGCAGGCTCCGGAGCAGCTGGGCGCTGGTCTTGCTGCGATACGCTTCTCGGGAGTTGCTGAAGTCCGGCATCCGGGCCGGTGCGGGTGGCGGCCGCGGGACATCTCGCAAGCGGCGCTGAGCCTGGCCCCGAGCCCGGGCCTCGGCGTTGTCCGCCGCCGCCGCTTCTTCCTTCTGCTTGGGGGCGGCGGCGGTGGAGCGGAGCCGGGCGCAGCAGATGAGGGAGCGTCCCGGCAGCAAGAGCAGAGGCAGCGGCTGGCGGAGAGCGCAGCCTGCCATCGGAGCGTGGGTACACGAGGCTACACACAGACTGGTGCAAAGATCTTATAGTCTGCTATAGGATCTTAGGACTGGTGTAGGTTGTACACACACGCTGGCTCCACACACACACAGACTGATGCACAAACGGAAGCTACACTCACAAACAGACTGGTGCACACAGACGGGTTACATAAGCAGTGGCTACACACTCACACTATATATACACACACGCACACGGGTTACACACACCATCTACAGAGCTTTCACATGCGATGATTCCATGCGAGCTAAACAGAGACCGGTTACAGACACGGCTTTCACACGCGATTGTTACATACACTGGGCACACATACTGGTTACATACACAGACTGGGTACAGATCCAGCCTTCACAGGCGACGATGCTCACACACACTAGTGGTTGCCAAAGATTATGGTTACACACACATTTGCAACATCCACCCCCACCCCCATTGTATCCATTTCTGCCCCGCCCGACCAATCAGAGGCGAGGGCGCGGCCCTTCCATTCAAAAACATTCTGGGCCCCGCCCCCTGGCTGCACCTAAACAAAGCATGCAATTGCATCAATAACCTTATTCCTACACTTCATGCCCCAACTAATGAAAACAAATATCCCATGTGCCCTCTGAACAGCCTGTGTTGCTGTCTTCAGGAATATTTGGACACAAATCCCTCTCTTTTCATATGCATCCTCGGGTCCTATCATTAATTGTGTCTGTTCCAATCCTTCCAAAATGTAACCTGATTTTTTTTCCTAGCATTAAATTCCATCTGCCATTTATTTGCCTGCTTTATCAATTGATCGACATCTTTATGTATTTGTAGACTATTTTTGTGATTTGGCACAACACCAGCCATTTCCATGTCGTCTGCAGACTTCTTCACGCCTCCTGCATTCCCATCCATCTCCGCGAGTGGTGAAGGGGCACCAGTCAGGGTAGTTCTTGGAAATCAACAGCACTCCCAGGAAGAGTGAGACAAACGAATTGCTCATGTATTTAACCAACAGTTGGCCAAAGGCTTCCAATTGCAAAAAAACAACTTTTGACTTCAGATCGGAATGTTGATGCAGTGGTAAAGCTGCTGCCTTACAGCACCAGAGACCCAGGTTCGATCCTGACAACTTCGTAAGGAGTTTGTACGTTCTCCCCATGACGTGCGTGAGTGCTTTCCCCGGGAACTCCGGTTTCCTCCCACACTCCAAAGATGTACACGTTTGTTGGTTAATTGGCTTGGTAAAATTGTAAAAAAATTACCTAGTGTGTGGGGGATAGTGTTAATGTGTGTGGATCGATGGTTGGCCAAAGGGCATGTTCTCTGAACTAAACAAAACTAGAGTACCATTCTCTGCCTCCTATCAGCAAGCCAGTTTCAGATCCAATTTGCAAGATTGCCCTCATTTCCCAGGGTCTTGAATTTTGGACCAGTCCAGGGTGGGGAACCTGTGGCCTTAGGGGAATGGTAGAAAATCACCTCCCTGGTCGAATAAAACTTAGGGACCTTCCACTACCTGCAACCTCCGGCAACCACCATCAACGGGCATCGCAACCGACACGGCAACCTATTTTTAGTCGCAGCCGGTTTTGAATTTTTTGAAATAGTCGCCGTAACATAGAAGAAGCGGGAAACCAATTTTGACCATTAGGGAGACTGACAAACACCTCCGGGAACCGGACAGAAACCTTGGGTGGGGCGCAAAGTCTCCAGAGGTTTTCGTTCATGTTTCCTAAGTGGGACAGGGGCATAATACTATCCTTCACACGAGGGACAATTTACAATTTTACCAAACTAATTACCCTACAAACCTGTACGTCTTTGGAATGTGGGAGGGAGGAAACCAGAGCTCACAGAGGTCACAGAAAGAATGTACAAACTCCATATAGACAGCTCCCGTAGTTAGTATTGAACCCAGGTCTCTGGCGCTGTAAGGCAGAAACTCTATCGCTGCGCCACCGTGCCTCCTTGATTGGCCCTAATCAATGCTTCCAAGATGTTCTGTGCACTTGATGTTCAATTTACTGGCCTTTAATTCGCTGGTTTATCCCTGCTTCTTGAATATTTGTTGCTCTCCAGTGATCTGGCGCCTCGCCTGTGGTCAGCAAAGATTTAGAAATGTCTTTCATAGAGTCATAAAGTCGTACAATGTGGAAACAGGCCCTTCGGCCCAACTTGCCCATGTCGAACATGCCCCATCTACACTAGTCACATCTGCCTGTGTTTCTTTTCTCGTGCCTACCACAGCAGACTGGGATTCATGGCTGGTGGTGGAGGCAGATACGATGGTGCTGTTTAAGAATTTTTTGGATGGGCATATTGATATGCAGGGAATGGAGGGATATGGATTATGTGCGAGCGGAGGAGATTAGTTTACCTTGGCATGATGTTCAGCACAGACATTGCGGGCCGAAGGGCCTGTTCCTGTGCTGTGCTGCTCTATGTTCTATAACTGCTTTGCAGAGCATCTGTATTCAGTGCCAAAGTGCACTCAGCTCCCTGTTGCCTACCACTGTAACGCCATCCCTCCCCCACGCTGACTTCTGCCTGTGGCTCCCATATCGTTACAACATTCTTTGGACAGAATACTTTTCCTGGAAATCGGGAACATATGTTGTAAGTTACACTAGACGCCTGCAGGTGCTGGAGTTTTGAGCAAACGGCAAAGCACTGGAGGAACTCAGCGGGTCAGGCAGCATCTGTGGAGGGAAGGGACCAACCATCTTCAGACCCGAAACGTCAATTTCCCCCCACAGATGCTGCCTGACCCACTGAGTTCCTCCAACACTTTGTGTTTTGCATGTATTGACACTTCATCTTTGTGTCACTTAAACAAGTGATTGGAAATGAATTCAGATGCATGTGCCTATCAATGGGTGGCACAGCTCCAGGTAGTACGGCCCTCACTCACTGCTCCAGTACCCCAGGTTCGATTCCCACCCCTGGTCTTGTTCCTGTGCAGTTTGTACATTCTCTCCGTACCCAGTGGATTTCACTCCAGTTTGTTGTCACATCCCATGTATGTGGTGATTGTTAAGTGAATGGACTACTGCGAACTCCCCCTAGTGTAAGTGGATAAAAGTAATCAAAACAATCCGTTGGATGAACTGGAGAGGTGGCACCGGGGCGCTGCGGTAGAGTTGCTGCCTTACATTGCCAGAGACCCAGGTTCGATCCTGACTACGGGTGCTGTCTGTATGGAGTATTTATTATTAATTAATTGATTTTTAAATATGGTAGAAGTGTTGGGGGGAAAAGGGGTGACATTTAATTAGTTATTTAATAAGTTTAATGTTATTCTTCTTCTCACTCCTTTTCGAGCTTGTACAGACACAGAGTTGGACATTGGAAATTTGCTTTTTGTTCTTTTCATTGCTTGTAAATATTGATTGTAATGTCCAATTGTTTGATTTCGATTTTGTTGCTATTAATGTCTTTAATGTCTTTACTTGTTCGGAATAAATAAAATAAATAAATAAATAAATAAATAAATAAATAAATAAATAAATAAATAAATAAATAAATAAAGAGTTCGTACATTCTCCCCATGACCTGCGTGGGATTTCCCCGGGATTTCCTCACACACTCTAAAGACGTACAGGTTTGTAGGTTAATTGGCTTGGCATAATTGTAAATGGTCCCTAGAGTGTGTAGGATAATGTTAATATGCAGGGATCGCTGGTCGGTGTGATCTCGGTGGGCTGAAGGGCCTGTTTCCCTGCCGTATCTTTAAACTAAACTAAACTCGGCGGCCAGGAAGCTTCTCTGGAGAGAATGGACAACCGGCGTTTCGGGTCGGGGCCCTTCTTCAGACTGAACCCTGACCCTTGTTCAATTCACTTTGTTGTAGTTCGGGGGTGTTTATCTGGGTTATCTCTCCCTGTTTTGAAAGGGTCACATTTGATACGGATTAATTGCAATGAATAATCAACAAGGTAATTTTCGTTGTGTCATATTACCATAGGCCATCCTTTGACTCCAACATATCCTTTGTTCCAAAGTGACAGGCAATCTCTAATTAATTCTGTGGGCATTACATTGTGAAATTGGAGTCAGTCTTGTCCCAAACGTCATCTGTCCATTCCCTCCACAAATGCTTCCTGGCCTTCAGAGTTCCAGATTCATGGATAGTTTCTTCCCAACTGTTATCAAACAACTAAACCATCCTCTCACCAACTAGAGAGCTGCCCTGACCTCTCTTTCATTATATATTATTCCCTTTATCCTGTAACTGTACACTGTGGATGACTTGATTATAATCATGTATAGCCTTTCACCTGACTGGATAGCACGCAACAAAAAAGCTATTCACTGCACATTGTTTGTTTTTCAGTTTCACATGACAAAAAATTGAACTAAACCAAACTAAATTAAACAAAACAGCGCTTTGTAGTTTTCTCAAGTTTCCAACGTCTGCAGTTCCTTGTGGCTCCAGTGGAACGGAATGTCCTGATTACTCCCTCTCACTCTCTAACCAACTCTCAAGGAACTGCTGGAGACCAAAAGAAAGCCAAAAACTATTGTAGGTATGTCATAGAGTCATACAACGTGGAAACAGGCCTTGCGGCCCAACCTGCCCACAACGACCAACATGTTCCATCCACACTAGTCCCACCAGCCTACGTTTGCCCCATATCCCTCTAAACCTGTCCCATCCATGTAACACAATGAAAATTGAGTTGTTGATTAACCATTGCAATTAATCTATCAAATGTTGCAACTTTTTCAAAACAGAGGGGAGAGATAAACTAGATAAACAGACCTAATTGTGCCAAACCACATCTAAGCAAACTGAAAATTAGAAGAAAAAGAGTTGTGAGGCTGAAAAGGATGCAGAAAAGATTTACGAGGATGTTGCCGAGACTCGAGAGCTGTAACTATAGGGAGAGGTTAGGCAGGGCTGGAAAGTATTCCCTGGAGCGCAGGAGGATGCGGGTGATCTTATTGAGGCGTATAAAATCATAAGAGGACTAGATCGGGTAGATGCACAGAATCCTTTACCCTAATGTAGGGGAATCGAGAACCAGGGAACATGGGTTTAAGGTGAGAGGGGAACGATTTAACAGGAACCTGAGGGAGACCTTTTTTACACAAAGGATGGTAGGTATGGAACAAGCTGCCAGAAGAGGTACTTGAGGCAGGCACTAATGCAACATTTAAAAAATATTTGGACAGTACATGGATAGGATAGGTTTAGAGGGGTATAGGCCAAAGCTAGGTAGGTAGGTGGGATTAGTGCAGATGGAACATGTTGGTTGGTGTGGACAAGTTGGGTCGAATGGCCTGTTTCCATGCTATATCACTCTATGCATTATAATTAGCTCATAATATAATATATTTCTTGAGGGTCTTTCCATAACCACTGACACTCCAGAGCAAACAATCCAAGTTTGCCCATTCTCTCCTTGTAGCTAATCCAGACAGTATTAACATATGCCATGTTCAGGGGATGTTTAATAAATAGATTTAATGTATAAAAAGGAGGGTATTTTGCAGTGTAGAAAAGGCGGACAGTAATCAGAGAGAGATTAAAAATAATCGACAGAAAGAACCGCCGAGAGATAAGGAATTATATTTACACAGTAAAACCTTATGATCCAAATCCATTGAGCAAAAGAGTAAGTGAAACAGTGGTAAATTTCAAAGCAGAACAAGATCTTCAATGGGGGCTAAAACTGACAGTGGAACTGAACTCATAGGTGGGTGCTTCAGAGATGTGATACAGGACCGTTTTGCCAAACAACCTCCATTCAATGAGTCATACAGCACAAAAACAGGCCCTTCAGCCCATCTCTTCCATGCCAACCAAGATACTCCTCCTATGCGAGTTCCATTTGCTCACATTTGGCTCATGTCACTCTTAACCTTTCCTATCCATGTACTGGTCCAAATGTCTCTTAAATGTTGTTATAATGCCTGCCTCAACTACCTCTTCTGGCTATTCGTTCCATATACCCAACATATGCTGAGTTAACAAGTCGCCCCTCAAGTTAACAAGTTGCCCCTATTAACGAGATTGGAATATCAAAGACTAGAAGGTATCGCTTTAAAGTGAGAGAGGCAACGGGAGATGAACGGGACACATTTTTTCACACAGTATGGAGTGGATTTACACAGTAAAACCTTATGATCCAAATCCATTGAGCAAAAGAGTAAGTGAAACAGTGGTAAATTTCAAAGCAGAACAAGATCTTCAATGGGGGATAAATGCACAATGCATTTCGTTGTCTCTGTACTGTACACTGACAATGACAATTAAATTGAATCTGAATCTGAATCTGGGATTTCTGAAACGCGCTGTCCGTGTTTGTGGTAGAGGCAGATACGATAGTGGCATTTTAGAGATTTTTGGAGCGTCAGTTCAGTTTCAGTTTTAGTTTAGTTTATTGTCACGTATACCAAGGCACAGTGAAAAGCTTTATGTTGCGTGCTAACCAGTCAGCAGAAAGACAATACATGATTACAATCAAACCATTTATAGCACATGGATATGCAGGGAATGGTGGGATATGAATTCCTCCATTCCTCCTGTATTATGTGCAGGCAGATTAAGAGTTGGTCTTGGCATTGTGTTTGGCCTAGTGAGGTGAAGGGCCTATTCCTGTGCTGTTCTATATGTTCTAAATCTTTCCTCTCACTTCAAACCTGGTGTCTTCCAGTTCTGACTCCCCCAGCTTGGGGAAAAAGGTGGTGCAAAATGTTATGATTTGGACAATGATCATTTAGACCATGATAGGTGGAGAAATGACTGAGGGAAACCCCTAGAGGCTGAAGCCTTGGAGAATCAAAGATTTCCATCACATCTCAAATTATTCATAAGCCTGTCCCAAAATGTTGTTTTCGGAAAGTAATCAATCACATTTGCACATGAATGGAACCAACTGCTTCTGTTGTATTCCAAGGGTCATTGGCGTAGAGGACTTCATCCGATGAATTACTTTGATCCATTCAAGAATCCTAAATGCCAATAACTTCCAATTTAAATGTATTTGCATAAAAAATTGCAGATCCAAATTAAAATGACTTAATTCTAGGAAGGAATAGCCAGTAGGAAATGAAAATTGAATGCAGATTCAAAGGTACAGGGATGGTTAGTATAATAATTTAATATACTATACTTTTTTTCATTTATCATCAATAACTATTTTTATTTTTAATAACTGCTTTTGTTATTGTTCTATTTTTCTTCAGACTTTGGACGTTTGAGTTACAGCGCCGTCTGAAAAAGGGAACCTATGTCACTAAAGACCCACACCACCCTGGAAACAGGCCTTTCGACCCCACGAGTCGATGCCGGCCAGCGAGCTCCCTATACACTAACACTATCCTACACACGAGGAACAATTTTGCAACTTTTACTTAAGCCGATTAATGTACAATCCAGCACGTCTTTGGAGTGTGGGAGGAAACCGGAGAATCTTTCTTCCCGATGATAGCAGCGAGATGAGAGCGTGGCCAGGGTCTTTAGTGGGTCTTTAGTGACATAGGTTCCCTTTTCCAGACGGCGCTTCCATAGATCTCGAGTTCAGTACCTGTGATCTACTGGGCACTGCCCATCAATATCTTCACCATTCTCCAATTCTGAGCTGTGGTATTGCTGACTTTAATTGCTTCCAAATGTTAGCCATGCATCTCACTGCCTGGACCCCAGGCACTGCGATTTTATCTCGAAAGCCTATCCACCTTTCAATTTCTCTCTTCCCTTTCAAAACTCTGAGGTCAACTTTTTGATCATCAGGCTTGCTGTCAAATTATCACTAACAATCCTCCCACAAAGTGTCCAATGAAATGTTGATACGTTAAATGAGGGCAAGTTGTTGTTACAATGGCAGAGCTAATCTTGTGATCTAAAGATTAGAGAGAATAAGCAGCAGCTAATGAATGTGGTCACTTTCTATGTCGTAGGAAAGAACTGCAGATGCTGGTTTAAATCGAAGATAGACACAAAATGCTGGAGTAACTCAGCGGGACAGGCAGCTTCTCTGGAGAGAAGGAATGGGTGACATTTCGGGTCGAGACCCTTCTTAAGACTCGGCATTTTGTGTCCGTGGTTACTTTCTATCCAGACTAAAATAATCAAAAATCACCCAAAAAAGACATTGGAAATGTGTTTTGCAGATGATGAACACATGGACTCCAGGTAAAGTTACACAGTGTATTTAATCCACTGTGTATTAAATGGATTGCAAGAGACTGCCTGTTGTGCTGTTAAACTGCAGTAACATTCACAAAGCCCTTTTGAAGGGCTGATTCCATTGCTGTAGTTGTTATAGCCAGCTCAGGCTGCTCCAGTTCCTGTCACAAGCACTGAACTCTCATGGACTGAAACGGAATAAGTAGCACATGTTCCCTTCAATGTCCCGGTTGCCAGGTAACTAATTTATTTGAAGGTCATCCAACCTTTATTTGAGGAGCCAGACAAAAGACTATCTCTGCCCCGGCGTTACGTAACTCAGTAACAGCTACACGCTCTCCCAATCCTCCAGTTTCAGTCACATTCAGAAAGGCACAAGACCATCCCTTTGCACCACATTGCTTCCCTTTCATTCAACAACCCTTTGCCCCTCCAATTCCAATCACGTAACCGCCTCGCAAGCGTGGAGCAAGCCTTACTTAACAACCGCACAAGACAGGGAACAAAAGAAAAATATAAAGTGCTGGAAGAACTCAGCGGGTCAGGCAGCATCTGTGAGTGGAATAGGAAAGTGACATTTTGGGAAACTTCCCTCCACAGATGCTACCTGATCCTCCAGTACTCTTGTGTTTTCTCAATATTCCAGCATCTGCAGTTCCTTGTGTGTACAGAGATCCCAGGCAGGGTTGTAGTTGGCTTTTTTGTTTTGCTTAGTTTAGAATTCCAGCTTGGAAACAGGCCCTTCGGCCCATCGAGTCCACTCTGACCACCCGTTCACACTAGTTCTATGTTAACCCACTCCCACTCATCCACTCCCTAGGCACTTGGGGTAAAAGGCCAATTAACCTACAAACCCACAGAAATCTGGGATGTGGGAGGAAACCAGAGCACCCGGAGGAAACCCTCACGGTCACAGGGAGAACATACAAACTCCACACAGACAGCACCCGAGATCAGGATCAAACTGGGACCTGTGCCACGGTGTGAGGCAGCAGCTCTACCCGCTGCATCACTGCGCTGCTAGCTCTCTTTAGCATTCAAAGAGAAATGTTAGTGCCAATATGTGCACTTTTACTTGGGTACGAAATTAAGCTGAAATGACAGCCATGGTATTTGTCACTGGGCTGATCCAACACTGAAGTAACGAGGGCAAATAATCCAAGAGAAAAATAAGGCAGCCCGTCAGCAAAGGGTGGTAAACGGAGTAGTAATATGGAGCCTTGTATAACCGCAGGCATTTAGTGTTGTCGGGGAATAAATTCCACTGTAACATGATGCCTGTCAAATCATTGAAAATAATTTATCTGGCATTTTTTCTCTGGCAAATCTAAAAGTGTTGGTTTTTCATCCAACAGAATCTTTCAGGGCAGGGGAGAATATGTCACATTGACAGTAACATGCTATGCCTTTAATCCAAGAAATGGATTGCTTTGTTAAAAGGAGTGGTCACAAAGAGTCACTCAGAGGGCCAGGCAGCATCCCTTGAGAACATTGAGGACAGGTGACGTTTCGGGTCGGGACCCTTCTTCAGACTGATGGACTCCTTCTCGTTAAAAGGAGTGTTGTGTGCAATTGCAATATCATGTGCAGTTCTGGACACCCCATTACAGGAAGGATGTGGAGGCTTTGGAGAGGGTGCAGAAGAGGTGTACCAGAACGCTGCCTCGGATAAAGGGTATTAGTAATGGGCGGATGGACAAATTCAGATCGTTTTCTCTGGTGTGTCAGAGGCCGAAGGGAGACCTGATAGAAATGTATCAAATATGAAGGGCATAGGTAGGGTCAGAATTCTTTACCTAGAGTGGAAATGTCAAAGACTAGAGGGCATAGCTCTAAGGGGAGAGAGGCAAAAATCAGTGAGGGGCAAGTTTTTTTTTACACAGAGAGTGTTGGATGCATGGGATATACTGCCTGGGGCAATGATAAAGGCAGACACGATAGTGGCATTCAAGAGGCTTTCAGATAGGCACTTGGATATGGAGGGATATGATATTGATCACCTGTAGGCAGAGGAGATTAGTTTAACTTGGCATCATGTTGATTATGGCCCTTGTTGTATGAAGGACCTATTTGCGTGCTGTGCTGTTCTATATTCTATGATACCAGATGATTTTAGAAACATACTTTACGGTACAGCTCCACCACCAATATTCCGGCACCCTTGGTTCCAGAGCCAGTCTGGATTATCTGTCTTGTTGGACCGACACAGGTCACGGCCTCTGAGGTGCTGGAATGGCCCGCCTCAGTCGCCGGTGGGGCCGAGATACCAGCCCGCAAATTCGGCCTCGGGCATCAGCGAGGGGAACGGATCTGCCGGCTCCGGCTGGGCCGAAGTTCCAGAGCCCTGGTTGAGCAGGGGGCAAAGTTAACCCGCTGATTGGCCGTAGAAGGTCGCGAAAGGGCTGCTACATCCGGCCTGAGCGCCACATTTTCAAGGGGACTTCCGGGGGGGGGATTTCAAGCGCACTCTTGTAATTTTGTCCGGATTAAAGGACTGCCAGTTGCCAGAAAATCGGTGGTGGACCTGCATGTGAACGAGTGCATTCAGCAATCCTGGATTGTTAAACAAAGTGCTGCTGGAATTCTGCGACATGTACTTTTGTGCCTCTGATGATAATTAGTTTGGGCAAGGTTGCATTGCAACTGACCGATCTGCTGGCACCTGCTTTGCAAACAACGATGGGTTAACTTCATGTTGAATAAAATATCTGGTCCGCAAGGGCATTTTGGAATTTAATTAAAGAGTAAAGATTGCATCCATCCAACAGTCCACAACTTACTAGCAACTGGAAAGTGTTACCCAGTATACTTGGTACACCATCTATCTTTTATTACAGATGTACCTGTAAGCACAGCCAACAACCATCAGGCGCTTGAACACTACAAAACACGAACTAAAGCAGGAACTATGGACTGTCTTTGGTTGCACTTTGGACCGCAGGCTATTTTTCATTCGTTTTGAAGCTTTAATTATTTATTGATTTTGCTGTTTATTATATATTACCTATGAGTATTGCGTTTGCACACATGTTATGCTGCTGCAAGTAAGAATTTCATTGTTCCGACATCGGTAGATATGATAATTCAACACTCTTGACTCTTGAGTCTTCATTCTCCTGCTGGAAAGAGTGCAGGGAAGATTTACGAGGATGTTGCTAGGACTCTAGTAGATGTGAGTAAAGTTGTGAGAGGAATTGGTTGGGTAATGTAAAGTGCACAGGGACTTTTACCCAGCGTACTGTAGGTGAATCAAAAACAAGAGGACATATGTTTATTGTGAAAGGGGTAAGATTCAATATGAACCTGGGACGCAACATTCTCACTCAGAGGTTGGTGGGTATGTGGAACTAGCCGCCAGAGGAGGTATCAAAGTATTTAAAATGCGTTTAAATAGGTACATGGATCCGAAACGGGGATCCAAGACATGGAGGGATATGAGCCAAATCCCATTTAATGGGACTAACTAGATAGGGCATCTTGGTCAGCACGGACGAGATGGGCCAAATGGTCTGTTTCTGTGCTGTATGACTCTGTGACTCTCTGTGACTCTTTCGATCATCACTTCAAAAGTGGGAGAGGCACATGATGCAGATTTCATTTCCCACATGGGAGGGAATACCTTCTAAACTCGGAATACTTTAATGTTACCATGCAAGATGATATTGCACTCTATTTTAAGAGATCCTCCAAGTTGTTACATTGATCACGAGATATGCTGTGGTGGTAGCGGAAATGTGCAGTGCAGAGGGAGTGACAATAAAGCATCTGAACCATTGGATCCACCAAGGAGTCGGGTGTTATGGGGAGAAGGCAGGAGAATGGGGTTAGGAGGGAGAGATAGATCAGCCATGATTGAATGAGGGAGTAGACTTGGTGGGCCGAATGGCCTAATTCTGCTCCTATCACTTATGATCTTATGATCTAAGGCAGTGTCTGTAGATTAGATCTGGCGGCTTCAGTAAACTTGAACCCATCGCACAGTCGCGATGCGTACCCAGGTGAGGCATGGCGGTAACATAGCCTGGGGAATGCCATAACCTGCCTTTAGTGGAAATCATTTTAACTCTCACTTGACACAATATTATATGTGGGATGATTTGGTTCAAGATGGAAGAATGCCTTGGCAAACTAAGTAGCAGAATCATTTCCAAATGGGAGAGTCAGTCTTTGGGAAGAAGAGCTTCACATCGACAGCAGAATGAGTTGTGTTTGTTGCCCAGGAGACCAGAATAGCAGGTGTCCTTTGGCACAGAACCTGTTATTTGTGCTCACAACTGCCTATTTGGCAGGGATGATATTGGATGATCAAACCTGGGTGCAGTTCAGTAAATGGATTCTGCTGCCTCCGTGAAGTGTTTGTGAATAGCAGATGAGATGAACAGCCTTCTTGAATAGAATATAATTACTTTATTAATCCCCTTATTCAGGGGAAATTCAGATGTCCCTGCAGCACACTAATAAAAAAACAACATAGCATTCAAGAAGTTTAACATTAAAACATAAAAACATCCCCCCCACACAGTGATTCCCACTGTGGGGGAAGGCACAAAGTCCCCATCCTCTTGTCCACCCAGAGTCGGGCCTATTGAGGCCTCCACAGTCGCCGTTGCGGGGCCCGATGTTCCCGGCCGTTCTCGCCGGATGATAGTACTCCGGCGTCGGGAGAACCCTCAGCGGCTTCGGGTGCCAGGAACGGCCGCCCTGATGAAGGTGCAGCGAATACAAGCCCTTCGGCCCATCGAATCCAAGCCAAAATTCAAGCACCCATGTACACTTTATCGTGGTACTCTATACTAATCACATTTATTCTCCCCACGTTCCCACCAACCACTCTTTGTGGCATTCAGCTGCGCACGAGGGGCAATTTACAGTGTCGATAGAAGGAACTGTAGATGCTGGTTTACCAAAATAAGATACAACCTCCGGAGTAACAGCGGGTCATGCCGCATCTCTGGAGAAGATGGATAGGTGACGTTTCGGGACGGGATAGGACCTTTCGTCTGATGCTGCCTGACCTCTGAGTTAACCCAGCACTTTGTATAATCTACAGCAACCCACCGGCCCATTTTTGAGATATGGGAGGATATCAGAATACCCGGAGGAAACCTACATAGGGAGAACGTGCAAACTCCACACACGGGGCACTGAAGGTCTGGCTTGAACCTAGGTCACTGGAGCTGTGAGGCAGCAGCTCTACCAACTGTGCCACAGACACTAATCTCTGCATTCTTTAAATGCTAAAAGGGTGATCAGGACCTGTCTGAATGCAAAGCATTATATTAGGTTTAGCTTATATTTATATTATGTGTTGTCTATGTAAATGGGTTGCAGCCAGCTTAAGGTACAGTACTCAATGGCTAGTGAAATGGTTGTTTGCCAGAATCATGCAAACTTTAGCTTACGATTCCCAGCTGTCTCCAAGCTTGTGGATTTGCACGGTGCAACATTTGGGATTCATTGGTGGACCTCAAGCCACCCAAAGAAATAGACACAAAGTGCTGGACCCACTCAGCGGGCCAGGCAGCATCTCTGGAGAAAAGAATGGGTGACATTTCCAGTCGGTAAAAGGGATCCCGATCCAAAACGCCACCTGTCCTTTTTCTCCAGAGATGCTGCCTGACCCACTGAGTTACTCCAGTATTTTGTGTATCTTTAGTATCATCCAGCATTGCAGTTCTTTGTTTCTTCTTCTTCTTCTTGCGAATGTCGTGCACAGCCTAAAGTTGTAGGACAACTTGTTCTATTTGATTGTGCACGCCAGGTTGATTGCATTCGTCGAAACAGGGCAGACCACATGAAGGTTGCAATCTTCCACCCCTTTGTTTCTACTTAACAAATTACTTGTTGTTTTCTCTTACTGATAGAACAAAGAGCAGTACAGCAAAGGAGCAGAACCATCGGCCCACAAAGTCCGTGCCAAACATGATGCTAAGTAGAACTAATCTCTGCCTGCATGTTTAGTTTAGTTTAGTTTCGGTCTCCCAAGCCTGCGCCGACCAAAAGTCACCCCGACACTGGTTCTATCCTACACAGGGGCAATGTAGAGAGGACTGTTAACCTACAAATCTGTACGTCTGTGGAAAGTGGGAGGAAACTGGAGAAAACACTCGAGGTCACAGGGCGAACGTGCAAACTCCACACAAACAGCATTTGTAGTCTGGATCAAATCCAGGTCTCTGGCGCTGTAAGGCAGCAACTCTACCAATGCGCCCTGCGCTGCCCACAAATGCTACAGAACAAAGAACAATAGGATACATGTGATGGTATCTTCCTCGGGTGCTGTCGTTACAGACTAAAGTGGAAGACCAGACCAGAGGAATGCAGTGTTTTCACCAAATGTTATGTGCAAGCAAGATCTGGGGATATAAAATGCTCAAAGTGAGCAATTTGTACATTAACAGAAAAACAAAACAAAAACAGGCTGAAAACAATCAGAGATAACCACAAAACTTATTAAAGGAGAGGTATGTGTTCATTAGTTACAACACTGGCTGTCAACATAAGAGATTAGATAATAAAGTTCTTGCCAGAGTTCCTGGAAAGTACTTTATTTTTATCTATATTTTAAAAAAAATCGCACTAACCGACATTGATTTAAAACAAAGTCTTATCTCAATGTTAGTCCGATGCAGGAAAACTGAATATATCCTTAAAGATCGCTTGAGATATATTAACTCAGAAGGTTACAATGTTCTTCTGAGTTAATATATCTCAAGAAATTACAGTGTGCAGAATGCCGTATTGAACATGTAGGATTATTGTGAGATTATTTGTGAGACACAGATAGGAAATAAAGGAACAACTCAGCAAGTCAGGCAGCATCTGCGGAAAGAGAAGCAGTCAATATTTTGAGTCTGCAACCATTCATCAGAACTGGGAAGGAATGAGATACAAGACGTCTTCATTCAGAGGGAAGATGGAGTGGGATTTGGGGGGGGGGGGGGGGGTGTAGAATAAAGGCAATGTTTGTGACAGGCCTTTCAGCCCAACTCATCCACTCATCCATGCCAACCAAGATGGCCATCTATACTAGCACCATTTGCCAGTTTGGCCAATACCCTTTGAAACTTTCCCTGTTTAATTAGAGGAATTTGGATTCTGAATTGTGGATTAGAGGGAGAAGTTTGGTGGACAGTTGAAAGTTAAAAATAGCTTATACCTAACAATAATTATCTATACGATACAAACAATTAAGAAAAGAGTACTGGAGGAATTTATGCTTCAACTGAGATTATGCATAAACTATTGCATTCTGTATACCATCATTTCTTTGTTTGCACTATTGTTTTGCATTTCCAAGATATTCTGACCTTGTCAATGAATATTTTCCACTCAATTTCTGAAGAAATATTTACTTTTCATGCTGGTCTTGTAGAGATAAGATTTACTTTAATATCAAATCCAAGGTAAAACAGATCAACTGTAGCTTTGGTGAATCGTAGTTTTCGAGCTGTCGAGCATCGTTAGACGTTAGTGATACAGCGCGGAAACAGGCCCTTCGGCCCACTGAGTCCATGCCGACCAGCGGTCACCCCGTACACTAACACTATCCTACACACTAGGGACAATTCACCAATTTACCATGCTTGATCAATGGTGTTTTATCATTAATGTTTTATTATTATTATTAATGTTTAGTGTTTCCTGAGTCATTCGTAACTGTCACTGCAGGTCATGTTGTTACTTGTGGTTGGAGCGCCAAGGCAAATTCCTTGTATGTGAATACTTGGCCAATAAACATACTTACTTACTTACTTTTACTGAGGTCAATTAAACTTCAGACCTGTACGTGTTTGGAGTGTGGTAGGAAACCGGAGCACCTGGAGAAAACCCATGTGGTCACAGGGAGAACATAGAAACAGACAGCGCCTGAAGTCAGGGATGAACCCGGGTCCCTGATACGGTATGGCAACATCTCTACCGCTGCACAGCTGACCTGCTTAATGTTTCCAACTTTTTTGTCCTCTTACCTTTTCAAAGGAAATAATTGCTAATAGGATCTCTAAGGAAAGAATAGTATCCCAGCGAACACTTTCAGGATATTCTATAGAAGATATTTGTGTGTGCATCAAAATGTCCTTCACTGTGATATCTCGATAGAAGGGGTGCTGCAGTGGTATCCAGTATAGGGGTAGTACACAGGGCTGTGGTGGTGCCCAAGACCAGAGTGCAGATCGATGTAGCTACAGTCAGGGGGTCACTGGACTATAATGCTTGATGAAGGCAAACATTGTGGCCTTGCAATACATCAAAGACTAGACACACAACTTCACACAAGCTGGGTGGCACAGTGGCACTGCAGTAGAGCTGCTGCCTTGTTGCATTAGAGATCTGGGTTCGATCCTGACCTTGGGTGCTGTCTGTACAGAGTTTGTGCATTCTTCCTGTGACCACATGGGTTTGTAGGCTAATTGGCTTCCGTCAATTGTCCTTAGTGTGTTGGATAGAACTAGTGTATGGGTGATCACTGGTCTGCGTGGACTCGGTCGGCTAAACAGCCTGTTTCCATACTATGTCTATAAAACTAAAAACTAAAACCACCACTGACAAGCACATTGCATCAACTGAAGACGGATCCCAACCCAAAACATCACCGTCAGCTTTCTTCCGTGGGTTACCTGGCTTCTGAATATTCCTTCCATAAGCTGGGGTACTTGTTCATTTCTACTACAATCAGTCTGAAGAAGGCCCCATGTTCTCCAGAGGTGCTGCCTGACCCATTGAGTTACTCCAGCACCTTGTGTAGTTTGCGCTTTCACAAGGGTTAAGTCTGAAGAAGGACCCCGACCCAAGTGGTCACCTATCCATGTTCTCCAGAGCTGACTCGCTGTTACTCTAGCACTTTGTGTCCCGTATTTGCAAACCAGCCTTTGCAGTTCCTTGTTTCAACTGCTGTCAAGCATCATTATGTCAGTGACTAGACAGGCTTGGAATAACATTAAAGACAGATGCAAAATACTGGAGTAACTCAGTGGCTCAGACAGCATATCTGGATAGGAGGAATGGGTGATATTTCGGGTTGGGACCCTTCTTCAGACTGAGAGTCAGGGGAGAGGGAGACACAGAGATAAATAATGGCAAGGTGTGAAAGCAAGACATCAAAGGGGGTGGATCAATAAAAATGTAGAATATATCATTGTTAGCAAGGGGAAGGTGACAAGGAAGCATACAAAGTTAACATTTAATGAAGGGGGCCAGTCAGACTGATCGGAGAACTAGGATGGGGAAGGGATGGTGAGAGAAGGAAGGCAAGAGTTACTTAGTTACGGAATTCGATATTCATACCACTGGGTTGTAAGCTGCCCAAGTAAAATATTAATAACATTATGTTTGCTGAAGGCAGGTAAAAGAAATTCAGCAAAACATTTTCTCCAAGTTCATTTCAATAAGAGTCAAAAGTCACGTGCGTAACTGCACCCTTAAGTCATAGTTGTTGACAACATTTGCATGCATTTGACCTACACAAACGAATCATGACACACTATCTTGGAGCTTGGGGCATTGCTGCGTGTGACCCAATCTATTTTCCTAAGACATAGGAGCAGAATTAGGTCATTCAGCCCATCGAGTCTGCTACTTCGGTGCCTCTTATCAAATAATTCGCATTTACTTGATAATTAAACGCATATGGTTAAAGTCCAAAAAGGAGACAATTAATAAAAAAAGATGATGACTTCAAAATAATCCCCAAAGTAATTAATTCAATGGGAACATGGGAGTGTGCTGCCATCTCTGTAATATGGAACGTGATTCATAATTGAACGACTGGGCCAGAAACATGACGTTGCTGAAACTACGTGCTCCAGACAGGATGAGACTGGAAGAGGGAAGTGAAGACTTTCAGAGGTTATGGGGAGAAGGCAGGAGAATGCGGTAGGGAGGGATAGATCAGCCATGATTGAGTGGCGGAGCAGACTTGATGGGCCGAATGGCCTAATTCTGCTCTGATCACTTATGATCTTATGAGGACGTGAGATTGCCACTTGAGACAAGACTGAGTTATTAAATCATGCATCTGAACATGTCTGAGAAATTTACATCTGCATACAGAAAGACAGCTGACCTGTTTTGTGCAGAGTTAATGCCCTCTTACAAACTTCTACAGATGCACATTAGAAGGCAGACTGTCACGTTGCATGACAACTTGGTTTGGGAACAGCTGTGTGCAAGACTGCGAGAAGCTACAGAGAGTTGTGGATGTAGCCCTGTCCATCACAACAGACAAGACATCCTACCAGTAACTCCATCTACACTTTAAGCTTATGGAAAAGAGCCAATATAATCAAGGGCAGCACGGTGGTACAGTGGGAGAGCTGCTGCCTTACAGCGCCAGAGACCCGGGTTCAATCCTGACTACAGGTACTGTCTGTCTAGAGTTTGTACATTCTCCCCATGACTGTGTGGGTTTTCTCTGGTTTCCACCTACATCCTAAAGACTTACCGGTTTGTAGGTTAATTGGCTTTGGTGAATTGTAATTTGTCCCTACTGTGCAGGATAGAGTGCTAGTGTACAGGGTGATCATTGGTCGGCATGGACTCGGTGGGCTGAAGGGCTTGTTTCCGCGCTATATCTCTAAAGTCCAAAGTAAAAAGCAATGGTCCATCAATGCCAATGATGTTCACATTCCACAAACTAAATTAAAAATATGAAATCTATTGCAAAATATACGCAGGAGCTATGTGTTACTCAAATTCTATGTACGTTTACATAGGGCCTCTTCACAGACTGAGTCAAGAGCCAAGAATGTTTAATTGTTATATACCGACAACGGAACAGTAACATTCTTACTTGCAGCAGAATATCAGGCCTGTAAACATTGCAGTTTGAAACCAGTACTGGAGTAACTTAACACATTAACCCTTCGATGCTATCTGTGTGGAGTGTGCATATTCCTCCTTTTATCACTGGTGTCTAACTCAGGTCCTGGGACTTGTTGCTATGATGTAGCAATAACTGGAGTTGCTGCCCAGGGCTGCCATGTGTTCTCTGACTGCCCTCTGCTGGTCACCCTTTGCGCTGTTTGAACCTGCAATCTGCACTGCGGTCTCATGGTGGGGCTGTTTGCCATTGTTCTAAGCTGGTTTGTTAGTCCATACCAAAGATCACAGAGTAGAGGTCCATACTTACTGGAGGAGCAATCGGGAACGATGCTGGCACAAAGGAGCATTTTAGTATAATTGCAGTTTAATTCAATTAAATATCAAGGCACTTCAAACACTGTCCATGCGATGCATCTGACAAGGTCTCACACCGAGCCCACAATTTTGGGAAGAGACCAACGTGGTCATTATCGTAGAGTCTTAGAGTCATACTGCATGGAAACGCAGCCCATGCCGACCAACATGTCCCATCTGCACTAGTCCCACCTCCCCACGCTTGGCCCATATCCTTTTAAACCTATCCTATCCATATACCTGTCCAAATGTCTCTTAAACATTGCAATAGTACCTGCAAATGTTTAGATATGTAGACTGATGAGTGCACATGAGCTAACCTGCTGCATTAACCATGGGCCTGAAAAGAAAACAGTCCACTTGGTTTTGTAGAGTCACACAATCAAACAGTATGGAAACAGGCCCTTCGGCCCAACTTGCCCATGCCAAACAAGATGCCCCATCTATACTGGTCCCACTTGTCGGCGTTTAGTTTAGCTTAGTTCATCGTCATTTGTGCCAAGATACAGTAAAAAACTTGTTGTTGCGTGCTATCCAGTCAGCGGAAAGACAATACATGATTACAATCAAGCTGTCCACAGTGTACAGAGACAGGATAATGGGAATGACATTTCGTGCAAGATAAAGTCCAGTAAAGACCGTGGGTCTCCAATGAGGCAAATGGTATTTCGGGACCACTCTCTAGTTGTTGATACCTGTAGCATGGTTCAGATGCCTGATAACAGCTGGGAAGAAACTGTCCCTGAACCTGGAGGTGTGCATTTTCACACTTCTGTATCTCTTGCCTGATGGGAGAGGGTAGATGAGGGATCGTACGGGGCGAGACTCGTCCTTGATTATGCTGGTGGCTTTGCCGAGGCAGCGTGAAATGTGGATGGAGTCAATGGAAGGGAGGTTTGTTTGTGTGATGGTCTGGGCTGCTTCGACAATTCTCTGCAATTACTTGCGGTCTTGGGTGGAGCTGTTCCCAAACCGTGCCGTCATGCATCCCAATAAAATGCTTTCTACAGCGCATGTGTAGATGGTTGTGAGGGTTGCTGGGGACATGCGGAACATTAGCCCACATCTCTCTAAACCTCTGCTGTCATTGCACAACTTGATAGAAACTAAGGTATGGATCTAAAACCTGAACACTCTCCTCATGGGATTTACCAACCTCGTGGGATAAGAAGCATTAGAGAAAGCAATGTCATGTTCCCAGTTCATGTCTGTAAATAAGCTTACCAGCAGGGGTCTAAGCTAGTAAAGGAACACTGTCTGAATTCCACCTTACTTGGCCAGGGATGCAAAGATACCAGAAATGTTACAGTTAGATCAACAAAATAAATACAAACAAAATGTCTCTGGCGGTGTAAGGCAGTAACTCTACTGCTGCGCCACCATGACATCTCACACACTGTTCCACACAGTTCAACAGTGCAGAGGGGATGCATGAGTTGGAGGCGTCGTCAGCCTTTGAGACAGACCCAAATGAGTTGGGATAGTTCTAGACATTTTTCATTTGGAGCGTAGGAGTGAACTCATCGAGGTGTACAAGGTCATGAGGGGCATGGATAAAGTGAACGCTTACAGTCTTTTTTCCGAGGGTAGAGGATTTAAAAACTGGAGGGCATTTGGCTAAAGGTGAAAGGGGAGAGATTTAAGAGGGACTTTAGGGGCAACATTTTCCACGCAGACAATAAGCCTTATCTAGAATGAGCTGCCAGAGGAAGGTATAGAAGCGTACACACTTATGGCGTTTAAAGTACATTTGGATAGGTATAGGAAGGAACTGCAGATGCTTGTTTTTACTGAAGATAGACACAAAATGCTGGATTAACTCGGCGGGTCAGGCAGCATTCCTGGAGAAAAGGAATAGTTTTGAGTTAAAACCCTTCTTCAGACTGAAAGACAGAGAAGGGCAGAACAAAACAGGGCCGGCAACAGTGACCTTTGGAAGGATGGAGCCCATAATGGTCCATTGTTGGCTGGGGAAGATGTGCTAACAACAGGTATACGAGGATGTGAGCTTGTAGTGGAACTTGTAGGATGACTAGGGCGGGTGGGGGGGGGGGGGGGGGGGGGGGGGGGGGGGGGGGGGGGGGGGGGGGGGGGGGGGGGGGGGGGGGGAGAGTGGGGAGCAACATGTATATTGTTGGGAAGGGTTTCAAGGGAAATGGGCCAAATGCAGGCAAATGAGACCAGCCAAGTATGCTAAAGGAAAACTCAAAAAACTGGAGTAACTCAGTGTGCCAGACAGCATCTCTGGAGAGAAGGATTAGGTGACGTTTCAGGACAAGACCCTTCTGATGAAGTGGCTGACCCACTGAGTTACTCCAGCTTGTTGTGTCTACTTTCGGTTTAAACCAGCATCTGCAGTTCCTTCCCACACAGCCCCGTATGCTAACTTGGTCAGTAGTGACCAATGGCACGTGTCTGAGATGTACAGCTCCACGACGCAATATGACAGAGCGAATGCTCTGTAAGTGTGGGATAGCTCAATATGCCAGAGCGAGATGTCCATTGGCGAATGTTGCTGACTGGCCCGCTCTAGACTGCAGGAGTACGTGCTGAGGGACGCACTGAAGCTCGGTGCAGCCAACGAACACCAAGGCTCTGTGGGGGAGGACCACAGTCTAGGGTCCTTCTGCTGCTGGACATGGGGGTGGCAGGGAGTGGTGGAGACACCCCTCAAAATAAGGGAAGGGATATCACGCCAGTGGGTCACATGAGTGGCAAGGGTGTGTGTTAAAATTGTGCCATTTGGGTAAACAGATTAGAACGTATGTAGAACCTCCGAGAATGTCGGATTAATTTTTTTACACGGTTCCAGTATTGTATACCATTATTTACTTGAATAAAGTCTACTTTGAATTTTTTTTTAATGTCAGGGTGAATGTGTCATCTCAGCTGCAACAGGATGAGTGTCACAGATGACTGTGCTATGAGCAGTGTGGAGCAGTATAGGTTGCATCTAATTACCCTGGCTCATGACAGAGAGTGGAGGGATATGTGTGTGTGTGTGTGCGTATGGGACAGAGGGAGCAGGTGGCAGAATGGAAAGTGGGTGCTTGAAAGGGAGTGGATGACAGGACCTGACCTTTCTTGGCAATTGATGAAAGGGTTTTTTGTCAAATTCATTAGAGCTGTAGTCACTAAATTAAACTAAACTAAACTAAACTAAACTAAACTAAACTAAACTAAACTAAACTAAACTAAACTAAACTAAACTAAACTAAACCAGACTAGTCCACACCAATCCAATCCAATCCCATCCCATTCCATTCCATCCAATTCAACCTTTAACTTTTCCCTCGGGAATTCCAAAAAGTTCTCCTCATCTACCAGATTCAGGAACAGCATCTTCTCCTCTGTGTAGGAAGGAGTAACGGGAATCTCAGATTTTGCATTCTTCAGACTTGTCGACACAAAACGTCACCCATTCCTTCGCTCAAGAGACACTGCCTGTCCAGCTAAGTTGATCCAGCATTTTGTGTTCTTTCTTTAAGTGCTTTTCAATGGTTTTCATTAATAAAAGCAACATGCTAGAAATGCTGAGAAGGTCAGGCAGCATCTGGGAATAGGAGAGAGGAAGCTGGGTGTGCCGGTGGATAGGCAGTCGATACCAATGGTCCGGTTGGGGTCCAAACTGGGAGGTAGGGAACTGGAGCTGGAAGCCATGGGGTATGAGATGGAGGCACAGGCAGGCCCCGAGGAAGCAAACGTGGTGCTGGGTATGCCGGTGGATAGCCAGTCGGTACCGATGGTCAAGTTGGGGATAGGAATAGTACGTATCCTATTCTGGGAATAGGATACATTTCGGGTCAAGACCCTTCTGCAGTCATCAGGCTTCTGAATGGTTCTTCCATAAGCTAGGATACTGTGCGATTCACCTCTACCCCATTGCGGACATCGGACTTCGTCTCTGGATCTGCTGCACTACAATGCTGAAAAGTATATATTCTGCACGCTGCACCTTCCCCTTTGCTCTACCTGTCGTACTTGAGTTTGATTTGATTGTATTTATGTATATTATTACATGATCTGTTTGGATAACATGCAAAACAAAGCTTTTCGTTGTACCTCGGCACACGTGACAATAATAAACCTACAGTTAAACCTACATCAGATCCTGTACAGGAAAGGTTTGCTCCAAAACCTTAATTTTTGGAGGCTCTTAGTCCGATTATATCAGCAACAATAATCCAAGAATGTAAGTTAAGCAGACACCTCAATTCTGATTCCAAGCCCCAGTTTTAGCTGTAACACTGATAGCATTCAACTTCTGACTTTAATTACAGTCCTGCCCCCAAATGTTCAAACTGATGTAGTCCTAATTCTGTCTGCAAGATTAGCGACAATTGTTATTCTTGTCTCCCTGAGGGCGGCACAGTGGTGCAGCAGGTGGGGCAGCTGCCTCACAGCACCAGAGACCCGAGTTCCATCCTGACCTTGGTTGCTGCCTGTGTGGAGTTTTTCACGTTCCTCCTGTGACCGCGTGGGTTTCCACTGGGTGCTCCGGTTTCCTCCCACGTCCCAAAGACGTGCGGGTTTGTGGGGTAATTGGCCCTCTGTAAATTCCCCCACCCCTGGTGTGTAGGGAGTGGATGAGAAAACAGAACTGGTGTGAACGGGTGATCAATGGTCAGCACAGACTCGATGTACTGAAGGGCCTGTTTCAATGCTGTATCTCTAAACTAACCTAGTTCCCTCCCTGTTCCCACCACTCACATTATCTATTAAACTCTCTGTAAAAGCAACTAGCGGAGATAAAAAGCCAACCACATTGCATTTGTCAATTCACAGTTTACATTGGCTGTACAATCTCCATGGTGGCCAACTTAGTGTCAATTGGTCAAACTCAGGCAATTGTTATTGAACTAATCAACCCAATTGAGTTGCGAGCATCTGCCAATGAACTTGAGGCCGGTGGGCCACATGATTTAAATGTAAACAGTTTATTCCACAATAAACAAAGTTATTTATTTCAGGGAAAAAAATGCATTTTAAAAAACTGCAGGAAAAAATATACTGGATCTTTTTTTTCCCCAGGGAAAGTGAGTCAAGAATTAGAGGACATAGGTTTGAGGTGGGAGGGGGAAGATTTTAAAAGAGTTGAGAGGCAAAAAGCTGGAGTAACTCAGCGGGACAGGCAGCATCTGTGGAGAGAAGCAATGGGTGATGTTTCGAGTCGTGACTCTCCTTCAGCAGAAACGTCACCCATTCCTTCTCTCCACAGATGCTGCCTGTCCCGCTGAGTTACTCCAGCTTTTTGTGTCTATCTTCGGTTCAAACCAGCATCTGCAGTTCCTTCCTACACATTTAAGAAGAGCTATCAGTTATACCAGGTAACCAGACCATAAGAGTGTACGGCAAAACCAAAGTACATGGTGCCACCTGAGACCTGCCAGTCAGATCCTTCCTGCATCGTCAGAACCTCACCACCAGTGGTTGCTGCCCACGGGACAGTTGCTAGGGCGAGGTGATGATTGCCCACCCCCTCTCAGAGTGTGGATTTGCCAAGAGAATCTGGAAAAGTATGCAGGAGACCCTGTCACGGGTTTATCCCAAAACAGCTCTGTGACAGAGGATTCTCGGATTTACGGACAGTTCCCAGGGACACATTCGGAGATGGACATCAGGTGCTGTTGGGAGGTCATCAACTCGGTGCAAGACATTGGGAGGGAGGGTGTGGATGAGACACCCCTCAAACAGGGGAAGGAATATCACCCCAGGGGGCCAATTAAGTGGCAAGGGTGTCGAGTAAAATATCTGTGAACACTACGATACGACACAAATTAATGTATGCATAGCTCCTGAGATTGTCTAAAGATTTTTTGCACAGTTCTTGTTTTGTATATATTTTTTACTCTGCATAAAATTTATATTAATTTTTTAAAATAGTGTCATTTAAATATAGGTCACAGTAGATCAGTTGACTTAAGGTTGTGGTGTGTTTCAACAGCCTGATGGTTAATGGGGTTGTATCGATCTATTGCTTTCCAGTGCTTGGGCCACTCCTCTCACCCACCTTATTACTGAACACAGAACAGTACATCACAGGAACAGGCCCTTCAGCCCACAATG
This sequence comes from Leucoraja erinaceus, assembly GCF_028641065.1. Classification (NCBI taxonomy): domain Eukaryota; kingdom Metazoa; phylum Chordata; class Chondrichthyes; order Rajiformes; family Rajidae; genus Leucoraja; species Leucoraja erinaceus. The sequence continues at coordinate 16,759,969 of NC_073401.1, forward strand.
TCTGTGCCGATCATGATGCCAAATTAAACTAATCTCCTCTGCCTGCACGTGATCTATAATCCCTCAACTCCGTGCATATCAATGGTTCAATGGTGCTTTTAATGTCCCAAACGCACAGTGAAATTAGTTTCTTACAAACAGTCCAGTAGAGTATTGCCATACCTAAGCACATCCCCGATTAGCAAAGTGTACAGAAATAATCTACTGTTCCTGAATTCAAGAGGCCCCATGTTTGAGCGTAATTTTGAAAGTGCAGTCCACGCTCTAGTTCTTACGGTCGGTACCCGATCCAGGCGAGCCCCAGGCTGCTGCGGGCCTCCAGCCATCGCCTTCCTTGTGTGTGACGTCCCTCTCCTCGCCCGTTCACTGTTGTGCCCTGGGGGTGCCTCCCGCAGCCGACCTTGAAGGCCAGACCCTGGTTCCCTCTCCTGCTAGCCTTGCTCCTCGCCCATCGCTCCTGTCCTCAGTGTCACTATGCACCTATCTCAAAACCTCTTAAACACAGTTATTGTACCTGCCTGCACCACTAACCCTGGCAGTACATTCCAGGTACCCACCACCTTCTATGTAAAAAACTTGTCCCGCACACCTACTTTAAACTTTGCCCCTTAAATCTATGCCTTCGAGTCTTTGACACTTCCATCCTGGGATAAAAGATTCTGACTATCTACCCTATCTATACCTCACATGACTTTATATCCTTCTATCAGGTCTCCCCTCAACTTCCGATATTCCAGAGAAAGCAATCCAGGTTTGCCCAACCAGTTCTCCAGAGATGCTGGCTGACTTGCTGAGTTACTCTGGCACTTCCTGTGTTTTGTTTTGTAAACCACCATCTGCATTACCTTGTAAGTGCTCATCGTATAGTGATTGCCATCTAATCCAGGCAGCATTCCTCTACTTAAGACTTTAGAGATACAGCGAGGAAACAGGCCCTTCGGCTCATTGAGTCCACGCCGACCAGTGATCACCCCATACACTAGCACTATCCCAAACCCGCAATTTACCCGCACGTCTTTGGAGTGTAGGAGGAAACCGGAGCACCAGGTGCTGTCTGCACGGAGTTTGGACATTTTCCCTGTGATCTCGTTGGTTTCCTCTGAGTGTTCCAGTTTCCTCCCACATTCCAAAGACAAGGATAGACACAAAATGCTGGAGTAACTCAGCGGGTCAGACAGCAAGTCGGGAGAAAAGGAATAGGTGACGTTTTGGGTAGGAAACATTCCGAAGGCCAGCAGGTTTGTAGGCTAAATTGCCGCTAGTGTGCAGGGAGTGGATAGAAAAGTGGGATAGTGTGAACGGGTGATCGGTGGTCGGCACGGACGCGATGGGCCGAAGGGATTGTTTCCAGGCTGTATCTCTAAACTTAGCTAAACCACATTGGATACCTCACCGACTGTGAGAGCAGAAACCTCTGCCTGCCTTTATATATCCTGCCTGCAGCTCAACAGATCAGTTTATGAAAATATTATCTTCGCCTAATTAATGATATTGTTTAAAGCTGCACTTCCTCTGCCAGCACTACGGGATCAGAGCGGAGTTTACAGTCAGATGAGAGAGACTGGTGCTCCCTTCCGTTCATCAGAGGAGGAAGCCACAGCCCTTCGGGAGTTCGGCCCTGGAAGGGCTGTCCGCACACTTCCATTCACTGCCTCGACTCACCACTGGTTTCTTTCCTGTTCCTTGCTGGAAAAGCAGTCAGTCTTCTCAGTAGCTGCAGATAGACACAACATGCTGGAGTAGCTCAGCGGGACAGGCAGCATCTCTGGAGCGAAGGAATGGGTGATGTTTCAGGTCCAGACTCTTCTTCAGACATCTTCAGTCCTGACCCGAAACGTCACCCGTTCCTTCTCTCCAGGGATGCTGCCTGTTCCGCTGAGTTGCTCCAGCATTTTTTGTCTATCTTCGATCTAAATCAGCTTCTGCAGTTCCTTCCTACCCCTCAGTAAACGCCGTGCTCATGGGAATGAGTGAGGTTTCATCAATGCTGGATCTAGCTGCTATCCTCAATGGATCAATGGTTCTTTAATGCCATGTATGGGCAGCACAGTGCAATTCTTTTGTACAACCCACAAACGCACAGTCGCCATATTTGCTGCCAGATTCAGGGACAGTTACTTCCCAGCTGTTAGCAGGCAACTGAATCATCCTAACCCCAACCAGAGAGCAGTGCTGAACTACTATCTACCTCTTTGATGACCCTCGGACTATCCTTGATCGGACTTTACTGGGTTTACCTTGCACTAAATGTTATGCCTTATCACTGTAAATGGCTCGATTTTAATCATGTATTGTCTTTCTGCTGAATGGATAGAACTCAAACAAAACACTTTTCACTGTACCTTCGTACACTTGACAGTAAACTAAACTAAACTGAATTCAGTTCATAAGTTAAAGGAGCAGAATTAAGCCACTCGGCCCATCGAGTCTACCATTCAATCATGGCTGATCCATCTTTCCCTCTCAAACTCATTCTCTTGCCTTCTCCCCGTAACCTTTGACACCCATACTAATGGTGAAAATTGCCCAACGCATCACCGGTTCCTCGCTCCCCTCCATTGAGTCTGTCCAAAGCAAGCGCTGTCTGCGGAGGGCGCTCAGCATCGCCAAGGACTGATCTCACCCCAACCATGGACTGTTTACCCTCCTACCATCCGGGATCCAGTTCTCTCCGTTGCCGAACCAGCAGGTCGAGGAACAGCTTCTTTCCGGCGGCTGTCACTCTACTCAACAATGTATCTCGGTGACTGCCAATCACCACCCCCCCCCCCCCCCCCCCCCACTTATTTTTTTATTCAAATCGTTTGCTATGTCGCTCTTCAAGGGAGATGCTAAATGCATTTCGTTGTCTCTGTACTGTACACTGACAATGACAATTAAAATTGAATCTGAATCTGAATCTGAATCTGAATCTAATGAAGAACTTGTCAAACTACATTTTAACAATACCCAATGACTTAGCCACCACTGCCATCTGTGGCAATGCATTTCACAGATTCTCCACCCTCTGACTAAAGCAATTCCTCCTCATCTCCTAATGGTGCGTCCTTTTATCCTGAGGCTGTGCCCTCTGGTCCCAAACTCTCCCACTAGTGAAAACATATATTCCGCATCCACTCTGTACGTTGACGTGGCAGCGATGAGAATTCCATCCACCGACATCGGTTTCCAGACACGTTATGGACAATTCTGAATGCAGGGGGGAGCCTGTGTGTGAAAATGTTCCATTGTATACAAGACGAAATAACAGTAAAGGCCCCAAAAAACATCAGATTCCAGCTGCGTGCGTGTTCATGTCATGCATGTGTTCCTGAGTACATGCATGTATTAACATTGAAGAAAGGCACAACTCGACGGGTCAGGCATCATCTCTGGAGAAAAAGTGATGGTTGACATTTCAGGTCGGGACCCTTCTTCAGACTGCAAGTAGAGGGGAGGGAACTGGAGGTAAGAAAAGGCCAAAATAAACCAGGATCGGCAAACAGTATTAACATTAACAGGTCAGAAGGAGGGTCATGATCCAAAACGTCATCTATCCAAGTTAGTCATAGTGTTACAGTGTGGAAACAGGCTCTTCAACCCAACTTGCCCACACCGGCCAACAATGTCCCAGCTACACTAGTCCCACCTGCCTGTGTTTGGTCCATATCCCTCCAAACCTGTCCTATCCATGTACCTGTCTAACTGTTTCCTAACTCAGATTCCTAATAAATATCTTCCCCTTCACTTTGAACCTATGTCCTCTGGTCCTCGATTCCCCTACTCTAGTCAAGAGCCTCTGTGCATCTACCCGATCTATTCTTCTCATGATTTTATACACCTCTACAAGATCACCACTCATCATCCTCAAGCTCTCCAAGGAATAGAGACCCAGCCTACTCAACCTCACCCTATAGCTCAGACCCTCTGGTCCTGGCAACATCCTGGTAAACCTACATCATCCTCGTCAATGTTTAAGAAGGAGCTGCAGATGCTGGAAAATCGAAGGTAGACAAAAGTGCTGGAGAAACTCAGCGGGCGAGACAGCATCTATGAAACATTTCCTTCCTATTTCCTTCACTCCATAGGTGCTGCCTGACCCGCTGAGTTTCTCCAGCACTTTTGTCTACCTTCATCCTCGTAAATGTTCTCCGGTGGTGCTGGAGGACTATTGGTTCCACCAGCAATGATATGTGGGTAGGTACAGGGAGAGGAAAGTGGAAACAAGGAACTGCAGATGCTGCTTTATACCAAGTGGCCCGCTGAGTTTACACCAGCCCCTGGTATAAACCAGCATCCGCAGTTCTTTGTCTGTGTACTCTGTAACTTGTCAGAATCGCTGTTTATTTGGTTTCCTTGAACGTTATCCCAGATGGGTTGTTTTTTCCCGTTTTCTGGGATCTTTTTTTTAACATTCCCTGACTGCTCGGACAGCGCTTGGCGGCTCTCGGCTTCTGCTTTCGGCGGCGAACGGTAACGTTTCGTGAGTTCCTGGGTCTGTAGCAAAGATCTTTTGGTCTGTGCTCAGTGCAGAGAGCAGCCAATTCCACAACACCTCTGGGAGTTGTGCTGAATTCAGGAAATGGGGAGGTCACGCCGACAGGAGTTTATAAAAGTCGGGCAGTGAGGGGAAGGGTAACTCTTTCGTCGGCCGTGCGTGGGAGCCTACAAGCGACTGATCCACGGTCTCTCTCGCTCTTCAAGTTCCGAGCGAGGATTATACGGTATCGAATCAGGAATTTACCCCCTTGTGCTCGCTCTGGTGGAGTAACTCTCCCGACTGCTGTTAATCGCTGCCAAAACTCTCTTTTTTCACTCTCTTTCACACACGCGAAGAGAGGAGGGGAGGGAGGAAAGAGAGGGAAGAGGAAAAAAAAGTAGTGGACAACACTGGAACACTTCTGGGAGTGCGGCGAAGATTATTCACCGGCTGGAGGATGCAGTAGCGATCGCGGAGAACAGGCGCCACCGGGATAATTTAAACAAAACTTTCTCCCAGCAAGAAAACAAAAAAAGACCGGACACGTTGGGAGCTGGGATTGTGTTGTTGTTGTTGAACAAGGATTGCAAGAATGGAGAGGACTTGGTAGGCTGGAAGCCACAAGTCTGTCTACTGCTTATTCGCTCGCCGTGGAGTGGTTTGGAAGAGGGTTTTCTCTGGGATTACACACCCGGAATGATGCCTGCAGAGTGAGAGTGGCTGGATCGAGGGATTGCCAGCTCCCCACGGCAGGATGACAACGGGCAGTGTGTTTCTACAGTGAGAGGGGGTGGCGGATGGCTGACGGCTGAGGCTCCCTCATCTCTCTCTCTCTCCCCCTCTCTCTCTCTCTCTCTATCCACCCCATCCCCCCTCTTTCTCTACTCCCCCACCCCTAGCCACCCCCTCCGCTTCTCCGGCCATGCGAGGGATACTGAGACCAACTCTCCGGACAATGCAGAAGGGAACGGGCGGCTGCGTTTGGGCTGCCCTCCTGTCTATATCGGCCCTGATCCGTGGCCAGGAACTCAGTCCTAGCGGTAGGAATGTATGCAGGACACAAGGGTAAGATGTTGGGGTTATTGGGGAACGGGGTGTGATGGGCTGGGCTGGGCTGGGGTGGGGTGTGAGGTGAGAGGGGGGGGCGGGATAGATATTTCTCGACCCTGGTATCCTCCGCTGGAAATACTCTGAGTAGGGGCAAACACTCTGGTACAGCGTTGCCCTCCCCCCCCCCCCCCCCCCGATAACATCTGGACTGTCCCAACCTTTCAGACAGATGTTGGTTCAGCCAATCCGTTATTCCAATGTAACTTTTGCTTGCACGTAAAACTCTTCCCATCTGAAAACCATCTCGACCACATCTGGAGATGAGTTCTCCTCCTCTTCCTAGTGTTTGTTTTAATATTTTAGTTTCCCTGCTATAAGGGGGCCGGGATGCGCAAGTGTTAAAAAAAAAATAATACTGGGAGGGGGTGTGATTAATGGGCGGGGGGAAGTCGAGGTGTGACCCCCCCCCCCCCCCCCCCCCCCCTTTCAAACTCCGGTACTGGGATGAAAGGAGTCTGGCCCTCAACGTTTGACCCGAGAGTCGGGTTATTAATGAAATGGCTGCAAACCACGGGACCCGGGGTGTGGTCTGAAATGTCTTGGAAATCAAGTAACGGAGGGGGCAGAAGTTTCATGGCCGTGGAGTTGTTTCATAGCGGCGGTGGATGGATGGGTCACAGTTTACAATGGGAATATGAAACTGTTGGTGCTAATAAAGCTTTGTGAATAATGACAATACATTTCTGTTCTTCGTTCTCCCCCCCCCACCCCCTCAAAGATCTTCTGCCCCTGTGTGTTGCCCTGGGTGGAAGCAACAGCATCAAGAATGCCCTATAGGTCAGTAATTTTCCGACACTTCTTCGCTTCCCTCCGGTTGTTAACCTGTGCCCAGTGCCTTGATTGTCTGTTCTCTCTCTCTCCCTCTCCCTCCAGCTCTCTGTCAGGGCAACTTCACCTGCAAAGCGAAAGAAATCTGTGTCAGACCCAACCAGTGCCGCTGTAGACATGGATATTTTGGAGCCAACTGCGACACCAGTGAGTCAAACCCGAGCCGTTGGTGTGAACCGGGCAATAAAAATCCACCTCCCAAGTCTGTGCTAGAGTAACTCAGTGGGGTCAGGCAGCATCTCTGGAGATCAAGGATAGGCGACTCTGTAAGACTGCGAAGATCAGTCTTCACTTAGCCCAGCACTTTGTGTCTTTCTTGGTAAACCAACATCTGCGGTTCAGTGTATCTCCATTAAATCCATACAGTTGTATAATGAAGGATCCCTACCCCCTGTCCCACTTAGGGAAACTGAACGGAAACCTCTGGAGACTTTGCGCCCCACCCAAGGTTTCCGGAGGTTGCAGGTGGTTGCCGGAGGTTGCAGGTAGTGGAAGCAGGAAGGGAGTACACACTCCCTCCCCTTACCAATCGATCTATCCTAACTTTGGTTTATGTGGTAGAGTTTGATGCAATGATTCTGCACCCTGCTAGATACAAATAACCTTCTCGGATGATGTAAATGTAATTATGCCATCTTGCTTCCATCCTATTATCTAAAGCCAATCTCACCATCTTTAGCGTTGCCATCTCATGATTTAGCAACATTAATGTGACAATTTGCAAGCTGGTGGACTGGTTGCAGAAACTAAGGGTTTACCAGAATGCTGCTTGGATTGGAGAGTATGAGCTACAAGGAGAGGTTGGGCAAACTTGGATTGTTTTCTCTGGAACGCCGGAGGTTGCGAGGATCCCTGATGGAAGTCTATAAAGTTGTGAAAGGCGTAGATAACGTCAGAGGTTTTTCTCCCCAAGGGTGGAAATGTCAAAGACTAGAGGGCATAGCTTGAAGGTGGTTTCAAGGAGATGTGCGTGGCATGTTTTTTTACACTGTGGGTGATGGATGTCTGGAGCATACTGCCAGGGTTGGTGGTGCAGGCAGATAAGATAGTGGCATTTAAAAAAAAACTTGAGATAAACACATGGATATGGAACGAGTGGAGGGATATGGATCACGTGCAGGAAACAGTTAGTTTAACTTGGCATTGTGTTTGCCATGGACAATGTGGGCCGAAGGGCCTGTACTTTTCTATGTTCTTGATGTTGGTGTGCTATCACGGAGGAAATCATTGGATATGCCCAGACAACATAATAAATATTGCATAATCTAGTTGTGTAAATAAATTAAATACATTGTGTTAAATAATTAGCAGAATCCATTAGAACAACTTTAAGCTTGTGATTGATGCAAATTTGGTATATAGGAGATAAAATATTGTGATGTCACATCAGCTGAAGGGTACCTTAAGAATGGTCAGGGTTATATATTAGGGGCCACAAAGTTATAATTCAGGGACCCCCAAGACATTTCCCCATCAAAGATATGGAAATGACTTTGTTCTAGAGCTGTAGGCCCAGAAACAGGCCCTTCTGCCCACCTTATCCAAGCTAACCAAGTTGGCATACTGGGCTAGTCTCATTTGCCTGCATTTGGCCCATAGCCCTCTATACCTTTCCTATCCAAATGGTGATGAGCGCTGGTGACTTAGCACCATTGGCACCTGATCAGTAAGAGTACAACAGGGCAGATACAGCATATTTATTTTCCAGGAGGAATGATACCCCACTCAGGGGTTGGCACCAAGTCATAAATGAAAGTTAGTGCCAGTAAGTGCCAATTACTGTGCGGTGGAAGGAAATTATACATAGTTGAGTTAACATGGAGGACAGGAGGTTGCGTGTTGGAAGGAACTGCAGATGCTGGTTTATACCAGAGATAAACACAAAATGCTGGTGTAACGGTGGGGCAGCGGTAGAGTTGCCGCCTTACAGTGAATGCAGCGCCGGAGACTCGGGTTTGATCTGGACTACGGGTGCTGTCTGTACGGAGTTTGTACGTTCTCCCCGTGACCTGCGTGGGTTTTCTCCAAGATCTATGGTTTCCTCCCACATTCCAAGGCCGTACAGATATGTGGGTTAATTGGCTTGGTAAATGTAAAAACTGTCCCTAGTAAGTGTAGGATAGTGTTGATATATGGGGATCCCTGGTCAGCGCGGACCCGTTGGGCCGAAGGGCCTGTTTCCGCACTGTATCTCTAAACTAAACTCAGTGGGTCAGGCAGCAGACTTTAGAGATGCAGCATAGAAACAAGCCCTTCAGCCCACCGAGTCCGCGCCAATGAGCGATCACCCCTTACACTAGTTCTATTCTACACACTAGGGACAATTGCAGCACAACATCTCTGGTGAAAAGGAGTAGGTGACATTTTTGGGCGGGGACTTTTCTTAAGACATTGTAGTGGGGGGGGGGGGGGGGGGAGGGGAAGCTGGAAGAGAGGTGGGGCAGGACAAAACCTGGTGAGTGATAGGTGGATACATGTGAGGGAGGACTTTTGAAAGGTAGGTGATTATACAAAGGCCGGCACTGTGATGATGCTGCCTCAATATAGAGTCAGCATCATCAGGATGGATAGGAAGGAACTGCAGATGCTGGTTTACGCCAAAGAAGGAGCCTATCTGAAGAAGGGTCTCGACCTGAAACATCAACCATTTCTTCTCTCCAGAGATGCTGCCTGTCCCAGCGAGTTACTCCGGCATTTAGTGTCTAGCATCAGAATGGGGATGCAATAATGAAAGTGTTGAGCTGAAGTGCTGGAACAGAGTGTGAATAAACAGGAGTTTGTCAGGCAAGGAAGATGTGATGAGTTATTTCTCAACATTTCACACCAGAGCCGCTTTTATTGATTATCTACATGTGGATTTAGAAACACGCAGGGGGATAGAAAAAATAACCTGAACATGAATAACATGGTTGTTGCTATGAATTAACCAGATGTGATAGATGAGGAATGATCGACAGTTGGTTCTTGACAGTAAGGATATTGTACACGTTGTTCCAAGCATGTCTAGTTACACAGCTTCAGGATGAGGGCTATAATCTTAAAATTCAAGCTAGGATTTCAGGAGAAATATCATAAAGCATTTTTTTATGCCAAAAAGGTTTTTTTTTCATGACAGCTCTCTCGCAAATGAATGTGGAGACACAAATAAAACCTGATTGATAGGTTTTGTGCAGGAAGGAACTGCAGATGCTGATGTACATCGAAGATAGACACAAAGTGCTGGAGCAACAGCGGGTCAGGCAGCATCTCTGGGGAAAGGAACAGGTGATGTTTTGGGTTGGGACCCTTCTTCAAACTAAAAGTGGGGGTGGGAGGGAGGGGGGGGGGGGGGGGGGGGAGAACTGGAGGTAGGAAAAGGCCAGAATAAATCAGGAATAAACAGATGACCAAGGAAGGGTGGCGCCTATTAAGGCCCATTATTGGCCGGGGAAGAGGTAATAATGAATGGATACAAGGATGCGAACAGTGGAAAGAGTGGGACGACTAGGGTGGGGAGTTAAGTAATGGAGATAATGGAGATAAGAACGTCTGCAGTGCTCAATGCGTGGTGGAACATTGCCACAGGTGAACTACTTTGCAAGAGCTGAGATTCAAAGACATGAATGGGCTTCGTCAGGTCTCTGTCTAGCGTATGGGTTTAGGTTTATTATTGTCACGTGTACCAAGGTAGAGTGAAAATCTTTGTCTTGCATGCTTTCTAATCAAATCCGATAATACTAGACGTAAACACAATCAAATCGAACTGAAGTAGAACAGGCAGAAGAAAGTGGAATATACAGAGTGCAGAGTATAGCTCTCTGCATTGCAGCACAGCAGTTCCAGAGACAACATCTAATGTCCAAAATAGGGTAAAGGTGAATTGGACTGTACCCAAGCCTATGGAGTGAATTGGATGATACCCTGTCCTACGGAGGTGAATTGGACAGTACCCTAGTTTATAAAGCTGAATTGGACAATACCTGTTTGTGAAGGTCAATTGGACAGAGTCCTAGTTTACAGAGGTGAATCGGAGAGGAACCTGATTTATGGAGGTGAATCAGATGGTTGACTAGCCTAGGGGTACAGTCCATGTTTATACATTGGCTACCAGACTGCAGGCATTACAATCCTCACAAGACATCTGCTGAACACAGGTCAATGGCGTCCTTCACAAAGCACCCATTAAGTGAATTATTTCCCCCCCCCCCTCCCCTCTTTCCAGAGTGTCCTGAACGATTTTGGGGACCAGACTGCAAGGAGATGTGCCTGTGTCACCCAAATGGCCGCTGTGCAGACGCGACGGGAAAATGCACCTGCAACCCCAACCGCTGGGGACCCACCTGCAACAAATTGTGCCTTTGCCACAACGGGAAATGTGACCAGGACACGGGCAAGTGCAAGTGTGACCCCCACCGTTGGGGAACCACCTGCTCCAACATCTGCTACTGCAGCACCAACTCCCAGTGCGACCCGAAGACGGGCAAGTGCATCTGCCAGCCGGGTTGGTGGGGTCGGTCGTGCCACAGCCAGTGCCCCTGCAACAACTCGCCGTGCGACCAGATGCAGGGGAGGTGCCAGTGCAAGGAGAAGTTCTGGGGACCAAGGTGCGAGCGGTGCCAGTGCATCCACGGGAAGTGCAACCCCATCAATGGATCCTGCGGCTGCTATCCAGGCTACAGGGGCAAGTACTGCTCGGAACCCTGCCCCGCCGGATCCTATGGCCATGGATGCAGAAGGAGGTAGGTGCTACAAAGTGTTCATAAGGTCATAAGTGATACGAGCTGAATTATGCCATTTGGCCCATCTTGGCTGATCTATCTCTCCCTCCTAACCCCACTTTCCTGCTTTCTCCCCATAACCCCTGACTCCCGTACCAATCAAGAATCTATCATCTCTACCTTAATAATATCCATTGATTTTGTTGATTCTGGTGCTTGCTACAAAGTGAAAGGATCATTCCATTTAAGAGCAGACGGCACACAGTGGTGCAGCGGTAAAGTTGCTGTCTACACAGCCAGAGACCCAGGTTCGATCCTGGCCACGGGTGCTGTCTGTATGTAGTTTATACGTTCTCCCCGTGACCGCATGGGTTTTCTCCGGGTGCTCCAGTTTCCTACCACACTCCAAAGATGTACAGGTTTGTACGTTAATTGGCTTTGGTAAAAATTGTAAATTCTCCCTAAATGTGTCGGATAATGCTGGTGTATGGGGATTGATGATCATCATGGGCTCGATGGGCAGAAGGGCCTGTTTCTGTACTGTATCTCTAAACTAAACCTAAAACTAAAGCTGGTAGAGCTGCAGCCACAAAACGCCTGAGACCCGGGTTCAATCCTAACACAAGCTATAGAAACGGATCAATTATTAATTTTGAAGATATGTGGGCATATATATATAGATAGGTATGGTTTAGAGCTTTGGACCAGATGCAGGCAAATGGGACTAACCAAATTGGATAACATGGTGGTGCACAGCCTGTTGAGCTGCAACCTCACAACGCCAGAGACCCGGGTTCGATCCTGACTAAGGGTGTTGTCTGTGCAGAGTTTGCATGTTCTCCCTGTGACCGTGTGTGTTTCCTCCGGGTGCTCCGGTTTCCTTCCACATCCCAAAGACTTGCCGATTTGTAGGATGATTGGTCTCTGTAAATTGCACCTGATGTGTAAGGAGTGCATGTGAAAGTGGGTAACATAGAAGTATGGTGAATGGGTGATCAATGGCCAGCGTAGACTCGGTGGGCTGAAGGGCCTGTATCCATGCTGCAATTGCTACAGAAAATGTTCCATGCTTCAGACTGAAGTAGGGTCCTGATCTGAAATGTCCCCGGTCCATGTTCTCCAGAGATGCTGCCTGACCCGCTGAGTTACTCCAGCACTCTGTTTCCTTTTGTAAACTAGCATCTGCAGTTAGAGTCATAGAGTACTTACAGTGTGGAAAGAGGCCCTTCGGTCCTACTTGCCCATACCTGCCAAATGTCCCATTTACACCAGCCCCACCTGTCTGCATTTGCCCTGCATTCCTCTAAACTTGTCCTCTCCATGTACCTGTCTAAATGTTTCTTAAACGTTGTGATAGCACCTGTCTCAACTACCTCTTCCGGCAGCTCACTCCATAGACCTAACACCCGTTATCCCTCAACTTCCTATTAAATCTTTCACACTGCAACTTAAATCTAAGTCCTTTGGTTCTCGATTCCCCTATTCTGGGCCAAAGACTCTGTGCATCCACGGGACCTGTAGTTGGTTCAATTTCAATTTAGTTCAATTTAGTTTATGGTGACCCCCATGATTTTGATGGAAGGGGGTTCACTGAAGCTAACACTGTTGAATGTTGCAATCTTGGTCATGGGTTCATAAATCTGACACAAAATCTGAAACAAATGGAGTCTGAAGGAGGGTCCAGCACGTCACCCATTCCTTCTCTCCAGAGTGGCTGCCTGTTTCACTGATTTATTCCAGCTTTTTGATCCTATCTTTGGTGTAAATCAGCATCTGCCATTCCTTCCTACACTAATCGCTGTGTAAAATAGCTGACCTGTTATTTCGAACAATGAACGTTCCTGCCATTGGTGATAATTGATTGTAAATACAAACAAAGCTAACACCAATCGCCTTTGGCAAAACAATAGACAATAGACAATAGACAATAGACATTAGGTACAGGAGTAGGCCATTTGGCCCTTTGAGCCAGCACCGCCATTCAATGAGTTCATGGCTGATCATCCCCTATCAGTACCCCCTTCCTGCCTTCTCCCCATATCTCCTGACTCCGCCATTTTTAAGAGCCCTATTTAGCTCTCTCTTGAAAGCATCCAGAGAATCTGCCTCCACCGCCCTCTGAGGCAGAGAATTCCACAGATTCACCACTCTCTGTGAGAAAAAGTGTTTCCTCGTCTCCGTTCTAAATGGCTTACTCCTTATTCTTAAACTGTGGCCCCTGGTTCTGGACTCCCCCAACATCGGGAACATGTTTCCTGCCTCTGGTGTGTCCAAGCCCTGAACAATCTTATATGTTTCAATGAGATCCCCTCTCATTCTTCTAAACTCCAGAGTGTACAAGCCCAGCTGCTCTATTCTCTCAGCATATGACAGTCCTGCCATCCCGGGAATGAAACTTGTAAACCTATGCTGCACTCCCTCAATAGCACAAATGTCCTTCCTCAATTTAGGAGACCAAAGCTGCACACAATACTCCAGGTGTGGTCTCACTAGGGCTCAATACAACTGCAGAAGGACCTCTTTGCTCCTATATTCGACTGCTCTTGTTATAAAGGTCAACATGCCATTCGCTTTCTTCACTGCCTGCTGTACCTGCATGCTTACTTTCATAAACTGATGTACAAGGACCCCAGATCCCGTTGTACTTCCCCTTTTCCCAACTTGACGCCATTTAGATAGTACCTTGAAAGAGTATGGATATTAGGAGGAAGAAATTTTGCCAATAATGAGATTATCACTTGATAATACCACATAGACATCATAGGAAATGGCACACCATTATATCAATGTGTATATGGTTTTCATTGGGAAAAGATGCCACAGATACAGTAGTGTTCTGTTTCACTTCCTCTGTGATTGTATTAATTACTGAAATGGTTAAAGTGGTAAGATTGGCAAGTGTGGAGGAAGGAACTGCAGATGCTGGTTTATAACGAAGATAGTCACAAAATGATAGAGCAAAGCGGGATAGGCAGCATCTCTGGATAGAAGGAATGGGTTTCGGGTTGAAGATGCTTCAGTCAAGGCTTCAAAAGGCTCTGCAGTTCCTACACAAAAGATCAAGTTGGTTCTAATCTCCAATAATGAGGTGCATTGTTTTGCTGCCAATTCAAACTAATGACACCCTACTTCCATGCACTTCCCTCTTGGAAGATAAAGGGGTTAATTAGCATTAGTGTATCCTTGCAAGCATTCAGTGTGTTATAAGTAGAATTAGAGGAAGTGCATCTAAGCCTGTTGGCCTGATGTTGATTGAATGACATCAGTTTGTTTCTTTGGACATGGTAACGGACAACTTTCACATCCACTCCCTACGCACTAAGAGCAATTTACAGAGGGCCACCTAATTATAACCTACAAACCCACACGTCTTTGAGATGTAGGAGGAATCCGAGCACTCAGGGAAAACCCACATGGTCACAGGGAGGACGTGCAAACTCCACACAGAGATGACATATAACAATCAAAAAGTCACTGTGCATAACCACAAAATTCGTGGAAACCCCCCCCCCCCCCCACCCCCTCCAAGTATGTAGTGCAACCGAAGACAGTCCAATGGGTGGCACAGTGGCTCAGTGGTAGAGTCACTGCCTTACAGCACCAGAGATCTCGGTTCGATCCTGACCACGGGTGCTGTCTGTAAGGACTTTGCACGTTCTCCCTATGACCGCGTGGGTTTTCTCTGGGTGATCTGGTTTCCTCCCACATTCCAAAGACGTTTCCTCCCACACACCAAAGGTTTGTAGGTTAATTGGCTTCTGTACATTGTCACTAGTGTGTAGGATAGAACGTGTGTACGCGGTGATCATTGGTCGGGGCGGACTCGGAGGGCTGAAGGGCCTGTTTCCACGCTGGATCTGTAAACAGAGCAAATCCAGTGTAAATCTAGTTACTTTAGTAAACAAACAGCAAGGAGCTGCAATAATGGCAATAACATTGACTAGATAATCCAATTTTTAGTGATAGAGGTTCAGGGATCAATAAAGGCCAGAACACTCTGTTGAATCTCCCTGCGCTTCTTGGAAATGATGCTGGGGAGTCTCCCACCATCCCAGAAGGGGGGATATTCAGAATTCGGTTTAATGGAGGCGCAAAGAACTGCAAGCGCTGGTTTACAAAAACAAAACGCAAAGTGCTGGAGTAACTCAGCGGGTCAGGCAGCACCTCTGGAGGACTTGGATAGGTGATGTTTCTGGTTTTCACCCTTCTTCGACGGATTGTAGAATGGGGTTTCAGTTGAGTGGCTTGGCTGAGGGACAACACCTTCATTGGTGTAACATATAATAAGCATTTGACGGCACTGGGCCTATATTCGCTGGAGTTTAAAAGAATGACGGGGGACCTCATTGAATCATACAGAATAGTGAAAGGCTTGGATAGAGTGGAGGGGATGTTTCCACTAGTGGGAGAGTCTAGGAATAGAGGTCCTAGCCTCAGAATTAAAGGATGTTCTTTTAGGAAGTTGAGGAGGAACTTATTTTGTCAGAGGATGGAGAATCTGTGGAATTCTTTGCCACAGAAGGCTGTGGAGGCAAAGTCTGTGGATATATTTTAGGCAGAGATAGGTAGATTCTTGATTAGTACGGGTGTCAGAAGTTATGGGGAGAAGGCAGGAGAATGGGGTTAGGATGGAGAGATAGATCAGCCATGACTGAATGGCGGAGTAGATGATGGCCAAAATGACCTAAATCTACTCTTCTCACTTATAATCTTAAGAGCGGAAGAAAGCTGGAAAAGAGAGGTGGGGCTGGGATAAAGCTTGGCAAGTGATAGATGGATAGAGGTGAGGTGGATTTTGATCGGCAGATGGGTGGACTAAGGTGGACATGATGGGCTTCAGTTTAATGGCTTGGCATCTTCTTCTTCTTTCGTGTGGCGTGCACAGCCTAAAGTTGTTGGACAACTTGTTCTATTTGATCTTCCGTTAGTGCATGTCGAGTTGATTGCATTAGTTGAAACAGGGCGGGCCACGTGAAGGTTGCAATCTTCCACCCCCCATGGCTTGGCTGAGGCAATACCTTCATTGGTGTAGCATTCCCATAGGAATAAGGATGGATCACTTGCATAGCTTGGGGGCTAACTCATTAGAAGTTTTTAAAGTGGATGTAGACCAAACCTTTTCTTGGATTGGGGGATTGAGGGCTTTGTGGCGCAGTAGTAGAGTTCTGATAGTATAGTTTAGTTTATTGTAGCCACGTGTGCCGAGGTACAGTGAAAAGCTTTTGTTTGCGTGCTGTCCAGTCAGCGAAACAACTGTACACGATTCCAATCAAACCACTAACAGTGTACAGATACAGGATAAAGGGAATAACCTGGAGCTGGAGTAACTCAGCGGGTCAGTACAGTAAAGTCAGATTAAAGATAGTCCTAGGGTCTCCAATGACGTAGATGGAAGAACAGGACTGCTCTCTAACTGGTGAGAGGACAGTTCCGTTGCCTGATCCTGGCAACTGAACTGTCCGCTGACTGGTTAGCATGAACAGCTGGCATTGAATCTGGAGCTGTGCGTTTTCACACTTCTGCACCTCTTGCCTAATGGGAGAGGGGAGAAGAGGGAGTGACCGGGGTGAGACTCATCGTTGATTATGCTGGCGGCCTTGCCGAGGCAGAGAAGAGGAATTGAAGCTTGGGAGAGATCAGCTATGACATAATGGTGAGCAGGTTTGAGGGGCCAGGTGGTCTTCTCCTGCTCCTGTTCTTGTGTTCTTGCCAGTCACTGGAAGCTTTGCTCAACTGATCTAGTGGCAGCAGCAGCAACAAATGAGCCAGCATTAACACTAAAATTAATTCTTGGGAGGAGCATGAAACATCCAACCACAACTAGAGAGCGGACCTGAACTACTATCCACCTCATTGGAGAAAATCGGACTATCTTTGATCGGGTGTGTTTGTGTGAGAGTACATAGTTAGTTAATTCGTTTAGTTTATTGTCGCATGTACTGTGGTTTGGTGAAAAGTTTTTTTTGTTGTGTGCTATCCAGTCAGTGGAAAGACTATACATGATTGAAATCAAGCTGTCCAGAGTGTACAGATACATGTTAAAGGGAAAAACGTTTAGTGCAAGACAAAGTCCAGTAAAGTCCGATTAAAGCTAGTCTGAAAGAGCTGGTGTAACTCAGCGGGTCAGGCAGCATCCCTGGAGAACATGGATAGGTGATGTTCTGGGTCAGGACTATCCCAAATCAAAATGTCACCTGTTCATGTTCTCTAGGGATGCTGCCTGACCTTAGTTTAGATTGGTTTAGTTTAGTTTGGATATACTGCGTGGAAGCAGGCCCTTCGGCCCACCAAGTCCGCGCTGACCAGTGATCCCAGTAGACTAGCAGGATCCTACACACACTAGGGACAATTTATAATTTTTATCAAAGCCATTGAACTTACACACCTGTACATCTTCGGAGTGTGGGAGGGAGCCGGAGCACCCACGTGGTCACATGAACAATGTACAAACACAGCACAGACAGCACCTGTAGTCAGGATAGAACCCAGGCCCCTGGCACTGTAAGACAGCAACACCACTGCTGCACTGCACTACTGTGCTGAACTGCTGAGTTACTCCAGCATGTTGTGCCTTTCCTCAGTACACCAGCATCTGCTGTTCCTTGTTTCTACTTATTTAGTTTTGCAGAAATTACTCTTGGTATTGATATCACAGTGGTGTAACTGGTGGAGCTGCAGCCTCACAGCTCCCATGAGCCAGGTTCAATCCCCACCTCTGCACTGTCTGTGAGGAGTTTTCACGCTCCCCTTGCTCCGCAGGTTTGTCAATTATTTCTCGTATCAAAATCCATGTTAGAGGTATTTAGATATTTGGATATTGAATTAATTAAGCAGTAGTTTTTTAGTACTTTCGGAGATACAGTGTGGAAACTGGCCCTTCAGCCCACTAAGTCCATGCTAACCAACGATCACCTCGAACACCAGCACTATCATTCCCACTAGCGACAATTTACAGAAGCCAATTAATCTATACACTCTCTGGTGTGTGGGAGGAAACTGGAGTCCTTGGAGAAAGCCCACGTGGTCACAAGGAGATTGTACAGTCTTCGTACAGACAGCACCCGTAGTCAGGATCGAATCCGATCTCTGGAGCTGTAATGCAGCAGCTCTATCATTGTACCACCGTGCTGCCCTATGCAATGTGTGGTTGGTGCAGGAAAGTAGCACTGAGATAAAAGACCAGTCTAAACTGGCAGAATAGCAGCGGAAGAACTCGAGACCAAGTGGCCTATTTCTGCTTATATTTCTTATGTTGAAACTGCAAATAGTTTTAGCACATGGAATGTCTACTCAAAAGAATGTTATTGTATTAAAAACATATCCATCGCTCCAAGACTCTGAACAGAGAGTTTGTTCCAGGGGTGAATTATTTACTCAGAACAAAGCACTGAGCCCTGGAGAAACCCAGCGGGTCAGGCAGCAACTCTGAACACCCAGTTAAAATGTCACTAAGCCGAGGTGAGTCAATTGTTCAAGATGCCCAAAGAGGTGCTGAACAGGGTCATGGAACATTCCAACAGTAGCTGATCTCTGCTGGTGCCGGGACAGTCTGTAAGCTCACAGCCTCAGGAGGTGAAAGGAAGATAAATTTAGGGTATGAGTCATAGTCATTGAGATATACAGGATGACTACAAGCCCTTCAGCCCAACCTGTCTCTGCCAACCAAGATGCCCCATCGAAGCTGGCCCCATTTAAACCCATGAGACCATAAGATATATGAGTAGGTGTAGAATTAGGCCATTTGGCCCATAGAGTCTACTCTGCTATTCAATTGTGGCTGATCTATTTTCCCCTCTCAACCGCATTCTCCTGCCTTCGCCCTGTAACCATTGACATTCTTACCAATTGAGAAATTATCTATATCCTCTTTAAAAATACCCAATCACTTGGCCTCCGCCGCCTGCTTCCTCACAGCGCCGGAGACCCGGGTTCGATCCTGACCTCGGGTGCTGCCTGTGTGGAGTTTGCACATTTTCCCTGTGACTGCATGGATTTCCTCTGGGTGTTGATGGGCTAGGTGAGCTGAATGGTCCTGTTTCCATGATGTGTCCCTAAACTAAAGTTGGGATCAGTGATGGTGAGCAATATGTCAGGAATCCAGCTTGTAATGACTATCACTGACTCCGTTTGGAAAGTGCCTGAATGTGGATGTTATGATGATTGATTTGGTTCAATCATCATGCCCTCTGCAATTGAACGGCCCCAACCAGAAACGCAGAGCTACGTGGCTGTTGGCACTTTGGAATATGTCACATCAGGAAGAGTTATTCCCGTTTCAGGGGTGGAGCGGAGGAAATTGTAAACCAAGGCCATACTCTTTAACTGAGTGAAACAGTGGGGCAGCGGTGGAGTTGCCACCTTAACAGCGCCAGAGATCCGAGTTCGATCCTGACCTCGGGTGTTGTCTGTGTGGAGTTTGCACATTCTCCAAAGGTACAGGTTTGTAGATTTTATTGGCTTCTGTCAACTCTCTAGTGTGTAGGGTAGAATTAGTGTATGGGTGATCGATGTTTGGCATGGACTCGGTGGGCCGAAGGGCCTGTTTCCACGCTGTGGCTCTAAAAACTATATCTGGGTTAAAGTACAGAACCTCATGTGAAACTGGACCAGTGGACTTGCAGATTGTGGCAGGGAGGAACTGTAGATGCTGGTTTACACCCAAGTCAGACACAAAATGCTGGAGTAACTCAGCTGGACAGGCCGCATCTTTGGTAGAAGGAATGGGTGACGTTTTGGGTCGAGCCCCTTCTTCAGATTGAAAATCAGGGGAGAGGGAGACACAGAGGTAAGGAAGTATATTGTGCGAGAACAAGTGAGAACAAGGGGATGAGGCTCAAGGAAAAGATCGAATAGATCATTGTTAGCTAGGACAAGGTGACAACAAAGCAAAAAGAAATAAAATGTAATCGAGGACAGTCAGACTGGTCGGTGAACTGGGTAAGGGGGAGGGAGGGATGGTGAGAAAGGGAAAGCAAGGGTTACTTGAAGTTAGAGATGTCGGATTGTGGGCACTGATTGGAAATGAGAGGCTGAAATGATCCTACACAGATTGCATGACTGTCTGACAGTGTTCCTGAGCTGAGAGTTTGGGAGCAAGCTGGGAGCAGGCACGTGACACAGCTGGGAACACTTTAAAGCGAAAACATATGGAACCTTTCAAATAAGATCCCGAAAATAAGGCAAAGAAAGATGTAAAACAATCTGCAGAGCAGTCTAGACAACAGGAAGATTAGATCAAAACAGGCAGTGAGCTGCAGTTTGTGGGCAGCCGATCGGATTATTAGTTTAGTTTAGTTTAGTTTATTATTGTCACGTGAACCGGGGTACAGTGAAAAGCTTTTTTGTTGCGTGCTATCTAGTCAGCGGGAAGACTATACATGATTACAATCAAGCTGCCCAAAGTGTACATATACAGGATAAAGGGAATAACTTTAGTGCAAGATAAAGTCCAGTAAAGTCCCCATTCAAGACAGTCCGAGCGAGTCCAGTGACAGGATGGTTCAGTTGGCTGATAACAGCTGGGAAGAAACTGTGTAGGAAGGAACTGCAGATGCTGGTTTGCACTGAAGATAGACACAAAATGCTGGAGTAACCCAGCAGGACAGGCAATAACTCTGGAGAGAAGGAATGGGTGACGTTTCAGGTGAGTCTGTAGAACGGTCTCGGCCCGAAACGTCACCCATTCCTTCTCTCCAAAGTTGCTGCCTGCCCTGTTGAGTTACTCCAGCATTTTGTGTATATCTTTGGAAGAAACTGTCCCTGAATCTGGAGGTGTGCGTTTTCAGACTTCTGTACTTCTTGCCTGATGGGAGGGGGTTAATTCAATGAGGCCAGCTGTTTGATGGGTGCGTGAAGTGCCCTCCACTCTCCTACCCTACCACAGTGGGCACTGCCAGGCATGGGGGGGGGGGGGGGGGGGGGGGGGGGGGGGGGCAGTTTTTGCCACAATGTTTGTTTGTTTGACAACTCATTACTATCCCCACGCAAAAACGTCAGGTATCTCGAATCAAGAGAGTTTAATTGTCATGTGTACAGGCAACGGAGCAATTAAATTCTTCTTATTATAGCTCACAGCTAACAATGGCCTCTTCCCTTTATCATGGTTACTTTTTTGCATATCTTTCATTCATTTGATCTATATCTCTCTACATCACCGTCTATATCTCTCGTTTCCCTTTCCACTGCATCTCAGCCTATAGATGGGTCTCAACCCAAAACGTCACCTATTCCTTTTCTCAAGAGATACCTTCTGACCCTCTGAGTTACTCCAGCTTTTTATGTCTTAACCTGCATCTGCAGTTCCTTCCTCCACAAACTCTTTACTGCAGCTTAACAGGCCTGTAAATGCAATAACGCATACGGCGGCACAGTGGGGAAGCTGGTAGAACCACTCCCTCACAGGATTCGATCCTGACCTCGGGCAATGTCTGTGTGGAGTTTGCACGTTCTCCCTCTGACTGCGTGGGTTTTCCACCAGGTCCTCCCACATCCCAAAGACGTGTGAGTTTGTAGGTTAATCGGCCCTCTGTAAATTGTCCCCCACTGTGTAGGGAGTGGATGAGAAAGTGGGATAAAATAGAACTAGTGCGAGCGGGTGATCGATGGTCGGTGTGGAAGGTGGGCTGAAGAGATGTTTCCATGCTGTATTTCTAAAATTGAAACTGAAACTAAACATATAATAATCAATAATACAATAAATTAATAGTGGTAATATTAAGGGGGTGACCATAATAGTGGTTAACCAACGTCCATAAAGCAATCAAAGACGCAGTGTATTGAAGATCATCATTGCTGAGGTAGTGGTCAGTGTTGTGCAGTGTTCAAAATAAAGGTATTTCCACTTCCCAATAGTATATCTGGCAGGTTGGCATCCCAGAGTCATAGAGTTATACAGCACGGAAACAGGCCCTTCTGCCCAATGTCCCCATGCTAACCAAGATGCCCCATCTGCACTAGTCCCAACTGCCCCCGTTTTGCCCACAACCCTCTAAATATTTCCTATCCATTTACCTGTCCAAATGCCTTCTAAATGTTCTTATACAGTAGTACCTGCTTCAACTACTTCCTCTGGCTGTTTGTTCATACACCCAACACCCTCTGAGTGAAAATGTTGCCCCTCGGGTTCATATTAAATCTTTCCCCTCTCACCATAAACCTATGTCCTCTGGTTTTTGCTTCCCCTACTCAGGGTAAATTACTCTGTGCTCCCTATCTATTCCCCTCATGATTTTATACCCCTCTATAAGATCATTCCTCATCCTCCTGTGCTCCAAGGAAGAATGTCCTAGCCTGCTTAACCTCTCCCTATATAGCTCCGTCCCTCGATTCATGGCAACATCCTCATAAACCTTCTCTGCAGTCTTTCCTGCAATTGTTCCACCACCCCATGATACATAATGAAAGCTGTTCCTCATAGCGTTTCTGAGAGATCTAGGGTCTGTGCATTCAGATTGCCAATTGCAATGAGAAGTCATGAATTCCAAGGGGTAAAGTTCTAGTCCGTCCAACCTCTCCCTGTAGCTTATGCCCTCGAGTCCTGGCAACATCCTCGTAAATCTTCTCTTCACTCTTTCCAGCTTAACGACATCCTTCCTATAGCAGGGTGACCAAACCTGAGCACATACTCCAAATGCGGCCTCACCAACGCTCAGAGCAGGCATTTGTTGCACAGGATCATTTTTCTTGAATACTTTCCGCTGTGCATGCTGAGCAGAAGTCAAAAGACATAAATGAACCACAGTTCTTAACTTGGGCTCTGAAGTTATGAGGAAGGGCTCAGGGGATGAAGCTGTTTACTGTATTAAATGGAGCTCTGTGAGGACTTAATATTGTGCGAGGAATGCAGATGTAGGTTTAAGTGAGGACATGTTTTGAACTCGGCCTCGATCTCGATGACGTACGTTTAATTTCACGCGGCTTAAGAAACCAAAGGATAAAGCTATTTTCTTTGCTCTCTCAAGCCGCAGTGTTGAATGTGGAACTGAATCACAGCTGAAAGCAGTTCTTGCTGAGCCAACTAGCTTCTCCAAGTGTGAGAGATGGCCAGGGATTGTTGGATGGACACAAAAAGCTGGAGTAACTCAGCGGGTCAGACAGCATCTGCGGAGAAAAGGAATAGGTGACGTTTCGGGTCGAGACCCTTCTTCAGACAGAAGAAGGGTCTTGTCCCGAAACGTCACCTATTCCTTTCCCCCAGAAATGCTCTCTGACACGTTGAGTTACTCCAGCTTTTTGTGTCTATCTTCGGTTTAAACCAGCATCTGCAATTCCTTCCTACACATCGTTGAATGGATGTGATAATGAGGTAGCTGTGTGGGACACAGTGGGCTCTCCATGGATCTTGGGCAGGGAGAACCCTGAGTGGATGTCTTGTTGGTGGTTGCCTTTCATTGTCACCCACCTTCCTGATGCTGGAATACATCGCCATGGGTGTCCCTGTAGGGGAGATACTGGTCTAGACCATGTTACTGTAGGCAGAACATTGTTACAGGTGGAGGTTCATGTTCATAAGTTATAGGAGCAGAATTTGGCCATTCGGCCCATCAAGTCCACACTGCCACTCAATCATGGCTGATCTATCTTTACCTCTCAACTCCATGCTCCTGCCTTCTGCACATAACCCCTGACACCTGTACTGATCAAGAATGTCTGCCTTAAAAATATCCTTCTGCGGCAATGAATTCCACACATTCACCTATGAATAAAGGTGTAGGAGCAGGCATTATTGTTGGTAGGAATGTTGCTGCTTTTTTAAATTTAGAGATACAGCACAGGAATAGGCCCTTTGGTCCACACCAACCAGCGATCCTCATACACTTGAACTATCCTACACACACTAGGGACAACTCTGAGAGGCCAATTAACCTACAAAACTGTACGCCTTTGGAATGTGGGAGGAAACCAGAGCACCTGGTGAAAACCCATGCCGTCACAGGGAGAACGTATAAACTCCATACAGCCAGCACCCGTGGTCAGGATCGAATCTGGGTCTCTGGTGCCACAAGGCAGCAACTCCTCCGCTGTGCTACCGTGCTGCCCTTGTAAAAAACAAAATTTACTGTCATAAGTGGGAATGGTGTTGGTTGTGATCAAGTTTAGTTTAGTTTAGTTTAGTTTAGATTAGAGACACAGCAAGGATATAGGCTCTGTGGGCCACAGAATCCACACTGCCCATCCAACATCTGTCCACACTCGTTCTCATATATCCTACTGTAATCTGTGTCACCTTGGCATTCCACGCTGGACTTTATTGTGACAGTGGCCTCTTTGTGTGGACAACTGGGATTCAAGTAGGAAGCCTACCATGGCCTTCTGAAGTACACGTAGGGAAAAATGGCACCATCCCAAAGGGCTATGAAAGCAAAGTATTTATCATCTCAATAATTCAAATGTTACCAGTGGTTTTGGCTGCAAGTTTTGTCTTTCCACTCCCGCTGATGAGAGGACTGCGCTTGCCATTCGTGGAGCCTTGTTGTTGCTGGGATTATTTCGTTTTTTAACGTTGGAGGTGCAGCGTGGAAACAGGCCCTTCGGCCCACCGAGTCAGTGCCGACCAACGATCACCTGTACTCTAGCACTATCCTACACACAGGGGACGATTTACAGAAGCCATTTAATATTCAAACCCACACGTCTTGGGAAAGCAGGAGGAAACTGGAGCACGCGGAGGAAACCCACGCTTCCATCCACATCACAAAGATGTGCGGGGTTTGTAGCTTAATTTGCCTCTGTAAATTGCCCCCTAATGTAGCGAGTGGATGAGAAAGAAGGATAGCATAGAACTTGTGTGAACGGGTGATTCATGGTCAGCGTGGACTTGGTAGGCGTATCTATACCACACCGCCATTCTGAAATAAATTAGACTATCAGATCTTCCTGGACCTTCCCTCCCTAAACTACGCAGTTCCACCTGCTGCAGACTCCCGCAGAGAACTGAGCTCCCCTACTGCTAGTACTTATCTCTAAATCACCTCTGCACTCCCATAGTCACAGAGCCATACAGTGTGGAAACAGGCCATTCGGCCCAACTTGCCCACACCGCTGCCTGTCTTTGGCCCATATCCCTCTAAACCTGTTCTATCCACGTACCTGTCCAAATGGTTCTTAAACGTTGCGATAGTCCCTGCTTCAACCACCTCCTCCAGCAGCTTGTTCCATACACCCACCACCCTTTGTGTAAAAAAAGTTACCCCTCAGGTTCCTATTAAATCTTTCCCCACTCACCTTAAACTTATGCCCTCAAGTTCTTGATTCCCCAATTCTGGCCAAGGGACATTGTGCGTCTACCCGATCTATTTCTGTATACCCTTGAGGTTGTTTATAAAATGTGGTGTACAGGATTGGACTAAACACTTTAACCTGGGGTTTGTCCACCGATCGCCTGTATTTTTTGTGAATGGTATCAAAAGCTTAAAGCCTTAATGATCATTTCCTTTTCCTATGTCCCTGAGGCTGAGCCTCACATTAATAATAACATACCATGGCTTGCTTGTTTCGTATTCTCTGTCTCCATTTATAAAGTCACTATGTCCTTTTTAAAACAAATAGTTTAGCAGTTCTCCCAGCTGCATTCAAAGGTTTGTGTGAGTTTATTGCCCAACCTGGAACTAGTGTGGGCTTTTAAGTTGCATTAATGTTGGTTTTACTGAGGTTGCCGGGGGAAAGAGAGTTGTGAATCTGTGGAATTGTAGGCAATGAAGGCCAATTCACTGGATGTATTCTCTCTCTTGGAGTTAGATATAGCTCTTAGGGATCACGGAATCAAGGGATATGGGGAGAAAGCAGGAACGGGGCACTGATTTTGGATGATCAGCCATCTCATATTGAATGGCGGTGCTGCTGGCTCAAAGGGCTGAATGGCCGACTCCTGCACCTATTTTCTATGTTTCTATGAATGTTGCACCGCTGAATGTCGTGGTGATGTTGTTGGTGCTCTCCTTTAAGTGTGGCATGGTGGCCCAGTGGTAGAGCTACTGCCTTACAGCGCTGGAGACCTGGGTTCGATCCTGACTACAGGTGCTTGTCTGTACAGAGTCTGTACGTTATCCCCGTGACCTGCGTGGGTTTTCTCCGAGATCTTCGGTTTCCTCCCACACTCCAATGACATACAGGTTTGTAGGTTAATTGGCTTGAAATAAATGTAAAATTGTCCCTAGTGTGTGTAGGTTAGTATTAAGTAAGTAAGTAAGTAAGTTTTATTTATATAGCACATTTTAAGTCAACTCGCATTGACACCAAAGTGCTTTACATAAAATAAATAATAAGTTTCCATACAAACCATAGAAAAAGGTTAAAAAAAAAAAAAAAAATGGACACAACACATTATAGAGTTCAACACAAACGTCCCCCCACAGCAGAATCAAACATTTCCACTGTGGGGAAAGGCACCAGAAAGTTAAGTCCTCTTCCTCTGTGAAACACCCGAGGTCGGGGCCCATTTGTGGCCTTGCAGCCAGTCCGATAATTTTCAGGGGTCGGGTGAAACATTCCTCAGCGGCTCGGAAAGTCTGGAGCGGCTGCCTGCACCCCGGAGACTGGGGCACTCGAAGTCCTCAGGCCGCGCCGGTTGGAGCTCCGACCCCGGCGAACTCGATCCCAGGCTCCGCAGCATTCCAAATCCAGCGCCGCCGGACGCACGGATTTAATGTGCGGGGATCGCTGGTCGGTGCAGACTCGGTGGGCCGACAAGCCTGTTTCCGCGATGCATCTCTAAAACTAAACTAAAACCGCAAGAGTGCTGGTGATGACACTGTGAATGATGGTTAATATTCCTGTCTATACTCCTTGTATATTTAGATTTAGGTTTATTATTGTCAAGTGCACTGAGGTACAGTGAAAGCTTTGTTTTGCATGATATCCAAACATATCAGATATAACATACATAAATACAATCGTTAAACTTATGTACATTAGATAGAACAAACGGGAAGATACGGAGTGCAGTATATAGTTCCCAGCATTGTAGCACATCAGTACGATAGACAAAGTCCAATGTCCGCAATGGAGTAGAGGTGAATTGGACAGTGCCCTAGCTTATGGAAGGCATGTTCAGTAGCCAGAGAACAGCGGGGAAGAAGCTGTTCCTGACTCTGATGATGTGTGCATTCAAGCTTTGGACAGGGCTGTTTCTAAACCAAGCTGTGTCGCAACCTGACAGTATGCTTTCTCTGGTGTATGTGTAGATGTTTGTAAGGGTCACTGGAGGCATGAGGAATTTCCTCAGTCTCCAACATTGCTGGAAGCAATAGTGTTTCTCTGGGTGAAAGTATTCCTGAGAGCTGCTTAATTCTTGAAGGTGATGCTATTCCTGCAGATGTGGGTGTTTGTGGAGTCATTTCTTTGGGGCAGCATTATGAGAAACCTTGGCGTTCCTGTAAGCAATTGGCATTCCTACATATGTTAGTGTGCCTGTGCTGGTGTTCTTGAAGAGGTTGGTGTTTCTGAAGCGTTGATACAGCTGTATGTGTTGTTGATCCTGATGGTTTGGGGGGAATGTTATGGAGGGGGAGAGGTCGGACCGAAGGGCCTGTTTCCATGCTGTATCTCTGATCTAAACTAAACTAAACTAAACTAAACTAAACTAAACTAAACTAAACTAAACTGAACTAAAATATATATTCACAATATAAGGGTTTCTGGTGTCAGAGTTTATTTACACCCTTGCATAGTGGGTACATTAGTTGTCTAGGCATATTTAAGAATCAATTCTATCTGAGGTATTACACTACTTGGCATATATCACAAACTGGGCAGCATCTGTGGAGAAAGAAATGGAACTAATATTTCAGAACAGTGTCACAGATATAGTGTAGAAACAGGCCCTTCAGCCCATCGAGTGCGCGCCAACCAGCAACACTATTCTGACACTAACACTATCCAACGCACTCGGGACAATTTACAATTTTACCAAAGCCAATTAACCTACAAACCAGCAGGTCTTTGGAGTATGGGAGGAAACTGGAGCACCCAGAGAAAATACACATGGTCACAGGGAAAACGTACAAACTCCACACAGACAGCACCTGTGGTCAGGATCGAACCTGGGTCTCTGGTGCTGTAAGGCAGCAGCTCTACCACTGTACCACCATGCCGCCCAATGTTCTAACATTGCTTATTTTTATATCATATTCCCATTATCCGCAACACTTTGCCTTTGGGGCATTCCTGTACTTGCTCCAGAGCATCAGGCTTATGGTACAGTGATGTATTCACCTGACCCATTGCAGGTGCATGCGTTAAAACACTGGAGACCAGGTGGTAACATGGTTGAGGATGGGAAACTGAAAGTCCTGGCTTCAGGAGCGGCTCGGATCTTTGCCCAGCTGATTGGCGTTAGCAGGAAACGGTGACCGGTTTCCGACGGGGCAGGAAAGAGGGCTGAAAATAGAAGCTCAGAAACGATGACTTAAGCCAGTCCATTGAAAATTAATTGGCAAGCGTCCATGTTGAATTAGCAGACTAAGCAAAGCCAACCAGGCTGATTAATGACATGAACAGCCTCCACTTGGCTCTGTGGATTATAAAAGCCGCGGTTTGACTGACACATCTGCTGAATTTTCTTTTGCGTTACGTCCTTCAGGTGCGGCCAGTGCAAGGATCACCACCCGTGTACTATCGCCGATGGCCGCTGCCAGGCCTGCCAGCCAGGATGGAACGGAACCAGATGTGATAAGATATGTTCGGCCGGTTTCTACGGGGACGGGTGCGGGCAGCAGTGCCCCCGTTGCAAGGATGGGCACTCCTGTAACCACATCAATGGGAGGTGCCAGCATTGTAACCCGGGCTGGATCGGAGCACAGTAAGTGTTAAGCCGGGGGTCAGGGTGCATGAAGACCATGCTTGGCACGGTTAGCAAGTTTGCGGATGACGCCAAAGTGGGTGGTGTTGTAGATAGTGAAGATCGTTGTCAAAAATTGCAGCAGCATCTTGATCGGTTGGGCAGGTGGACCGACCACATTACACACCTTGGATGTTTTCTCTGTAATTGTAACGTGGCAACATCATATTCTGTGCTCTGGTAATTTTCTCTTTGCACGACCTGTTGTACATGTGTATGGCTTGATTGTACTCGCATATAGTATGATTTTATTTGACTGCAAGGAATTAATTGGTATTGGTTTACGATTGTTATGTATACTGGGATACAGTATATATCTGAAGAAGGGTCTCGACCCGAAACATCGCCCATTCCTTCTCTCCTGAGATGCTGCCTGTCCCGCTGTTACTCCAGCATTTTGTCTGTATCTTCAGTGTAAACAAGCATCTGTAGTTCCTTCCGACACATACACTGTATATGTCATGTATTATTGTCATGTACACTGAGATAGAGCACGCAAACAGAAGCTTTTCACTGTATCTCAGTGTAGATGACAATAATAAACCAATACCAATTGACCCCTCACAGTTTCTCTGGCTGGCTTGGTGATCCTTTCTCCCTGCAAACTAGGACGTTGGTTTCAGGAGTGCAAGCTTGATTTGTATATGGTTTATCTCATCCATTTCATTGACCTCCATCCCCCTTCAAGCCTGTACATTAGGATTAGGTTTATTATTATCATGTGCACCGAGCTACAGTGAACAGCTTTGTTCTGCATGTTATCCAAGCACCACACATAATACTGGAGTAACTCAACGGGTCAGGCTGCATCTCTGGAGAAAAGTAATAGGTGACGTTTCAGGTCGGAACCCTTCATCAGACTCATACTATAATGTCCATATATAGTACAATATGTAATGTATAATACACTAATAATATTCAGATAATTCTATACATAAAAATAATCAAGTCGAACTTGTACAATAGGTAGAGCAAAGAGTACAAGATATAGAATATAGGTCTCAGCATTGTAGCGCATCAGTTCCAGAGACAAAGTCCAATATCCACAATGGGGTAGAGATGAATAGGACAGTATCCTAGCTCATGGAAGCACCATTCAGAAGCCAAATAACAGAGGGGAACAAGCTGTTCCTGAGCCTGGTGGTGCGTGCTTTCAAGCTTGTGTACCTTCTGCCAGATGGGAGCAGGGAGAAGAGGGAATGAGGTGGGACAAGTCTTTGATTACGTTGGCTGCTTTTCTGAGGCAGCGTGAAGTGTAGATGGAGTCAATGGTGGGGAGTCTGGTCTGTGCGACCTTCACAGATGTAACTTAGTGCACACAGCCGCAATAGTCATAGAATTATACAGCAGGGAAAAGGGGCCCTTCGGCCCAACTCAACCATGCTGTAGAACAGTAGAATGACATAGAACATAGAACAGTGCAGCACGGGAACGGGCCCATCAGACCACAAATCAGAAAGTGATTAAAGGAGTCATCTGAATTTTTATGATTGCTTATCACTGGAGGATGATTCTGCTGATTGATTGCTAGAGCATCTCTGGAGAGTATTTAAAATTCATTGTGTTTTATTTTTGCTTTGGTCGTGAATGATTTCTTTCTGTTGTCAGGTGCGAGGTGAAGTGCCAGAATGGTACCTACGGGGAGAACTGCAACTCAGTCTGCATGGATTGCTTCAATGGGACCTGCCACTTTGTAACAGGAGAATGCATTTGCCACAAAGGTTTCCATGGCCTCTCGTAAGTACTGCACGACAGTGAGCAACACCCTGTATTGACGTGGGTAGGACAGGTTTAGGGGGATATACAGTACGCCAAATGTGGCAATAGTGGACGGGCATAGATGGGGCATCTTGGTCAGCATGGGTGAGCTGGGCCGAAGGGCCTGTTTTCATGTTATATGACACTGTGACTCTATGTACTCTGGCGATACAGCGCAAAACAGGCCCTTCTGCCCAGCGAGTCCGCACCAACCCGCGATCACCATACATTAGCATTATCCTACATGTGAGGGACAATTTACAATTTTATCAAAGCCAATGAATCTGCAAACCTGTACATTTTTGGCGTGTGGGAGGAAACCGGTTCACCTGGGGAAAACCCACGCAGTTACAGGAAGAAGGTACAAACTCCGTACAGACAGCACCCGTAGTCAGGATTGAACCCTGCTCTCTGGTGCCGTAGCAACTCTACTGGTATGCCACCTTGCCATCCTATGACTTCAGACAAAGTGTTAGCATGTGGTCAATGGATATTTACAAATGTTCAATGCCTTGACAGTCTTCCGTGAGATTCCAGGATGGAAAGGCCCAATGCAGTGCTAAATAACTGGGCATTTGCATATGTGTTCCCTGCTCTCCAGGACATACCTGATGTATAACAAGAGTAAGTAAGTAAGTAAGTTTATTGGCCAAGTATTCACATACAAGGAATTTGCCTTGGTGCTCTGCCCACAAGTAACAACATGACATACAGTGACAGTTACAAATGACTCAGAAAATACTAAACACTAATAATAATAAAACATTAATGATAAAACACCATTGATCAAGCATGTGAACCAACAAATTACCAGATCAAAGGGTGGCTACAGATTTTTGGCTGTTGAGTAGAGCAACTATTCGTGGATAAAAACAGTTTTTATGTCTGGCTGTGGCAGCTTTGACAGTCCGGAGTCGCCTTCCAGAGGGAAGTGATTCAAAGAGTTTGTGGCCAGGGTGAGAGGGGTCAGAAATGATCTTGCCCGCTCGTTTCCCTGGCCCTTGCAGTGTACAGTTCATCAATGGAGGGAAGGTTGCAGCCAATAACCTTCTCTGCTTCTCTGAGGCATGATCAATATTCCTGTTCTTGGAGGAAAAAGACTAAATTTGTTTTGTAGAGAAAAAGGTGCCATTACACATGCTTAATAAAACACGCGTGTAACCTGGTTGGAAAACAAGATAGTGGCATGTAACATTTTTAGATGTGTGAGTGTACACAGTCACAACAAAAACACCAGGGGTTTTGAGATTGATGCTATTAGATCACTGCTGGTACATCCCTTGTTGTGACATTGAACTCTAAGTTTGGTTGCTGAATAGATGTCAAATTTGCAGATATTTGAGAATGCCAGACAAAACTTGTCCACGCTGAATAATATTAGCCCCAGTGGGGCCCAGGTACACATGCTGCAGATGATTGGGCTGGGAGGAAAGTATTACCAGATGTTGGCCTGTTGTTGCATAAATGAAAGATTTACTTTAGCTTTCATCAAGGACCAGCAGTTAAAACAACAGCAACAACCTTCTGAATAATCTCAGACCCGGCTCAAATTACATCTTAAGCCTTGCCTTTTCTTGATGTCGTGACTTTGCAGCAGCCACTTTGCAAAGGTGATCTTGTTCGAGCTCCTCTGGCTGCTGAGGTAATTTGCAATGAAGTGCCCACGACATGATGGGATGGTGGTGCAGCTCGTGGAGTTGTGTGGGAAGGAATTGCGGATGCTGGTTTACACCAGAAATAAAAAACAATATGCTGGAGTAACTCACCGGGTCAGGCAGCATCTCTGGAGAATAGGGAATAGGTGACGTGTTGAGACCCTTCATCTCATGACATTTGATATCCGGGATGAGGGGTCGTGAGCTGAAATGTTACCTATTCCTTTTCTCCACAGATGCTGCCTGACCCGCTGTGTCTATCTTCAGCTGTTTGAGTTGCTGCATCCAGAACTCCAGCATCCTGGTTCAAATCTGACAACTGGTGGCTGTCTGTGTGGAGTTTGCATGTACCTGTGACCGCATGGGTTTCCTTCAGAGACGGATGGGTTGGGCCACTCGAAGCGGTCCCAGATGCATTGGATAGTGGTTGAATGTGGAGACAGTTGATGGGGAAGTGGGGAGAACAAGGGGCAACACAGTGGCAGAGCTGGTAGAGCTGCTGCCTCACAGCACCTGAAACCCGGGTTCAATCCTGACCTCTGGAGCTGTCTGTGTGGAGTTCAGGCGAACTCCACCAATGCTCCCTGTGACCGCGAGGGTCTCCTCTGTGTGAACAGAGAGTAATACAGCAGAGCATCAGGCCCTTCGGCCCAGCGAGTCTTTTCCCCACGGGGAGGGGAATCAAGAACTAGAGGGCGTAGGTTTAAGTTGAGAGGGGAAACATTTAATATGATCCTAAGGAGCAATTTTTGACATATTGGATATATGGAATGAGCTGCCAGAAAAAGTAGTTGAGGGAGGTACAATAAGAATGTTTAAAAGACAGTAATATGGATAGGAAAGATTTAGGGGAATAATGTGAAAATTGGACTAACCTAGATATGCCATCTTGGTCAGTATAGATAGTTGGGTCGAAGGGCGTTTTTCCGTGCTGTACGACTATAACTTTAATAAAGTGGTCTGCATGGAGTCATTAGGCAGAAGGGGCTTTTACTCTGGTCTATGACTCCATGAGATGTCTGTACTGTACATTAAATCATCGCACTATATCATGACATCCACATCCCTGTTCTCTCAGAGTCCAATGTGGCATTAACAGCCAGCGATCCCTGTCCACTAATCAGTAGATTAGGGCACATCTTACAGAGAGGTTCCACTTCAACTAGTCCTTTGATGGGAGGAGGTTCAGGGAAATTATCAGGTGTCTATAATAGCTTGTGAGTTTCGACTTTAGACTTTAGAGATACAGTGTGGAAATAGGCCCTTCGGCCCACCGAATCCACGCTGACCATTGATCACCCAGTACATTAGCACATATTACACACCAGGGACAATTTTACAATTATTATGCTGCCAATTAACCTACAAACCTGTATGTCTTTGGAATGTGGGAGGAAATCGGTGCACTTGGAGTATCGTGTGCAGTTTTGGTCCCCTAATTTGAAGGAACTTCTTGCTATTGAGGGAGTGCAGCGTAGCTTTACCAGGTTAATTCCCGGGATGGCGGGACTGTCATATGCTGAGAGAATGGAGTGGCTGGGCTTGTATACTCTGGAATTTAAGAGGTTGAGAGGGGATTTATTGAAACATATAAGATTATTAAGGGTTTGGACATGCTAGAGGCAGGAAACATGTTCCAGATGTTGGGGAAGTCCAGACCCAGGGGCCACAGTTTAAGAATAAGGGGTAAACCATTTAGAACGGAGATGAGGAAACACTTTTTCACACAGAGAGTTGTGAGTCTGTGGAATTCTCTGCCTCAGATGGAAGTGGAGGCCGGTTCTCTGGATACTTTCAAGAGAGAGCTAGATAGGGCTCTTAAAGATAGCGGAGTCAGGGGATATGGAGAGAAGGCAGGAATTGGGATGATCATATTGAATGGCGGTGCTGGCTCGAAGGGCCGAATGGCCTACTCCTGCACCTATTGTCTATGTCAACCGGAGAAAACTAATGCGGTCACCGGGAGAAGGTACAAACTCCATACAAGCCGCGCCCATAGTCAGGATCGAGCCCGGGTCTCTGGCGCTGAGAAGCAGCAGCTCCACCGCTGCATATGAAAACATGGATCCAATTTCTAACCTAAGAAGTTTAAAGGCTGCAGAGTGAATAGCTTTGAAGTCAAGATAATGGGCCAAAGCTGTTGAATTCCCGGAGATTTGGGAATTTTACACACACGCTTGCTTTTGGAATATCTGTCTGTTTTCTAATTTGAGAGCAAAGAAATCTGACAGAGTGACTTTTTTTTTAAATGATACCTGGTTGTAACATTCTGAAATATATTTTGCTTTGAACATAGAACAGTGCAACTCAGAAACAGGCCCTTCGGCCCACAACGACAAAAGTTAAACTAATCTCTTCTTGCACGTGATCCATCTCCCTCCATTCCCTGCATATCAATGCGCCAATCTGAAATTCTCTTAAATGCCACTCTCGTATTTGCCTCCAGCACCACCTTTGGCAGCACGTCCCAGGCCCCCACCGCTCTCTGTTGAAAAAAATAACTTGCCCGCACATCTCCATTAAACTTTGCCCCCTCCCACCTTAAGGCTATGGTCTCAAGTCTTTGACACTTCCATGCTGGAGATAAGTCTCTGTCCACGCTGAAGGGTCCCGATTTGAAACGTCACCTATCCATGATCTCCAGTGACGCTGCCTGAGCCGCTGAGTTACTCCAGCATTTTGTGCCTGTCAGAATGTTATAAACTTCTGACAAGTCTCTCCTCGGCCTCCAGCGTTCAACCTTCAGACCCAAAGGACGAGGCTGTGAAATTAATGGAGCGAGCGTGTTTTTCCTGGGGTTTTGTGTGGACCTGTGCTCTTCCTGCAGTGAATGACAATCTGATTCAGCGGCTGCCAGACTGGCTGAAATGAATACCAATCAGCGTTCCACAACGCTGTCGGATTCAACGAGACCTCCAGCCCGTCGGTCCCGAGAAACTGGCTGCTGAATATTTCCTGACCCTCGGCTTCCAGGACTGCCGTGAGCAGGTCCCAGGGTCAAGAGAGCGCTGATATTTAAAGCCCTGCCATTCTCATCTCTCCTTTGCAGGAAGCATAGCTGTGTGTGCCTGCATAACCAGTCCCATCTAATGATTTTTGCACTGATCTCCTGCCTGGGCCATTGAAACCAAAAATAAGTGTCCCCTCTGACAGATAATGTTCACAAGTTCACAAGTTATAGGAGTAGAATTAAGCCATTCGGCCCATCGAGCCTACTCCAGATATTCCAAGCCGCTGAGGACTTTTCACCCGATGCCGAAGTTCCAGCTTTCCGGCGAGAGTCCCAATATAATCACTCGGACACATACAAAATGTGGCACGGTTTGATTACTACAACTGGCTGCAAAGCAAGGTCACGCAGCATCGTTGGTGATAGTGCAGACCTACCTGATGAACTGAATTCTTTCTGTGCTCGCATCGAGCCAACAGGGCGGCAACACTTGGCCCTTCAGACTCCAGTGTGCCCCTTCCCTGGGTCACTGTAACTGAGGTGAGATTGGTCTTCCTGAAGGCGAACCCATGGAAAGCAACTGGCCCAGACGGAGTTCTTGGTTGTGCCCTTAGTAGCTGCACGGACCCGCCAGTGGGAATATTCACAGACATTTTTATTCTCTATTCTGAGGTGCACAACTGCTTCAAGAAGCCCACCATCATCCAGGTGCCAAAGAAGAGCAAAACATCATGCCTAAACGATTACTGTTCAGTGGCCTTGACAATTGCCATCATGAAATACTTTGAAAAGCTAGTTATGGAAAGCATTAAATCCAGTCTATCAGACGGCCTTGACCCACTGCAGTTCACCTACCACCACAACAGGTCCACAGACGATGCCATTGCCCTGGCCCTACACTCATATCTGTAGCACCTGGATAAGCGAGATGTCAGACTTCTATTCATAGACTACAACTCCATTATACCATCCAAGCTCATCATACAAATTTGCGGGACTTGGAGTCAGCACTCA
Organism: Leucoraja erinaceus; assembly: GCF_028641065.1. Classification (NCBI taxonomy): domain Eukaryota; kingdom Metazoa; phylum Chordata; class Chondrichthyes; order Rajiformes; family Rajidae; genus Leucoraja; species Leucoraja erinaceus. Next base: position 16,796,276 of record NC_073401.1, read on the forward strand.
TCTCTGCAACTGGATCCTTGACTTCCTGACCAGCAGACCAAAATCAGTGAGCATAGGGGCCAAATCATTCTCTACGATAATCCTCAACACAGGTGCTCTGCAAGGATGCATTCTCAGCCCCCTTCTTGAGTTTCACAGATTTACCACTCTCTGGCTAAAGAATCTAATTCGGGCAAAGTAACTGCTCTGGCCCAAACGTGAAAGCGCGGTGTCAGTTACCGACAAGAGTTGGACATGGAAGATCTGAGAAGTTTCCAATTTACAGAGGTCAATTTAAAGATTGCTCTGGATACAAAGGGATCCCCCATCCACCGCCATCATTAACGTACCTTTGAAGGCCTCCAGAGATTTCATTCACATACAGGAGGAAGTCGTTCTGTTAATGTTTTAATGTTGGAGAGGCAGTGAAGGCTAGAGGTGTAAATAAGAGAAAAGAGAGTCAGATAAAATGGCGGCACGGTGGTAGAGTTGTAGCCCCACAGTACTAGACACCTGGGTTCAATCCTCGGGTACTGTATGTGAGGAGTTTGCATGTTCTCCCTGTGGCTCATGAGTTTCCTCCGGGTGATTCGGTTTTCTCCCATGTCCCAAAGCCTGTTTTCATGCTGCACCTCTAAACCAAAATCAAACTTCCTTCCCACCACAAACAAAATATTTTTTGAAAGCTTCCAGAGCAGTCTTTCAGATACAGGAGGAGGCCATTCTGTGAATGTTTTTTATAGCAGAGAGGTGGTGGAGGCTGGAGGTGACAAGGAGTCAAAAGGGAGTCAGATAAGGAGAGAAGAGGAGGAGTGAAATGTAGAGGCAGTGGGAGGAAGGGAACCTCTTCCATAAGTTAATCCACAAGGATGTTTAGCCTCTACATTTCATGCTTCCCATCCTTACCCTAGCCCATCCTGTCCTGAAATCATTGACATTCTTTTGCTGGCTGCAGACTCCATCTCAATGGCTCTTTGTTGAGCTTCCAAACTGTTGTAATCACGTCCCAATTTAACCATAAATCTGCCTCCTGTCCTGCAGTAAGAGAAAATCTCCAACTCAACCCCTCCTCCCATCTCCAGTGCAATTAATTAAAACATGAGGGGAATAAATCGGGTAGATCCACAGAATCTCTTGCCCAGAGTAGGGGAATCGAGGACCAGAGTACATAGATTCACGGTGAAGGGGGAAAAGATTTAATAGGAATCTGAGGGGTAACTTTTTCACACAAAGGGTGGTGGATGTATTGAACAAGCTGCCAGAGGAGGTAGTTGAGGCAGGGACTATCCCAACATTTAAAAAGCAGTTAAACAGGTACATGGATAGGACAGGTTTGGAGGGATATGGACCAAACGCAGGCGTCGAGTGTAGCTGGGACATGTTGGCCGGTGTGGGCAAGTTGGGCCGAAGGGCCTGTTGCCACCCTGTATCACTCGATGGCTCTGAGTCTATGATTCTATGTCTACTCACTTTCCCATCATCTCTCCCTATCCCTCCGCTCCGGCGATCCCTCAGAACATCGTATTGGTGTTATCAGATGTTACTCATTACTCACATGTTGTTGGATAGGCAGCTCGGAGTTAACTCTCGCTGGCAAGAATAAAGCAAACGAGAGCGTTCGAGACCGCATGCTTTTCAGCACATTTCGCATATTCCCAAAGTGCTTCCTGCACAGTGGAAATAGGAACAGAAAAATAACAAAAAATCTTTTGGCAACGTTCGAAATCTGAACCAAAACTTAATCTGCTTGCAGAGGGGAATAGATAGGGTGAATACACAGAGTAATTTTGGCAGATCCAATAGTTACTTCATTGGCATGTGTACCTAGATACAGTGAAATGCTTTGTTTTGCATACAATCCAGTAAAATAATACCAGACATAGGCGCATAATATAATCTCCTCCACCTCCAGATTCAGGGACAGTTTCTTCCCAGCTGTAATCAGACAACTGAATCATCCTACCACAACCAGAGCGCAGTGCTGAACTGCTATCTACCTCATTGGTGACCCTCGGCTCGGACTATTCTTGATTGGACCTTGTTGGCGTCACCTTGCACTAAACGTTATTCCCTTATCATATATCTATACACTGTAAATGACTGGATTGTAATCATATATTGTCTTTCTGCTGACTGGTTAGCAGGCAACAAAAGCTTTTCACTGTACCTCGGTACACGTGACAATAAACTAAACTAAACTAATCCTACTTAAGTATAAGAGTGCAATGATTGTCGTGTTAAAAATAATAGGTTTCTTCTGAGGCAAATTGTTTCCACATTTCCAGAGCCATCTTGTAGATTTTAAGAATCAAAGTTTAAAAAAATATCGAGTGTTATCTTGGGCTTAAAGGGCCGTTGTCCTGGTGGCAGCACTTGGTCAGCGATGTAGGGGTCGACCTGGTCCTACAAGGCTGTTGGTATCTTGCATTGCCGCTCTGCCACTGTAATCTGTATGCGTTTCCCTCCACTCTGAGTCCTCTCTTTAGATGCTGACTGACTTGCTATGTATTGCAATACTTTATCTTGTGCATCATCACACAGTTCCGTTTGGTCTGTTGTTACGTGTACTGAGGTACAGCGAGAAGTCTTTCTTGCATGCTGACCAGTCAGTGGAAAGTGAATGAGACATTGAATTGATTTTGAACGGGTAGTTGGTAGGTCCAGGTCTTTCTGGAAGGGATGAAGGTTTGTTCAGGGCACTGGGGGGACCTGTTCACCAAAGATAGAAACAAAATATTGGAGTAACTCAACAGGACAGGCAGCATCTCTGGATAGAAGGAATGGGTGACGTTTTGCGTCGAGACCCTTTTTCAGTCTGAAGAAGGGTCTCCTCCCGAAATGCCACCCCTTCCTTCTATGCAGAAATGCTGCCTGTTCCACGGAGTTACTCCAGCATTTTGTGTCTATCTTCCATAGAAGCTCATAGTTTAGTTAGCGTTGTGCAGTGTACAAGAGGGAAGAACAGTTCTCGAACCTGGAGGTGACGGTTTTCAGGCTCCTGTAACGACTTCGCGAGGGTAGAAATGAAACGAGAACGTGGCCAGGGTGGTGTGGGTCTTTGATGATGTTGGCTGTCTTTTTGAGGCAGCACGTTCTATAGATCCAATAATAGACAATAGACTATAGGTGCAGGAGTAGCCCATTTGGCCCTTCGAGCCAGCACCGCCATTCAATGTGATCGTGGCTGATCATCCCCGATCAGTACCTCTTTCCTGCCCTCTCCCCATATCCCCTGACTCCGCTATTTTTAAGAACCCTATCTAGCTCTCTCTTGAAAGCATCTAGAGAACCTGCCTCCACTGCCCTCTCAATAGTCAGAATTTAAGTTTGCATATAGGTAACCTCTGGTTGATGTTCCTCTCACTACCTGCACAATGGATAGCATTGCCTGTAAGTTTGGCAGCACAGCAATTAGCTGCATTGTTCATTACACTGAAGTGTCAACTCAGTTTGAAACGGTTTGAAACCCTTGAGTAAAATTGAACCCGTGACCTTCTGACTCCAAGGGGAGCGAGCTATCACTAAAGGAAGGCTGACACTTGACCTGAATGTCAGAAGAGTAGCTCTGAATCTAACATTGAGCCAACGCCCCTAACCCACTGCCTCAACGCTGAGTTAAATGTAGCTCAACTCTGCAGATCTGCAGCCTTTCATGTGGTTTTGTTTAATGAAGGAGCCAGAAACAGCGATGTTAAAGCTGGCTCTGTATCAGAGCGTTAGGTCGATTGGAAAGTGCTGGAGTGTGGAGTTAGTGTACCATCACATTGTTTCACTCTGAGCATCCAGAGATGGGGCATGAGAGATGGGGGGGATGGAGGGGGGGGGGGGGGGGGGGGGGGGGGGGGGGGGTTAGGGGGGGCAGGGTAAATACTGTGTTTTATGTATGTCTAATTTAGCTTTGGCATGCAAGGGCTGTCTGAGTCTTCAAGGAGATTTTGAACGGATGTTGCACGAAATAATCCAGCTGGAATCTTGCCTGAATGTAGCCGTTTCCTCACCTGCTCTGCACTCTTTGAGTCCTGAGGATTTTTTTTAAATGGGAGATGAGAGGGAAGGATGTGGAGGGGGAGCACTGGGGGCTGCGTCTGAAGGATTGTTTATTTTACAGTCGCAGACCAAAATACATATTCCTTTACCCTTGTGGTCAACGTTCAGTCATGCTGGGATTTGCAAAATGCAGAAAGTGGAAAGATCATCGAAACTCCAGTGGAAAAATAAAAGTTCCGCCTGACAGGAATTTGTTTTGACATTAACATAAATGGATCTGGTGTTTTAGAATGCTACTTGCCTCGACCCCTCCCTGTCTCCCTCTCCTCTCCAGCATTCCTTGGCATCGGCCGAAATGTTGCTTCCAGCTGGGCAAACTGAATGATTCCATCGTAACCTTTCACAGAACAATTGGCTGCAAAAGTGGCTGTGAGGTTTCAGCGGAGGATGGCTGCTGTTGGAGTCAACTTGCTGAAGCTTGGAGAGAACAGCTTGAATTCTTTTTAGCCTTGCCAGAGAGTGCAGCAAAAGCCCACACTCCGTTCAGTAGCTCTGATTAAGGGTGTTCGGGGAGTGGCCTTTTAGGGTCATGGAGCTCTGCGGCAGAGAAACAGGCCCTTCTTCAGTCTCCAGTCTAAAGAATGGTCTCGACCTGAAACGTCCCCCTAAATTCCCCAGAGATGCTGCCTGCCCGCTGAGCTACTGCAGCATTTTGTGTCTGATCTTCAGTGTAAACCAGCATCTGCAGTTCTTCCCTAGACACAGAAACAGGCCCATCAGCCCAACTTGTCCATGCCGACCTAGGTGAGCTTGGTTGGGATGATGGAATTGGAAGCAGAGCTGCTGTTGATGAATAGGAATCTTTCATAGATGATATTCTTATCCAGGTGTTCCAGGGATGAGTGTAATGCCCCTGTCCCACTTAGGAAACCTGAACGGAAACCTCTGGAGACTCTGCGCCCCACCCAAGGTTTCCGTGCGGTTCCCGGAGGTTGCAGGTGGTTGCCGGAGGTTGCAGGTAGTGGAAGTAGGTAGGGAGACTGACAAAAACCTCCGGGAACTGCACGGAAACCTTGGGTGGGGCGCAAAGTCTCCAGACGTTTCCGTTCAGGTTTCCTAAGTGGGACAGGGGCATTAGGAGATGACATCAGCTGCGGACCTGTTGTGGCAGTAGGCGAACTGAAGGAGAACAAGGCTGCTTTCATGGAGTCATAGAGCCACATTAACAACGCCAACCGAGTTAGCACACTAGGCTAACCCCTTTTTACCAGTGTTTGGCCTATATCCCTCTAAACCCTCCATATTCATATATCAGTCAGAGTCTGAAGAAGGGTCTCAACCTGAAACGTCACCCATTCCTTCCCTACAGAGATGCTGCCTGTCCCGCTGAGCTACTCCAGCATTTTGCGTCTATCCTCGGTGTAAACCAGTACCTGCAGTTCCTTCCTACACATACCAGGAGTTATGAGTAGACTCCGACAGTCCTTCCAGGTGAAGCAGAGGTTCACTTGCACCTCCTCCAACCTCATCCATTGTATCCATTGTTCAAGATGTGAACTTTTATACATCAGCGAGACCAAACGTAGGCTGGTCGATCATTTTGCTGTACATCTGCGCTCAGTCCACCTGAACCTACCTGATTGTCCCGGTTGCTAAACACTTTAATTCTCCTTCCCATTCCCACTCTATCCTTTCCGTCTTCAGTCTCCTTCATTGTCAGAGTGAGGCTCAATGCAATTTGGAGGAACGCCATCTCATATTTTGCTTGGGCAGCTTATAGCCTAGTGATATGAATATCGATTTCTCTAACAACAGGTAGCCTCGGCATTCCCTCTCTCTCTGTCCCTCCCCCACCCAAGTTGCACTAGCTCCTCGTTTTCACCCAACAAACAGCTACCAATGGCCTGCTTCCTTTATTATTGTTACCCTTATTGCATATATTTCATTCATTGTTCTTTATTTCTCTACATCATCGTCTATATCTCTCGTTTCCCTAAACCCCGACCAATCTGAAGAAGGGTCTCGACCTGAAACATCACCCATTCCTTCTCTCTAGAGAAGCTGCCTGTCCCGCTGAGTTACTCCAGCTTTTTGGGTCTATCCAAACCTGCTGATGTTAGTGATGAGAACAACAACCTCCAAGCTCTTAAAAATTGTGCAACACTGCCTCAGCAACCTTGACCTTCTATTGACTATCTCCGGGTGCATGACAGACTCTGGTTTTGCACAATTATGGTTACTTCATTTCATGGTTATTAATTGATTGTGCAATTGATTAGTCATACAGCATGGAAATAGGCCCTTCAGCCCAACTCGCCCAAACCGACCAAGATTAAGCCTGCAAAAGAGTCTGCAGGGTTCCATCTCAAAACATCACCTATTCTTTTTCTCCAGCGATGCTGCCTGACCCGCTGAGTTACTCCAGCACTTTGTATCTATCTTCTGACCAAGATGACCCACCTACATTCGTCCCATTTCCCCACACCTGTCTCATAAGGTCATTAGTGATAGGAGTAGAATTGGGCCATTCAGCCCATCAAGTCTACTCCGCCATTCAATCATGGCTGATCTATTTCTTCCTTCTAAGCCCATTCTCCTGCCTTCTCCCCATAACCTCTATCACCTGTACTAATCAAACATCTATCTCTGCCTTAAAAAATATCCACTGTCTTGGCCTCTACAGCCTTCTGTGGCAAAGAATTCTACATATTCACCACCCTCGGACAAAATAATTTTCTCCTCAGCTTCCTAAAAGAACGTCCTTTAATTCTAAGTCTATGGCCTCTAGGCCTAGACTCTCCCACCAGTGAAAACATTCTCTTTGTATGTTTCAATGAGGTCCCCCCGCATTCTTCTAAACTCATATCCCTCTAAACCTTTCCTATGCATGTACGTCCAAGTGTCCTTTAAATGCTGTTTAAGTACCTTCCTCAAATACCTCCTCTGGCAGCTCATTCCATATATCCACCACCCTCTGAGTGAAAAAATTGTCCCTCAGGTTCCTATTAAATCTTTCCCCTCTTATCGTAAACCTATGTCCTCTGGTCCTTGATTCCTTCTACCCTGGGTGAAAGACCCTGTTCATCCACCTTGTCTTTTCCCTATGTATTCCCTACATATTGCCTATTTTACATATTACTCCATATATATCTGCATGTTATTGCTTTTTGTAGGCATGTAAAGCTGCAGCAAGTAAGAATTTCATTGTTCCGTGGCAGGCACACATGCCAATTAAACATTCTTAACTCTGGGAATGTAAATGAAAAAAATAAATTGGTGACGACAATCTGAAATAAAACAGAAATTGTTGGAAATGCTCAGTGGGCCAGGTAGCATCAGTCCGGGAGTCTTTCTGAACCATTACCTCTGTTTCTCTTTCTCTTAAAGGTGAAGAGAATGCAGACGTTATGTAATGTAGTGATGGTGAGCCAGCAGTCCAATTCTGTTTCACTCAATGTTCCCTCCATGGAGTCTGATAGTCCCCAGTACTTGGAATTACAGTTGGCTTTTGTTCAGTTTTGGTCAGCCTGCTGCAGGGAATATGCCATTAAGCTGGAGATTTACGAGGATGTTGCCAGAACTTGAGGGCCTGAGCTATAGGGATAGGTTGCGCAGGCTGGAGGGCTACAGCGCCCGAGATCTGGGTTCGATCCTGACTACGGGTGCTGTCTGTATGGAATCTGTACGGTTTTCCCAGTGAACATGTGGGTGCTCCAGTTTCCTCCCACATTCCAAAGACATGCAGGTTTGTAGGTTGGATCTGCAGATGCTGGTTTATAATGAAGATAGATACTAACTACTGGATTAACTCCGAGGGTCAGATGCATCCCTGGAGAACAGGAATATGTGGGATTTCTGAAATATCTCCTCTTCCTCCTCTGCAGAGATGCTGCCTGACCAATTTGTGTTAATCTCGCATTTTGTGCCTAACTAAGGTTTGCAGGTTATTTCTACTCTCAAGCCTTTATTGAGATCTTCTGAGGGAGCGCTGTATGTATTTATGTATGTATTGTTGATCTATGTACCACTGTTTGTAGCAAGTTAGTACCTGCACTAATGTAAAGCACTTTGGTCAACGAGAGTTGTTTTTAAATGTGCTATACAAATAAAATTGACTTGACTTGACTAAATTGGCTTCAGTAAATTGTCCCTAATCTGGAGGATAGAACTAGTGCAGGGGGGTCTCTCGTTGGCGCAGACCCGGTGGGCCGAAGGGCCTGTTTCCACGCTCTATCACTAAAACTAAACTAAAAGCCGTTTCTCCAATGTTGACCTCTCCCTTTCCTTCACCAGCTGCAACATGACTTGTCCCTCGGGACTCTACGGAGCCAACTGTGTATACCCATGCCCCTGCATCGAGGCCAACTGTGACCCAGTCTACGGCACCTGCATTCTCGGTAAGAGTCAAAAGGTTTTGGGGAAAGAATGGTTATTTTAAAGCTTTGGCAATTATTTCCCCACTGGACGGGGAAGGAATTCCAGTGTCAGTGAAGCAAACCATTGGTCAGATTGAATAAAGCAGTGAAATGCTTATTTTATAATGACCCCTGGGCTTGGATGAACTCCAAACTAAGGGCCATTTATTGAAGCTCATCATTCTTGTAACAAATGAATGGAGTTAGATATTGTTCATTCCGGAGTAGCCGGATCCGCTGTTAAAATCAAAAACACCACGTCTTAGTTTAGTTCAGTTTAGAGATACAGCATGGTAACAGCTCCTTCGTCCTACCGAGACCGCACAGACCAGCAATCACCCACAGATTAACACTGTCCCACACACTAGGGACAATTTACATTCATACCAAGCCAATAGGCCTACAAACCTGTATGTTTTTGGAGTGTGGGAGGAGACCGTACATCTCGGAGAAAGCCCATGCAGATCACAGGGAGAACCTACAAACTCATACAGACAAGCACCCATAGTCAGGATTGAACCTGGGTCTCTAGCACTGTAAGGCAGCAACTCTAACGCTGTGCCACCGTGCCACCCTTGATCTTGGCACCATATTTGCATTTACATTTAAGAGACTACTGGATAGGCACATAGATGTGTAGGGAGTGGATGGATACAGATTATATGCAGGCAGGTCAGAGTTGGTCGGCATCAGGTTCAGCACAGACATTGTGGACTGAAGGGCCTGTTCCTGTACTGTATGTTCTATGGTTGCTCCTGGAGGCTGGGATCATTCACTCAGGTGGGAGATGGCATGGTTGCTCGGTGTGTGAGTTGCACTTTGATGGAGGATCTTCCACCCATTTTAATTTGCCATCAAACAGAGAGGAAAAAGGGGGAGCTTTGGCAGTGAAGGCATCTAATGTGCCTGGGGGTTTTGGATAAAGCTCCGAGCTTCTTGGCCAGATAACAGTGGGATGGTTGTTAGTGCAACCCTGTCTGTCACGGTACGAGGTATTCTTCAAGCTGAAAATCCAGAGGAAAACAAAGAAAGATAGATGCATAATCTTCACACCTCCACATTCACTCTCTCAAAGCTGAACTGGGAGTCAGTCTGAAGAAGGGTCTCGACCCGACACTTCATCCAATCCTCCCAGAGATGCTGCCTGGCCCCCTGTTACTCCAGTGTCTATCTTCTCTCAAAGCTGAAGCTCAGCTGAGAACTGGACAGGCTACGCGGCTTAATAGTAGCGGAATTGTGAATGGAGCAAAACTCTGCAGGGTTATTTTTGAACCGATCCTCTGAAAGAAAGATGTTCATTGATGAAGCGGCTGAAGGTTGCAGCTTGGGCTGAGGATGTTGCCCCCGGGATCATGCAGCTAGATGACAGATTAAGGACACTTTGTGAATGGAGCTTTTGTCCGGGTTTTCCCTCAGTTTGGATACTCTGGCGCCTGTGTATGAACGAGCAATCACATGGGAGCCCTGCCAGACTCTATATTTGTCTGAGCAGATGACCAAGTACAATAATGCCCACATGACATGGCTGTGTGCCCCTTCAATGGAAGCAAATCTCTGGATAAGTGTTGCGCGTTCCTGACACAATTATTGCTGAGGCGTCTTAGCAAGATCGTATCACTTTATCTCTTAAAAACATGTGAAATAAGAGCAGGAGTAAGTTTGAAAGCTTGTTTTGCCACTCATTAAGGTCATGGCCAAAACCTGGCTTGTTTTCTCTGGAGCATCGGAGGCTGAGGGAAGGCCAGAGAAGAAGATACAATGATGAGAGGGATATGAGTTTATCGGCAGTCAAAATCTTTTTTCCTGGGTGGAAATGTCAAAGGGCATAGAGATGTATGGGATAAGTTTAATGGAGATGTGTGGGGTAAGGTTTGTACACAGGGTTTAGGTTTTCTTCTTATCGAGTCCACACACAAGATTTGAAGTTGTTCAGCCAGAGTCGACCACACGTCTCGGCATCTGCGTACAATGGTGTCTGTCTTGTCGCTTCTTGTGTGTGGTGGTGGAATGATTGGTGGAAACAGGGCTGCGACCTGAAGGCTCCTTCCTTGACCCCAGGGGTTAGGTGATATTAGTTGCACGGAGAGTTTGGACAAATCAGGATTGTTATCTCTGGGACGCGAGAGTTTGAGGGAAGATCTCAAACTACAGTATTTATCATTCTCATTATCATTATCGTCCTTTTATTGTCATCATGCAAAGCAACAATTGTACCGTGCAAAATGAGAAGACGTTTCTCAGGGAATACATCGCACATAAAAACTTAAACATTTCACGCATAAATAAAAACAATCCAGTTCCTGTAAAAACAGTACGAAGAGTTTAAAAAAAAAGTGCAGGTAAAAAAAAGCAACATTAAAACACAAGTAGGAAATAAATAAATAAATAAATAAATAAATAAATAAATAAATAGAACATCACCCCTGACAGCACATTCCAGACACCCACCACCCACTGTGTACAACATTAGGGTGGCACGTCTCCTTTAAGCTTTGCCCCTCTTACCTTAAAGCTATGCACTTTAGTCTTTGACATTTCTATTCTAGGGAGAAGAAAAAGTCCTACCTGCTGTATCTCTGCCCCTCATAATTGTACGTACTTCTATCAGGTCTCCCCTCAACCTCCGGCATTGAGGTTTGTCCAACCACTCCTTGTAGCTAATACCACCTAATTCAGGCAGCAAACTTCTTCTGCAACCTCTCCAAAGCCTCCATATCTTTCCTGTAATGGGACGACCAGAACTGCACGTTACACTCTAATCAAGTATGAACCTCTCAGTCCATCAATCTGGTACATTCCTCGTTCCCAGCCGATGATAAATGAATGTAATTCCCATTTTTAAGTAGCATGTGCTGATATTCCTCATTTCTTTGTAAAACTGTGATGTAAAGTTTGCTCATGTCTCTGTAACATTCCATCAACTTTGTATTTTTCAGTTCAACACTAATATACTGTGTATTTCATAATAGAAAAATTCAATATAAAAATCAGTTTCAAATATCCACGTCCTTCAACGTAACTTGTAGGAAGGAACTGCAGATAATGGTTTAAACTGAAGATAGACACAAAAAGCTGGAGTAACTCAGCGGGACAGGCAGCATCTCTGGAGAGAAAGAATGGGTGACGTTTCGAGTCTGAAGAAGGGTCTCACCCATTCCTTCTCTCCAGAGCTGCTGCCTGTCCCGCTGCGTTACTCCAGCTTTTTGTGTCTATCTTCATTGTAACTTGTTGATCCATCCTGGAATCCAATTTGGAAACAGCCCTTCTGCCCACCGAGTCCGTGCCGACCTGCAATCATCCGTACACTAGTTCCATCCTTCACACCAGGGACTATTTACAGAGCTCGTGACCTACAGACCTGTACATCTTTGGAGTGTGGGAGGAAACCGGAGCACCCGGAGAAAACCCACAGGAGAATGGTGCAAACTCCATTAAGACAGCTGAGATAGTGAGGAACGAACCCGGGTCTCTGGCACTGTAAGGGGAAAAACTCTACCACTGCGCCAATCTGCCACCCTGTTGTGCTTAATAAAGTAGATTCTTGATTAGGAAAGGCATCAAAGGCGATGGAGAGCAGGCAGGAGAATGGGGCTGAGAGGGAAAATAGAATGGCAGAGCAGACTCGATGGGCCGAATGGCCTAATTGTGCTCCTATGTCTCATGGAGAGGATGCAGGTTTGTCTGTTTCTTGGGCTGCTCACCTCTCTTCCTCTCGACGCAGGTTCCAATGGGCGAGTTGGAGTGATCGCAGCCGGCTGTCTGATACTGTTCCTGTTACTCCTGCTCCTGCTGTTCTCGTGCTGCTACTGTCTCTGTCACAAGAAGAATCAAGGAAATGAGTGAGTACTCCACCACGCGGGTAGAGGGGTCAATTCTCAGACAATCACGCTCCCAATCTCTCAGCTCTTTTAATATGGAAACATAGAAACACAGAAAATTGTTGCAGGGGTAGCCCATTCAGCCCTTCGAGCCAGCACCGCCATTCAATATGATCATGGCTGATCATCCAAAATCAGTACCCTGTTTCGTCTTTTTCCCCCTATCCCTTGATTCCATTAGTCCTTAGAGCTAAATCTAACTCTCTCTTGAAAAGGTCAGACTATCACCATTGCTTGAGTTTGGTGTCAACTGATGAGATGCTTGTCTGCTCCATCTGTTGTAACAGGTCACAACTTTAGACTTTACTTTATACTTTAGAGATACAGCACGGAAACAGGCCCTTCGGCCCACTGAGTCCATGCCGACCAACGATCACCCCGTACGCTAGCATTATCCTACACACTATGGAAGGATTATCATTTCACTGAAGCCAATTAAGCTACAAACCTGTATGTCTTTTGAGTGTGGGAGGAAGCCGGAGCACCCGGAGAAAACCCACGTGGTCACAGGGAGAACGTACAAGCTCCGTACAGACAGCACCCACAGTCAGGATCAAACCAGGGTCTGGAGTGCTGTAAGGCAGCAACTCTACTGCTGCGCCACTGGCTGCCCCAAAAATGACCTTCCTGAAGCTCATTGATATTTCTCAATTCATACTCTGGTCCAAAATAACAGCAGGATGATGTTGATTGGGACTTAAAGGTGTTGAAAGGACTTTATACTTTGGAAGTGCAGGAAGGTAGGAAAAGATAACGAGTGGCTCTGTTAATTAAGGATGGTCTGTGTTCAATAGACAGGGATCATAACATTTTCAGAAGCCAGGAAATAAGAGGCAATTTGTGGAAGATAAGAGATAATAAAGGCAAGAAGTCACTTTGTGATCGGTATATAAAGCCCAGAATGATAAACAGATGGTAGGACAGGGTATAGTGGAGAAAATAATGGGAGCTTGTGATAAAGGGGTAACTATAATGTTGGAGGTTTTTAATCTCCATATCGGCAAGAAAAATCAGATGAGCAGTAGAGCTAATAGGACTTGATGTTTCAATCCCTGTAGTAATTTGGCACTCTTGATATTAGCAGTGGGATTGGAGTGGTGAAAGGTAGGGTAGGTACATCATCAGGGTCTTTAGGTGGGCACCCTCCTTCTCTGACATTTCATTGATAAGTCCACAACGTCTCCAGACAGCTCAACGGTGATACCTGGCATTCCAGGTACACCCCCCCCCCCCCCCCCCCCCCATTCCCTCCTGTCTTCATCTTGCAGTCCAATTGTTGTCTTTCCTTTTAATCCAAATCCAATTGCAGCTTTTTCCTGCAGAATTTGACTGTGAGTTGATTGCTTGTTGGAGGGACCCTTCACCCCCATTTTCTTCAATAGACTGGTCATAAATTCAGCAACGAATCCTCTGCATCCCACTTCTACAGGGGAAATCTTGGTTTTCCAGCCATTCTGGGCAGCTTCAGTTGCCAGTTTAGAGTACTTGGTCTTTTTCCTCTCATAAGCTTCTTCAACACCATCTTCCCATGGCACTGTCAATTCCATGACGTATGCTAACTCGGCTGCTTTGGACCACAGGACCATGTCTGGCCGGAGTGTTGTAGCCACAATGTCTGGGGGAAATAGCAGAAGTAGCCGAGATAAAGAGTTCTAGATGAAGAGTTAAAAGAATGTTTAAAGGATAGTTTGTTATAACTGCACATCTTTGTCAATGAAAAAGCATGCAACACTAGACCTGGTGTGGTACAAGGAGACAGAATTATAATTAATGACCACTGAATGAATGAAGGCTTCCTTAAGTATTAGCAATCAAAATATGGTTAAAGTTTACATTCCTTTTGAAGGAGAGGAGCATAAATACAAGGCTTGTAGCTGAAACTTAAATCAGGGAAATCGTGAAAGCATGAAAGTAGAAACTGTTAACGTGAACTGGAAAATTAGGTTACAAGATCAATGAGTTGAGATGTAGCAATAGATTTAAAGGGAATCTTTCAGAATACAGAGAAAAGATATATCCAATGAAGGAGAGAAATACCATGGGGAATTCCACCAAATGTGGTCAATGAGAGTATCAAACTTACTGACAAACATAATTGCAGAAAGATGCATGTCAGATCAGAAGGTTCAATTGAACAATAAGAACAACAAATGTTGCCTCATAGATTAATAAAGGAAGAAGAATTTGTTTTATTTACAACGAGCTAGAAATGCACGAACTGATATATAAATATATATATGTATATATGTGTGTGTGTGTGTGTGAGTGTGTGTATACACACGTATATATATTTCATATAGAAAATATTTTAAAAAAAAGGGCTTACTGTTACTAAAGAGAGTGGGGAATTAACAATGGAGAATTCGGAAAAAGGGAGGAATTTGGAAAAAATACTTTCAGGTACAAGAACAATGTTTAAAAGACATTTCGACAAGCACTTGGATAGGAATGGTTTAAACGGATATGGACCAAACCTGGGCAGGTAGGACTAGTGTAGATGGGAAATCTTTGTCAGCATGGACTAACTGGGCTGAAGGGCCTGTTTCTGTGTTGTATGACTCTACGGCCAGGATTGTAGTCCTGTACAATGTATGAACCTTCAGGCTGACAAATCCCAGAGTCCTGATGGTCTACGTCCCAGAGTCTCAAGAGAAGCGGCCAATTGAGATAGTTAATGCGGTCATGAGAAAGTGGGATAACATAGAAGAACTATGGCTGGGGGTCGGTGTGGACTCAGTTGGTCGAAGAGCCAGTTTCCATGCTGCATCGCTGGAAAAAAAAAATCAACAAAATTCCCAGGTTTAGATTCGGGGAAGTTTCTATTGGATTTGAAAATAGCAGATGTAACTTATTCACTTAAAAGGGCAGGGAAACAGAAAACAGAAAACTGTTGGCCAGTTAGCTGAACATCTTTTATAGAAAAATGTTTGAAGAAAATACTAAATGAGGAACTGAGAAAAATTCAAAATATTCTTGTAAATTCAACATGGTTTCATGAAAGGAAAATCAATTTATAAATGTTCTTTGAAGAGAAAACACATGCCGTGAGTAAAGGGGAACTGGTGACACACAAAACCGCAAATGTTGCAATCTAGATCAAACACAATGTGCTGGAGGAACTCAGTGGGCCAGGCAACATCTGGGGAGGATAGACACAAATAGCTGAAGTAACTCAGCGGGTCAGGCAGCATCTCTGGAGAGAAGGACTGGGTAACGTTTCGGGTCGAGATCCTTCTTCAGATAAAATATACCTCAGATCTCCTCTAAACCATTTATCCCGTAAACTAAACCAAAGGTTATTGGTTAGTAAGCGTGCATGTACAGCAGACAGTTAAGAAAGCAAATGGCAGTTGGCCTACATAGCAAGAGGATTTGAGTATAGGAGCAAGGAGGTCATACTGCAGTTGTACAGGGCCCTGATAAGGCTGCATCTGGAGTATTGAGTGCAGTTGTGGTCTCCTAGTTTGAGGAAGGATATTCTTGCTATTGAGGTTCACCAGGTTTATTCCTGGGATGGCGGGGCTGACATGTGATGAAAGAATGGATTGACTGGGCTTATATTCACTGGAATTTTAAAGGATGAGAGGTAATCTTATAGAAATATATAAAATTATTAAAGGATTGGACAGGCTAGATGCAGGAAAAATGTTCCCGATGTAGGGGAAGTCTAGAACCAGGGCTCACAGTTTAAGAATGAGGGGTAGGCCATTTAGGACTGAGATGAGGAAAAACATTTTCACCGAGAGAGTTGTGAATCTGTGGAATTCTCTGCCATAGAAGGCAGTGGAGACCAATTCACTGGATATATTCAAGAGAGAGTTGGATATAGCTCTTAGGGCTAATGGAATCAAGGCATATGAGGGGAAAGTAGGAATGGGGTACTGATTCTGCATGAAATACCCTGATCATATTGAATGACGGTGTTGGCTCGATGGGCCGAATGGCCTACTCCTGCACCTATTTTCTATGTTTCTATGTTTCTATATTTTAGATATATCATAAAGTCATAAGAGCTAGGAGCGGAATTAGGCCATTCGACCCGTCAAGTCTGCTCCGCCATTCGATCATAGCTGATCTATCTCTCCCTCCTAACCCATTGTCCTGACTTCTCCCTTTAACTTCTGACACCAATCATGAATCTATCTATCTCTGCCTTAAAAATATCCATTGACTTGGCTTCATAGTCTTCTGCGGCTAAGAATTCCACAGATTTACCACCCTATGACTAAAGAAATTCCTCCTCATCACCTTCCTCAAGGAAGTCCTTTAATTCTGAGGCTATGACATCTAGTCCTAGACTCTCCCACTGGGTGGAAACATCCTCCCCACATCCACTCTATCCAAGCCTTTGGATGTGTCTATTTGGGGAGCATTGAATATCGAATGATAAACTGCAATTCCCTCCACAAAGGCTGCCTGACCCGCTGAGTTCATCCAACACTTTGTGTAATGAAGGGGAATGGGTAGCTGTACGCTCCTGTGATCTCTGGAAGCCGTAAGATAAGGTGCCAGATCAGGGATTATTGTTGAAAGTAAAAGCTCATAGTGTAAACCTTTAGAAAGTGGCAGTCACAGAAAAAATTACACAAAGTGCAGGAGTAACTCAGCGGGTCAGGCAGCATCTCTGGAGAAAATGGATAGCCGAACTCTTCTTCAGACTTGTGTCTGACATGTATAGAAGGTTGGCTGGTTAGCAAACTGTAAGCATAAATAGGATTCATGTGGTTAGCAAGACCACACACCACAGGGTTGCATACCACATGGATGGTGCTGAGGCCAAAACTCTTTGCAAGTTTTCCAAGATTAAGTTATAAATGGTTTGGTTGCTAAATTTGCTGTTCTTACTAAACTATGAAGAGGGCACAAGGAAGCTGGAAAGAAATTAAGATAAATTGGATGTGTGGACTAGAATAATGTGGGAGAGTCATCCGTCCATTTTGACAGCAAAAAGAAAAGACCAAAGACAATTTTCTCCCCCAACATTTGCAATATAACGGAGAATGAAAGGCTGGGCAATGTTGACTAATGGGTCTGGATGGAACTGGCAGAGCCTTTGAAATCTGTTCTGCTGAAGCTAATGAAGCTGAACTTCAGATGGATGGTGTAGCGTGTTGAGTCACAGCGGTGCAACAGGTAGAGCCGCTACCTCACAGCACCAGAGACCAAGGTTCGATCCTGACCTCGGCTGCTTTCTGTGGGGCGTTTGCACGCACACCCTGTGACTGCATGGGTTTCCTCTAGGCGCTCTGTTTTCCACCCACATCCCAAACACATGCGGATTTGTAGGTTAATTGGCTCTTGGTAAATTGCCCGCAGTGTGCAGGGAGTGGATGGGAAAGTGGGATAACTAGTGTGAAGGGATGATCGATGGTCGGCGTGGACTTGGTGCGTGGTGAGGCCTGTTTCCATGCTGTATCTGTCTAGGTTCGAGAGAGTCAAAGAGTGTTTTGGTGTCACATGTCCTGATCAGGGTGAAATTTGGGTTTAGATGCAGCAGGAAAAAAGGCCTAAATCTAAAATTAAAAAGTAAACCTAAAAATGTAAAACTATTCCTCAGTGACGTTTGCAGTACCAACAGGGAATACATTTCTGGGCACAGACCTATGGATGATATTAATGTCACTATCACTATGGTCCAGAAACATTTACACAGATACATGGATAGGATCGGATGATTGGGATATGGGCCAAACGCAGGCAGGTGGGATAAGTGTAGATGGGGCATGTTGGTCGGAGTGGGAATGTTGGGCCAAATGGTCTATTACATGCTGTATGACTCTATGACTATATCATTGACTTTTAGAAGTGCTGCTGAGAAGATTCGTTTTTGTGTGGTCGGCATGGGCATGTTGGGCAGAAGGGCCTGTTTCCACACTCTATGACTCTATGAGCAGTGCATGTGGCTGGACAGTGCACAGTGAACTGGAACACCTGAGATGCAACCCCTTCCCCCCCCGCAGGAAGAGATTTGCAGAGTGGTTGTCATTAACTAACACTATGCTTTATCCCCATTCCAGTTCGAACCAGGTCATCACTGTCAGAGGCAAGCAGGCACGGCGGCGTCTACGTGGCACCATCAGTCAGATCAGCACCAAGCTGCCAAGAATTCCCATTAAACGGCAGAAATTCCCCAAGGTTGTAGGTGAGCAGTTTGTTTGCAAACACAATGACATTTAGTTTGCACAAATGTATATTTCATTCAAGAACGTTGGCGGATCTGTGGAATGAGCTGCTTGAAGTGAGCACAATAACAATTTTTAAAAGACATTTCAATAAGTACATGGGCAAGAAAGGTTGAGAAGGAGAGACAGAAAATGCTGGAGTAACTCAGCTGGTCACACATGTCTGGAGTTTACTTTAGACGTGACTTTAGAGATATAGCAAGGAAACAGGCCCTTTGGCCCACCGAGTTATCAGTGACCAGGGATGACCCTGGACTATCAAGCCAGCACTATCTTACACACTAGCAACAATTTATATTACTATCGAAACCAATTAACCTACAAATTTGTACGCCTTTGGAGTGTGGGAGGAAACCGGAGCACCCGGAGAAAGCTCACGTTGTCACAGAGAGAATGTACAAACTCCGTTCATACAGCACCTGTAGGCAAGATCAAACCCGGGTCTCTGGTGCTGTGAGGAAGCAACTCTACCACTGCGCCACTGTGCTGCCTGGAGAAAATATATAGGTGCGTTTTCGGGTCAAGACCCTTCTTCAGACTTGAAACATCATCTATCCATTTTCTCTAGAGATGCTCCCTGCCCCGCCGAGTTAGTCCAGCATTTTGAGTCTACTAAGGTTTCGAGAGACACGGGCCACATGCGGGCAAATGGGACCAGCTTAGATGGGGCAATCTTGGATGGTATGGATGAGTGGGGCCGAAGGGCCTGTTTCCGTCCTGTATGACTACTGTATTTGCCCTCATATATCTATTTTTTGATCGTACCCGGTGAAGTAATTTGAACATTCTACCAGTTTTGGAGGACAGAATAAGTACAAATTGTTTTTGTGTTAAAATTTACTCCAACGTGAATATCTTGCTAATGTACGGCACTGAATTGAGATTAGGAATGGGCCAATTAATGAACATGCCAGAAATCAGATGTACTTCATGTTCACTTTCCATTGGTTCCAATTTTAAAGCAGCCTTTTTTTAGTTCCATAGCCCTGGGTTATTTTATTGGAAACTGCTGCGTTAAATATTTTTTAATCTAAACTCTCCAAGGAACCAAATGGAAAAGTAAACATTCTTGCAGTTTTGTTTAAATATACAAAGCTGCACGTTATGGAAATCAAACTCACCCTTGGAAAACTTTGAGGTAGATGTCAAGTCATGGTATAAAGTTTAAAGCTCCCATCTAGAAACCTCCTGACTGTGGCTGTTCCAAACTAGCCCAAGCGAGGTGATGTTTGAACCTTTCCGTGGCCAGCCCGATAGACATGCACTGTCAAGTCCACTTGGGTTATGGCTGGGGAACAGGGCATTGAAGAGAGCACAGCAGCTTAGTGGTATTGTTATTTATAGAGCTGAGCCAGTGAATTTATCGCTAGCTTTTCCTCCCTGACACAATCTGACCCCCTGGACACTTAGGCCGAACAGAAGTTGGTGAGCTAAGTCTCCAATGCTGGGGCAACTCAGCGGGTCAAGCAGCATACGTTCATAATAGTAGTAGAATTTGGCCATTCAGCCCATCAAGTCCACTCCGCCATTCAATCATGGCTGATCTATCTCTCCGTCCTAACCGCATTCTCCTGCTGCCATATTCCCACAACCTCTGTCACCTGTAGTAATCAAGCATCCATGGAGGGAGAAAGGAACGATTGAGACTTTGAGTCAAGACCCTTCAACAGGACATCCCAATATTGAAAGTCTGACGAAGGGCCCCAACCTGAAGTTTCACTTATCCATGTTCTCCAGAGATACTGCCTGAGCCGCTGAGTTACTGCAACACTTTGTGTCTCTCTTTTGTCCTAGTGCAGGCTTGATCCGAATCATCAAGAATTCCTTTCCCCCGCCAACAGATGCTGTTTCACCCAACTAGTTCCTCCAGCAGTTCCCTTTCTCTCTCCATCCCTCCCCCATTCTCATCGTCCTGCTAGTTTCACTGTTGGTTTCCTTTCATTATCACCTCTTCCACAGCCAACAATGGACCATTGTGGGCTCCACATTTCCTGAGTCACCTCTGATTTGCTCTGTACCTTTTCATACCTCTAGTTTCCCTCTCACCTGACTCTCAGTCTGAAGGAGGGTCTAGACCCGAAACGTCACCTATTCCTTTTCTCCAGAGATTCTGCCTGACACGCTGAGTTACTCCAGCTTTTTGTGTCTATCTTCAGTGTAAACCAGCATCTGCATTTACTTCCTACACATTTCGTCTCCTCTAGCAGTTTGTTTTTTGCTCCAGATTTTAGCCTCTCTTGTGTCTCTCGGCAACATTGATGGTCTTCCTACTTTCAATGCTACTTCCAAGTGTGATTAAATGTGGAGAAACACTGATTCGTCATCTGAGAGAGGGTTGGCAGGGACAATCAGGAGGAGATTCTTGCCGATGTATGACCTAATATTTTGGGACTTTTGAAACATTTAATAGATGCTTTTATTTTCCTATTAATCTTTTATGTGACAGCTTATTACTCTGAAAGTTGCACATTGGCCACGCACAGCTGAGAACAAGAAGCACTCAGATTTTTTTCCACATTTTATAAATGAGGTTGGAAACAGTATCAATTGAAATATTTATTTCTGTGGATAGAAAGCAGAACCACAATATGTTTGCAATTGTATCCCTAAGAAACTGGAGCTGGAGAATGATGTGTGGATTGTGTGTTAAAATAAACTGGGCTGCATTCCATGAAACTTACAGAAAGCAAAACACAATAGTGTATTATTTGTCACTGTTCCATCAACAATTACTGGTGATCAACAATTCAATTGGTCTATTTTTAAGAGTCAAGAGTTGTTAATGGTATATGTACTGACACACTGAAACAATGAAATTCTTACTTGCAGAAGAATTGCAGGCCCATGAATGAAATAGCACACAGATAAATATATAACAACCAATAATACAATAAATTAGTAAGTAATATTCGGTAACCGTACAAAACTGAAGTCCGTGGTACAACCAGCAGCACTGTCCATCGAAGGTCATAGTTGCTGAGGTAGTGGTTAATGTTGTGCAGTGTTCAAGAGTTTAGGGCGGCCACTGTGGTGCAGCGGTAGAGTTGCTGCCTTACAGCGCTGGAGACCCGGGTTCGATCCCGACTACAGGTGCTGTCTGTACGGAGTTTGTACGTTCTCCCTGTGACCTGCGTGGGTTTTCTCTGCGGTCTTTGGTTTCCTCCAACACGTTCAGGTATGTAGGTTAATTGGCTTGGTGTATGTGTAAAAAATTGTCCCTAGTGTGTGTCGGATAGTGTTAATGTGCGGGGATCGCTGGTCAGTGTGGACTCGGTGGGCCAAAGGGCCTGTTTCTGTGCAGTATTCAAAAACTGATAAAAAATAAAACTGAAGATGGTGGTTGGGAAGAAGCTGTTCCCAAATGGTCATGGTTTTCAGGCCCCGGTACCTACTTTCTGATGGCAGCAGCGAGGCCATGGTGGTGTGGGTCGTGGTGTGGGTCTCTGATGATGTTGGCTGGATTATTGAGGCAGCGCCTCTTATAGATCCCTTCAATGGAGGGAAGGTCAGTACCTATGATGGACCGGGCAGTGTCCACCATTCTCTGTAATCTACTTAATTCCTGGGCATTCGTGTGCTGAACCAGGCACTGATACTACCAGTCAGTATCTCACCACTGCATACCTTTAGAACCTCGATAGAGTATTCTTTGACATACCCAAACTCCTCAATCTTCTAGGGATGTATACAGATATTGGAACATTGAAATGTTATAGCCCAATTCAAGGCCATTCGGCCCATTAAGCTAGTATCGGTTTTTAGTTGGGCAGTTCCATCCGTCCCATTCCCTTGCTTTCTCCCCATAATTATGTCAAATAATCTTTCTTGACTATTTATCCAATTCCCTTTCGAAAAACCATGAACATTTATGTTTCTATCATCCCTCGTGGCAGTGGATTCCTGACAACAAACAACTCTGTAGCTAGACTGTGGTTCTTGCCTCCCATCTACTTCATTGGAAACCTTTGAACTATCTTTAATCAGACTTTATCTTGCACTAAACATTATTCCCTTCATCCTGTATCTGTACATTGTGGATGGCTTGATTGTAATCATGTGGGGTCTTTTTGCTGACTGGAGATCGCACACCTGTGTGGGTGTGAGTTTTCACTGCCCCTCGGAACACGTGACAATAATGAACTAAACTATATACACTAAAGTAAACATGATTAACCCAGTAACTGGTCATCAGCAAACAAGATACAAATCATTGGGCTCACTTAAACTCAGTGATGACTTTATTGCTGTGTCTGGTCCACTGTTTTTTCTGGATTCTAGTGAATTAGCTACACGGGGAGTTTGGACAATCATTGATTGCTTTCTCTAGAATGCTGGAGGTTGAGGGGCTGGTTACCTGATAGAACTATGTCAAATTATGACAGGCATAGATAGGGTAGACATTCAGAACATAGGGGAGGCATGGTGGCGTAGGGGTAGAGCTACTGCCTTACAGCGCCAGAGACACGGGTTCAATCCTGACTACGGGTGCGGTCTGCACGGAGTTTGTACATTCTCCCCGTGACCTGCGTGGATTTTCTCCGAGATCTTCGGTTTCATCTCACACTCCAAAGACGTACAGGTGTGTAGGTTAATTGACTTGGTATAAATTTCAATTGTGGACTCGGTGGGCCGAAGGAGCAGTTTCCATGCAGTATCTCTAAAGTAAACTGAACTAAACATTTTTCCCAGGGTGGAAATGTCAAAGACTAGAGGACATAGTCTTAAGGCAAGATTATTTTATACAGAGGGGGGTGAGTGCCTGGAACGCGCTGCCAGAGGTGGTGGTGGAGGCATTTAAGAGGCTTTTAGATAGGCACATGGATATGCAGGGAATGGAGGAATACTTAGATCACCTACAGACAGATGAGATTAGTTTATCTTCACATTAACATGGACATTGTGGGCCTGTCCCTGTGCTGTACTATTCTATGTCCAATCTTTACTGATATTTGTGGGTTGCATTCAACACTGAACTTTAAAATTCATCTTTTAGTTTTAGTCTGACATTATGGGCTGTTAGTGTGCTATTAATTTCTATGAAGAAACAAGGAACTGCAGATGCTGGTTTAAAAAGAAACACAAAGTGCTGGAGTAACTCAGTGGGTCAGACAGCATCTTTGGAGAACGGGGATATGTGGTATTTTGGGTTGGGACTTGAAGGCTCTCGACCAAAAACATCTCCTACCCACGTCCAGAGATGCAGTCTGACCCGCTGAGTTACTCCAGAACTTTATGTATGTAATTTTCTATGTTCAATGTCCTGTTAGCAGCTCCAATGCTCCTGTTAGTCTCTCTGCTCACAGAGAAACAAGGTTGGATTTTGTCTCGGCTGCCTGGCAGCTTGCCTGAAACATTATTTTTTTTCCTGCGTCCCTTGGCACATAATAGGGAGGTAGATGTGGAAGCAATGATTAGCAGATCCACCATAATCACCGGCAGCTGGCGCAGCAGCTAATGAAAGAGCCCACATCAAAGCTGGGCGCCACACAAACTCCAAAGGTTAGGAATTCTTCACATGTTCCTGAGGCATCGCCATGGTGTCACATCCATGTTAGTAAACAGCTCAGTTAGCATCCCCCGACCTCACAATGCAAAATGCCTTTCAGTTTCTCAGCATGACGATGGCATAGACTGCATGGGGCAATGTAGGGACAAGGTTGGGGCGAAGGGGGATTTATTCTAAGCAGGAAGCTGTGCCACAGAGACATAGAGCGTTTTCGGCTGTTTTACGTGAAACAGGAGAGCTCAGTAAACACGGTGTCGAAGGCAGTTTGTGTCTGGGTTCATCATAGCCTGGTTCTGCAACACGAGTGCCCAGGAACAAAGGAGGGGGCTGCACGGTGGTGCTGCGGTAGAATTGCTGCCTTACAGTGCCAGAGACCCGGGTTCAATCCTGACTACGGGTGCTGCCTGTACGGAGTTTATACATTCTCCCAATGACTGCATGGGTTTTCTCCGGGTGCTCTGGTTTCCCCCCATGCTGCAAATACATTCAGGTCTATAGGTTAAGTGCCGTCAGTAAAATTGTAAATTGTCCGTAGTGTGTAGGATAGTATTAGTGTAAGGGGGTGATCGCTGGTGTGTGCAGACTCGGTGGACTGAAGGGCCTATTTGCATGCTGTATCTCTGAAGTCTAAGACTGTGGTACATACTGCCCAGTCCAACACAGGTACTGACCTCCCCACAATTGAAGGGATCTATACCAACTGCAGCCTTAAAATGCCAGCCATTACCATCAGAGACCCACACCACCCAGGCCACACTCTCATTTCACTATTGGGATAGAAGGTGTATTGCATTTACGAGCCTGTTATGCTGCTGCAAGTCAAAATAGCATTTGATGGAGACAGGTGTGGGGGAAGCAAGGGGATGAGGGACTGGAGTGCTTCTGTGCCCAAAACAGTCCTGGCAGAGTCACGTCATTGACGGCTGAGCAGGTGATGTGGGCTCCATGCGCTTTGTTGGTTCACCATTCTCATTGCTGGTCTTGTGATGTCTTTACAGTGGCCCATCACGACATGGAAAACACCCTAAACTGTAGCTACATTGAGCCGCCTTCCATGATGGATCAGCCTTCCCCCTCTTGGTCTTCCCACGGCTCCTTCTCTTCATTCGACACAGCAGACGATGGCCCCGTGTACTGTGTACCTCACGAGGGTGAGTACAGCGATGTGCGTGTAAGTGCGTGAATGTGTCTGTGTGTGTGTGAGTGTAAATGGTAGTGTGTGTGTATGCATGAGTGTGCGAATGTATGTGCAAGTGTGCGTATGTGTGTGTGCTGGTGTGAATGAATGTCCGATTGTATATGTGAGTGTGTGTGCATGTGCATTTGTGTGTGTATATGTATGTACGTGTGAGTGTGTGTGAAAGTAAGTGGCTGTGTGTGATTACAAAACCCGATTAAAGTTGCCTTTCTCTTCTGGACGAACCATTTATGCTCTTGTGGTCAACTGCTCAATGAAGGGGCATCTTTATTATTAAGCACATAGAACAGGGATTTACCTCCTCTTTCCCCATTCCACTGGCTTTACATTTCACTACCCTTCTTACTCTGACACCCTTTTGTCTCCTTATCACCTCCAGCCTTTGTCACAAACTCCGCCTATCTGCCGTTCACCCCCCACTCACCTGTATCCATCTATCACTCGACAGACTTTGCCCCAACCCCATGGCTCCTTCCAGCTCCCCCCCCCCCCCCCCCCCCCCCCCCAGTCCATCACTGAAGATGGGTCCCGACCTGAAACATCGCCTGTCCATTCCCTCCACTGATGCTGCCTTGAAGCACTGTTCCTCCAGCACTTTGTTTCTTTATATGGAACGAGATGCTGGAGGAAGTAGTTGAGACAGGTAACATATCAGCATTTAAAAGGCATCTGGACAATGTGTTTTTTTTAAATTGAAGCCACACTTTGGAGTATGGGAGGAAACAGAGCACCCGGAGAAAACCCAAACGGTCACGGAGAGAACTCCAAACTCCGTACAGACAGCACCCATAGTCAGGATCGAACTGGGGTGCTGTAAGGCAGCAACTCCACCACTGCGCCACCGTGCAGAGACTATGGGGAGTAGGTGGGAGACTGGGGTTGAGAGGGAGAGATACATCAGTCATGGTTGAATGGCGGAGTGGTCATTCGATGGGCCGAAGGTAGACACAAAATGCTGGAGTAACTCAGCAGATCAGGCAAACCCATCCCTTCTATCCGGAGATGCTTCCTGTCCCGCTGAGTTACTCCAGCATGTTGTGTCTACCTTTGATTTAAACCAGCATCTGCAGTTCTTTCCTACACATTCGATGGGCCCAATGGCCTAATTCTGCTCCTGTGACTAATGATCTTATGAAAACATGTGCCGTTGTCGGTGTGGCCACTCTGACGTGAAGCTTTGTCCCCGTTTTACAGAGAGCATGGTGGAGATCGGCGTGCGTGAGAAGGTGACCGCCATGGAGAGAGCGGCCGCCCCGATCAGCGAGGAGGATGCCGGAGAGTACACGTGTTTGAAGGGCGATCCCGGCGACATGCTGCTGCTGAAACTGTCCGACAGCGAAGCCTCCAGCAACGGCTCTGGATCCACCAGCGGCGGGGCGGTTTACGCCAGGGTGGCACGGTTGTCCAAACAGTCCAAGGACAGCGACATCAGCACCAACACCAGCAGCAGCCGGGACAACACCAACACGTGCGGCAAACAGCCGTCCCCCGAGCGGACCAAGCCTCCCCCTCCCGACCCTTCCACCAAGCCCAAGTTATCCTGGATCCACGGCAAGTTCAGCGCCGGCCAACCCAACCCGAGGTCTCCGACTCTGGAGAAGGCAGTCCCTCACGCCGAGGTCCACCACGGCCCTCCTGAAGGCAGGAGGAGGAACCTGAGCGAGTCCTCGGCCGTTGTCTGCGGCCGGCCAGAGGATAAGAGGAGAGAGTCGGCGGAGGTCAAGCTGAGACGGAAGGACAGAGGGCAAGAGCGGCCCCGGGAACAGGAGCCCAGCAGCAGGGCTCAGAGGAGCAGGACCAGCCCAGAGCAGCTTCCCAATCTCAACGGTGGCGTGCAGAGCCCGCCCAAGAGAGGTGGACCTCCTCCTCCTCCTCTCCCCGGCGACAAGAAGCCCTGCGAGGGGAGAGAGTCTCAGAGGAGCCCGCCAAGGGCCAAGGGACGGCCGGAGGTGGTTCACCCACACCTCTCCCCAGAGGCGGTCACCATGTTGGCGGCTCAGCTCAAGGAGAAGACCCAGAGCCTGAACAAGACGGAGGGCAGCGCCAGGCAGAACGGGCTGAGCCCGGCTCACCAGCACCAGCACCAGCAGCGGGAGAAACCCACACCCCCGCAGAAAGCCAAGCGCTCCTTCGGTGCCAACAGCCCGCGGCCGGTCATCCCCACCACCACCAACCTCCAGAAGATGATCAGCCCGTCTCCGGAGCGGCAGCAGGCAGCGGGTGGCAGTGCCAGCCTGTCTGCCCTGGATCGCTGCAGCTTGCCCGAGCGGCACAGCGTCAACTGCTCCCCCCAAGCCAAGCAGGAGAAAGCGGGAGAGCAGCAGACGCCCAAACGGACGCCCATTCAAAAACCTCCCAGGAAACGCGGCAAAGACTCCACGTTGGAGTCCCACGTAAAGTCTCCCGCCCCGTCCCCCCCAGAACTGGCCGTGAGGGAGACATAACTGACCGACCGTGTCTCGCCAAAGTGTAAAAGCAGGGCTTACACCTCTCAGCGTTAACCCAAGGAGCTGCGCGGCTGTGGCAGGAAACAGCGGCGGTCCAAACGGGAGTGAAAGCTAAATGACTTAACTTCTAATATATGTACCTGAATGTGTCTTCCCCTTAGTTTTCCCCACACCCTGAAGGTCGAACGTTAACCAAAGGTGCCAAAGTGAATGAAATGACACTGACCAAAGAATCTTTCCCATGACCTTATTGGAGACTGTTGATCAGCAATGATACAGTGAGATGCTTTTTTCTTTAGAGCGAATCTTCTTTCGTCTGGACGACTTTTTGTGACATTATAATCGTCTGTCAATTTTGCATTAGTGAAGCTTTGTCCCCCAAAGGAGCATGTCAACTCCTTGTGTTATTTTATTCTGTGTCGGCTTTTGTATTTTACTCTTTTACAGCTCTCCAGTGACCAAAACAAAATTAATGGTTTAAGGGTCCAAGCCTGGGAGATAAAAAAACCTGCTTCTCATTAGGACCTAGAGTGCTGGAGTAACTGGGCAGGTCAGGCAGCATCTCTGGAGGACGGGACAGGTGACCCTCCAGCACTTTGTGTTATACTCAAGATTCCCAGCATCTGCAGTTCCCTGTGTCTACAAGGCTGCCTTTGTGCCTTGGCGACTTGCTTGGTGTGCCACCTTGCCTGTGCGACGTGGCAGGGAGAAGAGGAGAAGCCGAGGAGCCTGACTACAACCTAACCTTGGCAGGGCAGCCTCACTGTTGGCAGGAAGTGATGCCTCAAACCATTCTGGAATGGGGAGAAAATGATCCTGGGAAACAGAGAGCCCTGGGAGCAGTGCTGGCTGTTACAGGAGGGATCAGTTCACATTATACAGTGCATTTCATTGCAGAACACTGGAGTGCAGAGGATGGAGTCAGCAGTGAGGTTCTCAGCAGCTGCCGGATAAGCTTTCAGGAGCAACTTGCAAACATAGCCTGTCAAAATACCTTTTGAACTAATGTACAATTTTGCACACTGTGTGCGTGTGAAATTCAGTAACACTCGCCACCGTTCAGTAATGGCGAGGGAAGGGTTTGAACTGGCTACAGCGAACTGTGCTGCTGCCAGGACTCTCACTCTCCACTCTTGACACACTGTGTCCCAGTTTCTCTCTGCATACAATCATTTCTCTGTGTAAGATATTTTTTTTATTTCAAGTTTTATTAAAAATGCCAAGCAAAAAGAATAAAAATGTTTTCTTCCGCTAACTCCTGGTTGTGTTTCACCCCTCACACCCTGACTTCCTCTCGAAATCCCAGGAATGATTGGGTCAACATAACATCGACTTTTGTCGGCACTGGGCCTGCACTCGCTGGAGTATAGAAGGATGAAGCTTATCGAACTGCGTAAGACCTGGATAGAGTAGATGTGGAGAAGATGTTTCCACTGGTGGGAGAGTCTAAGAACAGAGGGCACAGCCTCAGGATAAAAAGACTTACCTTTAGAAATGAAATGAGGAAGAATTTCTTTAGTCAGTGGGTGGTGAATCTGTGCAATTCATTGTCACTGTCCGCTGTGGAGGCTAAGTCATTGGGTATTTTCTAAATGACAGATTGTTAATTAGTTTGGGTATCTGGGGTTATGGGGAGAAGACATGAGAATGGGATTGAGAGGGAAAGATAGGTCAGCCATGATTGAATGGCGGAGTAGACTTGATGGGCCAAATGGCCTCATTCTGCTCCATTGTCTTAAGAACCTAAGAATCTAAGAATCTAGATTGGGCCTACCCAATAGATCTATCAATTTCCCTCCACAGTTGCTGACTGACTCGTGGAGTTCCTCCAGCACTGTGTGTTCTGCTGACGGTTCCAGCATCTGTAATCTCTTGCAGCTTGGTCTCTCAGATCTTTCCTGTTCAGTGTGGAATTATCAAGGGCTGGACTCCAGGAATGGGTTGGAGCCAGGGGTAGGGTAGATGTGGCGGAGAGGCGACTGAGATGTACCTCCTCCAGAAAGCACATCGCCTGCTTCATCCCTGTCCCCCCAGCTACAGGAGGATAAAGCTTCTTACCTGGGAAATATACGATTCCAGGGCTGTTGGAAACCTGAGCTAAACACAATGATTAAACTTCACCGACCTGAGGCACTAACCCTGTTTGCTCCCCCAACAAATTATTTCCAGCATCTTTTGATTCCATTTCATTTTATTTTTTATACATTTAGCATTGAAGAGATTTGGAAGTGGTGGGGGGAGGGAATGTTTAGTAGGAACAATCATGTTAAAACACATTTGGACAGGTCTGTGGACAGTGAGAACAGTTCAGAGGGATGTGGATAAAATGCTGATAAATCAAACTAGCTTAGATGGAGCACCTTGGTTGGCATGGACGAGTTGGGATGAGTTGGACTGCAGGACTTGACCTTGACCTGGGATTGAATAATGCTTAACCTGAGGAACTAATTCTTAACATTTGCGTGTGCTGCTAAAGTGTGGATGTGTTCATGTGTGTGTATATCTGTGTGTGTGTTTGTATGTTTGTGTGTGTATGTCTGCGATGAAGCATGTGCATATGTTTGGTGACGGAGATAGTATGTGTATGCGTGTATATCTGTGTGCGTGAATGCCCGTGAATGTGCATATATGTCTGGTGAGTGAATTAGTGTGTGCGTTGTGTGAAAGTGCATGTATGTATGCCTGGTGAGTGACTTAGTGTGTGTGAACATGCATGTGTGTGTGTGTATGAATGTGCATGTGTGTGTATCTATCTGTATGTATGTATATATGTCTGTGAACATGCTTGTGCATATGTCTGGTGATTGTGCGTCTGTGTGTGTGAGCGAGGCAGGGAGCGAGTCAGTCTGCGTACCCACCTCCCAAGACAATCGATCAGCCCCAGTTGCAGCAGCATTGGGTTTTTGGTGCTGCCTCTCGGCAGTAGCTGGGCAGAGCAGGACTGTTTTCAACACGTATGGAATCAATTATAAACCACATGATCCCCATTCTCAGCTTCCCCTCTTTTGGTTGATGTATTTTCCTGAGGCCCCTCTCACAGAGCCCTGACTGTTGGGCCTTGAATGAGCCTCTTGTCTGCATCTGACAGCAGCACTGCATCTCAAACTCCAATTTCTCTGCTGGGTTAGAGTCAGTGTTTGGATAAAGGCCTGTGTGACATGCCCAGCACTGTTCTGGAACGTATAAAAACACACAGGGGTCTCGACAGCTTTCACGGCTGCTGTTCGTTTTCTCTCTCTCTCCCTCTCAGTATTAGCAAGTTAAAGTGATCATTCTAAACTGCCGGCAATTAGGAAAGTGTCCAGATTATGTGAGAGTCACCAGCTGGTAATTGCAGCTTACCAGGGCAGCTCTAGACAATAACACGATGTGATACTCATAGAAAATAGGTGCAGGAGGAGGCCATTTGGCCCTTCGAGCCTGCACCGAACAATTAGCTTTAGCCTTATTATTGGAACGTGCACTGAGCTGCAGTGAAAAGCTTTGTTTTGCATGCTTTCTGAACAGATCGGATGTACCCTATATTTCTGCAATCAAGCCGATCTCAAGTACGATGGGTAGAGCAAAGGGGAAGATACAGAGTGCAGAATATAGTTCTCAGCATTGGAGTGCATCAGTTGCAGAGACATAGTCTCGTGTCCTCAATGGGGTAGAGGTGAACCGGACAGTATTCTTGCTTATGGAAGGACCGTTCGGAAGCCTGATCACAGAGGGAAAGAAGCTGTTCCTGAGTCTAGTGGTGCTCACTCTCAAGAATGACCCCAGTTATTCCCTCTTCTCCCCGAACACCCACAGGAGAAGAAGGAATGACTGGGGTGGGACAAGCCGTTGATAATGTTGGCTGCTTTCAAGTGGCAGCATGAAGTGTAGATGGAGTCAGCGGTGGGAAGTCTGGTCTGTGTGATGGACTGGGCTGCATCTACAACTCTGCAATTTCTTGCGGGCTTTACACTATAGACTTTATTTTGGAGATTCCGCATGGAAACAGGCCCTTTGGACCAATGAATAGAGACCAGTGTTCACCCCGTACAATGGTGCTGTCCAACGCACCAGGGACAATTTACAATTTACAGAAGCCAATTAACCTACAAACCTGCACGTCTTTGGAGTGTGAGAGGTAACCGGAGCATCCGGAGGAAATCCATGCGGTCACGGAGAGATCGCACAAACTCCATACAGACAGCATCCGCAGTCAGGATCAAACTTGAGCCTCTGGCGCTGCGGGGCAGCAACTCTACTGCTGTGTCACTGTGCCTCCCAACTCGGGCAGAGCTCTTCCCAAACCATGCTGTGATGCAACCTGACAGTGTGCATCTGTGGAAGTTTGTAGAAGTCATTGGAGTCAGACCAACGACAGAGCTGCCTGCATTTGGCTGACAGCTTTCTGAGGTTGACTCCTGAGGTGAAAATCAAGCACAGGGCATCAGGATCAGACGTGGCTAGCATGATCACCAGAGCAATCCTATTCACATATTCCCTTTGGTCTTTCCATCTCCCCCTCACCCTCTCTACAGCATAACACTATTTCTCTCCCTTTCCCAGTCTTTGACCTGAAATGCCAACTCAGCTTTTTTCACAGATGCTGCCTGACCTGCTGAGTGTTTCCAAATGTAAATGAGCATTTTCCTCAGATTTTCAGCATTTTCTTATAGTAGAGATTAGATTTTGACTTTAGAGATACTGTGCAGAAACAGGCCCTTCGGCCCACCGAGTCTGCGCCAACCACCTGGACACTAGTACTATCCTATACACTAGTGACAATTTACATTTTTTTTACTGAAGCCAATTAACCCATGTCTTTAGGGTGTGGGAGGAAACCAGAGCCCTCGGAGAAAACCCACGCAGTCACAGGGAGAACGTACAAACTCAGTACAGACAGCACCCGTAGTCAGGATTGAAACATAGAAACACAGAAAATAGGTGCAGGAGGAGGCCATTCGGCCCTTCGAGCCAGCACCGCCATTCATTGTGATCATGGCTGATCATCCCCTATCAATAACCCGTGCCTGCCTTCTCCCCATATCCCTTGACTCCACTAGCCCCTAGAGCTCTATCTAACTCTCTTTTAAATCCATCCAGTGTCTTGGCCTCCACTGCCCTCTGTGGCAGGGAATTCCATAAATTCACAACTCTCTGGGTGAAAATGTTTTTTCTCACCTCAGTCTTAAATGACCTCCCCTTTATTTAAGACTGTGGCCCCTGGTTCTGGACTCGCCCAACATTGGGAATTTTTTTCCTATATCTAGCTTGTCCAGTCCTTTTATAATGTTATATGTTTCTATAAGATCACCCCTCATCCTTCTAAACTCCAGTGAATACAAGCCTAGTCTTTTCAATCTTTCCTCATATGACAGTCCCGCCTTCCCAGGGATCAATCTCATGAACCTACGCTGCACTGCCTCAATCACAAGGATGCCCTTCCTCAAATTAGGAGACCAAAACTGTACACAATACTCCAGATGTGGTCTCACCAGAGCCCGGGTTGAACCCGGGTCTCTGGCGCTGCAAGGCACCACTGTGCTGTCCCCATAATTAGTTGGAGAGGGTGAATAATGCTATGTTAGGTAGATGAAGAAAAAACTAATAATGTGAAGATTGGATTTAAGAGAGAGAAACAAAGGGGATTTAAAAAAACATATATATATATATATAACTTAAAAAATATTTTTTACATTTCTGAGAACCATGAACTCAATTAAAAAACAATGTCATACCAAAAACTAATTTTCAGTTGGATAGACTCATCGTTAGAGAAACATCATGCTGAGCCAGATAGAGTAGATGTGGAGAGGATGTTTCCAGTAGTGCGAGAGTCTAGGATCAGAGAGTACAGCCTCTGAATGAAAGGACCTACCTTTATAATGGTGATGAGGAGGAATTTCTTCAGCCAGAGGGTGTTCATAAGTTATAGCAGCAGAATTAGGCCATTCAGCCAATCAAGTTTACCCCGCCATTCAATCATGGCTGATCTATCTTTCCCTCTCAACCCCATTCTCCTGCCTTCACCCCATAACCCCTGTTATCCGTACCAATCAAGAATCTGTCAATCTCCGCCTTAAAAATAACCATTGACCTGGCCTCCGCAGCCGTGTGTGGCAGTGAATTCCACAGATTTACCACCCTCTGACTAAAGAATCTGGTGGTGACTCTGTGGAATTCATTGCCACAAACGGCTGTGGGGGCCATGTCATTGAGTATTTTAAAAGCTGAGATGAATAGGTTCTTGATTAGTAAGGGTGTCAAAGGTTACGGGGAGAAGGCAGGAGAATGGGGTTGAGAGGGGAAGGTAGATCAGCCATTATTCAATGGTGGAGCAGATTCAATGGGCCGAATGACCTAAATCTGCTCTTATGTCTTATGATCATTCCAAAATGAACTGTCTCTGGCGAGTTTAGTTTGTTTATGCCAGGCAAACACAGTGATGTCATACATTTTGTTGCTTGCCGTCTCTGCGTGTTTCTTGGCAGAGCTGCACAGCTTTTGCAAGAAGTTTTATTTATAAAACACAATTATTTTGAAAGAAAACTGAGTGCCATGAAGATAATGAATCCAGCATTGAAATGAACCATTTGGTGGGAGGTGAGTAATTTGGTTATTTTCGTGACAATGATAAGATGGAGATGTAAAAACCGGGCAAGTAACCAGTTCCTTCTATCGTTGAAACCCCCACTTCTCAATTAGCTCGCTGCCTTGCATTCGAAATTCTGTTATTTTATGTAGAAACCGACCAAGAACCCTTCAATTACAGCCTGGTCATGTCTGGTTCTTTAACAAACTAGCTACATATTGGTGGATAAGTTTGTACTTTTATTCTTTTTTGTATACTGTGGCTGAGATTGTAGTCAGGGAGAGATTTGTCTGGGACATAAGGAACTGCAGATGCTGGAATCTTGAGCAAAACACAAAGTGCTGGAGGAACCCGGCCGGTCAGGCAGCATCTGTGGAAGGAGATGGACAGACAGTGTTTTGAGCTAGGGGAAACTACTTCAGGTTGTGGTACGGGGGAGAACAGCTAAGGAGAGATGGGGGGTAGGACAAAGCCTGGCAAGTGATGGACACAAAATGCTGGAGTAACTCAGCGGGACAGGGGGCGTTTCTGGAGAGAAGAAATGGGTGATGTTTCAGGTCAAGGCCCTTCTTCAGGCTGAGAGTCAGAGGACAGATAGACTAGAGATATGGAAGGGTAAAGTGTGAAGACGACAGATCAAAGCAGACGATGATCAAGGAAATGTAGAACGGTTCATTGTTGGCTGAGAGGAAGGTGACAACTGGACATACAAACAGTAAAATTAATCAGGACAGTGAAACTAGTTGGAAAACTAGGGTGGCGGTGAGAGAGGGAAAACAAGGGTTACTTGAAGTTAGATAAGTCAATATTCATACTGCTGGGTTGTGAGCTGCCCAAGCAAAATTTGAGGTGCTGGTGATAGGTGGATACAGGTGATGGGAGTGGCTAGTTTCATTGGCATGTTCTCCAGAGATGCTGCCCGACCAGCTGACTTATTCCAGCACTTTGTGTCTTTCTTTTGGTGATTATAATATTTGACAGTAGCTAGACTCTTCCCCTGGTTGAATAGTGTAGTCGGATGATGTACATCTACATTTAACAGTTTAAAAAAACAAAGTGCTGGAGAAACTCAGCAGGTCAGGCAGCATCTGAGGAGGGAGATGACGTTTTGGGTTGGGAACTTTCTTCATACTGATTGGAGTCCCTGTGGTACAAGATGACGGTGAAGGTGATTGCTGAGGGTAGATATGTGAGGCTGCAATGGTGAGTCTATTGATCAGAACAGGAGAGCAGCAGGAATAAGTGACAGTAGCAGAATTAGGCCATTCAACCCATCGAGTCTACACCGCCATTCAATCATGGCTGACCTATCTTTCCCTCTCAACACCATTCTCCTGCCTTCTCCCCATAACCCCTGACACCCATACTAATCAAGAATCCATCAATCTCTGCCTTAAAAATATCCATTGACTTGGCCTCCACGGCCGACTGTGGCATTGAGTTCCGCAGATTCACCACCTTCTGACTAATGAAATCCTTCCTCATCTCCCCCCTAAAGGAACGTCCTTTAATTCTGAGGCTGACCTCTGGTCCTAGACGCTCCCACTAGATACTGGAACTTTAAGAAAAACAAGTGTTGGAGGAACTCAGCGATTCAGGCAGCATCTGGGGTGGGAAAGGACAGACGACGTTTCGGGTCGGGACTCTTTTTCAGACAGGGAGCAGAACTTCCTCTGACGCCCTTTTTAAAAAAATGTTAGATTTAAAAATAAATCCAGACAACTGAGTCTTCTTGTACAAATAGTAACAAAACAAAAGATGAAATAGTCATTGAGTCAGGCGTGCCAAGAGAAACAGTTCAGAAGCCTTCGCTCCCAGCCCAGTGCCAGACCTGGTCTAAAAACTCTGCTCAGGCAAACCTGTCACGGAGCCAAAGTGGGACCCATGGCAACGCGGGATCATGAGCTTCTCAGCGTGCACAGCCCGAGTCAGCCACATCTGGTAGTTATTGAGAAACAGGAAACGTGTAAGGGAGGGGGAAGTTGGTGAATAGTGCAGGGAAAGTTGCAGACAGCACTTCAAGTGGAACTGTCCCTCCACAGTGCACTGACGGAGAGGGCGGTGGGGCCCACAGCCAGCAAGCCCCGACTCTCTCAACTCAAGGTGCAGCACTCCACGCCGTTACAGGCCCTGCTGAACTTTACAACGTTTCCTGGAAACGTCAGATGGCCGGACATGCCTTTCAGCAAATGTTTAATAAACTATACGCTCCTCCCTGCCGCACTCCCGGATAAAGATTAAAGTGCTCACCATGACACTGGAATACATGCAGTGCCACTCGCTTTAATGTGGTCTGCCAGCTTCCTTGTGAAACTTGCTGACGCCCTTTTGTCTAACTTGTTTTTAATATAATCCTTCTGTCACTCTCCCTGTACCACCTCACTCACTGCAACACTCTGATATTCCTCTCTTCCTTGGGATTTTGTCCGATACACTCAGAGGCTTCTCTGCAACACCCTCTGAGATGCCTGTACCCCTCCCTGTAACAGTCCTACTGCCTTGGGGAGGCACTGTGGTGCAGCGGTAGAGTTGGTGCTAGATACCCGGGTTCGATCCTGACTAACGGTGCTGTATGGAGTTTATACATTTTCCCTGTTGACTCCGGGTGCTCCGGTTTCCTCCCACACTCCAAAAACATACAGGTTGTGTTGTGCGAACATGACAATAAAGAACCATCGCACCATTGAACAGCCAACCTAACATGTAGTTTCAAAGATAGGTTGCGTAGAGAGCACTGAGTGAGAAATTAAAGATAGAGAATAAAGCTGGATATTAAATTGCAAGCATCAGGTCCTGCACGGCCGACACTATGCTCCCATCTTCTCCCACCCCTGCATGGTTGACATTATCCTCCCTTCTTCTCCACATCCTCTCTTCTCCCCCCTCCTGTTGGGCAGAAGGTACAGAAGATTTAAAGCGCGCACCACCCAACTCAGGAGCAACTTCTTCCCCACTGTTATCAGACCACTGAACAGTCCTCCCATAAGCTAGGGTGCAGACCAAAGATAGACACCAATTGCTAATGGCACAACGGTTCAGGCAGCATCTCTGGAGCAAAAATTGATGGGTGACGGTGCGTGGTAGGTCCATTGTTGACTATGGAAGGTGTGATCTCAAGAGAAACAATGTGGTAAAACTGGAACTGGGACAAGCAGCAGGGAGGGAGGGGAGAGGGGACGAAAGTGTAAGATGAATTACTTAAAATTATAGAATTAAATGTTCATACCATTGGGTTGTAAGCTACCCGAGCAAAATATGAAGTCTACCTCAATACGGATACAGGAACCTCTCTCTGTAACTATACTGCGCTGTGGTATTTTTCACTGCTGTAATTGTGCATGGCTTGAGTGTGCTCATGTGTAGTGTTATCTGATTTAATTGGGTAGTACACAAAACAAATGCTTCTCACTGTACCTCTGCACACGTGGCTATAATAAACCAAGACCAATTTTGCTGAATGGCCAAAGAATATGGGCGATGAATGGGGTTGGAGTCATAGGACCACAGAGCACTAGGGAGTTAACAGCGGTCAGGAGATGGATCTGTGGGTCGTGCCGTCAAATCTGAGTCTGAAGGTTTAGGTTTATTCTTGTCAAATGTACTGAGGTACAGTGAACAGCTTTGTTTTATGTTATTAAAGCAGATAATACTACACATAAACACTATCAAGCCAAACTCAACTCCATAATAGGTAGAGCAAAGGGGAAGATACAGAGTGCACAATATAGCATGGAATGTTTGTAACAAAAGATCTTCCACTTCCTCGCCCGAGTTGGGGGACTCGCGTGGAGAAACCATTCCACAGATGGTGGGCACAGCGTGGTGTTTTGTCGAAATAGCTACTGTAGATATGTAGACTTTACACCAAGGGGAAATCACAGCTGAGCCTGTTCTGTGATCGCTGGATGTTGACATACAGATATCATATCAGGGCAGGATGTAAAATTGACAATTATCAAATTAATTGGCCTTATGGGTGGTGAATCAGAATGAAAATGACTTCCAGGTCATGGCTAGCCAGCAACTCATCAACTCTTAACCTGGCTCCACACACAGAGGCTGACTGACGCTCAGCGGATGTCCACTGCAGGGCTGAACTGTGGCAGGGTTCCCAACAGTTACAAGCTCTGGCGGTGTCTTTTGAAACCCATCCCTGCTTTTGGCAACTGCACAGAAAGAGTGTGGGATATGCCAGCACATTGCAAGCTGAGACAAAGACACAATGCCAGCATTGGAAATGAAATATTTTGATAACATAACAATTATCATGACAGTGGGAGCCAGCTTTGAGCCTTTTGTTTCTAAACTTCATTAAACATTTGACTCTGTAATGTTTACTGAATCTCCAAGTGCTGTACACGGAATAGATTTATGTGATACAAATCTTGTTTCATCTCCGTTATAGTTCAGACTTCACTCCTCCCCAACATCCTTTTGTCAAAATATTTGACTTTGAATTCCTGACACATTAAAGTCTTATACTGCAAGCATTGTACTTGTCCCCAGTCCTCCTGCTAGTCCTCCTGTGATTGATGGTGATACATGCACAATAGAAGCAACACAGAGACACAGACTCAACTATGTTATTGGTCTGAAGAAGTGACCTGACCTGAAACATTGCTGGTCCATTTCCGACTACAGATACTACCTGACCTGCTGAGTTCCTCCAGGATTCTGTTTATCGCTCTTGCGTTGTTTAAGTGATTCATTGGGGAAGGTGTCGCAAAGTCCCCAACGCAACCAACAGGCCTCTTGGAAGCACTTTGAAAGCCGTTGGATTCATTGATGAAATCAATGAAGATTTTCGTTTTACTTTTCTTAAAGTAGCACTTGTCAAGTCAGCTGCAGTTAGGTCTAATACTGTGGGTTTTATTTTAACCCTTTTCAGTTGAGCCAGTACAAGTGAGGTCTGAACCAAACGACAAGACAAAAATGCCTGGTTATTTAGTTTCATAGATACATTATGGAAACAGGACCTTAAGACCACAAGTCCATATCAACCAATGATCACCTGTACACCTTTTCTATGCTATGCCACTTTCACATCCTACTAACTAGAGACAATTTACAGAAGCCAATTGATCTACAAACTTGAATGTCTTTGGAGTGTGGGAGGAAACCAGAGCACCTGGAGGAAACCCACACGGCCACAGACAGAAGGTACAAAACCCCGCTCAGACAGCACCCGTGGTCAGGAGCAAACCCAGGTTTCCAACGCTGGAAGGCAGCAACTTTACCGCTGTGCCACTGTACGTCCTAGTCCAAGGAACACTATTTATCAGTTTTATACACAAAATCTGTGTTTCATTGCCAAGGATGTTGCCATGGGAGATTGGAGCATTTTAATTTAGAGAATTGATCCCAGGTGCAGAAGGAGAGGTAATGAAAGTCGAGATTTGTGAAAAATAATAGCTCATGGTTATTCGGATTGCAAATGCACCTGGTGGAACAGCCAATGCCAATTGGACCAGTTATGGATGCTCATCACTAGACCACCTGCCTCTCCAATCACATCAATCCTCAGGGCACCCCCCTCCCCTCATCAACTAGACAGCATGACATCTCTTCATTACCCCGAATGTTCAATATCAGACAACCTCTCTCCTTTACTGTATGATAAGCAGAGGGGTGTTAAAAATGAAAACATAGCTCAGTGTTTTCTAGCATCTGATGTGATTTTCCTCCACACTGGATCCAGGAAGTTAATGTCATAATGCTATAGCAAACCAGATCAATTCTGGACCATTCCTAACCCTCGTTGCTCCACTACTAATTCCACCTCCCAACCTACCCCGTCTCTCTTCACAGGTTCTCTGAACTTTGCATGAGTACCTTTAGAAAGGAGATGAGGAGGTACTTCTTTAGTCAAAAGATGGTGAATCTGTGGAATTTGTTGCCACAGAAGGCTGTGGAAGCCAAGTCCATGGATATTTTTAAATTGGAGATTGACAGATTCTTGATTAGCATGGGTGTAGGGTTTATGGGGAGTAGGCAGGAGAATGGAGTTGAGAGAGAAAGATAGATTATCTATGATTGAATGGCGGAGTAGACTTGATGGGCCAAATGACCTAATTCTGCTCCTGTAACTTATGAAGTTATGAACTTCTGAATATCAAGGACGATGCGCTTGATATTGCAATAGCTGTTCGTAAACAGCTGTAATTGGCTTCTTGGAGACGCTCCTATTTGGCTTTTGCCCAAGAATCTGCCTCTCAAAAAAACCCCTTGCTTGTGTTCACTTATTACCGGCCATGCTCTGTTCTGCCCCTCCACGCTTCCATCTATCTTTCCTGACCCCGCACCTCAACAGGTCTGAAGAAAGGTCCCATCCCGAGACGTCACATATCTATGTTCTCCAGAGATGCTGCCTGACCCGCTGAGTTACTCCAGCATTTTGTGGTTTTCTTGGAGAATCCATTGTTCTA
Organism: Leucoraja erinaceus; assembly: GCF_028641065.1. Taxonomy (NCBI): domain Eukaryota; kingdom Metazoa; phylum Chordata; class Chondrichthyes; order Rajiformes; family Rajidae; genus Leucoraja; species Leucoraja erinaceus. The sequence continues at coordinate 16,836,861 of NC_073401.1, forward strand.
GCTGCTGAGTTCTGAGTGGTCAGCCAAGATTGAATGGCGGATTCCAGGAATGAGTGGGTTAGCATATGATGAGCGTTTGACGGCTCTGGGTCTCTACTCGCTGGAGATTAGAAAGTTGAGGGGAACCTCATTGAAACTTACAGAATAATGAAAGGCAGAGATAGAGTGGATGTGAAATGGATGTTTGCACTGGTGGGAGAGTCTAGGTCTAGGAGCAGAGGTCATAGCCTCAGAATTAAAGGGCGCTCTTAGAAAGGAGGTGAGGATGAACTTCTTTAGTCTGAGGGTAGTTAATCTGTTGGAACTCATCGCCACAGAGGGCTGTGGAGAGCAAGTCAGTGAATATTCTACTCCTGTAACTTGTGAACTTATGAACTTGTGAGTAGACTTGATGGGCCGAATAGCCTAAATCGGCCGGATAACTTATGTGGTGTCAGTGGATATTGAGCTCCCACTATTAGGCATGGAGGAATTTGGAGTGCTTGTGTTCAAATGGTCTTTCTAAGCTATTGATGCAGTTTAAAGTACTTCTGCTTCAGACTAGATCAGAGATAAGGAGACATTTCAGCTTCAGCCATTTCCTATTCCTCTCCGCAGTGTTTACAGCGTGACAAGAGCTTCCATAAACAGACTCAAATCCGTGGAAAGGTCAGGGTCTGAGGGAGTTTAACCAACTCCGATCAAATTTCCAGGGGCCAGATTTGGCTGAAGATGCAATGGGTGACGTATAAAAGATTCAAATCAGCCAATGCAAAAATTAGCCCAGGATTTATGTAGGAAGGGACTGCAAATGCTGGTTTACATCGAAGATAGACACAAAATGCTGGAGTAACCCAGCGGGACAGGCAACATCTCTGGAGCGAAGGAATGGGTGACGTTTCGTGTCGAGACCCTTCTTCAGACTGACAGTCAGGGGGGAGGTAACATAGACATATGGAAGGGTAAGATGTGAAAATGAGAGATCAAAGGGGCCAAAGCTCAAGGAAAATGTAGAATAGATCATTGTTAGCTGAGGAGAAGGTGACAACGAGGAATACAATTAGTTAAATTTAATCAGGAGGACAGTCTAACTAGTCGCAGATCTCGGATGGGAGAGGGAATGGTATGGCAACTGCTCTGTCTCCGACCGGAAGGCATTGCAGAGGGTGGTGAAAATTGCCCAACGCATTACCGGTTCCACGCTCCCCTCCATTGAGTCTGTCCAAAGCAAGCGCTGTCTGCGGAGGGCGCTCAGCATCGCCAAGGACTGCTCTTACCCCAACCATGGACTGTTTACCCTCCTACCATCCGGGAGGCGCTACAGGTCTCTCCATTGCCGAACCAGCAGGTCGAGGAACAGCTTCTTTCCGGCCGCTGTCAATCTACTAAACAACGTACCTCGGTGACTGCCAATCACCCCCCCCCCCACGGACACTTATTATTTATTTTTTTAATTCAAAATCGTTTGCTATGTCGCTCTTCAAAGGAGATGCTAAATGCATTTCGTTGTCTCTGTACTGTACACTGACAATGACAATTAAAATTGAATCTGAATCTGAATCTGAATCTGAATCGGAATGGAGAGAGAGGGAATGCAAGGGTTGCTTGAAGTTAGAGAGGTCAATATTCATACCGCTGAGTTGTAAGCTGCCTAACTGCAATATGGTGAGGAAGAGACACAGAGAGAGCTGTGAATCACCACAGGTTACTGGATGGTTTACACTGCCCAACACAAGCCTTGCATAGACGGACTCTTACACCTCACCTCCCTGTGTCAAAGTGGCTGCCTTTTCATGTTAACCATCCATCTTCTGAAAATCAGTGCTGGAAATTCTCATCCGAGATGCCATTGTTCATCACAGCAAATCAACTGTTCTTGGCTTAAAAAGTCAAACAGCTTTTTGTATAAAGCATTTACAACTTTAAATCTAATTTATGATCCCATCACAATCCGCTCCAACATATTGCTTTGATTAGTACGGGTGTTAGGGGTTATGGGGAGAAGGCAGGAGAATGGGGTTGAGAAGGAGAGATAGGTCAGCTGTGATTGAATGGCGGAGTAGAATTGATGGGCTGAATGGCCTAATTCTGCCCCTATAACATATCAACCCTGAAGGACTGCCCATGAAGAAGAGGTCTCCGTGGAGCCTTCTCTGCTAATGTTTGCTGGATTAAAAAAAAACTAAAAATAAATCTTCCCTTCCTCTCTCTTAATCCAGTTAATTGGATAGAATACAACAAAATCTCCCCATGTTATCCCAGTACAAGGGACAATAATAAACCAATACCAAAATAAAATTAATTTACAACCTAACATTCCTTCAGTTTCAGATAGTTTGATACAACAGCTGATCCATTTGGACCACTAATACAGCACGTGAACAGGATCTTAACTCATAAGGTCATAAATGATAGGAGCAGAATTAGGCTATTCGGCCCATCAAGTTTACTCCACCATTCAATCATGGCTGATCTATCTCTCCCTCCTAACCCCATTCTCCTGCCTTCTCCCCGTAACTCCTGAGGCCCTTCAGCCCACCTTCTCTATGCCGACTAAGTTGGCATACTGGGCGTCCCATTCACCTGCGTTTGGCCCGTAGCCCCGAAACCTATCCCTATATCTGTCCATGTTTGAATAAACATTGAACTCACCCTCTTCAGTTCAAACTACTTCCTAATCTTTCCTTGAAATATTTTTCAATCCTTGAAAGATTTTGCTCCACAGATATTTGTTTATTCAGGAAGGTCACCCCCTTGATCTGTGCCTTCATCGCACTGTTGTCAGCTCGATGTCCAACAGTTTCATGTAGAGATGCTTTACATAGATACATAGATACATAGAAAATAGGTGCAGGAGTAGGCCATTCGGCCCTTCGTGCCTGCACCGCCATTCAATATGATCATGACTGATCATCCAACTCAGTATCCCGTACCTGCCTTCTCTCCATACCCCCTGATCCCTTTAGCCACAAGGGCCACATCTAACTCCCTCTTAAATATAGTCAATGAACTGGCCTCAACTACCGTCTGTGGCAGAGAGTTCCAGAGATTCACCACTCTCTGTGTGAAAAATGTTTTTCTCATCTCGGTCTTAAAGGATTTCCCCCTTATCCTTAAGCTGTGACCCCTTGTCCTGGACTTCGCCAACATCGGTAACAATCTTCCTGCATCTAGCCTGTCCAACCCTTTAAGAATTTTGTAAGTTTCTATAAGACCCCCCCTCAATCTCCTAAGTTCTAGCGAGTATAAACCAAGTCTATCCAGTCTTTTTTCATATGAAAGTCCTGACATCCCAGGAATCAGTCTGGTGAACCTTCTCTGCACTCCCTCTATGGCAATAATGTCCTTCCTCAGATTTGGAGACCAAAACTGTACGCAATACTCCAGGTGTGGTCTCACCAAGACCCTGTACAGCTGCAGTAGAACCTCCTTGCTCCTCTACTCAAATCCTTTTGCTATGAATGCTAACATACCATTTACAACTTTAAACCTAATTTATGGTCCCATCACAATCTAGCCCAACATTTAGCTTTGTTTACTACGGGTGTCAGGGGTTATGGGGTTCAGGCAGGAGGAAGGAGTTGAGATGGAAAGATATATCAGCCATGATTGAATGGCGGAATAGACTAGAAGGGCCGAATGGCTTAATTCTGCTCCAGTAACTTATGAACTCACAAACAGTATTTTCCAAAAATGCTGAGCCCTTTGCACCCATTCCCCAGCAGTACGTACTAGCCAGCAATGTTACCTTTCAGATATGGAGAGCTGGGTCTTGTAACCCAACACTGACATGCACTTTCAAGAAATAGTCAATGCACTTGGGAATTCACAGAGTTGTAAATCTGCAAATTCAATGGGAATGTCTCAGAATATCCAAGAATTTCTGAAGACTTACAGGGATTTGGCCCCAAATCTATGATCTGCGCACTTGATCCTGCTTGTGTCATCGAGTCATAGAGTCATGCAGGACAGAAACCGCCCCATCGGCCCAACTTGCCCATGCTAAACAAGATGCCACATCTACTCTAGTTCCATTTGCCTGTGTTTGGTCCATCTCCCTCCAAACCTTTCCTATCCATGTACCTGGGCAAGTAGTTTTAAATCCATGAACATGGTACAGCTGGTAGAGTTGTTTGCCTCACAGCACCAGAGATCTGAGTTCGATCCTGTCTGTAAGCAGTTTGCACATTCTCCCTGTGACCCCATGGGTTTTCTCCGGGTGCTCCGGTTTCATCCCACACTCCAAAGATGTGCGGGTTTGTAAGTTATTTAGCTTCTGTAATTTGTTCCTAGTGCATAGGATAGAACTAGTGTTTGGGTGAGTGTTGGCCAGCATGGACTCGGTGGCCCAAAGGGCTTGTTTCAATGCCGTCTCTGAACTAAAACCAAACTAAATGCTGTTCTAGTACCTGCCTCAACTGCCTCCTCTGGCAGCTCATTCAACATATCCACCAACGTTCTTGAATACGATGTGGAAACAGGCCCTTCGGCCCATGGTGTCTGTGCCGGCCAATCATCCATCACCCGTACACTCGCACTATCCTACACACTAGGGACAATTTACAGAAGCCAATTAATCTACAAACCTTCACGTCTTCAAAGTGTGGGAGGAAACCGGAGCACCCAGAGAAAACCCACGCAGTCACAGGGAGAATGTGCAAACTCCGTACAGACAGCACCCGTGGTCAGGATTTGACCCGGGGTCTCTGGCTCTGTGTGGCAGCAACTCTAACGCTGTGCCACCGTGCTGCCCCAGCCACATCTCTGGAGAACATGGGTGGGTGATGTTTCAGATCGGGGCCCTTCTCCATAATCCACTGAGTTACTTCAGCACTTTGTGTCCTTTTGTGTAAAGCAGCACCTGCAGTCCCTTGTTTCCACAACCAGACTGGCCAGAGTGACGAGAGGGAGGTTTAATTTACGATGGGAACTGATGACAACACTGATCTCCGTGGCCAGGCTTGGCAACAGCTCGGAGAGGCTGCTGGTGTGGGATCAGGTGCTGATCTCTGCCTGCCCAACAGCAGCAGGCCTGGACACTCGATAAGTGATTGCATGCGCGGGACTAATCGTTTGAGCCTCTCAGCCTGCGACAGCACACACTCAGGGTGATGGGCTGCAGGCCCACACGTGCTTTAGTGGCAGCCAAGGTTTTCACAACAAAGGGCTGAGACGGCTTAGTTTAGTTTAGAGACACAGCGTGGAAACAGGCCCTTCGGCCCACATCGGTCACCCATTCACACTAGATCTATGTTATCCCAGTTTCGCATCCACTCCCTACACACTAGGGGTCATTTACACAGACCAATTAACCTGCAAACCCACACATCTTTGGAGTGTGGGAGGAAAACTGGAGCAACGGAGGAAGCCCATGTGTTCACGGGGAGAACTTGCAAACTCCGCACAGACAGCAACTGGAGTCAGGTTCGAACCTGGGTCTCTGACGCTGTAAGGTGGCAACTCTGCCGCTGCGCATCCGTGCTGCCCCTTGAATGGACACTGCAGTGAGCAATCAATGTGAGTTTATTGTGAGTGTGGTGAGTATAGGCACAATGGCAATCTTGCTTGTAACAATATCACAGACACATAGCAATTGTAGCAATATCACAATATCATGCTCAGACAGTACACAAAACATTTTCTGCAAGGCAGTAAAAAAAAAAGATTTCTCTCCAGAGATGCTGCCTGTCCTGCTGAGTTAGCCCCATATCCCTTGGTTCCGTTAGACCTCAGAGCTGTATCTATCTCGCTCTTGAATACATCCACTGCCTTCTGTGGCAGAGAATTCCACAGATTCACAACTCTCTGGGTGAACGTGTCGTTCTCCCTGCTAACCTCACCTGCAGGAAAGGTTAATGATGAAGCCATCGACTTGAAGTCAGGATCCTTCAGTCATAAGGGGCCACTATTCCACGTGGTGACCAGTTACATCGTACCTGACCTCCCCAGTTTACACCAGGCATCCTCTCCTGCAGTCTGCTCATAATTGGACCACTCACAAATTGCAAGAGTAGCCACAAACTGCCTTCCCACCCCGCAGAAGACTTTAGTCTTTAGAGATACAGCATGGGCACAGGCCCTTCAGCCCACCGAGTCCACGACGATCAGCGATCACCCCGTACACTAGCTCTATCCTACACTCGAGAGTAAAGTTACAATTTACAATTAACAGAAGCCAATTAACCTACAAGTCTGAAGAAGGGTTTCGGCCCGAAACGTTGCCTTTTTCCTTCGCTCCATAGATGCTGCTGCACCCGCTGAGTTTCTCCAGCTTTTTTGTGAACCTACAAACCTGTTCGTCTTTGGAGTGTGGGAGGAAACCGGAGCAACCGGAGAAAGCCCACTTGGTCACAGGGAGAACGTAAAACTCTGTACAGGCAGCACCCGAGGTCAGGATCGAACCCGGGTATCTGGCGCTGTAAGGCAGCAACTCTACCGTTGCGCCACCGTGCTGCCTCTCAGCATCGGGCAAGTCTGTCCCGCCGGTCTGCCAAACACACGCTCATGTGTATGGACTGTGCATAAGTCAGGCGTTTAACCTGGGGGGAGCTGAACACTCACGGGAAGGCTGTGGTGGTCTTTCCACTGTGGTTTCTACACACAACCTCCCACATCAGACACTCAGGCTGCGTTTCGATGTGATTTATATCACACGTGGTAGTGACATGTGCAAGACAAGACAAGATATCCTTGAACCCTGGAATCACATTCGGGAGACATTGACTGCCAGGCAAATTAAGCCAGCACATTCTTGGCAATGCCTCTCCAGTCTTGAGTACTGATTAATCCACCGTGAGTTTGCCAAGAATTTAACAAGTGGGAATGGGTTTCTGGTTGAATGAAACAAAACTCTACTTGTAGATTATGTTCGCAAACCCAGCAAATCATCCATTCAGCTGCTCCATCTAAAGAGTGTCAAGAGTCAAAAGCGTTTTATGTTCCCGAAAAGAAAAGAGAAATTCTTACTAAACATAGACACCCTAAGTTCGGGGAGTTTAGTGGTCTTGAGTTTGCTGATATCTCCAAGTCAATCTGCACTGCAGTTTGATGGCATCTTTGTTTAGTTTAGAGATACAATGCGGAAACAGGGCCTTCGGCCCACCAAGTCAGCACTGACCAGCGATCCCTGCACACTTACACTATCCTACGCATTGGGGACAACTTACAATTATACCAAGCCGAATAACCCACAAACCCGTACGTCTTTGGAGTGTGGGAGGAAACCAGAGATCCTGGTGAAAACCCACACAGGTCACGGGGAGAACGTACAAATTCCAAATAGACAGCACCAGTATTCAGGATCGAACGTGGGTCTCTGGGACTATAAGGCAGTAACTCTATCGCTGTGCCACCATGCCACTGTGTGGTATTAGATTGCACAGAGATTACAGAATACAAGCAGACTACTCCCCCAGCAGCCTAGACTGTGGTGCAACTGGTAGAGCCACTGCCTCACAGCACCAGAGAACCTAGGTTTGATCCTGATCTTAGGTGCCATCTGTGTGGTGTTCGCACGTTATCCCTGCGACCATGTGGGTTTCCTCCCGGTGCTCCGGTTTCCTCCCACATCCCAAAGACGTGCAGGTTTGTAGGTTCATTGGCATCTGGAATTTTCCCCCTGATGTGTAGGGATTGGATGAGAAAGTGGGACAACATAAAATAATTGTGAACAGGTGATCAATGGTCTGGGTGGGCTGAAGGGCCTGTTTCCATGCTGTATTTTTCAATCAATTCAATCAATCGTGCTCACAGTTCCAGCCTTGACCATCCATCACCATCTGACGGGAACAAGGAGAACAATAACTAAACTAGTCTCTGGGTGCTATTGACAATTTCTTCAGTTAGAGGGGTGGTGAATCTGTGGAATTCTTTGCCACAGAAGGCTGTGGAGGCAAAGTCAGTGGATATATTTAAGGAAGAGATAGATAGATTCTTGATCAGTACGGGTGTCAGAGGTTATGGGGAGAAATAGAAGAATGGGGTTAGGAGGGAGAGATACAGTAGATCAGCCATGATTGATGGGCCGAATGGCCTAATTCTACTCCTATCAATTACGAACATGAATTTATGACAACGTCTGCCCACCTGTTAGTTGAATCTGATTTATATTAAATAATGTTATTTTAGTGTCACTTGGACTGAAGTGCAGTGAAAAGCTTTGTTTTGCAGCATTGATCTGTGGAGTCGTAGAATCGTACAGCTCGGAAGCTGGCCCTTCGGCCCTAGTCGTTCATGCTAACAAAGATCACAGAGGCAGAAGCATAACACAGTGCACTGTCCAAACCTTTAGCATTAAGCTGCCAGGAACCAAAGTGTTTGAATGTATGAATTTAAAGGGACTGATGTAATTAGCACTGAAGACTAATATAATTAGCAGGAAACGTGTTACACGGTCTTTAAGAGCTGACATGTGGTGGAAGGGTGCTGATATAGGCCGGCCAGAAACATCCATTTGAAGGAAGTGATGTCATGCCTTCTGCGAACCGTTTCTCTGAAGTGGTTTTGCTAATATTGTGCAGATTTTTCTTTTTCTTGAAGAGCTTAATTTCTTTTAAACATTTTCCATTTATTAATTGTGTTTTGGGCTCTCAACCCACTTTCATCAAAACATTTTGATTTGTTTACATGTCATTTACGCTCAGTTCAAATACTGGGAACATATTTGAACCAACTCTTGGCTTCCTTGCCCGAACCAAAACACTAATCGTGGCTGTACCAAAGATTCGTGGCAGGACCTCCCATAACGCAAGCATAAGTCAACTCTTTCTCCTCCACTGATACAAAGCAATGTCTAGCTTTTTAGAGCAGGGTATCAGAGCACAGAGCATCTGCCCACCCCTCTCGCTCAATATCAACATCCATCTGAGATGAGGAAAAATATTTTCACCCTGTGATTTATTAATCTGTGGAATTCTCTGCCACAGAAGGCAGTGGAGGCCAATTCACTGTGTTCAAGAGAGAGTTAGATATAGCTCTAAGGGTGAATGGAATCAAGGGATATGGGGAGAAATCAGGAAAGGGGTACTGATTCGGGATGAGCTCCCACAATCATATTGAATGGTGGTGCTGGCTCGAAGGGCTGAATGACCTACTCTGCACCTATTTTCTATGTTTCTCTCTGTTTCCCCTGGAAACCCAGAGACTCCCACAGTTATCTGAACTACACCTCCTCCCACAATACTCTTGCAAAGACGCTATTCCCAACTCTTTATTCTTCCGTCTCTACCACATCTGCTCCCAAGATGAGGCTCCTCGTTCTAGGACATCCGAGATGTTTTCTGACTTTAGTAAGGGTGGTTCTCCCCAGCTGTCGTAGGTGGGTCCCTCACCTGCATCTCCTGTGTCCAGTGGTCCTGCTCTCGCTCCCCCTCCCTCCAGATGGGACGAGGATAGAGTTCCCCTGGGTCCTCATCTTCTCACCCCACCAGCCACCGCATCCAACACATCATCCACCGACATTACCGTCACCTCCAACGTGATTCCACCACCAGCCACATCTTCCCTTCCCCACTCCTTTCCATCTTCCGCAGAGGCCGTTCCCTCCACGACTCCTTGGTTCGCTGATCCATTCCCACCCAAACCACCCCCTGCTCCCCAAGTACTTTCTCCTGCAACCGCAGCAGTCCTCCCAGGTGAGGCAGAGGTTCACGTGCACCTCCTCTGAGCTCACCTACTGCATCCCGTGTTCCTGATGTGGTCTTATCAGTTCATAAGACCTAGTGTGTGGACCGAAATTTGGAACTTCGGAAATAGCGCCAAATCATAATGTTGTAAGGCCTTAAGGGATAGGAGCAGATTTAGGCCATTCGGTCCATCAAGTCTACTCCGCCATTCAATCATGGCTGATTCATCTTTCTCTTCTGAGCCCATTCTCCTGCCTACTCCCCATAACCCGACACCCGTACTAATCAAGAATCTATCTGCCTTAAAAATATCCATTGAGTTGGCCTCCACAGCCTCCTGTACATTGGCAAGACCAAACGTGTGACTGTTTTGCCGAACACCTGCGCCCAGTCCACCAAGTCCTGCCGGATCTCCTTGTTTGCTAACAATTTTACCTCGTCCCAGTCTCATACTGACCTTCCTGCCTTGGGCCTCCTCCATTGCCTGAGTGAGGTCATTCAATGGGTTATTCTGAAATTAACCCCATTTATTTCTGCTCACCACCTCCTTTCCGTCCACTGATGGAAGAAAACCGAGCTGGACTCTCAAAGTATCATCGAGAGAGCACTGGAGCTAAAATTAATTTCAGATCTCTCTGCCAACAGAGAAACAATATTGTTCTGTTTTCTCCACTAAACCTCTTCCTCTGTTGTAGCTCAGCCAAGCCAGGTCGGAGGTCAGCAGCCAGGAAACAGGGGACGGAGAGACTTCCAGCGGAGTTGAAGACTAAAACTTTGGCTTCCAGGCTTATTTTTGTCATGGCTGATTGAGGTTTTAGTTGGCCACATCGTCAGGTGCCCGGTGCTCAGACCGTGGGATAGTCATATCTCGACCCAGTCTCAAGTATCACTCAACGCCATGTCATTTATCCTGGCAGTGGGACTCACCCCCCAACGTTGACGGGAACAGGACCATGGTGGGGTGAAAAGGCGAGGACCCGGGGGAACTCTATTCTTGTCTCTCTGGTGTCGGTGCGAGGAGTCGCGGCCAATGGTACCCGCCAACGTTGACTGATGATTGAGACTGGGTAGTCTCCCTCAATCCGCACCTCTCACCCCGCTCATCCCTTCGCCTCACCCCGTTATCTGGAGAAGATAACGCACGCACGGTGCATAGGAGGGTCGCAAGAGGTGGCACAGTAGAGTTGCTGCCTCACAGCTCCAGAGACCCGGGTTCGATCCCGACTATGGGTGCTGTCTGTATGGAGTTTGTACGCTCTCCCCGTGATCTGCGTGGGGTTTCTCCGAGATCTTCGGTTTCCTCCCACACTCCAAAGATGTACAGGTTTGTAGGTTAATTGGCTTGATAAAAATGTAAAATTGTCCAAGTTGGCGATATGCAGAGTACTGACCTGCCGACTACAAAATTCAGATGGTTGAGAAGACTATGGGTGCTGTCAGGACCAGAGCGCCCGAAGATCACACAGATAACATGCAAACTCCGTACAGACAGCACCCATAGTCAGGATTTAACCCAAACCTCTTAGTCTTTCAATTCCCGGGCAGACCTCCTGCCCCCACTCAAAATAAAAAAGCAGCAAAATCATGTCGATCCATTTTAGCAGGGAAATTAGATAACAAATCCCATCAGATTTTATAACGGAGGAGGCTGTACCTGTCTTCTTGTGCCTAGCCCTGTTATCTCTTTATTGCCATTCACACATCCCTGCCTCTCAACCCTTGCACTCAACTTCCCTTCTCCTCCCTTTTTAAAAAAATATATATATTTTTATTAGAAGTACGGTAAATTACAATACTAAATTACATTACAGACTGATTCTTGGGATGTCAGGACTTTCATGTGAAGAAAGACTGGGATAGACTCGGCTTGTACTCGCTAGAATTTAGAAGATTGAGGGGGGATCTTATAGAAACGTACAAAATTCTTAAGGGGTTGGACAGGCTAGATGCAGGGAGATTGTTCGGATGTTGGGGAAGTCCAGAACAAGGGGTCACAGTTTAAGGATAAGGGGCCTCGGAGTGTTTTAGGACCGAGAGTGACTCGCTGCTGCGAAATCACACAGAGAGGGGTGTATCTGTGGCATTCTCTGCCAGAGAAAGTAGTTGACATCAGTTCATTGGCAATACTTAAGAGGGAGTTAGATGTGGCCCTTGTGGCTAAAGGGATCAGGGGGTATGGAGAGAAGGCAGGTACAGGATACTGAGTTGGATGATCAGCCATGATCATATTGAATGGCGGTGCAGGCTCGAAGGGCCGAATGGCCTACTCCTGCACCTAGTTTCTATGTTTCTATGTTTCTATGTTACTACACAACACATATATCTTAATACATTTTTTGTACCGCTTCATCTTTTAGCTTTAAGAAAAAGGTAGAAGTAAGGAAAGTAAAGAAAGTGCGCGAGAGTCGTGAAGTGCAAGAGTGTTGGGAAAAGAAAGCCCCTTAGAAAAGAAGTTAGAGAAGGAAGTAAAGTGAGAAAATAGATCCTAGAAAAGAAAGAAAGAGAAAATAGGAACAATCGCTCTATTATAACATTAAACTCTGCAGAAAGGGGACTACCAACCGTCTGTTTTTGTTGTTTTACCTCCCGTTACCAGGTCCTGATACCACTTATTTATTTATTTGTTTATTCTCCTCCCTTGACCCCTTCTCCTCCCTTGACCTCCTCTTTCTCCGCATCCTAAACTCAGTTCGTCTTTCACTGAATTGAGTATGAAGGAACTGCAAATGCTGGTTTAAACCGAAGATATTCATGCTGGAGTAACTTAGCGGGACAGGCAGCATCTCTGGAGAGAAGGAATGGGCTTTAGCTGACACCGTTTTGTCTCTAGTCCACCGTCAGCATTTGTCCACCCATCTGCTGATCAAACCTACCTCACCCGTATCCACCTATCGCTTGGCAGGCTTTGTCCTGCCCCCACCTTTCTTTTCCAGCTCTCTCTGCTCCCCCCCACCCCCTACATTTAGTCTGAAGAAAGGCCCTGACCCAAAATGTTGCGAATCCATTCCCCTCACAGATGCTGTCAGGCCCAGTGAGTTCCTCCAGCAAATTGTGTTTTGTTCAAGATTCTAGCATCTGCAGTTCCTTGTATCGCCTTATCTCCAGCTTTTCCTACTTTTGGTAAAGCATCACCATAAGGTCATAAGGTCATAAGTGATAAGAGCAGAATTAGGCCCTTCAGCCCATCAAGTCTACTCCACCATTCAATCATGGCTGATCTATCTCCCCCTCCTAACCCCATTCCTCTGCCTTCTCCCCGTAAGCCCAAAGTGAAGTATTAAAGGGCCTGTCCCACTTTCCCAAGCCCTCTGCCGAGTTAAAAGGGAAAAAAAATCAAGATTTTTGTGATCTACGATCTCCTCCTCCCGACTATCTTTTTACTCGTGGACTTTTTTGTCATGCTGGGAAAAATGTCCCGACTTACTTGATGCCCTGAGTACCTATGGCTGGCATAACGAGCCGCTACGATATATCTACGGACTCTTACGGACATTCTCCGAGTTTGAATCAAGGGGAAAACTCGGGAGAATTCGTGAGTAACTCGGGAAAATGGGACGAGCCCTTAACCCTCTTTTCCTCTTTCTACGAAATGCTGACTGATTCTCTGGGTACTTCCAGCGTTTTCCTGTTTCAGATTTCCATCTCCTGCGGCATTTATCTTTTCATCAGGGCATCATCTGGAACATCGCCTCCAATCGAGTCCTCCTCCTCCTCCTCCTAATCCAAGTTACTTTCAACCATATATAAAACCTTGAGCTAAAGGCACAAGCGTTGAAGAACAGCATTTCTGCTTTAAAGGGTTCAGGATCTACAATTTATCATCCCTAACTGCGGTTGAGCAATTACTTCCTCCAAAAGTGAATTGGTTTAGGCGAGGAGAGAGGTTAACACCATTCCTAAAGTATTACCATCACCTGCAACCTGACTTCTTTGTGAGTGTTAAGTTGACTCGGTGTTGATGTGCAGTGATATTGAGCCCACCTAACATAAAGAGCTGTCCCCATTATAGCTCGTTCTAAGTTCACAAAGATGTCTGTAATTTCCCAACCAAAAGTGGCTGTGGTCTGGGATGGTGCCAACATCTCCTAACTAAACCCATGTTCTTCCAGCGTCTCCTCAGACACTGTGGCCTATGTTATTGGAGTGAACATGTGCGGACATTGATGGGGCCTGGAGCTTCTGACCTGATGGCTTAATATCAGCAAACCGCCTCCACAGAAAGGGCCCAATTCACAGTTAATATTTTGCTTGAACAAATGCCATCTGTACACCCGGGTGCTCTGCACACACAAAGACACACAAAGGTGGGGGGGTGTAGTACATAAAGTCAGCCCAAGCCAATCTTGTATTCCTAAAATCTTGACTGTGGCCTTTGTACTAGCTTCACTGCATCAGGATCCCTGTTAAAAAATGTTCAGTTGAATATAGAACGGTACAGCACAGGAACAGGCCCTTCGGCCCACAATGTCTCTGCCGAACATGATGCTGTCAAATCTTCTCAGCTTCACTAAGTAATATCATTCCAGTGAATTTGTGGGTGAGCAGTGTACGGACGTGAATCTTTCTGTAGTATTTTGCGACCATAGCAACATTTTAAAGGGATTTAGACAGGGACCTGGATGGGCCTTCATAGTCAGGTCAGGAACCTTGCACTTACAAACTGGGACTCTGTATACTGTCTCAGTGTACTTCTGCTATACACACGTACTGTATCTGAGATGTATCCAAGTGCAGAATTAGGCCCTTCGACCCATCAAGTCAACTCCGCCATTCCATCATGGCTGATCTACAGTATCTTTCCCTCTCAGCCCCATTTTCCTGCCTTCTCCCCATAAGCCCTGACACCCGTACCAATCAAGAATCTATTTACTGTATCTCTGCCTTATAAATATCCATTGACTTGGCCTCCACAGCCTTCTGTGGCAATGAATTCCACAGATTCACCACCCTCTGACTAAAGAAATTCCCCCTCATCTCCTCATGTGTATGGTGATACTTGTACTGAACTATATACAAAACTGAATTTCACTGTTCCTCGGTGTATGTGATAGAGTTTCCAATGTAACCATTGCAACCTGGAACCATTGTAACCACCCACGAAACTAACAGCAAACACTTGCTCAATTGTAGTTGAAGCAGGTACAATAACAACATTAAAAGCCACTTGGACAGGTACATGGACAGAGAAGCGTTTAAGGGATTTAGGCCAAAAGCGGGCAGGTGGGACTAGTGAAGGGGCATGTTGGTCAGTATGGGCAAGTGGGCCAAAGGGCCTGTTTCCGTGCTGTATGACTCGGTGACTGTATGACTCCATGTGTTGGGGTAAACCTTATCCATGCTCTTTGTGCCCACACAGGTGGGGAAACATAGTGCCGAGCCTGTGATGGACTTGGCTGTGTGGGTCTCTGGCGCTGTGAAGCGGCAGGTTGACCTGCTGCGTGACTGTGCCACCCACTTTGGGCAGGGTCATCACTGGGTCTCACAGAGGGCTCTACACCCAGGACATAAACCACAGTGTTTAACTTCATTTAGTTTAGAGATACAGTGTGGAAACATACCCTTCAGTCCACCGGGTCCGCGCCGACCAGTGATCACCCCGTACACTTGCACTATCCTACACTAAGGACAATATACAATTTTTACCCAAGCCAATTAACCCGCAAACCTGCACGTCCTTGGAGTGTGGGAGGAAACCGGAGCACCCGGAGGAAATCCATGCGGTCACAGGGAGTATGTACAAACTCCGTAAAGACAGCACCCGTAGTCGGAATCGAACCCGTGTCCCTGCTGCTGTAAGGCAGCAGCTCTACCGCTGCGCCACCGAGCCACCTCCGGAGACGGAGAGGAATTATGTCATCCTGAAGGAGATTCTACAATATTCCACAATATTCATCGCACACACTCAGAAAAAGAGGCAGAGGGTTAATCAAGCGTACAGTGAATGTCTGGAAACTGTCATCTCAGTCATATTGGAAAGAAAATTGCAATATCTGTCCTTTAATATATCAACAATAAGGCAGTTCACAGGAGAGTTACAAATTTTTATTTCAGTTTAGATTTAGGTTTATGATTATTATTACGTGGGACGAGATACAGTGAAATCAGATAATACCACATACAGGAATAAAAATCCATAGATGCTGGAATCTTGAGCAAAATCAGAAAATGTTGAGTAACAATAGACAATAGACATTCGGTGCAGGAGGAGGCCATTTAGCCCTTCGAGCCAGCACCGCCATTCAATGTGATCATGGCTGATCATCCCCAATCAGTACCCAATTCCTGCCTTCTCCCATATCCCCTGAGTCCGCTATTTTTAAGAGCCCTATCCAGCTCTCTCTTGAAAGCATCCAGAGAACCTGCCTCCACTGCCCTCTGAGGCAGGGAATTCCACAGACTCACCACTCTCTGTGAGAAAAAGTGTTTCCTCGTCTCCGTTCTAAATGGCTTACCCCTTATTCTTAAACTGTGGCCACTGTTCTGGACTCCCCCAACATCGGGAACATGTTTCCTGCCTCTAGTGTGTCCAAGCCCTTAACAATTTTGTATGTTTCAACTTATATGTAGGGCCAGGCAGCATCTGTGGAGGACATGGATACCTGTTGTTTCCTGTTGGGTCCCTGCCTCAGAGAATACTGTGCATGAGTACAATCAAGGCAAACACAAGTACAACAGTTAGAGTGAAGATAAAAATAGGTTTAGGTTTATTGTTGTCATGTGCACTGAGGCACAGCGAAAGGCTTTGCTTTGCAAGCTGCCCTATTGATCAGATCAGATAGGAGGCAGGTTCGTTGTTGCCATCATTGTATCATTTAAAACATAAATTGGATGATTGGCATATGGAAATTTAGAAGGATTTAAGAAACATGGAGGGTTATGGTATGAAATACAGTGCGGAGGCAGGTGGGACTAAGGGGGACAAAAAACCAGTTGTGTCGGCACAGACTTGTAGGGCCGGGAGATGGCCTGTTTCCGTGCTGTAATTGTTATAGGGGGTTATATGGGAATTTCTAAGTCACTATACAAGCCGAACTCAAATACAAGTAGGCCATAGGTAGGGAGCCTGGGAAGAGTACAGAATTTAATAGTTGGCACCAGTTCCCGAATCCTAAGTCCAAAGTCTGCAATGAGACAACGACACAGATTGGAAAGTGATTGTGAGCCTTGGTTATTAAGATAATGACGAGAAATTTGGTGAAAGTTTGGATTTAAGAAACATTCTTAAAATCAGGGTGTCATGGTTTAGTTTAATTTGATATAGAAATACAGTGCGGAAATAGGCCCTTTGTCCCAGCGAGTTTGTGCCGACCAGCGATCCCCGCACACTAACACTATCCGGCACACACTAGGGACAATTTACAATTTTACCAATCCAATTAGCCTACAAACCTGTATGTGCGCTTAGTGCAGGAAACTGGAGATATTGCCCAGCTTGGATCATCGAGTATATGTAAATGGGGTCCCAGATTGCAGCCTCGCCAGCAGCATGCCTCGTGAAAAGGACCCGTTTTCCTACTTTTGTTTTGTTTTTTATTATCAATCTAAATGTATGTTTTAAGTGTTTGTGTGTTATGGGGGGGGGGGAAAGCCTTCTGGAATAAGGGGAACATCCACTGTTCCCCCCCTATCCAGTCACTTACCTCGACGGAGATGTCAGCTGATTTACCTCTAAATCCATTTTTGTCCAATGTTTCATTTTAAATGCCCCCCCCCTGACTCGTTTCCCCAACTGGATGTTAGGTAACTGGTCTTAATCTCGGACACCGGCCCCTCCCTTCTTCAAAAGTGGGGTTACGCTACGGGAACTTTAAAAAGTCAAAGTAGCGGCCTAACAACTGGCGGGGCGGTCCCACCGCCCAGAGCTTCAGGGATCGCCGGAAGAAAAAGAAGTGCTCCGACCACCGGCCTGGCGACTATAACATCGTGAAGCCACGGTCTCCGGTAATAAAGTGGCCGATCGAGAACTCCAAGTGTGTGTTACGATCCGTCCCGACGTCGGAGTTTCGACCATCCCGACTTGTACACCGGGCCGTCCGTAGTGGCGACTACGGAGGGTTGAAGGCCCCGATCACGGTGAACAAAGGAGGAAGATTGATTGAACGTTATTGCCTTCCATCACAGTGAAGAATGTTGATTCCACTGTGGTGGATGTTTATGTTAAATTCTATAGTGTATTGTGTTCTGTTTGATTGTGTGGCTGCATGGTAACTCAAATTTCACTGTAACCTAATTGTGAACTTGAACTTGAAAACCTATGCAGGTCAGACAGAGAACGTGCAAACTCTGTACAGACAGCACCCGTAGTCAGGATCGAGCCCAGGTCCCTGATGTTTTTCGGCGGCAACTCTACCACTGTACCACTGTGCCACTCTGGGCCAAAACTTTTAAGGAACAAATTTCATAGCTCAGAGTTTGCAAAACTTCTGTTCTGGATCTCCTGGTTGGAATGTCTGATGTCATCCTTCAGAAGGTTGGATGCATATCAGAGAGCAGCCCTTTCCAATCTGCAATTTGCTTGTTTTATTTTTGTGTACAAGTTTCACCGCAGAGCAATGGCATGCCAGCAATATCTGTGGAGTATAAAAATGTAACAATGCAACCGGAGATTCTATTCCTGCTCGAGGAATGTTAATGATGACATTTATATTCAAAACAGATTTCACGGCCTGCAGAGGCTGTTATTATTCTGTGCGCTGGTGAGGGCTGGGACAGACAAAGAGCGAGGGCAGGAACAAAAGAGGCACACACAGGAAAACAAAGGCAGGTCAGAGAAAAAGAGGGAGGGAGACTGGGAGAAAGAGGTGAAGGTAGGGAGAGACAGAGAGAGAGAGGGAAATGAAGTAATGTGGGAATGAGGTGACAACTTGTAGAGCCCCTGATCTGAACACCTGAGGTCAGGTTCAAACCGCCTGTCCCACTTTCACGACCTAATTCACGACCTCTGCCGAGTTTGCCCTTGACTCATACTCGCAGCATGGTCGTCACGAGGTCGTAGGTAGGTCGTAGGTAGGTCTTGATGCTAGTCGTAGGTACTCGTGGCATCAAGTAGGTCGGGGCGTTTTTCTAGCATGATGAAAAATGGCCACGAGTTAAAAAGGTCGTGAATTAGATCGTGAAAGTGGGACAGGCCCTTTACAGTTACAATTGCAGAACGGAGGTCCCCACTTGATAAACCCAATGATATACGTTTTTTTTAATGCACTGGTTAACATGTAGCTGTAACATGTAACATGTAACTGGGTAACTGATTATTGTATATGGTTATTTTATTGTCCTTCGCATCAATTTAGATACAGTACTACTTTGGCTTTGGGCTTGATTTTCTTAGTTGAGCATTTATCCTGGTGTTAATCTAGTTTATCGTCACATGTATTGAGGTACAGTGAAAAGCTTTTTGCTTAGTTTAGTTTAGCTTAGTGTAGAGATACAGCACGGAAACATGCCCTTCAGACCCCCGGGTCTGCGCCGACCAGTGATCCCCGCATATTAACACTATCCTACACACACTAGCGAGAATCTTTCCATTTACCAAGCCAATTTACCTACCTACCTGTACTTCTTTGGAGTATGGGAGGAAACCGAATGTTCTCAGAGAAAACCCACGCAGGTCACAGGGAGAACGTACAAACTCCGTACGGACAGCCCCCTTAGTCGGGATCGAACCTGGGTCTCCTGCGCTGCAAGCACTGTAACTTAGCAACTCTGCCGCTGCGCCACCGTGCTATCCAGTCAGTGGAAAGACAATACATGATTACAATCGAGCCATTTACAGTGTACAGATACAAGATTTAGTGCAAGGTAAGGCCACCAAAGTCCGATCAAGGATAGTTCAAGGGTCACCAGTGAGGTGGGTTGTACTGCTCTCTGGTTGTGGTAGGATGATTCAGTTGCCTGATAACAGCTGGGACGAAGCTGTCCCTGAATCTGGAGGTGTGCATTTCCACACCTCTATACCTTTCGCCTGATGGGAGAGAGGAGAAGAGGGAGTGGCCAGGGTGCGACTCATCCTTGATTATGCTGCTGGCCTTGCCAAGGCAGCGTGAGGTATAAATTGAGTCAATGAAAGGGGGCTTGGTTTGTGTGTGATGGCCTGACCTGAGTCCACAATTCACTGCAATTTCTTGTGATCGTGGATGGAACTGTTCCCAAATCAAGCTGTGATGCATTCTGAAAAAATACTTTCTATGGTGCACCTGTAGAGGTTGGTGAGAATTGTAGGGGACAGGCCGAACTTCCTAAGCCTTCTAAGGAAGTCTAGGTGTTGGTGTTCCTTCTTGGTCGTTGCTTCAATGTGGGTGGTCCAGGAAAAGTTGCTGGTGATATTGACTCCTAGGAATTTGAAGTTTTCAACCATTTCTACTTTGGCATTGTAAATGCAAACTGGGTTATGTGTTATGTGGACCGCTTCACTTCCTGAAGTCGATCACTATCTCCTTTGTCTTCCTGACATTGAGAGAAAGGTGGTTGTCTCGACACCAGGACACGAGGTTCTCGATCTCCTTCCTGTCTCATCATTATTTGATACCTGGCCCACAATGGTGTTGTCGTCTGCGAATTTGAAAATTGAATTAGATTTGCACATGGCAGCGCAGTCGTGTGTGTAGCTGTATCTCTGGCACTGTGAGGTGGTGGCTCTACCAGCTCTGCCAGCCCCATCTCCCCCTGTATATGTAACTTGACTCTGCTTGGCATGAAACTAATCACTTGTTAAAGGTGAGGTAGATGGGAGGTCAGGACCGCTCTCTAGTTGTTGGTAGGATGAGACTAGGAGTTTCTACTACACAGACACCTTGTTAAGGGTTTGTCCCGCATGTTAGAGAAGTCTAGATCATGGAACAAGTTGATGTTGTGTTTCCTGGAGCAAGTTATTTTATGGTGTGGTATATGTTAGGTTGGTTTTCCTGCATTCCTAATCTGAGAACTATTTACATTGGAGGTCTTCCCTGCACAAAAACACAACAATTTTCACTTAATCCCCAGGAACAATTTACGACGTGTAGTGATGAGAAGGGCGGCACGGTGGCGCAGCGGTAGAGTTGCTGCCTCACAGCGCCAGAGATCCAGGTTCGATCCCGACTACGGGTGCTGTCTGTACGGAGTTTATACGTTCTTCCCGTGACCTGCGTGGGTTTCCTCTGAGATCTTTGGTTTCCCCCCACACTCCAAAGACGTGTGCCACCCTGTGCTGATGTAACATCAAGCTACGGGCAATAAACGGCCAACGGCAATGTCTTCTTTGAAGGAGTTTGGGGGCCATCTCTCGCAGCCCAGACAGAGGCAACATGACCCCACTCTGCCATCTGGTGGCTATTTCCATATTACACCCAGCCAATCACTTTCTCCCTCTAGAGTAAGTAAATGTTGGAGTAACTCAGCGGGACAGGCAGCAGCCCTGGAGAGAAGGAACGGGTGACGTTTCGGGTCAAGACTCATTTCTAGAGATGCTGCCTGTCCCGCTGAGTTACTCCAGCATTTTGTGTCTATCTGTGGTTTAAACCAGCATCTGCAGTTCCTTCCTGCACATTTTTTGCCTCTACTTCTGATTTAGTTTAGTTTAGTTTAGTTTAGTTTAGTTTAGTTTAGTTTAGTTTAGTTTAGTTTAGTTTAGTTTAGCATACTTTAGTTCAGGTTAGTTTCATTTCATTTCGTTCATTTCATTTTGTTTCGAGATACAACATGGAAACTGGCCCTTCCATCCACCGAGTCTGTGTGGACCAGCAATCACCTGTACACTAGTTCTATTCTACACACTAGGGACAATTTACAGAAGCCAAATGACCTACAAGCCTGCTCGTCTTTGAAGTGTGGGAGGAAACCGGAGCACCCGGAGAAAACCCACAAGGAACGTGCAAACTCAGAACCCTACCATTCCTTTAATTAAAAAATTGTTCTTTTACTCTAACAAAGCGATGATCTCTGACAATCACTAGTCCCAATTGCCTGCATTTGGCCCACATCCCTCTAAGTCCCTATCCATACCTGCACAAACCCCTTTAAAAATATACTTCTACCCACATCGGTAGCTTCCTCTAGCAGCTCATTCCAGACTTGAACTACCTTCTGAGTGAAAATGTTTCACCTGTGGTCAATTTTAAATCGTGCCCTCTCACCTTAAGCCTGTGACCTCCAGTTTTAGAATTCTCTAGCTTGGAAAAACAGACTGAGCATTCACTGTATCCATGCCCCTGGTGATCCTGTACATCTCAATAACGTCAGCCCTCAGCCTCTTGTGCTCAATAGACAATAGGTGCAGGAGTAGGCCATTCGGCCCTCCAAGCCAGCACCACCATTCAATATGATCACGGCTGATCATCCAGAATCAGTGCCCCGTTCCTGCTTTCTCCCCTTATCCCTTGATTCCATTAGTCCTACGAGCTAAATCCAACTCTCTCTTGAATACATCCAGTGAATTGGTGCTGGTTTCCGACGGGCACGGTGACGAACGCACCACACCTCTCTGTCCTCCATGTAGCCGGCAATCTCCACTTTTGTATCTACACATCAACGTCTTCAGCACCGTCTTGTTTGTCCGTCCCAGGCCACGTCTTCCATGGATGGGTTTCCCACAGCACGACCTTGTTTGCCGGTATTTCTGGGTGGTAGCGGCAGTCACCAGCGAGCCTCATCCTTATAGAAACATAGAAACATAGAAATTAGGTGCAGGAGTAGGCCATTCGGCCCTTCGAGCCTGCACCGCCATTTAATATGATCATGGCTGATCATCCAACTCAGTATCCCGTACCTGCCTTTTCTCCATACCCTCTGATCCCCTTGGCCACAAGGGCCACATCTAACTCCCTCTTAAATATAGCCAATGAACTGGCCTCAACTACCCTCTGTGGCAGAGAGTTCCAGAGATTCACCACTCTCTGTGTGAAAAAAGTTCTCCTCATCTCGGTTCTAAAGGATTTCCCCCTTATCCTTAAGCTGTGACCCCTTGTCCTGGACTTCCCCAACATCGGAAACAATCTTCCTGCATCTAGCCTGTCCAACCCCTTAAGAATTTTGTAAGTTTCTATAAGATCCCCTCTCAATCTCCTAAACTCTAGAAAGTATAAACCAAGTCTATCCAGTCTTTCTTCATAAGACAGTCCTGACATCCCAGGAATCAGTCTGGTGAACCTTCTCTGCACTCCCTCTATGGCAATAATGTCCTTCCTCAGATTTGGAGACCAAAACTGTACGCAATACTCCAGGTGTGGTCTCACCAAGACCCTATACAACTGCAGTAGAACCTCCCTGCTCCTATACTCAAATCCTTTTGCAATGAAAGCTAACATACCATTCGCTTTCTTTACTGCCTGCTGCACCTGCATGCCTATCTTCAATGACTGGTGTACCATGACACCCAGGTCTC
Source organism: Leucoraja erinaceus (assembly GCF_028641065.1). Taxonomy (NCBI): domain Eukaryota; kingdom Metazoa; phylum Chordata; class Chondrichthyes; order Rajiformes; family Rajidae; genus Leucoraja; species Leucoraja erinaceus. The sequence continues at coordinate 16,859,820 of NC_073401.1, forward strand.
GCTGCATCTCCCCCTTTTCCAATCGGCCACCGTTTAGATAATAATCTGCTTTCCCGTTTTTGCCACCAAAATGGATAACCTCACATTTATCCACATTAAACTGCATCTGCCAAACATTTGCCCACTCACCCAGCCTATCCAAGTCACCTTGCAGTCTCCTAGCATCCTCCTCACACCTAACACTGCCCCCCAGCTTAGTGTCATCCGCAAACTTGGAGATATTGCCTTCAATTCCCTCATCCAGATCATTAATATATATTGTAAATAGCTGGGGTCCCAGCACTGAGCCTTGCGGTACCCCACTAGTCACTGCCTGCCATTGTGAAAAGGACCCGTTTACTCCTACTCTTTGCTTCCTGTTTGCCAGCCAGTTCTCTATCCACATCAATACTGAACCCCCAATGCCATGTGCTTTAAGTTTGTATACTAATCTCTTATGTGGGACCTTGTCGAAAGCCTTCTGGAAGTCCAGATACACCACATCCACTGGTTCTCCCCTATCCACGCTACTAGTTACATCCTCGAAAAATTCTATAAGATTCGTCAGACATGATTTACCTTTCGTAAATCCATGCTGACTTTGTCCAATGATTTCACCACTTTCTAAATGTGCTGCTATCCCATCTTTAATAACTGACTACCAGTTTCCCCACTACCGATGTTAGGCTAACTGGTCTGTAATTCCCCGTTTTCTCTCTCCCTCCCTTCTTAAAAAGTGGGGTTACGTTTGCTACCCGCCAATCCTCTGGAACTACTCCAGAATCTAAGGAGTTTTGAAAGATTATTACTAATGCATCCACTATTTCTGGAGCTACTTCCTTAAGTACTCTGGGATGCAGCCTATCTGGCCCTGGGGATTTATCGGCCTTTAATCCATTCAATTTACCCAACACCACTTCCCGACTAACCTGGATTTCACTCAATTCCTCCACCTCCTTTGACCCGCGGGCCCCTGCTATTTCCGGCAGATCATTTATGTCTTCCTTAGTGAAGACGGAACCAAAGTAGTTATTCAATTGGTCCGCCATATCCTGGTTCCCCATGATCAACTCACCTGTTTCTGACTGCAAGGGACCTACATTTGTTTTAACTAATCTCTTTCTTTTCACATATCTTATCCACCTGATCGTCTCGGCCAGAGGTGCAATCTCCCCACAGAGCAGGGCGTTGGCGATGTGGTCCCTCCAACTGACATTGTGAACATTTCTGAGCATTTGGGTGTAGGTACCATCGAGAGACTTGGACAGTGCTCGAGTGAGAGTCCACGCCTCACACCCGTACAATAATGTGGTCTCTACAGTTGCATGGAAGAATTAAGCAGCTGCATATAATGCATGGCCGTGTCCTCAATGACTGTTGTGGGTCACTGTCAGGGATGGGGGTGAGTTGGGTCACTCCACCACTGGCACCAGAAGGTAACCACAAAATGCTGGAGTAACTCAGTGGGACTGGCAGCATCTCTGGAGAGAAGGAATGGGTGAGGTTTCGGGTCGAGACCCTTCTTCAGAACCTGCAACGTCACCCATTTCTTCCCTCCAGAGATGCTGCCCAGCCCGCTGGGTTACTCCAGCATTTTGTGTCTATCTTCGGTGTAAACCAGCACCTGCAGTTCTTGCCACCCACTGACATCTTCTGCCCACCCAAGCCTTCATATCCTAGGTACACAAAAAATGCTGGAGAAACTCAGCGGGTGCAGCAGCATCTATGGAGCGAAGGAGATAGGTAACGTTTCGGGCCGAAACGTTGCCTATCTCCTTCGCTCCATAGATGCTGCTGCACCCGCTGAGTTTCTCCAGCATTTTTGTGTACCTTCGATTTTCCAGCATCTGCAGTTCCTTCTTAAACACCTGCCACATATCCTGCTTAGTTTGTGAGCAGACAGCACCACCCAGTGGACATAGCCAATTCTGCAGTTCCAACTGCTCATTCAGAGAATCAGCAGACGTCTTTCAGGAGTGTGAAGAAGGGTCCCGACCCCAAACATCACCTATCGATGTTTCCCAGGAGATGCTGCCTGACCCGCTGAGTTACTCCAGCACTCTGTGTCCCATTTTGTGTAAAGCAGCATTTGCAGTTCCTTGCAGCTAAATATATCTGTCCAAACGTGAAAAGCATCTTGTCCGGAAATATTACCATCTGGTTTGGGAATTGCTCTGCCCAGGACAAGAAGGCTCTGCAGAGAGTAGTGCGTTCGGCCAAATGCACTATGGGAACTTCACTTGCCCCCCTGCAGGAACTATACGTCAGGAGGTGCAACTCCAGAGCTAATAAAATCATGGGAGACCCCTTCCACCCCTGCAACGGACTGTTCCAGCTGCTACGGTCAGGCAAACGCCTCCGTTGCCATGCTGTGAGAACGGAGAGGTTGAGAAGGAGTTTCTTCCCAGAGGCCATTCGGACTGTAAACTCCTATCTCACCAGGGACTAACTTTACTGAACGTTTTTCCTTCCACCCACAATATTTAATATGTAAAAAAATATGTGTGTGTTTATGATTGTGTTTATAGTTTGTTTGGTTGTTTGTTTGTTTGTCTTTTTGCACAAAGTCCGCGAGCATTGCCACTTTTCATTTCACTGCACATCTCCTAGTTGTATGTGACGAATAAACTTGACTTGATTTAACGTCTTTTCAGTATTGTAATTGTATGCCCATTCTGTAGCTTCCTCTGGCAGCTTATTCCAGATACTGCCTACACTCTGAGTGAAATGCTTCCTCTGAATTCCCTCTTAAGTCTCTCCCATCTCACCTTAAGCCAATGCTCTCCGATTTTGGAAACCTCTCCCCTGGGAAAACGACTGTGAGCATTCACTGTATCCATGCCCCCCATGATCCTGTACACCTAATAAGGTCACCCCTCAGCCTCCTGCACTCCAAAGCCCCAGCCTATCCAACCTGTTCCTATAATATAAGCCTGCAAGCCCAGGTAACATCATAGGCTAGTCTGTATCTGGAAGGAGCTGCAAGAGGAAGCTATAGAAGCGGATACAATTATAACTTGTAAAAGATTTTTGGGCGGATATAAGGATAGGAAGGGTTTAGGGGGCTTTAGGGCAAGTGCAGGAAAATGGGTCTAGCCCAGTGCGCTAACTTGGTCGGCATGGACAAGGTGGGCCGAAGGGCCTGCTTCTGTGCTCCAGCCAAAAGTCATAATTGCAATGTTCCATCCCTGGCTACATCTTGTGGGATCTCCTCTGCACTGTCTCCAGTGCCATCATGTCCTTCCTGTAGCCATTACCACACACGTGTATGCAGGACTGCAGCTGTGCTTTACTTCAGTTCAGAGACACAGCATCAAAACAGGTCCTTCGGCCCATCGAACCCCCGCCGACCATCGATCTCCCCCGTTCACACTAGTTCTATGTTATCCCACTTTCACATCCACTCCCTACACACTAGAGGCAATTTAATGAGGGCCAATCAACCTACAAACCCGCACATCTTTGGGATGTGGGATGAAACCGGAGCACCCGGAGGAAACCCACGTGGTCACAGGGAGAACCTGCAAACTCCACACAGGCTACACCGGAAGTCAGGTGTGAACCCGTAGTCTGGCGCTGCGAGGCATCGGCTCTACCAGCTGCGCCACTGTGCCACCTCTAACCAATTGTTCCGACCATTATGCTATAAATATTGGCGAATAAACCACCCTATGTGGTCTAAAGAAAGGTCTCGACCCAAAACATCACCCATTCCTTCTCTCCAGAGATGCTGCCCAAAGATTATAGAGGAACGATGCTGCCTGTCCCACTGAGTTACTCCAGCTTTTTGTGTCTATCTTTGGTTGAAACCAGCATCTGCAGTTCCTTCCTACTCATTGGTGTCATATTTTGTGCCTTGGCTGACAAATGCTCGGTTTCTTCTGGGATTTGATTCTCACACCTTCCCTTGGGCCACTGTTCTGGCTTGCAGCCATATTATGCTTGCTTGCAGCAGCTGGCTTCAGGTTCGGCTTGTAGAGCTGACGAGGCGGGCCGAGCCTGTTCTGAGAAAGAGATTGTGCTGCCACCTGTTGCAGGTGTGGGGGAATCGAACCACCTCGCTGCAGGCCAACAGCCCTGAGGCCAGTGTTGACAGTGTGACCTCACCGTCAACGATTCTTCATTCACCAACGCTTTCCCGACACGTTCTTCCCCTTCAGCTGCTCGCCTCTCTCTGCCCCAGCCCGTTATAAGTCCTGGCTCTGCCACGTTTCCTCCTTCTCCTGCCTCGGTCGGGCTGTGATGTTGGGGCCGCTGCTCCTGTGGGCTCTGTTGCTGACTCTACCCCACACTAACGGGCAGAGGGAAGAACGGCCTGTGGATCAGCCAGGAGTGGAGATAGCCCGAGCTACACTGGTGGTGAGTCTCTGCTCCATCCATGGGAGGGGGAGGAACATAGAACATAGGACATAGGACATAGAACATAGAACATGGAACATGTAACATAGAACATGTAACATAGAACATAGAACATGTAACATAGACCATAGAACATGTAACATAGACCATAGAACATAGGACAGAACATAGAACATGTAACACAGATCATAGAACATGTAACATAGATCATAGAACATAGATCATAGAACATAGAACATAACATAGAACATATAACATAGAACATGTAACAGAACATAGAACATAACATAGAGCATAGAACATAACATAGAGCATAGAATGGACAACATTAAACATCCATACTAGAACATAGATCATAGAACAGAGATCATAGAAAGAACATAGAATATACAACATTGAACACAGAATATACATAATAGAACATACGTAATAGAACATACATCATAGAACATAGAGCATGGATATTGAACATAGATAATAAAACATAGATCATAGATCATAGACCACAGACATAGAACATCGAACACAGATATATGTTGAACGTAAACATATAGTGGGGCAGAAGATACAGAAGTTTGAACGTGCGTACCACCAGCCTCAGGAAAAGCTTCTTCCCCTCTGTTATCCGGCTTCTGAATGATCCTTCCATAAGCTAGAATACTGTCCGATTCATCGCTACCCCATTGCGGCCATTGGACTTTGTCTCTGGGTCTGGTACACTACAGTGCTGAGAACTATATTCTGCACTCTGCATCTTCCCCTATGCTCTACTGATTGTACTTGAGTTTGGCTTCATTGTATTTATGTATAGTATTATCTGATCTGATTGGATAGCAAAGCTTCCCACTGTACCTCGGTACACGTGACAATAATAAACCTAAACCTAAACATCAAACAGAACTGTACAGCACAGGAACAGGCCCTTTGGCCCACAATGCTCGTGCTGAATATCTGACCTCCCTGCCTGCACGTAATCCATATGTCCCTGGTCCCTGCATATCCATGTCCCTATCCAACAGTCCCTTCAACCGCACTCCACCACCACCCTGGCAGTGTGTTCCAGGTACCCACCACTCTCTGGTGAATTGTACAACAGATGAATCCTTCAACATCTGTTACTCTAATCAATCCCACAGCAGGGAAAGATAAAGTCATCAGTTTTGCATTCAGTTGGGTTTGTTTTATTTATCATCACATGCACAGAGACAGATTGCAAAGTTTGTTCTGCATGCTATCCAGTCAAATCACCCTACACATGAGTACAATAGATCCTCTTGTGGAACAGCACGCAGAGAGTCGCCACATTCAGACACCATCTTGCATCTTCCAAGTCTCTGAAAAGTCCGATCTTAGCCCAAGGAGATCTGTAGTTTCTTATTTTCTCACTTTAAGGCCTGGCGTCCTGGCAGCACTGGATGGATGAAGTAGGGGTCGGCCTGGCCCAGCGCGATGCTGTCGGCTCCTTCCACCGCCGCTCCGTGAAGCTGCCGCAGACCGCACTCGATCCACACGCTCGCCCGGCTGCTGTAGGGCCCCCCCGCTGCCGCCTCCGCCAATGCTGCAGTATCTCCCATTATGATTTTGTTTTGCAGGCTCCCAGTTTGGTCGGATGATCAATTAAGAAGATGCCAGAACTCTATCAGTTCCTCATGGACCGCTTGGCATTGTAGTATCCTTCAGACATGCAATGAAAAGTCAGCCCCTTCTCCCATTTACCTCAGTGATTCTCAATGCATCTGTTCTTCCAAATACAAGATGTCCAAACTCAGGATGAATTGCTGAAGACTTCAGTAATATCAATAGGCATTTTATGTAGCTATAACCACCCATTATATTCAATTTTACTTAAAGAGATAAGTCAAGGCTAGGGATTAATGTTGGCTTCATTGTTCTAATGAACCCAATATTCATGGAAGCCTTTAACAGCCGCTCGTAACTCCCTCCTCCCAGATCAGAGTTTATTTCCCAGATTACAATCGGGGCCAATATTTTAAAAGGCAGATGTGTGTTTTGAGATGTCCCGATGGACAGAGGTACAGGAGCAGTCTGCAAGGCTTGCAGATACACCATGGAAACGGGCCCTATGGCCCACCGAGTCCATGCCAACCATCCATCACTTGTTCACACCAGTTCCATGTTATCCCACTTTCTCATCCACTCCCTGCACACTAAGAGCAATTTACAGATGCCAATTCACCTACAAAGATGTGCAAGGTGCAGAGTACATGTACAGGGTAAATCTTCTCCACTCACCCACTAAATACTTCCTAATCAGGGATAATATTCTATTTACCGACTTAGGTTGATAGAATATTGTAATTGTATGCATACTCTTAGATCTAGGAGAATGTTGGCAGGAGCTTTAGGGAGAGGTTGAGCAGGCTAGAACTTTATTCCTTGGAGCACAGGAAGCTGAGAAGAGATCTTATACAAGGGTATAAAATCATGAGGTGAATAGGGATAGTGAGTCTTTTGCCCAGGATAAGGGAATCCAGAACAGAGGATATAGGATTGAAGTGAGAGGGGAAAGATTCAGTACAAGCCTGAGGGGTAACGTTTTTACTCAGAAGGTGGTGGGTATATGGAATGAGACGCCAGTGGAGGTAGTTGAGACAGGTACTATAACAACATTTAATAGACATTTGGACGGGTACATGGATAGGAAAGGTTTAGAAGGATATAGAACAAGGCAGGTTGGACTATAGTAAATGGGGATTCTTGGTCAACAAGGACAAGTTGGGCCGAAGGCCTGTTTCCATGCCATATAACTCTATCGCTCTATAGATCTGTCATAGAGCCGTACAGCACAGGCCATTTGGTCTGTCTTGTCCATGCTGACCGAGTTGGAATATTGGGCTGGTCTTACTTTGATGGGAATGCAAGGAGAATAAAATGAGTTAGGTTTGGATTCATGTAAAAATAGGTGCCTGAGTCAACGTGGGTTTGGTAGGTCAAAGGGTCTAGTTCCAACTAATGTCTCTGTGCCTACGTGAGACCATTGTGGTAATGCCCCTGTAACCTCTACCTGCCCCACTGTGCCACAGAATGAAGTCCCTCAGCCACTTTCTCCTCAGCCCTGTTCCCCGCAGAGCTCTCACTTCCGCTCCAGGTTGGGCCAACGTCCCAGTTTTGTGGCCTGACCTGGATTTTGCGGGATGACCTGGATTTTGCGGGATTGTCAGGTGTGGCCACAAGGAATGGTCACAAAGGGGAACCTTCTCGCACATTCACTGGTGGCGGGTCTCAAGGCCGATTTCCTTAAACCTATCTCCCAGTCACAATCTGAAGTACGAGCTGCAGGAGAACCAGGAACCGCAGATGCGTTTCTACAACCTGAAGGGTGACGTTGTAAAGGTTAGTTTCTCTTTGCACTTTTGCACGGCATCAGTGCCAAGTCCTCATTAGTTGCCAGTTCCACGATAGTATAGCGGTTATATCCCTGCCTGTCACATGGGGGACCTGCGATCAATTCCCCAATGGGGAAAACATAACTTTTTTGAGGGCGGAGCAGCGGTAGATTTGCTACCTTACAGCGCCAGAGACCCAGGTTCGATCCTGACTACGGGTGCTGTCTGTACAAGAGTTTGTATGTTCTCCCTGTGACCTGCGTGGGTTTTCGCCAGGTGCTCCAGTTTCCTCCCACACTCCAAACATGTACAAGTTTGTAGGCAAATTGGCTTAGGTAAAATTGTAAATTGTCCCCAGTGTGTGTAGGATGGTTTTACTGTGCGGGGATCGCTGGTCGGTGCGGACTCGGTGGGCTGAAGGATCTGTTTCCGCGCTGTATTTCTAAACTAAAGAATAACTAGTGGCGCAGCGGTGGAGTTGCTGCCTCACAGCGCCAGAGTTCGATCCTGACCACGGGTGCAGTCTGTACGGAGTTTTGTACATGCTCCTTGTGACACAGACCCTGTGGTGGTATCTATAGGTTGCCGACACAAGGCGTCGGTATCCAGCCATCGGTGTGTGTTATGCCTCTGCCTCGCAGAGATAAAAGGAACAATGTCACATCGAGATGATGCTCTTCAACGCCTCAGATTACTAAGCTAACAAAGAACAGAGTTATTTACTGATGTAACATCGAGGAAGTCAATGCAGTCCTTTGTAGCCATGCTGGCTCTGAAAACACTATCCAATTAGTGCCTTTCCCTTCGTCTTTTTGGATAGCTCCACAATTGTTGTTCCACTTACTTTAGTTTTTAGTGTAGTTTAGTTTATTGTCATGTGTACCGAGGTACAGTGAAAAGCTTTTGTTGCCTGGTTTATAACCAGTCGGCGGAAAGGCTATGTTAAAATTGAGCCGTCCACAGTGTACAGATACAGGATAAAGAGGATCATGTTTAGTGCAACATAAAGTCCAGTAAACATAGTCTAATGAGGTAGAAACTAGCTCAGGACTGCCCGCTAGTTGTTGATAGGAGAAGAGACCCTTCGGCCCACAACGTCTGTGCTGAAAATGATGCCAATCTTCACCATGTGTTTCAATCATTTCCATATGTCGACTAGAAAAAAGACAGAAGGTACTGGAATAATTCCTTAAAATAAAATAAAATAGTTCCTAGTGTCTACATCCGCTGTGCAAACCAACCTCCCTTCCATTGACTCCATCTACCACAGCAAGGCCACCAGCATCATCAAGGACCAGTCTCATTCCGGTCACCGCCTCTTCTCCCCTCTCCCATCAGGCAAGAGGTACAGAAGTATGAAAACGCACCCCTCCAGATTCAGGTACAGTTTCTTCCAAGCTGTTATCAGGTGACCAAATCATTTTATCACTCCTGGCCTTCCATCTACCTCATTGGAGACCCTCGGACTATCGTTAATTGGACTTTACTAGGCTCTATGTTGCACTAGACGTTATTCCCTTTACCCTGTATCTGTACACTGGATGGTTCGATTGTAACCATGTATAGTCTTTCCACTGACTGGAGAGCACGTAACTGGGTCCACGGACAATAATAAACTAAACTATTTGTCAACAAGACAAAAGATATAAAGGGCCGGAGTAACTTGATACGATACGATATGAAACTAGAATAGGGGGGGAGGAGGGGGGGATCAGCCTCAGTCTACCCCATGACTGAAGTCGGAGGAGTTGTATAGTTTTAGAAGAAGCATCTCCTGTGGCATTCTGTCCTGCATCTTGGTGGAACCAGTCTGTTGCTGAAGGTGCTCCTCAGGTTGACCAGTGTGTCATGGAGGGGGTGAGCTGTATTGCCCAGGATGCTCCGCAGTTTGAGGAGCATCGCCCCTTCCAAGACTGCCTCCCGTGAATCCAACTCAGCAGTGTTCCCGGTGTCTATGTTGTCAGGTAGTGTCCTCAACCACTGCTGGATGTTCCTCCCACAGAGCTTGCCTGTCCTGGATATGACGGCCGATGAGATCTCCGGCCTTCTCGAATCCTTGGGGTTCTACAAGAAGCCAGCCAAGGGGGAAGAGGTCCCAGAGAGATTCCGGAACTTCCCCTTGAAAGCAGCACGCGAGGAGCTGTAGGTCAACTGGTGTCTTAGTGGTGTCCTCCAATTGAGCCAGGAACATCACCCCCAAGAAGCACGGATGACGTCAGGGTCCAAAAAGCAGTCGGCTGCCGGGACTCCAGCAGAGTGTCTGCTTCTTGGAGCGATCAACACTGACGCTCTTTGTTCAGTATTAAAAATCCATGTGTTTAACTTCGGTCTTGGGAGGGTGCTCAGTTTTTGGCTACATGTGGTGAATCGATCAATTCATCGCCAAGAGGTCTACGCTAAAGTACATCCAGATGATACAGCTCAGGGGTGAGGCTACAAGGCACTGTCCCACAATACGCTGCCCCGTCAATGGTCGAATTCATCCTCCCCATCCTTGGAAAGGAAATAGTATATCAATCTTCTCCTGAAAGGTTTTAACAATTCGCTGGAAATAATCCGCAGGGGAAGTCTTCTTCTTGTCTGAATATTTTGAAGATTGAGATTGGCACATTCTTGATTAGTAAAGGTGTCTGGGGTTATGGGGGGGAAGGCAGGAGAATGGGATTGAGAGCAAAAGATAGATCAGCCATGATTGAAAGGCGGAGTAGACTTGATGGGCCGAATGGCCAATTTCTGCTCCAATAAGTTATGAGGTTATGAACTTGTCCCATGCCAACCCATCTGCACTAGTCACACCTGCCCACATTTGGAACATATCCTTCCAAACATTTCCTATCCACATACCTGTCCAAGTGTTTTTCAAATGCTGCTATAATACCTGCCTCAACTACTACCTCCTCTGGCTGCTCGTTCCACATGCCCACCACCCTTTGTGTGAATGGAGCTCATTATCAATGGACCCTCATGCATCCATAATCCCGGTGTGGAAGTCTAGGAGAGCTCTAATGAACCAACAATCTGCTCCAAAGCTGAAAACGTTTCCACTCTTTGTTTAAGAAAGCGAAGCAATACCTTCTCTTTTCCAAAACATTGATCGTGGGAGTTGAACATAGGACTAAAATATAGAATAGAGAACAGTACAGCACAGGAACAGGCCTTTCAGCCCGTAATGTCTGTGCCGTACATGATGCCAAGATCAACTCTTATCTGCCTGCATATAATAGTAAGATTAAACGAGTACTTACCAGTACGAAGTTTGATCTGTATTTTATGAGGAGTTACGATGAGGGATTACGTGAAGAACCCACCCAGCGCGCAGGCGCGGCATACTTCCAAGCAGCGGTGTGGAATCACAGATAGACACTAGTTGAAGTAAAGATAGTAAAGACCAACGAGACATTAGTCCGAATTTGATCTATATAATGAGGGTGGGAGCGGAGGGCACGTAATCCCTCATCGTAACTCCTCATAAAATACAGATCAAACTTCGTACTGGTAAGTACTCGTTTAATCTTACTATTTTACTTCGGAGTCACGTGAGTGACTACGTGAAGACTTCAAAGGTCTGTGATTTCAAACCGTGTAACAGTTATATCACTCACTGCCGAAAGATCATCGAGGGAGGAAGTGGTATCTAAAGACCAACAAGTTTGTTTAGTTATAAAAGAAATGTTTATTAACTATAACAAAAATAGCTCCCCTGGGCTTTAAATCATAACTTTGCGGTCTCTAAAATGCTTTCCGCAAAGACGTCCGGTTCCATCAGCGGTTTTCTGTAGAATCTTTGGAATGTCGATTCCCTTGACCATCCCGCTGCTCTGAGGATGTTGTCTAGGGGAACCTGCATCCTATCCGCCGCTGAGGTGGACGCTGCCCTGGTTGAATGGGATTTAAAAACATCTGTGTTAATCCCTGCCATGTTGAGGACCTGTTTTAACCATCTGGATAAAGTCTGGCTGGTAACCCGTCCAAAAGGCTTTTTGTGGCTAACCCATAAGGCTTTCTCTCCCCCTCTAAGTGTTTGGGTAGTGTCTAGATAATGATGAAGGTGGGTCACCACACACAGCCTGGGTTCTGGAGGGTATGCCCGGAAGATCAACGGGGAGTTGGATGTACCTGGTCTACTTTGTTTACCAACCCCGGCATGGTGAAAGTAATGGTATCTGGGGTGGTCACCATGTAGTTCAGATTTAGCTGGTGCAGCGACTGAACCCTCTGAGCCGAGACAAGCGCCATTAGCATAAGGGTCTTATAAGTGGCCTGTTCCAGGCTCAGGGATCCCACCGGAGGCCAACCTCGAAGGTGTGTAAGAACTACACTCACATCCCACATATGGGTGTATCTAGATGTAGGGGGTTTGGTGTTAAAGATCCCCTTAAGGAGTTTGATGACCAGAGGGTGGGATCCGACACTATGCTGTCCTATGGGCATGAGGTATGCGGACAGGGCGCTCCGAGCTGTATTGATGGCACTGTAGCTCATCTTGAGGTCATGGTGCAGGTGGGCCAGGAACTCCAGCACATCCGAGATCAAAGCCGTCTTGTAGGATGTCCCTGCTTCCAGACAGTACTGTTCCCATTTCCTGATGTAGGTCAGGTACTGCTTTTTGGTGGAAACTCGCAGGGATGCCGACATGGTGGTGATTGTTCTCTCTGATAACCCCAATCCCCGGTAAGGTCTGTTCAAAATCTGGAAACCAGGAGGTTCAATTTTTGGTGGCATGGATGGCTAATGCCAGTTACCGGGTGAGTCAATAATTGGGGGTGGCTATGAAGAACCATAGGTGTCTCTACCACCATGTCGTGGAACATTGGGAACCATGGTTGGGTAGGCCAGTCGGGTACGACCAGAATGCCAGAGGCTGAGTCTGCCTGAATTTTCTGGAGTACCCGACTGATGAGGCAGAAGGGAGGGAAAGCATAGAAAAAGAAATTTCCCCAATCCAGCGTGAAGGCATCTACCGCTGCTGCCTCTGGGTCTGGTTCCCAAGCCACATACATGGGTAGTTGGTGATTTAACCTAGATGCAAACAAATCTATATCTGGCGTACCATATTGCTTGACAATCTTAGCAAATAATTTTGGGTCCAACATCCATTCGATGTTGTCATTGAATTTTCGTGACCTGGTGTCCGCCACTAAATTTAGCTTGCCTGGTAAATAGGCAGCTGATAGCCAAATATGTCTCTCGACACACCATTGCCAGATAATAGCAGTTAATTTGTAGCATGATACTGATTTTATGCCACCCATGTGCTGGATATAAGATACCGCCGTAGTGTTGTCGATCATAATTCTAACATGCACGTGCCGCATATCAGATGCATATGCTTTTAGCCCATAAAAGGCTGCGAGCATTTCCAAAAAATTAATGCCCAGTGATTGTAGTAGCGATGCCTCTGAGTTAGTCCATCTGCCACCCGTGCTGTCTATGGAGTTAGTAGCTCCCCAGCCTAAAGCACTGGCATCCGTTGTAATGATTATGTTAGGATTGGTTACGGCGATAGGACTGTGACTGTGCCAGATATTTTCAACCCACCACTGAAGTTCTGATTTAGCTTCAGTGGGTAATTCCATTTTGCGGTCATAATGTCCCCTATTAAGACGTAATGCATGAGTCCTTGCTCTTTGTAAATTTTGATAATGCAAGGGCCCATGTTGGGCAGCCGGGAATGCTGCTACGATAGAGCCAATAACTCTGGCTACATGCCGTATCCTAGGTTGCGGTGTAGCAATCAAATGGTTACAAGCTTCGATGAGTGAAACTTTTTTGTATCTGGGCAGAGTGACAGTCATATGAATAGTGTCAATAGTGAAGCCTAGGTAGTCCATGTTAGTAGTAGGCTCCAATATTGATTTATCTGGGTGAATGATGAATCCCAAAGCTTCAAGGAGTTGCTTAGTGGCTAAAACTCCTGCGACAGCTTGTTCCCTTGTTCTTCCTAATATGAGAACATCGTCCAGATAGGCCACGACTAAATGTTTTAGTTCTCTCAATTTCCTCATGGCCACTTTAAGAATTTTCGTAAATAGTCTGGGAGCTGTCGTTAACCCATTGGGCAAGGCTCAGTACTGCCATAGCCGGCCCATCCAGATAAATTTCAGATATTAATAATAATTTTTATGAATGGGTACCAAATAGTAAGCATCTTTGATATCTATGCTTGCCATGTAGTATCCCTTGGAGATCAGTTGTCTGGCAGTGACAAATGTCTCCATTTTGAAATGCTGATACTCAACAGACTGATTAAGTGACGTCAGATCAATAATAATGCGACATCCACCATCTTTTTTGGATTTGAGAAAAATGTTTGATACAAATTCTTGCGGCTCGTGTGTGGTCATTTCGATGATGCCTTTAGCCACGAGCCGATCAAGTTCAGCTTGTCCTTCTACCTTCTCAATTGCTGAGGGAAGGAATACCCTTTGGGGCATGTGCTGAACTGGCGGTTCTACGCCTGGTTTGAACTCAATTTTGTATCCACTAATACTGTTGAGTATAAACTTATTATTAGTAAGGGAGCACCAAACCTGCTTGAAAAACCTCAAACGTCCTCCTGTTAATATTACACCCTTTGTCTGTGTATGTTGACAGGAACCAGACCCACCTACCTCCATGTTTACTTGTGGGGTCGTTTTCGGTGGGTTTGGCCCAAGGTTGTCCGTGTTGGTGCTGCGGTGGGGCGGCGCATCTTCCCACGGCTCCGCCCTGGGCCCCGCTCTAAAAAAGAGCTCTGGGGGTAGTGGGAGGCGGTCACCAGGCTTTCACCAGCTCGGTACCTGCTGGTGGCTGCCGAGGCGTGCTGCCAACTGGGTGTCTTCACCCTGCTCGGTCCTGGCCCTGCCCTCATGAGGCCTACAGGTTTAGCCGCCTCTTCCAGCTCCTTCAGCCTTTTGGCCAGATCCGCACCAAATAGCAGCGCCTCCCGTTCGGGCGCTGGAGCCTTGCAGAGGCCCGCATATGTTGGGTTGAGGGTCGGCCTGATGTTGTCGCGCCGTAGGTTGTTTAACTCGTAGGTGGTGCTGCACATCAGTGCGAGGGCATCCTGTTGGGGTATGGTCAGGTCTTCATTCCCAACGGACCGAGCAAAGGCAGTGACGGCTGCTGAGTGGAGCTTCAGGACTCGCTGCATTTTAACTTCCTGAGCCCTGATCTGCTGCCCCAGGTGGTTCCAGATCTGCCCATTGACCGTCTTGACCCTCAGCGCCTCACAATTTTCTGGCGCTGTGTATGTGTCAAGGGCCTGCTGGACGGCTTTGTCCTGCAGCGGGTTGTTGGACAGCCTGTTTATGCTGGCCGCCAGTCTGGGTGGCAACACCATCCCAGTTGTTGGGGGCGCTGCATATCGCCCCACTACACCCAGTAGCTCTTCTTCCACGCCCGGCATGCTGACGGTATCCTCCGCCTGCCCTTGGGATAGGCCAGCCCAGTCCTGGCCTCCCTTACTGCCCTCGAACATAGAGGGTACAGAAGGGTGTGGAGAGGAGGAGGCCAAAGCCCGTCCTCCTGGGAGATGCGTAGCCTGCATCTCCTCGTTGATCATTCGCTCAAGGAGCTGCCTCATGCAGCTTATCCGAGCGTCTCCCCTTTTCGGTGGGGGAGAGAGTTCCCGATCCTCCGATTCATCGGAGGACACCGGCCGGTCGGTCTTATGAGTCGCCTTCCTCCCAGTGCGGGGCGTTGATATCTGCAGCACTGGGGGCGGCTCGGTGTCGGGAGAGCGGGAGCGTTGAAACGACTCCTCCGCTGCGAGAGGCTGCCGCCCAGCTATGGACCCCTCCTCGGGTGGAGTAGGGCAGGCAGTCCTTCTAGCTGGTCGCTTCCTAGAGGCCATTATTTCCCTGGAGCGACTCTGTAACAAAAAAGGCACTTACCTGAGGTCTTGTCTTTATGCTGCAGCTGGAGAGCCTGGCTCCAGCTGCTGCCGCTGTTGCACTGCTGACGTAATGCCGCGCCTGCGCGCTGGGTGGGTTCTTCACGTAGTCACTCACGTGACTCCGAAGTAAAATCCATATCCTTCCATGTCTATATGCCGATCCGAATCAGTGCTTCCATTTTTTTTTCCTGAAATAGTATTCCAAATTACCTGGAATTTGATGGTATTTCCCGGCCCAGTAAACCTTCCCTAACTGCGCACGTGCGACTGCCGCACCAACTGTGCACGCGTGGATACGGGGCCCACTGCGCATTTCAATTGTGACACGGCTGACGGACTTCCCCCAACTGCACAGGTGCAGATGGTCGTAAATATACAGGTACATTGGACCCCTTCACGTCTCCCCGTGCGTGCGCAGTGGGCCCAGTATCCGCGTGTGCACAGTTGTGGCGGCAGTCGCACATGCGCAGTTGGGAAAATAATTCAGTTCCCTAAAATTACCCGAAGACAACCAGAATTTCCCGAATTTCGGGTAATTTCCTTCTAAGTGGAAACGCTGATCCGAATGTCTCCTAAATGCCATTATCACAATGCTCAGTGTCCTTTTGCATCAGCTGGGGGCTGTAATATTCATCACCAGAACTTGACGTTTATTTCAAAGTATAGCGCAAGGAATTTAGTAGAAAAGGGAATGCGTGGGCTTGCAATAGACGTGATGTTTCTCTGAGACAAGCAGTGGAAGATGTCATTTCCCTGCAGGTTAGAATTAGTTGTGAATCTTAGAACATAAAACAGAACAGCGCCAAACACAAAATGCTGCAGTAACCCAGCAGGCCAGGCAGCGTACTAGTGGACATGGAGAGGTGACGTTAGAGGTCAGGACCCATCTTCAGACTCTGAAGAAGGGCTTTGACCCGGAGCATCGCCTGTCCGTGGCCTCCAGAGACGCCGCCTGACTCACTGATTACTCCAGCACTTTGTTCCCACGCAAGATTCCAGCATCTGCAGTTCCTTGCGTCTGTACTCTGTGGAATAGTACAGTACAGGAACAGGCCCTTCAGCCCACAATTGCCGTGCCATACACGATGCCAAGTTAAACAAATCTCCTCTGCCAGCAACTGATCCATATTCCTTCATTCCCCGCACAATCATGTTCCTACCTAAAAGCTTCTTGAACAACACTATTGTATCTGCCCCCACCATCAGCCCTGGCAGTGCCTTGTGCCCATGCAAGTGCCCCTAACGTTATGTTGCGTTCAGTGAATCAAGATGGAATCAGGGCGGCACGGTGGCGCAGCGGAAGAGATGTTGCCTTCCAGCATTTACAGCGCCAGACACCCGTGTTCAATCCCGACTATGGGTGCTGTCTGTGGGGAGTTTGTACGTTCTTCTCGTGACCACGTGCGTTTTCTCCGAGATCTTCGGTTTCCTCCCACGCTCCAAAGACGTTGAGGTTTGTAGGTTAATGGCTTGGTATAAATATAAATTGTCCCTAGTGTGTGTAGGGACTCGGTGGGCCGAAGGGCCTGTTTCCGTGCGGTATCTCAGAACTAAACTAAACTAAAGTTGACACTTTGAACACCAGATGGCAGACTAACCCTACTCTCAGCAACGCAACATTTGTTGACTGACTTCTCCAGACTTGGTCGGGGTGAATTCTGTTGGGTTGCTTTCGTCGGGCCTGTATTAACATTTTCTTAAGATTGTCCTTCAGATACTCATCTCCTGGAGCCCTGCGCCAGCTCTAAGGCACTCTAATTTGTGAGACAGGAAGGCCGTGATGCTGATACCCTCACCATGATGTTTCAGGAGCTTAATGCATTCACATTTCCATGGATTGCCTCTATTGCCCAGAGGCAGGAAAATTGTGAATAATTTCAATCTTGTTATAAGATGATCGATTTCTCTACGCTAAGTGAGGCAATGTCGATAACATCTTTCCCAATCTTTCTATATATTTCCAAATCTTGCACTAACCGTTATTCCCTTTATCCTGTATCTGTACATTGTTGACGGCTTGATTGTCACCATGTATAGACACAAAAATGCTGGAGTAACTCCACGGGTCAGGCAGAGAAAAGGAATATGTGACATCTCCCTTCACCCATTCCTTTTCTCCTGAGATGCCGCCTCCCCTGCTGAGTTACTCCAGCATTTTGTGTCTATCTTCGGTGTAAACCAGCTCCTGCAGTTCCCTCCTACACATTTTGTAATCATGTGTAGTCTTTCCGCTGACTGGATAGCAAGCAACAAAAATGCTTTTCACTGTACCTCGGCACACATGACAATAAACTAAACTAAAGTATAGGATTGGGATGTGAAGGAAGGAACTGCAGATGCTGGTTTACATCGAAGATAGACACAAAATGCTGGGGCGACTCAGCGGGATGGGCAGCATCTCTGTAGAGAATGAATGGGTGACGTTTTGGATCGAGACCCATCTTCAGGGATTGTGATTCCAACCTATCCATGTTTTGTTGCCAGTTTATGATTTGTAAATAACTTTTACAAACGCTTTCAGTTACTTTACTGAATTTGTCTCATTGCCATCTGCTTTCCACAGCATAAGACAGGAATGTATTGGATTTTAATTCTCCAGAACATTCTTAGTTTGTGCTGCTTGAGGTCCTGATATATTTCCTTTGCTGTCCATCGTCATGCCTGCCAGATTTCCCCAGTTACTTGCTGCCTTTGTCACACAGCGGACTTAACCCCATTCTCCTCGACTTTCTCGAAGAGAAGCTGCGGTGGCCACAAGCGATCAGCGTGTAAAGAACTGCACCGAATTACCCCTTGTCTGTCTGAGGGAGATCATGGGCGTAAAATGAAAATGGAAATCGATCAGGTTCTGCAACAGGCAGGCAATTTGTTCCATGGTTGACCAGCTGAAGATGACCCCTCTTGTGTTCAATTAATTTAGTTACTAATGGCCCAGTCCCCAAACTTAATCCTTGTTCAACAACCAGAACCTCAGTCGTAAACCCTTATCCACAGGCTAATTAATTCCAGTAAAGACAGTGTTAAAAAAAGAGTACAATTCATTAATATCTGATATATAAAACCTTAGAAGGGCATAAGCTCAGTTTAGGATGGAACTACAGATGCTGGTTTAAATCGAAGACAGACACAAAATGCTGGAGTAACTCAGCGGGACAGGCAGCATCTCAGGAGAGAAGGAATGGGGGACGTTTCGGGTCGAGACCCTTCTTCAGGTCTCGACCCAAAACGTCACCCACTCCATCTCTCCAGAGATGCTGCCTGTCCCATTGAGTTACTCCAGCATTTTGTGTCTATCATGAGTATAGTTTAGTTTAGTTTAGTGTATTGTCTCGTGTACCAAGGGTTAATGAGAAGCTTTTTTGTTGCGTGCTATCCAGTCGGCAGAAAGACTATACATGATTACAATAAGGCCGTCTACTGTTTACAGATACAGGATAAAGGGAATAACATTAACAGTAGTTCGAGATAAATTCCAGTAAAGTCCGATTAAAGATAGTTTGAGGATCTCCAATGAAGCAGAGAGATGGGGCTCTGAAAGTCGTAAGAATAGGCCCGACTCGAAACCTCGCCTCTCCTTGTCCTCCAGAGATGCTGTCTGACATGCTGAGTTACTCCTGTATATTGTGTTCTGTGCAAGATTCCAGCTTCGGCAGTGTCCCCTCTATCTTCATCAGGGTCTTTTTCTTGATGCAGTGAAGAAAATGACTTCTCTCTGTGGTACAAAATACAGCAGGGGACATGACGGAAGGTGTCCCCCTAAGGCGTAGGACAGGGAATGCGAGTTAGGGGTATTGGGAATGTGATGGAACGACTTGGCCAGATTTTAATAAAGGAGAGATAGCGGGAATGGTGGAGGGGTGAGTGCAGAATATAGAACGTAGAGCAGTACAACACAGGAACAGGCCCTTCAGCCCACAATGTCCGTGCCAAACATGATGCCATGCTAAACTAATCTCCTCTGCCTACACATGATCCATATCCCTCCATTCCCTGCATATCCATGTGCCCATCTAAAAGCCTCTTAAATGCCACTATCGTATCTTCCTCCACCACCACTCCTGGCAGCGCATTCCAGGCACACACCACCCCCGTTGTGTAAAATACTTGCTTCGCACATCTTTAAACTTTGCCACGTTAGTTAGAAAATGAGAAATAAACTGGAGAAGGGGAGAACAATTGCCTCAGCAATAAAGTGCTGATGTGTTTCTTGATGGTGTGAGGTCAGTAATAAAAAAATTCTCAGAAAACAGTGTGTGAGATCAGTACAATGTCACAGGAAAAGACTGAAATATCAACTCAGTTTGCACGTTCTACCTGTGATCGCGTGGGTTTCATCCCACGTCTCGAAGATGTGCGGGTTTGTAGGTTAATTGGCCTCTGTGTAAATTGCTTCGAGCGTGTAGGGAGTGGATGCGAAAGTGGGATAACATAGCACTAGTGATGGGCGGTGGGCCGATGGGCCTGTTTCCATGACGTGTCTTTTAATAAACTCTTTTAATGAGCAGTGTCATTCAATACTGGTGTTGTTCTTTACGTTCTCCCTGTGACAGCCTAGGTTTTTCTCTGGAAACGTGCTACGGTTCCATAGAAAGGGGAAGAAACATCTAAACATAGAAAATAGGTGCAGGAGTAGGCCATTCTACATGACAGAATTCCACAGATTCACAACTCTCTGGGTGAAAAACTTTTTCCTCATCTCAGTCCTAAATGGCCTACCCCTTATTCTTAAATTGTAACCCCTGGTTCTGGACTCCCCCAATTTTATATGTTTCTATAAGATCCCCTTTCATTCTAAATTCCAGCGAACACAAGGCCAGTCGACCAATTCTTTCATCATATGTCAGTCTCGCCATCCCGGAAATTAAGCTAATGAACCTTCACTGCACACCCTCAATGGCAATAATGTCCTTCCTCAAATTAGGAGACCAAAATTGCACACAATACTCCAGGTGCGGTCTCACCAGGGCCCAGTACAACTGCAGTAGGACCTCCTTGCTCCTAAACTCAAATCCTCTCATAATGAAGGCCAACATGCCATTAGCTTTCGTCACTGCCTGCTGTACCTGCATGCTTACTTTCAGTGACAGATGTACAAGCACACGATGATCTTGTTGCACCTCCCCTTCTCCTAATCTGACGCCATTCAGATAATAATCTGCCTTTCTGTCCCTACCACTAAAGTGGATAACCTCACATTTATCCACATTATACTGCATCTGTCATGCTTCTGCCCATTCACCAACCACACTCCAAAGACATACAGGTTTGTAGATCGGTAAAAATTAGTAAAATTGGTTCTAGTGTGTGTAGGATAGTGTTAGTGTATGGGATGATCGCTGGACGGCGTGAAATCGGTGCGCCGAAAGGGTTGTTTCCACGTTGTATCTCTCATCTAAAACACTAAAGGGCGATCGCTGATTGACACGGACTCGGTGGGCCGAACGGCCTGTTTCCTCGCTGTGTGTCTGATGCCTAAATGGTGATCGATGGTCAGCGTTGACTCTGGCGTCCGAGGGGTCTGTTTCCATGATGCGACCTTCGATAAATCTGATCAGCTGAAATATTGAGTGAGGTTACTGAAGAGGAGTGTAACGAAAATGGGCAAAACAGTCAGCACCAATGCAGCACATTGCCGAGGAGATTCTAGATATATTTGTCACCATGAGGAACCTGGTGTGGTTGTAAATCGGTTCATCCTTGACATTGGAACAAGTCATCACTCACTCGCATACACTCTTGGAAATATCTTAGACTAATTGTCCCCAACAGCAGCAGGTATTACGTAGCTGGAGGGAACATTGCCTCCTGTACTACTAATAGGTTTGTTAACTGCAGTGCTTCTTGCGGGGACATCGAGGAAGCCAAGGTCACTGCAGAAAACACAGGGGCTGCCTCCACCTTGGTGCCAATCAATAAGCTATTTATTTTACACCCATTCCCATTAACAACTTGCAACTCTTCTGAATTGCCACCTGATAATCTTGCCGGGTTTAGTCTGTGCAGGCATTGCAATAAGTTTGGAGCAATGCGAGATGCAGGAGCGGGGTGGGAGGAGGGCACACAGCATTAATTCAGTTTCGATTTCCTGGCTTGAATGCCGTGAGAAATCAGTTAACCCCTCGTATATTCAAGGAGCACTGTGGCCTTCTAAATACGCATCTCCCTGCACCCGTGGCCAGCTTCATCGTGGCGATTTCAGAGAAGAATTTAATATGTGAATAGGACTAAATATTTGCAATAAATAAAGCAGGTCCCTGGAGAGAGAACACCGCATTGTTTCTTTTGTCCTCCAGTGGAGCTGATTAGCTGTAATGAATGTCTTGGGGTGAAAGAAAGCTTTCAGGTAAATGTCTCCTGTGTTGCTGGGTAAACAGGCCATTCAATACCCTGACAGATAGTTCGGGGCGACAGTGGCGTAGTGGGTAGAGCCACTGCCTCACACCGCCAGACATCCGGGTTCGATCCTGACCATGGCTGCTGCCTGTGTGTCATTGTGTGGAGTTTGCACGTTCTCCCTATGACCGCATGAGTTTCCTCCGTGTACTGGTTTCCTCCCACATCCCAATGTCGTGCGGGTTTGCAGGTTAATTGGCCCAGTAAATTGCCCCTAATGTGTAGGGAGTGGATGAGAAAGCGGGATAACATGGAACTGGTGTGAACCGGTGATCGATGGTCAGCGTGATCTCGGTGGGCTGAAGGGCCTGTTTCCATGCTGTATCTCTAAACGTATGTAAATTAAAATAAACTAAAGACATTCAGTCTGAAGAAGGGTCCTGTCCTGAAAAGTCACCCATCCTTTTTCTCCAGAGATGCTGCCTTACTGACCCCCTACGTTACTCCAGCACTTTGTGTCTATAAACTAAACTAAACTAAACTAAACTAAACTGAACTAAACTGAACTAAACTAAACTAAACTAAACTAAACTAAACTAAAGTAAACTAAAGTAAACTAAACTAAACTAAACTAAACTAAACTAAACTAAGCTAAACTAAACTAAACTGAACTAAACTAAACTAAACTAAACTAAACTAAACTAAACTGAACTAAACTAAACTAAACTAAACTAAACTGAACTAAACTAAACTAAACTAAACTAAACTGAACTAAACTAAACTGAACTAAACTAAACTAAACTAAACTAAACTAAACTAAATTAGCTGAATGCCAGCTTGGTCGGCATGGACAAGTAGGGCCGAAGGGCCTGTTTCCATGTAGTACAGTTCTATGACTCGTTGACCATAAACGACTCCCTCCTTACCTCTCCATTAACATGCGGACTATCATAACACATGGAAAAAGTGAACTACCCAGGGATGATGGATCGCTGTATTGTTTATATCATCTCCTCTTACTGTTCCATGTGGACACTCTGTACTGCCAGGTGCATTGTGCTGACCACAAGTATGTATCATCAAAGATAATGTAAGAGTCAGATGTTCAGTATCAGTCTGGAGATGCATTACTGTTAAACCGCTTGATGCACTGTGTACAGAAAATTGTCAGTGCGGGCTTTGTATCATAAATGAGCCAACCATTTAAATTCATTTTCATGAAGTCCGTTGGACTCTATTGGGATGTGAACACACTACATTATTTTCGACTGTGCAGCATTTCCGTATGATACAAGTTTTCCAACTCCAAGAACAGGGACATTGGCTCCAGCTGGCTTTGTGTCATTGGAGCCTTGTGAAGGTCCTTCGTGGAAGAGAGCGTAAAGATGGAATAATGTTCCCTGGTCAATCCATGCAATGCCCTTCTTGCTAAAAGCAGATCATGAATGGGATTTGAGCCAAGCACGGGCAAATGGGATTAACTTAGTTGGGTCATCTCCGTTGACATTGACAGGTTGGGCCGAAGGGACTGTTTCCCTGCTGTATGGTTCTTTGATTCCATGAATCTACACTTTTTAAAGGTGCGGGCTTGCAGAGGTTTACATCAAATTAAACTTTACCTGTTGGTATAATAGTGTGAATTGTACTGGTCTTTGCATAGACTCGGCTTGTACTCGCTAGAATTTAGAAGATTGAGGGGGGATCTTATAGAAACTTACAAAATTCTTAAGGGGTTGGACAGGCTAGATGCAGGAAGATTGTTCCCGATGTTGGGGAAGTCCACAACAAGGGGTCACAGTTTAAGGATAAAGAGGAAATCTTTTAGGACTGAGATGAGAAAAACATTTTTTACACAGAGAGTGGTGAATCTCTGGAATTCTCTGCCACAGAATGTAGTTGAGGCCAGTTCATTGGCTATATTTAAGAGGGAGTTAGATGTGGCTCTTGTGGCTAAAGGGATCAGGGGGTATGGAGAGAAAGTAGGTACAGGATACTGAGTTGGATGATCAGCCATGATCATATTGAATGGCGGTGCAGGCTCGAAGGGCCGAATGGCCTACTCCTGCACCTATTTTCGTTGTTTCTATGTTTCTATGTTTTTGGAGAATGATCTGTGGTTTGCCTGAGCCAACACGGGACACATCAATCATTCCAGGGATCTGCGGACAGTCCCGTTCAACCAAACATTAAGGCATCCTCGGACGATTTGTCCAAACCATGGATAAAAAAGGAAATCAATGTGAAGCCTACAAAAACAACAGAGAAACTGACTAAAAAGTCATGGAAATGAAAGAACCTCAGGGTGAAATTCAGTATCAGATTGGATGCATTTAAAATTACAATTAGGAGTTTTACACAATTAGCGAGAAACAGTTTAGTTTACTGGGACTCTTAACATTGATTATAACCTCTGTTTACATTGCTCATTTAATGCCAAAACCTATCTTGTGTGCTGCACAGAACCAAGATAAGGCTATTCCATTTATCTGTCCGTTGGTATAGATTGTGTTTAATCTATGCCATCAAGGTAAGAATAGATTCCTTCTCTTACTATGGAATAAAGAGCGGTGGCTCGAGATTTGGTCAAAGAGATAGGCTTTGACGGGGTTTAAAGAGGCATGGAGGAACAAAAACATTCATTGAATTATTTCACAGACAAGGAACAAGACGAATGAAGCAGAAGGAAATCGGAGGCAAAGAAAGAAACTGGAGGGAAAAAAAGGTCTCGAGCTTGTCACGAAAGGTAGGGCAGAAAGAAGATGTGTATCAGATGGGAGTGTGAGTGGGACTTGAGAGGAGGTGTGAGCAGTGTACGTGAAAATGAGGGGCCGGTGTAGATCAGCAAGGTTTGGAAGATCATGATAACTCTTCCATATCTCTAGACTCTGTCTCCCCTAACTCTCAGTCTGAAGAAGGGTCTCGACCTGAAACATTACCAATTCCTTCTCTCCAGAGATGCTGCCTGTCCTGCAGTTACTACAGCTTTTTTTTTGTGTCTAGCTTCAACAGAAAAACAAACCCAGGAGTAGGCTGTTCCTGCCCACACATCCCTCCATCTCTCAACACGATCATGGCTGGTCCTTTATTTCAACATCTTCCTGTATTGTATCCCATAACACCTTGTATGCCGTGTCCCACACATTATCCAATGTTCTACCATTCTCATTCTAGTTTTAGTTAGGTTTAGTTTAGATATACAGTGAGGGAACAGGCTCACCAAGTCTGTGCTGACCAAAGATCACTGGTACACTAGTTCTATATTATCCTAGTTTTGCATGCTTCATCCAAGGGTCAAGTTACAGAGGCTGATTAACCTACGAACCTGCAAGACTTCAGAATCTGGGAGGAAATCGGAGCACCCGCAGAAAACCCACATGGTCACAGATAGAAGGTACAGACTCCACACAGTCATGACCCGAGGTCAGGATCGAACCCGGGGCTCTGGCGCTGTAAGGCAGCAACTCTACTGCTACACAGCTGTGCCAACTATCTAGATGGAGTTAAAGTTGCAGTGGAGAATGTAGGGCAGGAAAAATGAAGGGTGATGTTTCTGGAATATGTAGGTATTGCTTGAGCCTAGATATATTGAGGTATTCAAGCTCTTACATAGAAACATAGAAACATAGAAATTAGGTGCAGGAGTAGGCCATTCGGCCCTTCGAGCCTGCACCGCCATTCAATATGATCATGGCTGATCATCCAACTCAGTATCCCGTACCTGCCTTTTCTCCATACCCCCTGATCCCCTTAGCCACAAGGGCCACATCTAACTCCCTCTTAAATATAGCCAATGAACTGGCCTCAACTACCCGATGTTTCTATCGGTATAAAGGGGAGGGTAGTGTCTTGTGTTCTGTGTCTTGTGTCTACTGTTTGTGGGTAAGTGTGTCTGTTTAGTGTTCAGCCATGAGCGAATGGCGGTGCGGGCTCGACGGATCTGGTGGTCTACTCTCGCACCTACTTTCTATGTTTACCCTCTGTGGCAGAGAGTTCCAGAGATTCACCACTCTCTGTGTGAAAAAAGTTCTTCACATCTCGGTTTTAAAGGATTTCCCCCTTATCCTTAAGCTGTGACCCCTTGTCCTGGACTTCCCTAACATCAGGAACAATCTTCCTGCATCTAGCCTGTCCAACCTCTTAAGAATTTTGTAAGTTTCTATAAGATCCCCTCTCTATCTCCTAAATTCTAGAGAGTATAAACCAAGCCTATCCAGTCTTTCTTCATAAGACAGTCCTGACATCCCAGGGATCAGTCTGGTGAACCGTCTCTGCACTCCCTCTATGGCAATAATGTCCTTCCTCAGATTTGGAGACCAAAACTGTACGCAATACTCCAGGTGTGGTCTCACCAAGACCCTGTATAACTGCAGTAGAACCTCCCTGCTCCTATACTCAAATCCTTTTGCAATGAAAGCTAACATACCATTCGCTTTCTTTACTGCCTGCTGCACCTGCATGCCTACCTTCAATGACTGGTGTACCATGACACCCAGGTCTCGCTGCATCTCCCCCTTCCCAATCGGCCACCATTTAGATAATAGTCTGCTTTCCCGTTTTTGCCACCAAAATGGATAACCTCACATTTATCCACATTATACTGCACATATTGAGTCAGGAAATGCAAATGGAAACTAATGGAATGAGGGAAGAAAAACAGAGATACTATTTTGGGTCAAAGATCCCTCAGAGAAAGAAACTCGATGTTAAGGTGCCGAGAAGGAGACTAATTGGCACCTTGCCAACTATGGATTTCGGATGTGACAATTACCCACATTGTGGGAATTGTTAAAATCTCATCTGCAACAGCATGTGCAGAATTAGTCTCCTTATGTGAGGACTCCCTTGGTCAGCTCCCGATCAAGGTAAGCCACAGGCTCCTGCTGGGCCTTCCACCATCGTCCTCGACCGGATCGGCCAGCCAATCAACATCCTCCCCTCGCCTAGCCATCTCTGTGTCCTGGGGCCGCCTCCTGTAGCCGACTTTGAAGGCACTGGAGGCATTATCCCGGTTCACCCTCCTCCCGGCCCATGCTCCTTGCATCTAAAGACTCCAACAGCTCCCTCCCAGTACCATGGTCCACTGAGCCTTCGGGTGGGTTCCAGGTCTTGAACCTGGAGGCCATGGTATTCAGGCTCCTGTACCAAGTTGGTGAGGGTGGATTTTAACTACCTGGTCCATCTGGGAGGAGACACGATCTACAAGATGCCCATTACTAGAGCCTTAATCTTATCACACGGAATGGGCATCTGCTGAGGCTCCCTGGCTGAAGGCTGCTGCCATTCCTGTTACACCAAATGCACAAGGTCTAGAGGGAGAGAGGGGGGGATATGGAGTGGGGGAGTGGGGGTAAATGGAAGATTACCCTGTGGGGGATGGTGTGTGATCATGGCGGACTGCAGGGGTGATGCGCCGTTGTGTATGGCTGCTCCTCCTGCAGTCCGTCCTTTCACCCTTTTTTATTTTTATTTTTAGTCCTGTCCGTACATAATGTTTATTGGAGGTCTTCTTTTATGTGGTGGGTGGGGGGAGGGGAAGGGGGAAACTATTCTAATCCCAGTCGGAAATGTGGTTTTCCTCCGAACCGCATCTTCGTCCTCTCTGTGCGGCCTACCATCAAGCTGGAGCAGCGCTGGAGCGGCGTTTCCTGCCGGGACTTCAGCTTCGCCGGCGGTGCAAATGCTGGAACACCAACATGGAGCCGGCGATGCCTTACCGGGTCGCCTTGCGGTAAGCTCCGGGGCACTGTGACCGCCGACTGCAACATCGTTGAGCTGCGGCTACAGAGCGTCCAGCCGCGGGCGGGCGGCACTGGATTTTCAACACCGCGGGGCCTGGGATCCGAGATCGCCAGAGTCGGAGGTCCGGCCGGCGCGGCCTGAGAACTTTGGACATTGCAGTCTTCGGGGAGGAAGCGGCCGCTTCAGTCCAGGCCGCTGAAGAATGTTCACCCGACGCCGATGATCCAGCTTCGCGGCAGAGGGCCTGAAAACACTGGGTTGGCTGAGGAGGCCACATATAGACCCCGACCTCGGGTGGACTATGAGGGGGAGGACTGGATATTTTTAGTGCCTTCCCTCACAGTGAATTCTGCTGTGGGGGGACGTTTCTTGTTGATTTCTGTAGTGTACTGTTCTGTGTCTTTTTTCTTTTTTATTTTGTATGGATTTATTGACATTTAATCTATCCAATTAGTTTAATACATTTCTGTAAAGCACTTTGGTTCAAAGTGATTTTGTTTAAAAGTGCTATATAAATAAAT
Source organism: Leucoraja erinaceus (assembly GCF_028641065.1). Taxonomy (NCBI): domain Eukaryota; kingdom Metazoa; phylum Chordata; class Chondrichthyes; order Rajiformes; family Rajidae; genus Leucoraja; species Leucoraja erinaceus. Next base: position 16,887,974 of record NC_073401.1, read on the forward strand.
ATTATTATTATTATTATATTATTATCATCTGGCCAGTAACAAGACAAATTAATTTTCAGAGACCGGGAAGAGCACCCCAGTTCTTCTAAGTTCTTTCCAAACTCATTTCCAAAGGTTGCACCGTGAAGATGGTTAAATTATTGCAGAATTTAGTTTTCAACCAGGAAAGAGGCCCTTCGGCCCATTGAGTCCACGTCGACCAACACTGGTTCTAGGGATAATCTATGGAAGCCAATTAACCTACAAACCTGCATGTTTTTGGAGTGTGGGGAGGGAATGGGAACATCCGCTGAAAATCTACGCGGTCAACGTACAAACTAAGTAGAGACAGCACCCCTAGTCAAATTGAAACCTGGGTCTCTGGTGCTGTAAGGTAGAAACTCTACTACTGTGACACTGTGCAGTTAGAACATCAAACCCAGAACATAAAGCAGTGCAGCATAGGAACAATGTCTGTGTTGAACATGATGTCAAGTTAGACTAATCTCCTCTGCCTGCATGTGATCCATATCCCTCCATTCCCTGCATATCCATGTGTCTATAACCCACTTAAACATTGCTATCATATCTGGGTGCACCACCAGTCCTGGCAGCATGTTCCAGGCACCCACCACTCTTTGTGTAAAGAAACTTGCTCCACACATCTCCTTTAAACTGTGCGCCTCTCACTTTAAATCTATGCCCTCTGGTCTTTGACATGACCACAGAGCACAATGTGCTGGAGTGACTCAGCAGGTCAGAAAGCACCTCTGGAGGACATAGATAGGTGATGTTTCAGGTTGGGACCCTTCTTCAATCGGTGTGTGTGTCCTTGTGTCTCCATTTGACATTTCCACCCTGGGAAAAAGGTTCTGAGTGTCTACCTTATCTCTGTCTCTGATAATTTTGTATACCCCTAACAGGATAACAAGTGACTCAGATGGATTAAAGAGTCCACGCTCCTTCGGAAAGGCCAGGAAAGCAAGTCGATGGAGTGGGAAGTGGCCAACAGATTAGCCTTCTCCATTTTAATTCCTCTCCATCTCTGCCGGGCAGAGGGAGCTCAGATCACCCTGTTAATTTTTTTTTTTTGCAATGCCCACACACAGCCGTGTACGCTTCAGTGAATATGGACTGGACTATAATTTATCCAGAACACACTGGTTTTGCAACTCCTCCGCAGATAAAGCCACCCACGGCTCCACGTACATGGTCCACTCGTGGGGTAATTCACACGCTTTCCCACGTAACTCAGCGGCTTTTCAATTGTCAGGCGAGTCGTTCCAAGGATCATTTTGTTCAAAATGCACAGTGTGCTGGTGAGAACTCTGCAAAATAAAGCCCCACTGGGGAGGCTTGTAAACACCAGGCGCTGAGAGATGTTTACTGGCAAATTTACTGAACTGCACAGCATGTATTCCGTAGGTTATGGAGCCATTAGGTTCGAGCAGAGTTTTGTCAGGCCAGATACTATGGATGGTTGGAAGGGTTTCAGAGATTTAGTGCTACTGTATTTCTCAAAGGCCTAACAGCACAACTTTTGTAAGAGGTTTTTGTAGCCTCTGATCAGGCAGCTGTATTTGCTGGTCTGCATGAGAAGTGTGCGTACCCCAAGCACTTGGAAATCACTCCCTATGCTTCCTGCATCTCATCTGCTTACTGAATTTAACCCTTTCAACCAACATTTCACTAATTGGGCTGCATGCTGCGTTCAAAATGGGGTCACGCATGCTATGTTTAAGACAAAATATCACCAATAAAGACTCAAGCTGGAGCTTTTAAGAGTAACTGAAAAGGTTGTAGAACATGATCAGGAATACCAAATAATGAAATCAAATTTCACCCCAAAATATGCTACGTTATGCAAATGAGTCGATTAGCATATTTGTGTATACGAAAAGTACATTTTGATCAAAATACATGCAAAATCAATAAAAGTACAGGTTTTAGAAAGTGAATAATTTGTGAACACAGTTCTGTGAACATGTCGTGAGTGATTATATCCCAGATAATTCTTAGAAATTGAAATACTAAATGCACGAAAGCATGAATATTCATGTTATGCTAAACCATAATGTCAGTTTCAAATTCACTCAATATTTTTTTAGTATTTTAGTATTTTTTTAGTATTTCTATGTGGTATAATAAAGTCATAACTTTCTAGCATACAGTTTATTTATAGTCTATTCATATTCAATGTTACATTTATACACTGTATGGTACCGTTTAAAACATTTAGGGAAACACAATGGGCGTTCACAGTCCTCACAGTAGGTTCTCATCTGGTGGCACTGAGTAGAGGCACGATCCGAGCACACAATACGTTCAGGCCTGCACCTTTTATTCTCACTTTCTGCACAAAAATGCTGTTCTACGAGCCGCCTTTCCCTTCGCTTATCAACAGTGTCTGCTTTGGTCTTTGCATTGGTACGAATGTTCACTGGAATGAGGGAGTCAATAGCTTTTCAGCGGAAACCAATCTGATCAATGTTCTCATCAGGATGTGAAAGTTTATAAGCGATAAACCCATTCACAAGTGCAGTTTCCTTCACAAAGTGGAAAATAACTTGATCTCATTTCTGGCATTTGTGTGGATAACACCAGTGAGGTGATAAGTGGTTAAATCTGTTGGCGCCGCCCGTAAGTTTGTTGTAGTCCTGCACTAGGGCTGGCTTCTTCACAGTCCACTTTCCCGCAGGTTCGTTCTTTGACCGAATTTCCTTGTCGACAGTCTCATTTCCATGTATAGATGAGAGACAACTGACACGGGCTGAGTCCTACCATGTGGTAAAAGTAAGGCCTTCAGCAGAATTCCAAAACAGAATTTGATCACCCCCAGTTTCAGCTTCATGTCTGCTTTACCAACTGTTTTGGGCAAACCTTTTCGGTTTGATCTTACAGTATCACAAGCACCAGTCCCCTTTAGTTTCAAGCTAAGAAATGGCTCAGGGGAGGAGAAAAAGCTGTCCATATGTACCTTATGACCATTGGAATCAATTCCATTCACAGGGGTTTTCTCCACACTAGGGGGCGCCGTATGATGGCAGCCTCTGCCTACAGTCTGTTTGGCTTTATATCTTTTTTTTATTTTTAGTTTGTTAAAAGTATGTTCTGGAGGATTATTTTACTATTTCTATGTGGGGGATGGGGGCAGGGTAAGGGAGAAACCGTTTCCCAGTCACTTCCTGGTGAGGACGCGACTATTCATAGAGTCACGTCCTCGCCCCCCCTCTCGCGGCCTACCACCTGGATTGGAGTGGCCTTTCCTTCTGGAGACCGGAGACCGGACCACAGCGGAGCGGGCGATGCATTACCTGGATCGCCGTTTGAAGCTCCGGAGTGTTGGGCCTGCTGCTTCAACAATGCGAAGCTGTGGTTTGCGGGGCTTCCAGCGTGGGCGGCGCTGACTTCAACATCGCGGAGTCCTGGGATCCCTTTGCCGGGGGTCACCAGCGTTGAATCTCCACCCAGCTCCGCCTGTGGGCTTCGGGAGCTGCGGACTCCGGTAGGAAGTGGCCGATTCGGAGGTCCAAATCACTGAGGATGTTTTCCCATTCTGACGTCGGAGTTCCATCATACCGGCGAGCGGGCTTGAACATCGGGCCGCCCGTAGCGGCGACTACGGAGGGCTCGGGAGGCCCCGACCACGGGTGAACAACAGAGGACAACAGAGGAGGAGGACTGAACAGAGGAGGAAGATGGTTGACGTGGACTCAGTGGGCTGAAGGGCCTGTTTCTATGCTGTATCTCTAAACTAGAATCAAATTAAATTCCAGATGTCTTTTGTGCACACCGTCCACATCCTAAAGACGTGCGGGCTTATAGATTGATTGGAAGATGAGTTCACGTTAAACTCGGGATAGATTGTAGACAGCACCATTTTATTATGATGGTGCACATCAGTACGGTATACCAGCCCCTCCAAAAAGTTAAATGTTATTAATTTGCTTTCCAGCAATGTGGCATGTACTGTATGTTTAATTAATGGTGTGTCCTAGCACCTTGTTGAGAACAAAAAAAAACACTGGGTGTCAGAGAAACTGCAACCTGGGGCATAGATCGAGCAAATGGAAGATAAAACAGTACTTGAATAGGTAATTAATGTTAAAGGGATAGATATGCATCATTGTGGCTGTCACCAATCCAATAGACAAGGCTCTCATTCTTAAGAAAAAAATCAAAAATGGATAAAATGTACATAGCTGCTGGCATTTCAGTGAATCATAAAAGATAAAGGCTGTGAAAGGTCTCAAGCACCCATTAAAGTGGAGTAGAATGGTTTGCAGTTATGGCTTTAGTGGGAATACATGAGGCACGGTCTAACAGAATTGGCCAACTTACTGTAGGAGCCTAAGGAAGAAGATATAATGGGTCAGGGAAACGATGAGCAAACGCTGGAAAAATGCAGCAAAAAACTTCAGGCACAGGATGAGAAACTACAGGAGCACGATGTGACGCTGCAGGATAGAGATGTAAAGCTGCTCAAAGACGATGAAAGAGCGGAGGAGAGTGATGTAGTCAGAGCAAGATTGATGACAGAGTTGTCAGAGAGGAGACAAGAGGGAGAAGAACAAAGGAGCAGAGACAAGATGGAGTTACTGAGATGGAGTTAAGAGAAGAAGGGGGTGAACGTGATGAAAACAAGTGTAGACAGGAGAGAGATGAAAAGAGGTGGAGACAAGGTGCATCTTTTAGAGGCACAAGTTGTTGAATTTCAACAGCAAAAATGAAGCAAAGCATCAGGTGCTGAAATGGAAGAGAACTCTCAGGTAAGTAAAGAATGCTGGAAAATCTATAGTTCAACCAAAGACACAGTTGTAGAAGATTATGGTTTCTGAATTCAGTGTTGTGTTTCATCTGAGAGCCTGCTGGGAAGAAGCTGTTCTTAAACCTAGGACATGGTTCTTGAATTTTGGTCGTGGTTTTCAAGCTGGTCATACAGCATGGTAACAGGCTCTTTGGCCCATTTTGTCCATGCCGACCAAGATGCCCCATCTATGCTCGTCCCACCTGCTCGTCTTTGGCCTCTATCACTCTAAACCTTTCCAATCCTTTTAGCTGTCCAGATGTCCTTTAAATGTTGCTCTAGTACCTGCCTCAACTACCTCCTCTGGCAGTTTGTACCATATACCCCCCCGCACTCTGTGCGAAACAACCATTGGGTAGAAAGCACCTGTTTCTTCTTCCCAAGGGTAGTAGTGAAATAAGTGTGGTCAGGGAGGCGGGGGCCTTTGATGATATTGGCTGCCTTTTCGAGGATCCCTCGGATGGTGGGAGGTTCAGTACCTCAGTCGGCCGGGTGGTGTCCACCTCTTGCCTCCTTTTCCCTGAACATTTGAGTTGCCAAACCAGGCCATGATGCAAGCAGTCAGTGTGCCCTTTACCACACACTAGTATGTTGGCTGGCGCACCCCAGGGAACTCAGTGTGCATGGCCATTGTGCCACCCACACCTCTACAGTCCATCTCCCAAATGACCAGGGATCACTGCTGTCCTGTAGACCGTGAGCTCTTAATCTTCAAGCACTCTTTCTCCGAGCCAATCAGGATCTGTGCTGGAAGATCCCGGGCCAGACGCGCTGTGGAGCTGAACAAAGGCTGGTTGCCGTGAACAAAGAGCAGGGCGAGACCACGCGCGGGCTCGGCGATCGTTTCGCTCAACGCCTCCGCTCAGTCCATCTAAACCAATCTGATCTCTTGGTTACCAAACACTTTAACTCCCCCTCCCATTCCCACGCTGGTCTGAAGAAGGGTTTTGACCCAAAACGTTGCCTGGTTCCTTCGCTCCATAGATGCTGCCTCACCCACTGAGTTTCTCCAGCATTTTTGTCTACCTACATTGGCCTTTCTGTCCTGGGTCTCCTCCATTGTCAGAGTGAGGCCCAACGCAAATTGGAGGAACCGCACCTCATATTTTGCTTGAGCAGCTTACACCCCAGCGGTATGAACATTGACTTCTCTAACATTAAGTAACCCTTACTTACCCTCTCTCTCCATTCCTCCCTCAGTCGCAGTCGCTGCCTCAAAAAGGCTGGCAGTATCATCAAAGACCCACAACATCCTGGCCACACACACATCTCCCTGCTACCTTCAGGTAGAAGGTACAGGAGCCTGAAGACTGCAACAACCAGGTTCAGGAATAGCTACTTCCCCACAGCCATCAGGCTATTAAACCTGGCTCGGACCAAACTTTGATTATTAATAACCAATTATCTGTTATTTGCACTTTATCATTTTATTTATTCATGTGTGTATATATTTATATTACGGTATATGGACACATTGATCTGTTTTGTAGTAAATGCCTACTATGTTCTGTGTGCTGAAGCAAAGCAAGAATTTCATTGTCCTATCAGGGACACATGACAATAAACTCACTTGAACTTGAATTTGAACTCTTTCTCCGACCAGTCTGACTGTCCCTGATTACATTTTATCTCTGTTTGCTTTGTTGTTTCATTCTCCTAGCTAACAATGAACTATTTACATTTTTCCTTGATCTCCATCCCCTTTGATGTCTCATTCTCACACCTGACATTTCCTGATCTCTGTATCTCCCCCTCCTTTTCCCCCGACTCTCAGTCTGAAGAAGGGTCTCAACCCGAAATGTCACTCATTCTTTCTCTCCAGAGATGCTGCCTGTCCCGCTGAGTTGCTCCAGCATTTTGTGTCTATCTTCGCCATGAAGGAAGATGGACCCGGCAGGCCACTGCCTGTAGAGGATAACTCAGAAGTCATCGAGCTCGGCCCCGAAGACTGAAGGAACGAGGAGGCGGGAGCCACTGGTGACAACAGACGCGTGTAGCGGGCCGGCAGAAGAGGATGCGGGGCATTGCCTGCAGCACCTTCATGGTCGGCTGCAGGAGGCGACCACAGGACACAGAGATGGTCTCACGGGCTGAGCCAGTCGAGGGCAACAGAGGAGGCCTTGCAGCAGTCTGGGGCTCACCTGGGCTTACCTGGATTGAGAGCCTATCCATCGCATCCAGCATGTGGAATTTACACTTTTTCTTTGTGTAAATGGTGCCAAATGATCACGACTTGTATGAGCTGTGCAAAAAGAAGTTCACACGTGACAATAAAGAACCATCGAACCATTGAAGGCAAGTGAATTTTATCATCTTTGTCTATATTTACCTCATTCTCAACATGGATGCCTGTTGCAGGGCAGTGTTATGCAGTGGGAGATTATGTAGGCCTTTGTTTTGTAGATATTTAGTGTAGCACATATTTTCTCACATGCTTCAGTGAATGTACGCTCACTGAAGCTTTACCTGCAAACTACAGCTCAATGAATTGGGTTGACCTTGGTTTTGACATGGAGGTAACAGCTCCCCATTTGGCCTGAAGGGCAGTGAGAAGCCAGAGGGCAGAGAGATGTAGCAAGAAAGACCAAGAAAAATGTTTGGATGAAGACATTAACTTCACACAAGTACGCGCTGAGATTCCATTTGTTGTGATGCTATTAATTACGAGCATGGCTTGGATGCCTACACATATAAACACCATCTGATCCTAAGTTGTCCCCCCAAACTGATATTGATTCTGAAGAATCTTTACCAATCTACAATGGGAATTTCCCAGGTGATTTCCATGATTGATTGCCATACATTTTTTATTGGTACATAAAAACGGGATCCTTGACTTCCTCTTCGGTAGTCCTTAATCAGTGTGGATCTATAACAATTGTCCTTCTACTCTCGTAAGAAGGACAATGACTACAGTGCAATTCTTCTTTGCCCTCTGGAATAATTAGGCATGATCGATAAGGTTGAACCTTGAGCGACGTCCACATCCCATCAGTAAATAAAGATAGAGAACTGCAAAACCCTTCTTGACACATGGAAGCATCTTGGTTGGCATGGACGAGATGGACCGAAGGGCCTGTTTCCATGCTGTATGACTCCATGACTCTCAGACACCACACTTCCCTTCTTACCTTCCTTTTCTTGCTGACTCTCTCAGTGATTGTTTGACCTTCATGACCATCATTCATGCTCGAGACTGACTCTTAACTGACACTAGCTATGAGCTTCCAGGTGTTGGATTCAGGATTCAACACACAGGGGCAAATCAATGTCTATATTCCGCCCTCAACTCTTGCCAAAATAACACAATGATTCAAGCTTCCCAAGGAGGAGAGCTAAGCCTGGATATCATGGACCATATCTTTAGATTTTAGACTTTAGAGTTGAGAGATACAACATGGAGACAGGCCCTTCAGCCCACTGAGTCCGCGCCGACCAGCGATCACCCGTACACTAACACTAGGGACTAGTTGTGATTTTTTTTTTAACTGAAGCCAATTCAACTGCAAACCTGCGCGCCTTTAGGATGTGTGAGGAAACCGGATACCCGGAGAAAACACATGTGAACGTACACAAACTCTGTACAGACAGCACCTGTAGTGAGGATTGACCCCATGTCTCTGGCGCTGTGAGGCAGCAACTCTTCCGTTGTGTCACTGTGTTGCACAATATGTCTTCTTGTATCGTTAGATCAACCCGGCAAATGATTTATGTAAAAAAGACACAAAGTGTTGGAATAACTCGGTGGGTCAGGCAGCATCAGTGGAGGATGGAGTAGGAAGGGAGAAAGCTGGAAAAGAGAGGTGGGGGTGGGACAAAGCCTGGCAAGTGATAGGTGGGTGGAGGTGAAGGAGGTTTTGGCTTGCGAGGGTTGGACAAAGGCCAGAGATGACCTTGGTGGTGTTTGTTGCAGTTCTTATAGCAGAGTTTGGCATAGTCATGATCATGGAGTCATACAGCATGGAAACAGGGCCCTCCGCTCAAGTTGACCTAGGCTGACCAAGTTGTCCATGTTGGCCTTTCTACGCTTGTCCCACTTGCTGCATTTGGCCAATATCCCTTTAGACTTTACCTATCAGTGTACCTGTCCAAGTCTCTTTTAAATCTTGTTATTGTGCCTGCCTCAACTACCTCCTCTGGGCACTCGTTTCATATACCAACCTTCTTCTCCCTGGCTTTGACAAATTCACTGCACAGTTCAATTACCTGCAGAACGTCGATTACCTGCAGAAGGCTGGGGCTCACCTGGATCGGGTGCCACACCATTAGACCTAGTGCTTGGTCTGGACTTTGGAACTTTGAAAATGGCGCCAAATCTGGCGACTCAAAAAAAAATTACATTGGGTTTTGCACGTGTAACAATAAAACCACCATCGAACCATTGAACCATGCTGCCCTGCATTTGCGATGTGGAGAACCCAGGACATTAGCCTCTGCATTTGCTTGGTGTCCAGCACCTGGACCAGCTGCACGTTGCAGTCCTTCTCCGCCGGTGACTTAATCAGGCCATGTAATTCCCATTGTGCTGTGCAGATGCTTCCTCAGTAGAGAGCAATAAGGGGGGGGAAAAAACAATTTAGAAATGAGATCTTTTTAAAATGCTGGTTATGCGTTTGCAGCACAGCTAAACATATGCTAATGAATTCTGATGTCAGTAGCTGGTGTACTTACCTTCTGTGATCTTTCACAGTGGCTCCTTGGCTCTGCACAGCCACTAAACCCCAAGTAATCTCCTTGATTAAATTCATGTATCAAAAACACAGTGAGCATTTAGTATCATGGCACTCATGGGTCAAAGCAGCGCACAAGGCAGTTTAACATGCATACCTTTTATATCCAGTATCACTCAACCATGTTTTCAGAATTTTGTAAAAACTAGATTCCATTCTGTGTTGGCCCATACGTTCTAGGAGCAGGCTTAGGCCATTTGGCCCATGGGCGGCATGCTGGCACAGCGGTAGAGTTGCTGCCTTACAGTGCTTGCAGCGCCGGAGACCCGAGTTCAATCCCAACTATGGGTGCAGTCTATACGGAGTTTATACGTTCTCCCTGTGACCCATGTCGGTTTCTCCGAGATATACAGTTTCCTCCCACACTACAAAGATGTATAGGTTTGTAATGTACAGGATGTAATTGGCTTGATGTAAATGTAAATTGTCCCTAGTGTGTGTAGAACAGTGTTAATGTGTGGGGATCGCTGGTTGGCTCAGACTTGGTGGGCCGAAGGGCCTGTTTCTGTGCTGTATCTCTAAACTAAACTATAAGTCTACACCATCATTCAATCATGGCTGAACTATCTCTCCCAACTCCATTCTCCTGCCTTCTCCCCATAACACCTAACACCCATATTAATCCTGAATTTGGCAATCTCTGCCCTAAAAATACCCAATGACGGCTTCACTGCCGTCTGTGGCAATGAATTCCACAGATTCACCATCCTCTGGCTAAAGAAATTCCTCCTCATCTCCTTTCAGTGGTACAACATTGTATTGTACAAATTAATTTGGCACCAGTTACCTATCCACCCATCACCTTGAACCAGAAGAACAAGTACAACAAGTTTTCTCCACCCCAATGTCCATCTGATCGGTTTAAAGAAGGGTCCCAATTTGAAACGTCACCTATCTTTGTTCTCCACCGAAGCTGCCGCACCCGCTGAGTTACTCCAGCACTTTGTGTCCTTTTTTTGTGAACAAGCATCTTCAGTTCCTTGTTTCTACAGGCACAAACTATATTTGGAGACACAAGAAACTGCAGATGCTGGAATCTTGAACAAAGCACATTGTGCTGGAGGAGCTCAACAGGTCAGGCAGCATCTGTGGAGGGTACAGACAGATTGAAGAAGGGTCCAGACCTGAAGCGACATCTGTCCATCCCTCCACAGATGATGCTTCAACCACTGAATTGCTCCAGCACTCTGTGTTTTGTACAGCTAATATATATTAAGTCTACAGTGAGTGGATTGTGTCTTAAGCTGCCTAAACTGTTTAATTGACTTATGTACCGGCAAAATAAAATTATTTCTTGCTGCAGGTCCACAGGTCCGTTAATGATAGTGGAAAGCCTAGATAGCGTGGATGTGGAGAGGATGTTTCCAGTAGTGAGAGAGTCTAGGACCAGAGGGTACAGCCTCTAAATAAAAGGATATACCTTTAGAATGGAGATGAGGAGGAATTTATTTTGCCAGAGGGTGGTGAATCTGTGGAAGTCATTGCCGCAGAAGACTGTGGGGGCCGTCAATGGGTATTTTTAAAGCAGAGATCGATAGGTTCTTGATTCGTAAGGGTGTCAAAGGTTACGGGGAGAAGGAAGGAGAATGGGGTTGAGCGTGAAAAATAGATCAGCCGTGATTGAATGGTGGAGCAAACTCAATGGGGTGAATGGCCAAATTCTGCACCTTTGTCTTATGATATTTTGATCAATGCAGTAACACACAGATAAAAAATACAATAATCAATAATGCAATAAATCAGTAACAGTAATACCAGCCAACCATACTAAAGCCAAACCAAAGTCCGTAGTTCCTTAGAAGATCATAGCAGCTGAGGAGAGGTTAGTGTTGTGCATTGTTCAAGAGCCTGATTGATGGTTGCTGAAAAGAAGCTGTTCCTGAACCTGGACGTCACGTTTTTCAGGTTCCTCTACCTTCTTCCCGATGGTAGGAGTGAGATGAGAATGTGGCCAGGCTGGCATGGGTCTTTGATGATATATGCTGGCTTCTTGAGGCACCTCCTCAAACTATTAGACGCAGTGTTTAACAGTAAGCTGTAAGGGCTACCATCAGTCTGAGCATTAGTAAGTCTCGTAAGGTCATAAGGTCATAAGAGATAGGTGCAGAATTAGGCCATTCGGCCCATCAGGTCTACACCATTCAATCATGTCTGATCTATCACTCCACCGAAACCCATTCTCCTGCCTTTTCCCCATAACCCCCCATAACTAATCAAGTATCTATCTGTCTCTGCCTTAAAAAACTATCCATTGACTTGGCCTCCGCAGGCTTCTGTGGCAGGGATTGCACACAATTGCAGATATTGCGTACAATTCTCAGTCCTCTCCCACACAACACAACCAAAGGCATCTACTTTCGGATCATTCTCTGTCAGTTATATCTAGCACAGAGAAAATCTTTACTTAGACACTCAGTCACACGTCTGAGCAAGAGGCTTTTTTTAAAACCACATTTGCACACTGGTTTCTAACCAGAAATTTAATAGCCTCTTTGTTTGATCAATACACATTGTACAAGCCTTTCAAAAAAATTTCCTCAGACACTTTTTTTTCCTTCGGCAGTCTGGGTGATGGACAGATAACTGCAAAACAAGTGCTATTTATAGAAGAGGAGGAAGTGTTGCCTCCCCTCTCTCTGTTTCTCATTGTTCTGTCTGCAGGAAAAAATTGTCTGCATGCAACTGTCACTATGGCAACAGACAGGGTGAAAGGTGAACACTCAGTCTGTCAGCCCGTACATGCTAAAACCACCAGCCGTTAAAAAAGAGCAGCATTTCTTGCCGTCTCGATGATAACACCACTGTTTGAATCGCAAGATAATATAATATTGCTGCCATTTATCCCAAACCATTGAAATGTCTCAAAGGATCCCTCGTATGTATATACGACAAGTGTAGGAAGGAACTGCAGATGCTGGTTTAAACTGAAGATAGACATAAAATGCTGGAGTAACTCAGTGGGCCAGGCAGCATCTCTGGAATGGGTGACATTTCGGGTCGAGACCCATCTTCAGACTAGTCTGTCTGTGTATATATACGATAAGGTGCTGTAGCATCATGCACTAATGATGGTTGAATGGGGGAAGATTTCATAGCCTTCCAAAGCCAACAGCAGCAAGATGACGGGCTGGTGATTCTGTCAGCTGGTGGTGTGATGAAGTTGGGGCTTCAGATGAGTAATTTGAAGAGTTGGCCGGTGCTGTTCACAAGCGGCGTTGTGTGATCTGTAACCTTCCCTTGAACTGCCAGGCAAGTTCTCACATGAAGGGCAACACACGAGACAATCTGCATTTAAATTGTGCCTCTTACGTAGTCAAACACACACACCAGAGCCAGGCCAAGTGGCACAGTGGCGCAGCGGCAAAGTTGCTGCCTTACAGCACCGGAGACCCTGGTTCGATCCTAACTATGGGGTGCTGTCTGTGTGGAGTTTGTACGTTCTCCCTGTGACCACGTGAGTTTTCTCCGGGTGCTCTGGTTTCCTCCTACACTCCAAAGACGTGTAGGTTTGTAGGTTAATTGGTTTTGGAAAAACAAATTGAAAATTGGCCCTAGTGTGTAGGATAGTGTTAGTGTGCGGGGGTCACTGGTCAGTGCGGACTGGGTGAGTTGAAGGGCCTGTTTCCTCAATGGATCTCTAAAGTCTATAGTGAGGCAAGGTGAGGGAGGTGAGATGGGAGGGGGGGGGGGGTGGGTTGGTGCAGGTTATGAAGAGGGAAGCTGATGTTGAGATAAGAGTTGGAATTTCGAAGGCTGCTTGAACAAGCATAGGAATAGTCAAGAAAAGACACAAAGTGCTGGAGAACATGGATAAGCAATGTTTTAGGTCGGGATCCTTCTTCGGACTGATTGTAGGAGGGTGGGAGAGACAATTAGAAACAGGGGGAGCAGGACAGGGCATGGCAATAGTAGGTAGTTACAGGGGGGGGGGGGGGGGGGGGGGGGGGGGGGGGGGGGGGGGGGAGTTTGGGGGTTGTTGGTTGGGCAAAAAGCTGAGATGTGTTGTGAGACAGAAGGATTAAAGTGTTGCGAATTGTGAAGCCAGGGGAAAGAATGTAGGTGGAGGAGGAGGGAGAGGGGAGAAATAGATGGGACTTCGGGTAGGGCACGGAAGAGAGGCGAAGGAGAAGAAAGGGGGGTTGCTGGGGAGAAAGGAGAGGAAAAATGTGGGGAGTGGGTTGATAAGCGCTACCTAAAATTGGAAAATTCAGTGTGCATACTGTTGGGTTGTAAACTACCCAAACGGGAATATAAAGTGATGTTTCTCCAGTTTGCCTGTGGCCTCACTCTGGTAATGGAGGAGGCCCAGGGCAGAAAGGTCAGTGTGGGAATGGGAAGGGGAGTACGCCATGGAGGCCTTGGCAGGCCAAGGGCAAGTGTGGGAGCCTGGTAGTAATAATGGGTGAGGGTTTCAGATCCAGGTGAGTGGTGACCATGGGAGGTTGAGGGGGAGACACATGAAATCAAGTCAAGGGCGTTTCCTTCCCTCCACAGACGCTGCCTGACCCGCTGAGTTCCTCCTGGACTTTGCTTTTTGCTCAAGAATCCAGCGTCCACAGTTCCTTGTGTCTGCTCTTCTCCCTTTCTTCACTCCACAATGACATACATCTCAGTTCAGTCTCCCCCTCAACCTCCGGTATTGTGAAGAGAACAACCCCAGCCTGTTCAACCTCTCTCGCACCGTGTGACTGCGGTGCATGCAGAATGGGAGGAGATCAGGTAAAAATCAGGTGACTGCAGGATGTAAACTTGATTAGGATTGTTTCAGAGTGGAGAACATGGGGCGTGGAGGCACCTGTATGGAGATGCTCAAATATAAAGTTGGCGGAGTATAAAGTCACCACAGACTTGGGAGATGCCAACATTCCCTGGGATGAAGCACTAATCTCAGAGCCAAGCATTCGGTTGGATAGATAACGTGTTTGCATCCTAGCTCGGGCCTCCAATCCACGACCTTTCGGCATCACGTAAAAACACAAAGGGCTAAATCTATATATAATGGGGAAATGGCTTCCTTTTCTAGACGCCATTCAACATGTGCAAAAATACAGGGCAGGCAAACACTCACCTCCAGATCTAACAATCATCATTGTTCAAAGCACTTTCAGATGTCTGGGGACGGCAAAGAGCTCTCTGAAGTATTCAAAAGGAAATGGACAGGGCAGCGAGTGCAGAGCACTACAACAGGCATGTCCATTAAAGTGGAATGAAATGTCAGCGTTTAACCTTAGGCACTGTCCACTACCTCAACTAAACCACCTTGTGCCCTATTAAATTCTTCAAAGGGAGCAGTCCCTAATCACGACCTTCAAAGATGATCAGTTGATGATTACACTGGCCTCCGTCTCTTGTTGATACCAAAGCCGTTTTCTAGAGCTTGCTGTGAACAAATTAAACACCTTGCAGCCGCTTTTCAACAGAGATTACACCCTCAAAGATACCTCGCTGGTTTTAAATCCAGCATTCACGGGAGGTTCAGTAAAATTGGAGGTTTTTTCCCTTCTAACGCAGCAATGTAAAGTTCAAAGGGGGACATTGGGCCTGACATGTGGTGGCTCTGGCAATCTGCAGTGAATGAGTTAAACGCTCACAAATGCAGACGGGGAAAATCTTTCATCTTGACTTCGGGAACAAACCAGAACCACATGCGGAGAGAAGATTGCGTGTAAAGCAGCCGGATCCCTGGGGCCTCGAGGATCAGCCACTCAAGCACAACCCCCCCCCCCCCCCCCCCCACAACATAATAAACCTCCCTTGGCAGCGATGCATTTGTTTATCTTGTCTGAGCTGAATCGGCAGCCTCAGCTGTTCCGGTTTAAAGGGCAAAGTGTTAAAGTTCCATGAACGTAAGTGGCGGGGTCAGATGCCATGGGAGCGGCCACAGACTGCACAGGGCAAGGCTCCAGTACGGGTGTCAGGGGTTATGGGGGGGAAGGCAGGAGATTAGGGTCGAGAGGGAATGATAGATCAGCCACGATTGAATGGCGGAGTAGACTAGGCCTAATTCTGCCCGGAGAATCTATGAACTTATGAACATGAACTTTACCCTGCTACAGAGTGCCAGTGGACAGAGTACTGGTGACAGAGTTCATGGGGCATAGCTTTACCCTGATACAGGGTGAGATGCCTGGGGCTCTGCCCTGGTCACAGAGTGCATGGGCATGGCTTTACCCGACCTTGGATCCAACACCAAGCCCTTGCTTGCTCAGACATGTACAGGCAGATTAGGCCACCTCCTTCCAGTGTAGGGTCCGGCCAGCCTGGCTTAATATCCTTCCCTTTCTATCCCTGGGACACTCACTGCATCGTAACATTTGAGAGAGATCTTTAGTTTAGTTTCATTTGGAGATATAGCTGTTCGGCCCACTGAGTCCACACAGCCCAGCAGTCCCTGTACACCAGCACATTCCTACACACCAGGGACAATTTACAATTTTTACCAAAGCCAATTAACTTGCAAACTTGTTCGTCTTTGAAGTGAGGGGGGAAACCGGAACACCTGGAGGAAACCCACGTGGTCATGGGGGGAACGTACAAAATCCACACAGACAGCGCCCGTAGTCAGGATCGAAACCGGGTCTCTGGCGTTGTAAGGCAGCAACTCTACCGCTGCGCCACCGTGCCGCTCCTGACAAATTCCAATTGCGGAGAAGTGATGGACCACCTCTGCCCTTTCTCCTCCGTCTCCTCTCTCTTCCTCCCTTATCACTCTTTCTCCCTTCTCTCCGCTTCCCTCTCCCCTCTCCCTCCTCCAGCCCAAACAACAAAGGATTTGAATAAATTGATGACGCTAGGGAATGCAGATGCTGGAATCTTGAGCAAAGCACAAAGTGCAGGAGGAACTCAGCGGGACAGGCAGCATCTGTGGAGGGAAATGGACAGACAACGTTTCAAGTCAGGTCTGAAAAATGGTCCGAACCTGAAATGTGGTCTGTCAATGCCCACCACAGATGCTGCCTGACTCGCTGAGTTCCAACCTGCATTTTATGCTTTGCTCACATATAAATTGATGTTGTGACTGCCGACTATCTTTGCTAAGGCACTAATGATGGACAATCTGATAGATGGCATCTCCTCATCATTACAGACTTATCTCACTTACTGAGGTAGTGGGCCAGGCAGGCAGATGGTACCACACTCAGTATCTCACCAACTTTGACTTCACCTGACCAGCTCAAACTAAAAGAAACACACCTTTCCTTCTGAACCTTCAGCAAACTTCTCAACTTGTTGGCTTTTTCATTGAATATAAGATGACTGATCACCGCACAGATTCATTTTCTGTCCCAAAATAAGTAGAGAGTTTAGAACATTCAGGTTGAACTGCAGACATGTATTTTTGGGCCATCCATAGTGGACACAGTCATTTTCCTGAACTAAATTTGCATCTATTTCTTCCCAATTTGGCAATCAAAGAAACTGCAGATGTTGGAAATCCAAAGTCACTCGGCAATTTTGGCAGCATCTGTGGAGAGACAAAGTGTGAAGTGTTTAAGTCCAAGATCTTTTTGTCTGACAAAGGGTCTCAGACTTGAATAGATAACTGCCTTGCACCAGAAACATCATCAATTTCTCTTTCCTGAGGTATTCCCAGATGTGTTGAGTGTTTCCATCATTTTCTCCCCTTTTCCCAGTGACCCATTTGGCAGAACTCCCTCTACCTCTCTCTGCACCTCTCTGAGCTGGAAGGCTTTGGGTTTAGGATTCATTGACGAAACCCCCAGCATACATTCCCAAGCTGATGTTTGAGGGATATCATTAAGAACTGTTATGTTATCAGACGTGCTGTCATAGAGCCATAGAGCTGTACAGAAAGGAAACAGGCCCTCCAGCCCACCTTGCCCATGCTGATCAAGTTAGCATACTGGGCTAGTCCCAATTGCCTCCATCTAGCCCTTAGCCATCTAAACCCCTTCCATTCATAGATCTGTCCAAATGTTTTTTGAAAGTCATTATTGTATCCACTTCTACAGCTTCCTCGGGCAGCTCGTTGCCATCTCTATGGATTACCCTCTGAATGAAGAAGTTGACTGTGAGGTCTCCCTTAAGCCTGTCCCCTCTCACCTTAAGTCGATTCCCTCTGGCTTTAGAATCCTTTGCCATATAAAAATTTCAAAAGAGAGCTGGGATAATCACTTATTACAGGTGCATAAATGTTCGATCAACGTACGACATACTCTCATCCAATTCAAAACATTACATAGACTATATTATTCAAAAACTAAAATAAATAAACTCTTCCCTAATGTCTCACCCATTTGTGATAAATGTCTGTGTCAAGAAGCTACCATCGCGCATTCTTTTGTTTTTTGTACAAAAATTCTGGAATGAAATATTTGACATCTTTACAAAATTAATTAAAATAAAACTGGTACCAAAACTAGAATGGATTATTTTTGGAATATCGGAAGGTAACCCTGAATTAAACGTGTTTCAGAAGAATTTACTCAATTACGGGCTAATAATGGGAAAAAAGCTCATACTTAAATTTTGGAAAAATGCGCCTACACCAACAATAAAAATGTGGATATCAAATATGTTTGAAACATTACATCTGGAAGAGATGAGATTCCTCTTAGCAGGCAAAGCAGACCACTTCCAAAAGACGTGGTCTATGTTTTTGGAACTATTACAAGCATAAGGTGCAACAGTAATTAAATAAATAAATAAACAAGTAAATGGATAAATAAATAAATAAATAAAAAGGTACCAGGATCTGGCAACGGGGGGCAAAACAACAAAGACAGACTTGGTTGGTAGTCCCCTTTCTGCGGAGTTTAATGTTATAATAGAGCGATTGTTTCTCTTTTCTTTTTATTTCTTTTCTAGGGTCTACTTTCTTTCTTTACTTCCTTCTCTAACTTCTTTTCTAAGGGGCTTTCTTTTCTCAACACTCTCCTGCACCTTCACGACTCTTGCGCACTTTCTTTACTTTCTCTACTATCTTTTTCTTAAAGTTCAAAAAATGAAGCGGTACAAAAAATGTATTAAGACATTTGTGTTGTGTAGTATTGTAACTTACCGTACTTCTAATAAAAATAAAATTTTAAAAAATTTTAAAAAAGAATCCTCTGCCATGGGAAAAAGACTGTGAGTGTTTGCTTTATCCATGATCTTGTACACCTCAGCCTCTGAAGTGCCAGCAAGTTCCAGCCCATACAACCTCTCCCTCTCGCTATAACTCAAGCCTGCAAGCCCACCTATCAACCTGGTGAATACTTTCTGCACCCTGTTTTACAGAAGAGTTATTAAAGCAAGAATCCATCGCCTTGTTTAAATCAAGGTAAAGCATCCCTATTTCAAAGAAGCTGAGGAGATATATGTCAGCGTACTGGGTGATATTTATCGCTCAAAGTTCATTACTAAAAAATATATCTTTATCATTTGATTAATGTTGGTTAGGGCGCATTTGGAGTATTGCGCACAGTTCTGGTCACCCCATTACACGAAGGATGCAAAGGCTGTGGAGAGGGTGCAGAGGAAGTTTACTGGAATTATGCCTGGATTAGAAGGTATTAGTTATAAGGAGAGGTGAGATAATCTTGGATTGTTTTCTCTGGAATGCACGAGATTGTGGGGAGACCTGATGGAAATATATAAAATTATGAAAGAAGATAGGGTAGATAGTCAGAACCTTATTCTCAGGATGGAAATGTCAAAGACCAGAGGGCATACCTTGAAGGTGAGAGGGGAGAAGTTTAAAGGGGATGTAAGGGGCAATTTATTCACACAGAGGGTGGTGGGGGCCTGGACGTGGTGGAGGAAGATACGATGGTGATGTTTAAGAGACTTTTGGAGAGGCATGGAATGGAGGGATAAGGATCACGTGCAGGCAGAGGAGATGAGTTTATCTTGGCATTATGTTGGGCACAGGCGTTGTGGGCTGAATGGCCTGTTCCTGTGCTGTACTGTTCTATATTCTACGATTGTTTTATCTTTGTTGCAACCTGCTGTGAATCAATTTCCCGCATTCCAAGAGCAGCTACATTTCAGAAGAGCTTTGTTGGCTGCAAGGTGTTTTGGAATAACCTGAAGTGCTGAAAGACATTGGAGTAGCGAAAGGCTTTTCTTTTCACAATAAAGAGACGTTTCGGATATCTTAATAATGCCACCCGACCTTGTTTTGGTTCCTTCCGCTCCACTATATCCAATATAATCATACACACGAGCTAGGTAAAAGAATCTGGCAGGAGCCACGAGAGGTTAAACATTTAAAGAGTAAACAATTCCACTGGTTTTGAAATGTATTTTAAAAATGTGCTCCCGAATAATTATTTTCGCCTTGTACTGAGAGTGATGCGAGTTTCAGTCAGTAGAGGGAGCAGTCTCACCACTGTACAGTGCAGCAGTGGGGTGGGATGAAGCCGAATATGACCAAATGATTTTCCCACTGTGTTAGGTGGGGTAGCACTAGAAATCTTCCAATGCATTCAACTAGGCAGCATATAATCTATTTAGCCTTGTATTTGTGAGTATGTGTATATGTACACACATTGAACTTTTTGTTCTCTCTCTTTTATAATATTGTTTGCAGTGTACTATGTTTACATATTCTGTTGTGCTGCTGCAAGTAAGAATTTCATTGTTCTATCTGGGACATGTGACAATAAAACACTCTTGACTCTCTCTTGTCGTGATAGGGGTGACACGGTGGTGCAATGGTAGAGTTGCGGCCTTACAACGCCAGAGACCCAGGTTCCATCCTGACCACGGGTGCTGTCTGTATAGAGCTTGTACATTCTCCCTGTGACCGTGTGGGTTTTCTCCGGGTGCTCTGGTTTCCTCCCACACTTCGAAGACGTGTGGGTTTGTAGGTTAATTGGCTTCTGTAGGTTGTGAAAATGGTCCCTAATGTGTGTAGGTTAGTGTACGGGGTGATCGCTGGTCTGCACGGACTCGGTGGGCTGAAGGGTCTGTTTCCACCCTCTCTAAAGTCTAAAGGTCTAAAGTCTAAAGGACTTTCACGGTAAAAATGTCTGCTGTACGATTGCATACATGAATATCAGATATTCTGGAAGGGACAAAAGTATTTTTCCAGGGACGCAAGGAACTGCAGATGCTGGTTTATAAAAAAATGTACAAAGTGCTTGAGTGACTCAGTAGGTCAGGCAGGATCTCAGGGTAACATGGATTGGCAATGTTTTAGATCGGGAGCCTCTACTATGCTTTCAAATAAATCTCTGGTCTAACTTAAACACTCTGGTCTAATTTACCTGATTTATTTTCTGTCTATTTTCTCCTCACTCAGGTACCTTTGGGAATTGATATTAATATAATATTGTGGTGGCATAGTGGCACAGCTAGTAGAGTTGCTGCCCACAGCACCTGAAACCCATATTTGATCCTGACCTTGGGTATGCCAGTCTGAAGTTTAACTGTTCTCCCTGTGACCACGTGGGTTTTCTCCAGGTGCTCCAGTTCCCTCCCACATCCCAGAGACGTTATAGGTTAATTGGCCTCTGTAAACTGCCCCAGGTGTGCAGGGAGTGGATGAGAAAGTGGGATAACATAGAACTATTGTATGGGGTGATCACTGGTCAGCGTGAACACGATGGGCCGAAGGACTAGTTTCATTCAATCAATCAATCAATTAGTTCAATCCACTTAACGCAACCTGAATGTGGAGACAAAGAACTGCAGATGCTGGTTTACACAAAAGGACCCAAAGTGCTGGAGTAACTCAGCAGGTCAGGCAGTGTCTCTGGAGAACATGGATGGTTGATGTTTTGGGTCGGGATCCTTCTTCAAGCCTGAGGTTTCCTGTTCTTCCTCATTAGTTTGACGTTCCCTCTGAGCTTCATCCCAATTGCCGACATTCAGACATTTCCTTTTAATCGCCACTGCCTTTAATTTTACTAATGCAGTGCTCCTCTCCCCACTCCCGCCTGGATCTGAAATTGCAGATGATACCTGAATTAACATGCCGATAAGTTGACCCGGGAGTTTGTAGCATTTCAGCTCATCACAATTCAGATGGCAGTGAAAGCAAGCTTGCAACTATTTAGTGTATGAAGCAACAGCAGATGCTGGTTTAAACCAAAGGTAGACCCAAAATGCCGGAGTAACTCAGCGGGACAGGCAGCATCGCTGGAGAGAATGGTGGCGTTTCGAGTCGGGTCTGAAGAGGGGTCTCGACCAAAGACGTCACCCATTCCTTCTCTCCAGAGATGTTGCCTGTCCCACCGAGTTACTCCAGCATTTTGTGTCTATCTTTGCAACTATTTAGCATGGCTCACAACACAGATTAAATTAATGCACAGAGCATTGCAACCTGGCTGTTAACCAAACAGAGCATCTCCACTCACCTTCCGGCTGCTCTGTGCAAGAAAGCTGACTGAATCATAATCAAAAGATTGAAATGCTTTGTCAATCTTTCTCTCTCCACAAGGAATTTGCTGAAGGATTCCGAGTGCTCTCCGGGTCCCACGTGTAAAGTCAGATTCTGTCCTCTGGTTATGTTCTGGTCAGGATGAAGTAGCTTAAGTTTCAATATTTTAATTCATCACTGTCAACCTTCAAGAAAATTAATGCCCCCTGGTAATGCACTGACTCACACATTCAGGTTAAATACCTTTAACAGAATCATTAACCTATTTATTTTCTACAAATTATTAACGGCGCCAAAATCGGGAAGCAAACACGGTAGGCAGGAAGGAATTAATTTCTTAGAAACTGTTTTTGGAGGCCAACCATATAAGGGGCGGCACTGTGGCACGGTTGGTAGAATCACTGCCTCACGGTGATAGAGACCCACGTTCGATCCTGATCTCTCTGTGTGGAGTTTGCAAGTTCTCCCTGAGCATGTGGGTTTCACTGGGTGTTCTGGTTACCCCCCACATCCTGAAGACGTGCGGGTTTGTGGGTGAATTGGCCTTTGTAAATTGCCCCTGTGTGTAAGGAGCTTATGTGAAAGTGGGAGAGCATAGAACTAGTGTGAATGGTGGGCCAAAGGGCCTGTTTCCGTGATGCATCTTCAAATTAATCAATGAATCAATTTCAAATCAAACAATCAATTTAATGACCCTCCCAAATTGTAATTGTGAAGGTGATGATTGAAGGCATGTTGAACTGCCTGAGGAAGGTGCTTCTGTAGAGCCAGGTTGTTCCAGGACTTTGACCCAGCCACAAGACACATACTAGTCAGAATGATGAGTGCCTTTTAGAAGCTGGTGATCCCATTGGACCTGCCGCCTTTGCCTCTCTAGAGGACAGAAGTCACTGGTTTCAAAAGGTACGTTTAAAGAAGTCTCAGCATGTTGCTGCCTCTCAGCTTGTGCATGGTAGAAAATGCAGTCACAGTGAACTGATGGTGAAGGGAAGGAATATCTAAGATGGTAGATGGGTGTCAAATATGCCCAGGAGTCAAGAGTGTTTAATGATAAGATTAAACGAGAACTTACCAGTTCGAAGTTTGATCGTTATTTTATGAGGAGTACTTTGAGGGAATACGTGAAGAACCCCGCCAGGACGCATGCGTGTCATTCTTCAAAGCAGCGGTGTGAAATCACAGATAACTGTAATGACTGAACATAGTAAGATTAGAGAAGAAAATACCAGTTGAGTATATGATCAAGGGTGGGAGCGGAGGGCACGTATTCCCTCAACGTACTCCTCATAAAATAACGATCAAACTTCGAACTGGTAAGTTCTCGTTTAATCTTACTATTTTACTTCGGAGTCACGTGAGTGACTACGTGAAGATTTCAAAGCTCTGTGATTTCATAGAAACATAGAAACATAGAAAGTAGGTGCGAGAGCAGACCACCAGGTCCATCGAGCCCGCACCGCCATTCGCTCATGGCTGAACACTAAACAGACACACTTACCCACAAACAGTAGACACAAGACACAGAACACAAGACACTACCCTCCCCTTTATACCGCTATCACCCCTCTCCACCCCAAGAACCTCGTGATCTCCTGGGGGAGGCAAAAAATGCCGTGGAAACGAGTCCATGCATCACATCTGCCTTAATGACTGTGGGAGGAATTGTGTCAACATAATTTAGACATGAATCTGACATTGAAATCCATGATAAATTTATTAACACCAAATTATAGCCCCTATTTATGGGGTGAAATTATATTACAGAACTTAAAATTGTTTCTGCAAACATTCCAGGTTTAATTACTGGTTTATGATAAAATAGTTGGAATGTTTTTTCCCTTGACCATCCTGCTGTCTTGAGGATTTGGTCCATTGGTACATCCAACTCCATAGCTGCCGATGTAGCTGTAGCCCTGGTGGAATGAGATTTAAAAATATTAGTATCCACCCCAGTCTGTATTAGAACCTGTTTCAGCCATCTTGAGATGGTCTGGACCATCACTTTTTTGTGTGGTTGCTTGTGGATGATTAAAAGTGCCATCTCATTGCCTCTGATGATTTTCGTGTTCTCCATATATAACAACAAATGTCTTACTATACAGAGACGATCATCTGTCGGGCAAGACCTAAATTCTATATTGAGGCCTGCTGATCCCTGTCTGTTTTTGCTTGACTAATTCATAAATATGAAACGTTATATTTCCAGATGAAGAAGTCATGTTGTCCAGTCTTAATTTATGTAACGACTGTACCCTTTGTGCCGTGACCAAAGCCATTAACATGACTGTTTTCAGTGTCAGTCTTTGTAGGGACAGAGCTGTTGCTGGAGACCAATTCCTTAGCATAGTCAGGACAATACTCACATCCCATATTTGAGAGTACCTGGTTCTTGGGGGATTGATATTAAAAATTCCCCTCATATGTTTTTTTGTTACCAGGTGGTGAGTCCCAACAGAATGATGCTCTGTTCCTTGCCATAGATATGTTGACAGGGCACTTCTGGCGCAGTTGATGGCACTATAACTGAGCCCCTCATCATAATGGAGGCCTGCCAGGAATTCCATAACAGATGGGATGTTCATTGATCTGTAGGTGATGCTGTTTCTGTGACAATACATCTCCCATTTCCTGATATAGACCAGATACTGTTTTTTGGTGGACTGTCTGTGGGCCGCTGAAATAATGTTCACTGTTCGGTCCGTCAGTCCCTAGGGCTGTAAAATTAGAGGGGGGGGCTGATTTTTAGACTCTACAAAACGGCCACAGTTCCCATATAGTTATGACATGGGTGGGCTGATCCCTTTTTACGGGATGATGCTACCATGAAGTAAATCTGGTCGATTTTTGATGGTGATACATGGTTATTCAAATACCTATGATGAGTATTTTGTTTTTGGAAAAGATGGTTGAGTAGGCCAATTGGGTACTACAAAAACCCCTTTTGCCAAAGCCGCTCCAGTTCAGCATGCTTGCTGATTTTTCTTTCCTTAAATACCCGGTACTGATGAACTGGAGGGCTATATTTGTGTATAAGGGTAGGGGAATGCATAAATAAAGAATTTCCCCCAATGCAGCGAAAAAAGCATCTGTCGCCCAACCTGCCCCAGGGTACCTCCATGGTTCCCACGAACCATAGTTTGATAACTGGTGATTAAGTCTGGATGCGAATAGATCGATATCTCTGGTGTTCCATACCGTGCTGTAATATCAGCAAATACTTTTTTATTCAACATCCATTCGGTGTTTCCATTACATTTGCGTGACCTGGTGTCTGCCACTAAATTTAGTTTACCTGGTAGGTAAGTAGCTGATATCCAAATATTTCTCTGGATACACCATTGCCAAATTGTATTAGCCAGATTGTCACATGTTGTCGATTTGTTTCCACCCATGTGGTTGATATATGCTACCACGGTGGTATTGTCAACCTGTAGTCTAACATGTTGATGATATAACCCAGAACAATATGACTTTAGGCCATGGAATGCACCAGGTAGTTTATGCCCAGTGTTTGTAATAATTATGCCTCCTGTGCATTCCATCTACCTCCACAGTTGGAGATGGAATTGGTAGCACCCCAACCAAGTGCACTGGCATCAGTTTGTAGCACCATAGAAGGGTTGCTGGTAATGATTGGATTGGAGCAAAGCTGAATGTTATCTTTCACCATTTTAGTTCCATTATAGCTTCGATTGGTAGCTTCATTGGCCTGTCAAAATGACCAGCATTAATTTTGAGTGCTCGTATTTTTGCCCTCTGTAAATTTTGGTAATGTAAAGGTCTGAATTGTGTGGCTGGAAAAAGCAGCCACCATTTTGCCAATTACTTTTGCTACCAATCTGATGGACGGTTTACTAATGTCAATGAGGTTATTGCAAGCCTCTATTAATTCTATAGCCTTTCCCTTTGGCAAAGTCACCGACATGTGAACTCACGTGACTCCGAAGTAAAATTGTCATATGTACCAATAATGGAATAATGAAATTCTTACTTTGCAACAGCTTAATAGTTCACTTTAATGCAACACACACAAATAATGTAGAATGAACAAATTAATAAATTAATAAGCACAATACAGCTGTAAAAAATACACATAGTTCTTAGCGCAAGGACAACACAAAGACAGTCCATAGTGGCAGTGTGCATTTTCCTAATGCCATTGTATTTTTCCTGAGAGTCATAGAATCACAGTTATTTAGCATGGAGAAAGATCCTTCAGCACAACTCCAGGAGCCCGAGCTAGTTACAGTTGCGTGTGTTTGCCCCACATACCTTTTTATTCATCTACCTGCCCAAATATCTTCTTGAGAGTTCTTGGAGCTGCACTGATCTGGGTGAGTGGAATGCATTCCATTGCAATCTTGACTTGCTGTTTAAGTGGTGGAATGACTCTGACAAGTTTAACTGTGAGTTGCTTATCATAGCATACGCAGCCAATGAGCTGTGCTTGTACATACTAGTCATATGCATAGCCCAATTTGATTTTTTCTTTCTTGGTCAACCTCCCTTCCATTGACTCCATCTACACCTCATGTTACCTTGGCACGGCCACCAGCATAATCAAGGTCAAGTCTCATCCTGGTCATTCCCTCTTCTCCCCTCTCCCATTAGGCAAAAGGTACAGAAGTGTGAAAATGCACACCTCCAGATCCTGACCCAGTTTCTTCTCCGCTGAACCATCCTATCAAAAACTAGCAAGCCATCCTGAGCTACTATCTACCTCAATAGGAGGCCGTCGGACTATCTTTAATCAGACTTTATTGGACTTTACCTTGCACTAAACATTATTCCCTTGGTCATGTATCTGTCCACTGTGGATGGCTTGATTGTAATCCTATGTAATATTCCCGCTGAATGGTTAACATGCAACAAAATCTTTTCACTATACGTGAGAATATCCTATACTAGGCTGTTGACATGCAAAGAGAAAGAGCTGTAAATACTCAACATCTGATGGAAACTGAGGGGACATTTTGGGTCAGTGACCTTTTATCAAATCCCCTACCTTGTTGATGGTGGGGGAATCTGGTGATATGATGTGATCTAATGTCAACAGGAGATCATTCGGCTTAAGTGATGCAGGTACGTGTGGCCTGTCATTTTAATTCAAATCTTGAACATTTTCTGCTTCTCGATGCATCTTGGAATGAACTACGTGTTTAACTTAAGTTAACTTAACTTAAGTGTTGCAAACAGTTTGAACACTGCACAATCCTTATCATTGATCGGGCGTTAGGGTCGATTTTGCCACATTTATGTCCGCAGTCCTTCTTCCATATCCCTTTATGCATGAAGGATGTCTATGCTAAGGAAATGGAGATGTATGCACCACTGGAACAGAATCAATCAGTGGTTTTGAAGAACGCAAGGAACGTGATGACAAGATTGTTCTTTTAGCATCTGGCATTACATCAATGGGCTGAATGGCCTCATTTTGTGCTATAATATTATTCTGCAGCTCCATATAGATTTCATTTTGAATCACAGTATCTTGCAAGAACATAATATTACAAGAAATAGGAGCAGAATTAAGCCATTTGGCCCATCGAGTCTTGTCCGCCATTTGATCATGTTTGATCTATCTTTCCCTCTCAACCCCATTTTCTTATTTTCTCCCTGCAATCTTTGATGCCCTTACAAATCAAGAACAGACCAATCTCTGCTTTAAAAACACCTGATGACTTGGCCAATGAATTCAACAGATTAATTACCCACTGGCTAAATAAATTACTCCATCTCCATTCAAAAAGTATGTTATTTTACTCTGAGGCTGTACCCCCTGGTCCTAGACTCGCCCACTAGTTCAAACATCCTCTCCACATCCAATCTCTCGGCCATTCATTATTCTGTAGGTTTCAATGAGATCATCTGGAATGAGATCCCCCTCGTCCTTCTAAACTCTAGTGATTACAGGCAATACATAAAATAGTCATTTTGCTATCTCGGCCAATGCTGATTAGTTAGACCCACTAGTATGCTCTTTCCCATAGCTCTGTAATCTGTTCCACCCCCCCTCTCCCACCTCCACCTCCCTCCCATCGAGCAGTTTCCCAGAAACACGGAACTGCAGGTGCTGGAATCATGAGCAAAACAAAAAGTGCGGGAGGAATTCAATGGGCCAGGCAGCATCGGTGGGGGGAAATGGATAGATAATGTTTCATGTAGAGAGGGGTTTTGAAGAACGAACTTGGCATGAATATGTCCTCCTTCTCATGTTCCCATGATTCATAAGTTATATGAGCAGCATTGGACCATTTTACCTATCGAGTCTGTTCTGCCATTCAATCATGGCTGATCTGCCACTCCCTCCCAACCCCATTCTCCTGCCATCTCCCCGTAACCCCTGACACCTGTATTAACCAAGAATCTATCAACCTGCGCCTTAAAAATACCCAATGACTTAGCCTCCACAGCCGTCTGTGGCAATGAAATCCACAGATTCGCCTATACCTGTCAAAAGAAATTCCTCCTTCCTAAAAGTACAACAGTTCTTTGATTCTGATTTGATTCTGCTGGTGTGGTTGCCAACACAAAATCACTGTCTCTGTGCAGCTCGCCAATGGGGAAAATCGTGTCGATGTTGCATTCAGTTTTCAGAACCTCTTTTGAATGCAATTACTGAATCTGGCACTGCCATCCCTTTTGTACAGTGCATTCCAGATGATCATGACTTGTAGCATTACACAAAAAAAAAAACATTTTATCTCACGGTTTTAAATTATGCCAAATTTCCCGTAACATTGCTCAAAATAGGCAGTGGATGATGCCTGTGCCATTGGCACGGCATAAATTCTCCGAAAAATTTCGAGTTCATTACCTGCGTTCGAGGACTGCAAATCTTTTCTGAGCACTGAAGGGAAAGTAATGAAACGTAATAAAAAGCAGGAAAAGGAGAATATCCGTCAGAAGGACAGGAAAGAATTGTGCATACATGAATGTATTGATTGGACTGCTCGAATTCTCTGCAGATCCTGTAATCATGCTGCAGGGAGCTGTTGTTTTGAACTGATTCATTCAGGCAGAGTCAAAGAGGTGACATTCAAGATCTGAAGCTAATCTCGAAGATCATATTGAAAGAGATGCAAAGGGTTTTTTTTTTTTTGTTTTAATATTATACCTAAAATCTGAGTTGGGATATCATTAAAGTGGTTCTGTCAGCAACAATCCCTTCTACAGATGTAAACAAGGTACCACCTTGGCTCCGGGGCAAATCAATTTGGCTGAGAAAATTAAATCCAAGGTACGTTTCACAATCAGACCATTTGAGAGATCGAGGCAAAGTTCTGTGAAATCATTAACACCGCGCTTACATAGAAACATAGACAATAGCTGCAGTGGTAGGCCTTTCGGCCCTTCAAGCCAGCACCGCCATTCAATATGATCATGGCCAAGCATCCAAAATCAATGCCCTGTTCCTGCTTTCTCCCCATATCCCTTGAATCCGTGATTAGCAGCAGATTAGATTGCCACTTGACTCCTCCAAAATTGCCCCCTAAAAAAACGACACTCTCTCCAATCACAAATTAACACTGTAAAATCCCGCTCCCACGGTACAAGTTCATTCCAAGAGTTCTCTTGAGTTTGCCCTGATTTGAACTCGGAGATTTACGGTAATGGCCACTCGTCGGTACTCGGGGCTATCGTGGACATTTTTCATCATGTTGAAAAATCTTCACGAGTCTTCCCGTGCTTACCTGCTGTTAGCGAGTCTTCCCGAGTACCTGCCGTTAGCGCTAAGAGACATCCCCGAGCTCCGACGTACCCGCTATGTTCATTCTCCGTGCTTACCATGAGTTTGATTTTTTTTAAACTCGGGAGAGCTCTTGGAATGAATTCGTACTGTGGGACAGGGCTATAACATGTTACACTGAAAACAATCGCTAACTTAAGTTTGGGGTTTATTTTTGTCACATGCACCGGGGTACAGTGAAAAGCTCTTATTCTCACGATGTCCCATCAATCTGAACTCAAGTAGAAAAGGTAGAAATAGGATGAGATTTACAAGTGGAAATGTAGGCCGATTGTATTGGGGATGGTAGTTCTTCAAGATTAAACACATTCGATGAATAATGCATTGGATTTTTGCTATCTTTATCTGAAAGAAGTCTTTGGTAAGGTTCTTAGAACATTGAACAGTACAGCGCAGGAACAGGCCATTCGGCCCACAATGTTTGTGCCAAACATGATGCCAAGTTAAACTGATTTTATCTGCTGTACGTGATCCATATCCCTCTAGTCCCTGCACTTCCATCTGCCTATCTAAAAGTTTCTTAAATGCTACTACCATATCCACCTCCACCACTACCTCTGGCAACAAGTTCCTTGGCCCCCTACCCTATGTGTGTAAAAAAAAAATTGCCTTGCACATCTCATTAAATTTTCCCCCTCTCGCCTTTCAGCTATGCCCTCTAATGTTGGACATTTCCACCCTGAGAGAAAGGTTCTGACTGTCTATCTATGCCTCTCCAAATGTTATATACTTCCATTGCCTCCCCTCGACTCCGACATTCAAGAGAAAACAATCCAAGTGTGTCTAACCTCTCCCTGTAGCTGAACCCCTCTAATCTAGGCAGCATTCTGGTAAACATGCTCCACACCTGCTCCAAAACCTCCACATCTTTCCTGTAATGGGGCAGCCAGAATTGCACGCAATACTCCAAATGCTGCCGAACCAAAGTCCTACAGAGCTGCATCATGACTTGCTGACCCTTGTATTCAATCGCCTGGGCAATGAAGGCAAGCATGGCAAACGTCTTCATTACCACCCTGTCTACTTGCGTTGCCACCTTTAATGAGCTGTGAACTTGGACTCCAAGATCCTTCTGCACATCAATGCTGTTAAGGGTCTTGTCATTAACAGTTTAGTTTCCTCCTGCATTCAATCTTCCCGAACACCTCGCACTTTATCAGGTTGAACTTTATGAAGACTTGGAAGAAAAGTAAAAACATAGAGGAAAATGAAGAACGTTGCAAACTGAGTAATGAGCTATTTAAATGTAAACTATAAAAGGCACATGGTTAATGACTAATGGTTCTTACTAGTGAACCTGCCCCTCCTCTCCTCCAGTCTTCTTCCCCATCCCCCACCACAATCGGTCTGAACAAGGGTCCCGACCAGTAGAGTCACATATCCATCTTCTCCAGCACTTTGTGTCTTTTTCTGAATAAAAATTGTAAATAGAAGGAGGATTATGAATTTTTGGTTGGGCTGGCTAAGACTTTATTACTTGGAGCACAGGAGGCTAATGAGCCTGTCCCACTTTGGCGATTTTTCAGCGGACTGCCGGCGACTGTCAAGTTGCCGGCAGTCGCCTGAAAAACCGGGAACTGGAACGGCGACTGTCAGAGTGGAACACACACACACACACACACAAACACATCGCAAAGGCGGGGGCCAGGGCAAGCGGGGGAGCGCTGTCTGAAATTCACATGGTACAAAGCCAAGGTGATACAGACACACACCGCAATGAACAGGAATGTTGGCGCTCTTATTAAGACGGCTAGCACAGTGTACGGTAACTCCTTTAAAAGGGGGGAGAAGGGGGAAGAAGGAGTGGAGACAACTTTTAAGAAGCCAGACAACTTTTAATAAGCCAGAGATACACAGTAGTGAAGTTCGGCGGACATTTAACATTACCGGTCGGTTATCCTTGGTTCTGAAAACTCCTGCTTATGTTTTTTTTCCCCCAATGAGCCAATGAAAATGACCGGTCAGCAAAGGTGATTAACTAAAACTACCTACGACTACCTCGACTGCCATAACTACATGGCGACTCCACTACAACTGCACCTACGACTACAGGATTAACGATTTTCTCCATGGCGATCAATTTTTGGTCGCAGAAAATGTTTCAACATGTTGAAATTTGCGCCGACCATACTGAGGCCACGACTAGTTCCCAGAATGCGGGAACTCCTCACGACCATGAAGGGGACTCACCAGAGACCACCAGCGAGCATGTGGCAGCCATGTGACGAGCATGTGACGAGCGCAGAGCCTCCTGCACTCGCCTAAAAAGTCGCCTAAGTGGGACAGGTCCATAAGGGGTGATCTTACTGAAGGATGAAAAATCATGAGGGGAATAGATAGGGTAAATGCACAGAGTATTTTACCCACCAGAGTAGGATGATCAAGAACCAGGAGACATATGTTTAATGTGAGGAGGGAGAGATTTAATAGAAACCCCTTTTTCATGCGGTGGGTGGAGGATATGTGGAAGCGAGTTACAATAACAACATTGATTAGTAAGGGGGTCAGGGGTTAGTGGGGTAGGCAGGAGAATGGGGTTGAGAAGGAAAGATAGATCAGCCATCATTGAATGGTGGAGTAGACTTTTATGGGCCGAATGGCCTAATTCTGTTCCTTGAACTTATGAAAAATATTTAAAAGACATTTGGACCGGTAGATGGATAGGAAAGGTTTAGATGGACATGGGCTAAACACAGGAAAGTGGAACTTGTGTAGGTGGGACATCTTGGTCGGCATTGGCATGTTGGGCCGATGGCCTGTTACCTTGCTGTATGACTGTATGAAGGCATTGAAATGAGTATCTTGAGCATCATGGCACTTTGAATCCCTTCAAACTCAGCTTATAAAGTTCTCATGACATGTAAACCCCAGAGCATTAAACGTGGAGACAGACCCTCCTCTGGATATCATTGTAAACCACTGCCGACTCCTCTGGGCACTGGACCTACACTGCGGTGATGTGATGCTGCCTGCTACATGGCAAGGCAAGAGCACCAGTGTGTGCATACACCGACTCTCGCTCCAAATAACGTTCCCCGAGCATCAAACCAGATCCATCCACTCGCAGATAGATACAAAAAGCTGGAGTAACACAGCGGGACAGGCAGCATCTCTGGAGAGAAGGAATGGGTGATGTTTCGGGTCGAGACCCTTCTTTAGACTGTTCAGCAACAGCATGTAGGTTGCGCATACATGAGCTTGTTTCATTGTCTTTCCTGCATGGCCTCATTCCCACTCTTACGAACTGCATTTCAATATTCCGAAGGTGCAGGCAAGGAGACGGACAGAGAAGACTTTGAGATCAGTAAAAAAAAAAATGTCATCCTGACATTTGACATTCACAGTCTGCTGCAGAGGTCAACGTTACCTGCTCATTTACATTTTCATTTCAATAGCAGACAGAGTGTTTTAACCCCATTTCTGCCCTGTGTCTCCTGCTATTAAAATATTTTCTGTTATCTAATGCAGATCGAAACAATGCCCGGTTGTGTCTTCAGTGTCACCAGGGTGGTGAGCTATTAAACATATTTTGCTGTTATCTCCCAATCTGCAACCTTATCGAAAACGTCCCTCCTAATGGTGGCCCTCTTGGATCAGTGCAGAGCCCCTGGTTTATTGCAGTCAATGGGCGTCATCTTGATTCAGTGTCCCCTATGTATGCTTTAATTGTTTAGTTAGAGAGCCTATAAATGGAAATTTGCCATTTGGCTTTCAATCCACGCTGAACATTAACCTTTGTTCACCCAATGTTAATGTCACCCCCCTTCCTCTGCAACCTTAGTGACAAGATATGGCTGGAATTTACGTCCCTCGCATGCCTTTGGGATGGCAATACAGGCTTTCTCTTGGATTTCACTGAGTCCCACCACCATTGCCCCCGCATTTATTAGACCACACACATAGGGACAGTTGTAATTTTTTGACGCCAATAATAGGATCTGGATTCCTTCCATCTCTTTGTGAGTCATCCCCTGGTGATGTATTGTCACTTCAAGCAGCAGTAAGGAGGGCATTTCAATGTTTAAGTTGTAGAGGTTCATGACAGTAAATGGAAATTTAGCCATTTGGCCCGAGAATCTACGCTGAACATTAACCATCCGTCCACACTATTTTAATGTCACCCCACTTCCTCATTCGCTTCCCACACACAAGGGGCAATATTTCCTGCGCCTGGTCCATCTCCCCTCCAGGGCCAATTAACATCTCCGCTGGCAAATCCAGCTATGCCCCCTTCACCTTGGGATTTTTTACGTCTGCACGCGATACAGTGCATCTGAAATCCATTGTCCTGCACCTCTAACCGTTGTGACTTACTCCACCCATCTGCCAATCACCCCCCTTCCCTTCCCTTCCCTCACCTGTATCCACCTATCGTTCGACAAGCTTCGTCTCACCCCCTCCTCATGTTTCCAGTTTTCTATTCTCCTCTACCTGAGTCTGAAGAAGGTTCCCGACCCGAAACATCGCACGTCCAGTCCTTCCACAAATGCTGCCTGACCTGTTGAGTTCCTCCAGCACTTTGTGTTTTATTGTAGATCGCCTAAGTCCTTAACTCAATGCACAAGTACACCAGCACCAGCAGCACACTGAAACCTCACCTATTGTCTTTCGTGTAAAATCCATCAAACATTTCAAAATGAAGCATCCAAAGTCTCTCCCACCAAAACAGAATGGGAATAATACATCTTGGCAACAGTACTGCCCCACAATAACCTTTAGCTCATGTAGTTTATGTATCATCAAAAGCTTAGAGGGCAGAATGGATCATGAAAGGTCTTGATAGCTCTGGTTTTGTCCCCATCACTGATGCTGCTTCACCCACACTTTTTACATTTAATTTTCTCTATGAGTGCAGCACTTTATTTTGTGCCCTTCGACCACTGAATCCACGCCAACCAGTGATCCCCGTACATTACACCATCCTACACACACACTAGGGACAATTTACAATTATACCAAGCCAATTAGCCTACAAACATGTACATCTTTGGAGTGTGGGAGAAAACCACGCAGGGCACGGGAAGAACGTACAAATTCCAGACAGACAGTACCCATAGTTGGGATTGAACCCAGGGCTCTGGCGCTGTAAGACAGCAACTCTACTGCTGCACCACCGTGCCATCAGTTGCCTTTGCATCATTGTACATTTAGTTTAGTAACGTTTAGTTTAGAGATACAGCGCGGAAACAGACCCTCCGGCCCCACCAGCAATCTCCCACACATTAACACTATTCTACACACACACTAGGGACATTTTTTTAACATTTACCAAGCCAATTAACCTACATACCTGTACGTCTTTGGAGTGTGGGAGGAAACCGAAGATGATCCCACTCAGGTTGTGGAGGCAAGCTCCGTACTTGCATAAACCCCTACCTGAAGGCATTGTGAAATCAATGGCACTGTAAAGTTTGCCCTTCCACAAGTGTTGAACCTTTAATCGGACTTTATTGGACTTTATCTTGTCTAAATGTTATACCCTTTATCTGTACATGGTCGTCCCGACCCAAAACGTTAACTATCCTTTTTCTCCTGAGATGCTGCCTGATCCGCTGAGTTCTTCCAGCACTTTGTGTTGTGTCTATCTTTGGTATAAAGATATTTGTCGTGCTTTGTTTCTACATTGACAGATTCTTGATTAGTAAGGGTGTCAAAGGTTATGGGGAGAAGGCAGGATGAGGTTGAGGTTGAGAGGGAAAGATAGATCAGCCACGATGGAATGGTGGAGTAGACTGAATAGTCTAATTCTGCCCCTATGGCTTGTGATCGTATGAATGCGTTTGTACATTCCCAGGAGAAGATATAAATAAAGCCTAATGATAGGTTTGCATTAGCTCTCTTACTCTCCCTGCAAATATTGCTTGACCAGCAGTATCTCTTTTCACGTACAGAGGCGATTACTCCTTGAGTCTAAATCAGCAGGAAAGTCTCTAATGGTCCCAAAAATGGCTCTCAGCATTTCAGGAGTAATATTGATGAATTCATGCTCTTAGCATATCACACAAATTACTGCACACAGTGTGATTCGGGAAAATTAGTGCATAGAGCATAGAACGGTACAGCACAAGAACATGACCTTTGGCTCACGTTGCCTGTTTAGAACATGATGTTAAGACCGACTATTATCTGCCTGCACATAATCCATATCTATCTATTCCTTGCATATCCATGTGTTTGTTTAAAATGCCACTTTTAAGTCTGAAGCAGGGTTTCGACCCAAAAGGTTGCTGAAACCATGTTCTCATGAGATGCTGTTCAGTTTAGAGCTACAGCAAGGAATTGGTCTTTCGGCCCCTGAGTCCACAACAACCAGCGATCACCTGTTAATTCTATGTTTTCCCACTTTTGCATCCACTCCCAACATACTAGGAGGAATTTACAGAGGTCAATTAACCTATAAACCCGCACGTCTTTGGGATGTGGGAGGAAATCTTATAGAAACTTACAAAATCTTATAGAAACTTACAAAATTCTTAGGGGGTTGGACAGGCTAGATGCCAGAAGATTGTTCCCGATGTTGGGGAAGTCCAGGACAAGGGGTCACAGTTTAAGGATAAAGGGGAAATCCTTTAGGACCGAGATGAGAAAAAAAAAATTTCACACAGAGAGTGGTGAGTCTCTGAAACTCCCTGCCACAGAAGGTAGTTGAGGAGGCCGGTTCATTGGCTATATTTAAGAGGGAGTTAGATGCGGCCCTTGTGGCTAAAGGGATCAGGGGGTATGGAAAGAAGGCAGGTACAGGATACTGAGTTGGATGATCAGCCATGATCATATTGAATGGCAGGTGCAGGCTCGAAGGGCCAAATGGCCTTCTCCTGCACCTATTTTCTATGTTTCTATGTTTCTATGAAACTGGAGCCCCCGTAGGAAACCCACGTAGTCACAAGGAGAACGGGCAAACTCCACACAATGACAGCACCTAAGGTCAGGATCGAACTGGGTCGGACGTGCAGTGAGGCAGCACTCTACCCAGCTGCACCACCGTGCCACAATCATGTTTCCACACTGTATCACTCTATGACTCTATGAGTCTATGACTCTATAACGATGAATGTTCAGACAATTGCAGGCTTGGTGGATGGAGCGCTTTGACTGGTTATTTCATGGCGCATGCAGCAGTGGCTTCAGCCGCAGGATGCATGTTCTCCTCCAGTGCCAGTCTCTGAGACGCTGTGTGTGCGTGCACAGGGTGGGCCAGCTGAGGCAGGTGTTATTTCAGCTGTCTGGAGTTACACTTTAATGACAGCGGCAGCTAGCATTCGGGCAGAAAGGGCCACCTCCACTGTGCTAACATTGTTCTGCCAGGGTGAGAGAGGGGGGAAAGGGGGGGGGGGGGGGGGGCTGGCTGTCAGGTAGAATGAGTAGGGCTTCTTTGTTACATATAAGAAGCCGCAGCCATGGATTTCAGAGCCTCGGGAGCAGAGTACTGCTGCTCTCCCTATCGATTAAGGATATGAATGAAGTTTCCTGGGTCAGCCACTGAGATTGGGCACAGGCAGCTGAGAAATCGGAAAGAAAATGAAAACAGCCTTTGATGACCGCCCAATGTAATTTGACATTTTCAGGGGAGAAAGAAAAATTGTTAGTGCGCTGAATTGTGGAGAAACTCATGTGAGCTGAACAGACAAATTGGGGGGGGATTTCTGAATCGGCCCTAGTCGTGAGTTGGCAGAGAGGGCTGGTTATTTTGTAGGGAGGAATAGCGAAGGGGAAGTTTGAAGCTTCCCGTATCCCCATTTCCACTGGAGAATGTTGTCCAAGTTCTGAGTGTGCACCCTGAGGTGAGATAATAGACATTAGACAATAGGTGCAGGTGTAGGCCATACAGCCCTTCAAGCCAGCATCGCCATTCAATGTGATCATGGCTGATCATCCACAATCAGTACCCCTTTCATGCCTTCTCCCCATATCCCCTGACTCCGCTATCTTCAAGAGCCCTATCTAGCTCTTTCTTGAAAGTTTCCAGAGAACCAGCCTCCACCTCCCTCTGAAGCAGAGAATTCCACACACTCACAACTCTGTGTGAAAAAGTGTTTTCTCATCTCCGTTCTAAATGGCTAATACCTTATTCTAAAACTGTGGCCCCTGGTTCTGGACTCCCCCAACATCGGGAACATGTTTCCTGCGTGTCCAAACCCTTAATAGTCTTATATGTTTCAATAAGATACCCTCTCATCCTTCTTAATTCCAGAGTATACAAGCCCAGCCGCTCCATTCGCTCAGCATATGACAGTCCTGCCATCCTGGGAATTAACTTTGTGAACCTACGCTGCACTCCCTCACGAGCAAGAATGTCCTTTCTCAAATTTGAAGACCAAAACTGCACACAATACACCAGGTGTGGTCTCACTAGGGCCTTGTACAACTGTAGAAGGACCTCTTTGCTTCCTATACTCAGCTCCTCATTTAGGAAATGGAATTAACAATTGGGGGAGCTGCCAATTTGGAAAGAGATAGAAAGGAGCCTGAGAGCTGGTAGAGCTGCCACCTCACAGCGCCAGAACCCCAGGTTCAATCCTAACCTAGGGTGCTGTCTGTGTGTGGAGTTTGCACGTTCTCCCGGTTTAGCGCATGGGTTTCCTCTGGGTGCTCCAGTTTCCTCCCACACCCCAAAGACATGCGGGTTTGTAGGTTAATTGGCTTCTGTAAATTGCCCCTCGTGTGTATGGAGTAGATGTGAAAGTGGGAGAACATTGAACTAGTGTGAACGGGTGATCGATGGCCGGCGTGGACTCGGTGAGGCGAAGGGTCTGTTTCCATGCTGTATCTCTAAAACTATAAACTAAAATCCACAATCAAATTTTGACAACATGGAATTGATGGTTGGTGAAGGGGATCAAAGAATTGGTAAACTCCCTCTGTGCGAGGAAGCTTTGACAAAAAGCAAATGAATTGACAAAAAAAGCAAGCCCTATCTCACTTTTCAACTCCAGATAGATTAAACTCCTGTTCAGGTTAAGCAGTCTGTTTATCACTGATGACCTGCAGTTCAGCTGTTAATGGTTGTGCCTTAATGCCAGAAGTGTGTAAGAAAGAGCTGCAGATGCTGGTTTAAACCGAAGTTAGACTCAAAAAGCTGGAGTGACTCAGCGGGACAGGCAGCATCTCTGGCGAGAAGGAATGGGTGACCTTTCGGGTCGAGACCCTTGGATGCGATTCAAGTCCCACTTCATGGATCTGATCGTATAAATCATGGGTGGAATACTGAGTGCTCCATTCTTTTAGAGATGCAGCACAGAATCAGGCCCTTCTGCCCAATTTGACCATGCTGGCCAAGATGCCCCTTCAAAGCTGCTCCCATGTACCACCATTTGGCCCATATCCCTCTCAACCTCTGAACAGTCCTTCCATAAGGTAGGGTGCTGTCCCTTTTACATCTACTCCATTGTGGACATTGGACTTTCTCTCTGGAACTGGTGCACGGCAATGCTGAGAATTATATTCTGCTCTCTGTATTTTCCCTTTTGTTCTACCTATTGTACAACATTATCTTGGTTGTATTTATGTATAGTATTATCTTATTTGTGTCAGAAGGAACTGCAGATGCTGGTTCAAAACGAAGCTAGACACAAATAGCTGAAGTAACTCAGCGGATCAGACAGCATCTCTGGAGAAAAGGAATAGGTGACGTTTCAGGCCTTGACCCAAAAAACGTATTATCTGATCTCGACCCAAAATGTATTATCTGATTTGTTTGTTTAAGAAAGAACTGCAGATGCTGGAAAAACCGAAGGTAGACAAAAATGCTGGAGAAACTCAGCAGGTGAGGCAGCAGCTATGGATCTAAAAGGGTCTCGACCCGAAAAGTCGCCCATTCCTTCTCTCCATAGATGCTGCCTCACCCGCGGAGTTTCTCCGGCATTTTTGTCTACCATCTGCTTTGTTTGGATATCTTACATAACAAAGCTTTTCACCGTATCTCAGTACACATGACCTAAATCGAACATAGAAACATAGAAACATAGAAACACAGAAAACAGGTGCAGGAGTAGGCCATTTGGCCCTTCGAGCCTGCACCACCATTCAATATGATCATGGCTGATCATC
The DNA here is from genome assembly GCF_028641065.1 of Leucoraja erinaceus. Taxonomy (NCBI): domain Eukaryota; kingdom Metazoa; phylum Chordata; class Chondrichthyes; order Rajiformes; family Rajidae; genus Leucoraja; species Leucoraja erinaceus. The sequence continues at coordinate 16,927,615 of NC_073401.1, forward strand.
CAAATCAGTTTCCTATACCTGCCTTCTCTCCATACCCCCTGATACCATTAGCCACAAGGGCCACGTCTAACTCCCTCTTAAATATAGCCAATGAACTGGGCCTCAACTCCCTTCTGTGGCAGAGAATTCCAGAGATTCACCACTCTCTGTGTGAAAAATGTTCCTAACCAGAAACATCAGTATAAATCTTCCAATGCAGACTTTTCAGCTTAATGACAGCTTCCCTGTAGCAGGGTGGCCAAAATTGAACACTGTTGTCCAAGTGTGACTTTGCCAATATCTTGTACAAAAGTTGGATAAAATGTTTACTCGTCCTTCAAGTTAGTGTAAGGGATCGTATGGCACTGTGTGAGAGAAGAGGAGGAGAGGTATCGCTGATGTCTTAGCCAACAGTGATCACACTCCAAATGCTATTAAAATACTAAACATCTGGTTATTATCACACTTTATTTTTGCTAATTAGCTGCCACAATTCATATCTCACTACATTGACTCTCTATCAAAGGTACTGCTCCTGAAAGGTGCTGCATGAAAAGCAAGCCTTTCTTTCATGTTTTCCCTGAAAACATCTACATATCCTTAATCTGCCATGGTTGAGGAACATGTCCAGCTATTTTGTCGGTATTAATATTAAAAGGTGTTGTCTAGTTTATAACTTTTATAAAGTGTAATTATCAGACCTGATGTGGCAGATTTTTACTGAAATGTCTGCAAAAAGCAAAATGATTTTTGCTGTATCTCGGCACGTGACAATAAAGTGCCATTGAACCATTGATCGAGTTAGTGGAATTATCCAAGAGAATTACACTATCACCCCTCTCAGTCTCTCCTTTCACACTCTTCACTCTTCCAGTGGATGAACAGCAATCATTCACTCTTGCAATTCACTTTCTTTGATACTGAACCTGCCATAAATCCTGGCCACCCCATGTTGTAATGTTTATGTATGGGCTGGAGTGGGAGAGGAGGCAGGGTTCAGTTTCTATTTTTAAGAATATCCCATTCCCCGAAAACAACTTGATCCCACCTGAGGGGAGAACAGAATTAAGTTGCAGCGTTGCCATCGACTAGTTGGTCGCACTCTTGCATTTGGGCCATAATTTCAGTCAGAAATTACAATTTCAATGTCACTCTTCACATTCAGAAGGACATTACAAGGAGGTGCTAACTTGCGAAAGAAGACACAAAATGCTGGAGTAACTCAGCCGGTCGGGCAGCATTTCTGGAGAACATGGATAGATGACGTTTTAGGTTGGGATCTGAAACGCCACCCATCCACGTTCTCCAGAGATGCTGCCTGACCCGCTGAGTTGCTCCAGCGCATTGTGTCTTCATCTGCAAACCTGCATCTGCAGTTCCTCATTTCTTGCAACGGGAAGAAAGACAGGGGAAATAATGAGAAGGTGTATTGATACCATATTGATTAATTGATTGTTTGAAAGATGCAGCTGGCAAACAGGCCCAGTGGCCCACTGAGTCCACACCGACCATCGATCACCCGTTCACACTAGTTCTATGTTATCCCACTTTCTCATCCATTCCCTGCACATTGGGGACAAATTACAGAGGCCAATTAACTTACAAACCCGCATGTCTTTGGGATGTGGGAGGGAACCGGAGCACCCGGAGGAAACCCAGGCGGTCACAGGGAGAATGTGCAAACTCCACACAGGCAGCACCCGAAGTCAGTATCAAATGCGGGTCTCTGGTGCTGCAGCGGCCATTGCAACGTCCCGTGTCTTTTGCTTCTCCTCCTCTTGTTTGAATAAGTGAGGTATTTAAAAGCTTCACTCGTTCTCTGATTTATCTCCCTGGAGAGATGGAGCACAAAGCTGGGCCATCCTCAGCGGGCCCTGCATCACCAGCTTTACTTTAGACTTTAGAGATACAGGGCGGAAACAGGCCCTTCAGTCCACTGAGTCCATGCTGACCATCGATCACCCAATACACTAACACTATCCTACACACACTAGGGACAATATTCCAATTTTGCCAGAGCCAATTAACCTACAAATCTGCACGTCCTTGGAGTGTGGGAAGAAACTGGAGCACCCTGAGGAAACCCACACGGTCACAGGGAGAACATGCAAACTCCATACAGACAGCACCGGAGGTCAAGATCGAACCCGGGTCTCTAATGCTGCCAGGCAGCAGCTCTACCCGCTGCACAAGTGCGCCACCAGCTGATGTAGAGGCTGGTGAGCCGAGCTCTGAAAACATGGCCTCAGCTCCAGATCTGCAGCTAGAATGAGCCACGAGGAACAAGAAAGGGATTAGCAGAGCCTTGGCTGCCCACCAAACACTTGTAAGTGGAAAATAAGTGGAAACACATTGATGATGAGTTAAAAGAGTCCCTGGTGTCCCCTGAAGAAGAGCTTTTAGCGATACAAGCCTTGTAATGCACAGTCAATGCTTCTGGAGGTTCGGAGTTATCAGCAGCAACATAACCTTGAAATCCTGTACAAGTGCAACTGGGAATGCAGCCAATGCTACTCACTCACTAAACGATGCACGGACATTGCTGGCTGCCACTGGGATAATGGGAGATCATCGGTCTTATTTCTGTTTCCGCTGAGTTTCGAACAAAATCTTCTCCCTCTGTGCTCGTTTGTGTTTTGCGTCTGGAAGAAGGGTTCTGAACCGAAACGTCACCTGCACCTTTTCTTCAGAGATGTTGCCTGACCCGCTGAGTTACTCCAACACATTGTGCCTATCCTTTGTGTTTTGAGGTCTGTGTCTCCTTTTTCACAAGAGCAACAGTCCAATCATAGAGTCATCGAGCTGCATAGCACAGTGACAGGCCCTTCAGCCCACCCCGTCCATGCAGACCAAGTTGTCATACTGGGCTAAAGATAGACACAAAGTGCTGGAGTAACTCAGCAAGTTGGGCAGCATCTCTGGAGGAAAAGGATGGGTGATGTTTTGGGTCGGGGCCCATCTTCGGGCAGTAGGGTGTAGGGGGTGAAGAATTGGAGGCAGGAAAAGACCCAGACCAATTAGGACTGGCCACTACTGACCAAGCAGGGAGGTGTCCTGGTGGGCCAATTGTTGGGTTCGGGAATTTGCCTGAATAGCCTTCTGAACCCTTCCTGTCCCTATATCAGTCCAATTGCCTTTTCAAAGTCATAATTGTATCCACTGCCATAGCTTCCTCTGGCAGCTGACTCCAGAAGAAGACTACCCTGTGTGTGAAAACATACCCTCTGTCCCTCATAAATCTCTCCTCTCTCACCTTAAACCTGCACCCTCTAGTTTTAGAATCCTCCACCTGGAGAAAAAGAGTGTGAGCATTCACCTTATCCATGCCCCTCGTGATCTTATACATCTCGTGGTTATAACCGGTTATAAAAGAAGTGTTCAGTATTTATGAAGACACACAAAAAGCTGGGACAGGCAGCATCTCTGGAGGGAAGAAATGGGTGACGTTTCGGGTCAAGACCCTTCTTCAGACTGGGGTTTGTGTTTGATATTCCCACACTAGGTGCATTTTCAGACTGCGTACTGACTTTATTTACCCCAACTCCAAAGAGTGAAATTATATTAAAAATACTTGATTTTAACAGAGACTTTCTTTTTCCTTTCAGTCTGTGCTAAATTTAATGAGGCATCTTGATGAAGTGTGGGTTTTCTCCGAGATGTTTCAGTTTCCTCCCACACTCCAAAGCCATACAGGTTTGTATTTGTATCCACAGATCTATATCGGTGAGACCAAGCGGAGGTTGGGCGATCGTTTCGCCGAACACCTCCGCTCGGTCCGCAATAACCAAGCTGACTTCCCGGTGGCTCAGCACTTCAACTCCCCCTCCCACTCCGTCTCCGACCTCTCATGGCCACAGCGAGCAGCACCGGAAATTGGAGGAACAACACCTCATATTCCGTTTGGGGAGTCTGAACTGGGGGCATGAACATCGAATTCTCCCAATTTTGTTAGTCCTTGCTGTCTCCTCCCCTTCCTCAGTCCCCCTGCTGTCTCCTCCCATCCCCCAGCCTTCGGGCTCCTCCTCCTTTTTCCTTTCTTGTCCCCGCCCACCCCCACCCCCGATCAGTCTGAAGAAGGGTTTCGGCCCGAAACGTTGCCTATTTCCTTCGCTCCATAGATGCTGCTGCACCCGCTGAGTTTCTCCAGCTTTTTTGTGTAACCCCAGGTTTGTAGGTTCATTGACTTGGTATAAATGTGAAATATCCCCAGTGTGTGTAGGATAGTATTAGTGTGCGGGGATCGCTGGTCGGTATGGACTCAGTGGGTGGAAGGAACTGTTTCTAAACTAATGTATGTTTTCAGTCTAAATGCTACTGCAATGTAAGAAACAGGATAGCCAATTTGTACAAACAATCAGATAGTGATCAGATAATCTACTTGTAGTGAAATTGACTGAAGGATAAATATTGGATACGACACCGGTGATAAATTCCGACTCTTGCTTAAAATAGTGTCACAGGATCTCTTACATCTGCCTGTGAGAACCAACAGGATCTTGGACACACAAGGAACTGCAGATGATGGAATCTTGAGCAAAGCACAGAGCGCTGGAGGAAATCACCAGGTCAGGCAGCGTCTGCGGAAGGAATGGACGGACAATGTTTCCGATCGGGATTTTTCTTCAGACTTGAATTCTTGAGTTTAGTTTAGATTATTTAGAGATACAGCAATGCCACTACCACTGTCAACATTACCTCTGCACAATCTGAAACTGAGAAACTGCTTAGAAATAACTTGTTTTACTTTATTGAGTAGAGGCCCTTCTGCCCACCGAGTCCACACTAGCCCATTCTACTAGTTCTATGTTATCCTACTTTTGCATCAACTCTCTACACACTGGGGGCAATTGACAGAGACCAATAAACCCGCACGTCTTTGGGACAGGGGAGGAAACCGGAGCACCCGGACAAAACCCATGAGGTCACAGGGAGAGCATGCAAACTCCACACAGACAGCACTCGAAGTCGGGATCGAACCTGGGTCTCTGGTGCTGTGAGGCAGCCACTCTACCAGCTTGGAAGAAATGTAAAGAGACGGGGAACTGCACTGGGGCAAACACACCAGCTTATGGTTATGCTACGCGGGAGCCAGCTAATGCCCCTGTCCCACTTAGGAAACCTGAACGGAAACCTCTGGAGACTTTGCGTCCCACCCAAGGTTTCCGTGCGGTTCCCGGAGGTTTTTGTCAGTCTCCCTAATGGTCGAAAGTGGTTTCCGCTTCTTCTATGTTCCGGCGAGTGTTTAAAAAAATTCAAAACCGGCTGCGACTAAAAATAGGTTGCCGTTTTAAAAATCGGTCATTTTTTAGTCGAAGTCGGTTGCGTTGCTAGTTGTAGGTGGTTGCCGGAGGTTGCAGGTAGCGGAAGATCTCCAGAGGTTTCCGTTCAGGTTTCCTAAGTGGGACAGGGGCATAAAGATAAGCCTGGAACTTCTATGAATCAGAGAGGAAGTGAAGACAGTTGGTGCTGACCACTCTGATCTAGCGAGGCACACATAAGTGGAATGCTTTTAAGATGAACAGTTTCTGGCCTTTGGACATTTATCCACGGGGTGACACTGGATGTCATTGAGTGAGCTTTCAGTGTAGGCCAATTCAAAAACTAGCCTGTTATTGATCCACACATTCAGTGATCAATACCAAACTATCTCCCAACCTCATAATCTAAGACACACAATCAGCTGCGAGCGAGATCGATGATTTGTCCAATATGTGACTAATTGGTAGAGTCTCGAACACATTGTGTCCAGGAGAGAGGGTGCCTTACAGAGGAGGATGTGGCCATTCACGCCCGGTCACAGGAATCATTTTGTGTCTCTGACGTTGATCTCCAGGGAGAGGGAGAAGGGTTGACGGAGTTTAATGTTGCACTGGGTGTCACCTCAGCCGGTAATCCAATCAAGTGTTCAAAAAGCTGTGATTTATCTGCGAGAGGCTGCAGTGCAATTAAGTCTTTGTTTTGCGCTCCTGGGGCCGAGAGAATTGTACATGGCACTTGAGATCCCCCAGGCGGTTGCTTTCTCCAGACACTCCTTCACTCTCTGTGCTTCTCGGCTGACATGACTCAACAAATGCAGTGAGAGGAGAGACCCTCACTATCGCTGTGTTTCCTTGCTCATATATCAAGGACGTGTGCCGACAAGAGAGGGCCCACTACAATTCCCTGACAGCAAAAATCATCAGGGCGACACAATCATTCAGAACAACACAATTTGCTCTCCGGGATGAATGGAAGATAAATGGGCGATCGTCTTCCCTTGGCTTTCATTTCGCCCCCCTTTGTCTCTGCATGATGCCTGTGTGAGAATCTGTTCGCTGTTATTCACCCCTGGCGCATTTAGCGGCCACGTTCTGAACTGCTGTTGCCAATTTTACCAGGGTTTGTGATGGCAGCAATGGCAGAGGCATTCACCATGGCTGTGTCACCATTGTCGGTGATTCCTGAAGAGGGCTGTCCGTAATTAAACAGAAGTCAACGTGTTCCACTCGTGTGGAGTTTGCACGTTCTCCTTGTGACTGCGTGGGTTTCCTCTGGGTGCCCCGGTTTCCTCCCACATCCCAAGGACGTGCTGGTTTGGAGCCCTCTGTGAATTGGCCCTCTGTGAATTCCTCCTAATGTGCAGGGAGTGGATGTGAAAGTGGGTCAACATAGAATTAGTGCGAATGGGTCAGCATGGACTCAGTGGACCGAAGGGCTGAATCTCTAACTAAGCATCACAGATGGCACAGGTGAGTTGGGCTGATGGACTCATTACTGTGCTGTACAACTCTATAACTATTTTAAAAAAATCAATAAGTATTTCTCAAGTTGCTTGTACCACATCAAATGGAAAGTGCTTTGGATAAAACTTTGGGGCAGCACAGTGGTACAGCGGTAGAATTGCTGCCTGACAGCGCCAGAGACTCGAGTCTGGTCCAGACTGCGGGTGTGTTTACGGGGTTTGTACGTTTGTACGGAGCGGTCACGGTGGCACAGCGGTAGAGTTGCTGCCTTACAGCAAAATGCATCGCCAGAGACCCGGTTTCGATCCCGACTGCAGGTGCTGTCTGTATGAAGTTTGTACGTTCTCCCCGTGATCTGCGTGGATTTTCTCAGAGAACTTTGGTTTCCTCCCACACTCCAAAGACGAACAGGTTTGTAGGTTAATTGGCTTGATAAAATGTTAAATTGTCCAAGTTGGTGATATGCAGAGTACTGTCCAGCTGACTACCAAATTCAGAAAGTTCAAGATGGTTCTCCCTGTAACCACATGGGTTTTCTCCGGGTGCTGCCTTTTCCTCCCACACTCCATGGACGTGCAGGTTTGTAGGCTAATTGGCTTTTGCACAATTATCCCCAGTGTGTAGGATAGAACTAGTGTATGGGTGATCGCTGGTCGGAGCAGACTTGGTGGGCTGAAGGGCCTGTTTGCACGTTGTATCTCTAAACCAAACTAAAACGCATTTCCCACATTTTGCTTTTTTTCCGTACAAAAGACACAATCTTGTTGGGTGAGTTGAAATATCGGACAGTCATTCGCTTTTCCACAATGTGGGTAGCCTTGAGCCAGCTTACCATTTGCTTCTTAGTCTGTGCATTTCTTTGGCAATAGCCCGCAGTTACTTGCAATTAGAGATGGCACCAACATGACGTTGCCTGCAGCACAGGCTTGTTGATGGGTTGACAAGGTCACTGCTTACCAGTGTATAACAGGCAAGGCAGCAGGCATTAAACTGGGTTTGTGGATCCACCAAAACAGCTTGGCTAACCCCACCATGGCTGAGTTCCTTCTTCATCAATGGCCAGCCTGTTTATCTGGTACAGTTAAGCATGAGCAACTGTTATGCTCAAAAAGTCTTCAATCAGCTCATGGAGGCACAAGGAACTGCAGATGCTGGTTCACCAAGAAAGGCACAAAGTGCTGGAGTAACTCAACAGGCCAGGCAGCATTTCGGGAGAAGGGAGACTGAAGAAGGACCGCAACCCAAAAAGTCACCTATTCCTTTTCTTCAGAGATGCTGCCTGACCCTCTGAGTCACTCCAGCAATGTCTCTCAGGAGACAACGGGTAGGTGACAATGGATACCCAACGTAAAATATCACCTGCCTTGTTCTCGAGAGATGCTGCCCATTGAGTTATTCCAGCACCTTGTATGTTTTTCAATCAGTTCTTGTTTGCTGTGTTAAAAACAAGTTAAAAATATATAGTTTGAATGTTTAAAATGACCGATGAATCTGCCAAATGACCATCAGTATATGCTGTGGAAATGAAGGAATGACTCTTGAGGTCAATCAGGCTGAACGCTCAAAAAACGATGCCTTTAACAAACTTCATTACTCAAACTGGTTTACATAACACAGTGGGTGGCACGGTGGTGCAGCGGTAGAGTTGCTGCTTTATAGTGCCCGAGACCCGGTTTCAATCCTGACTACGGGTGCTGTCTGTACAGAGTTTGTATGTTCTCCCCGTGACCTGCATGGGTTTTCTCCAAGACGTTCGGTTTTCTCCCACACTCCAAAGATGTACAGGTCTCAGGTTAATTGGCTTGGTATAAATGTGACCTGCGCGGACTCAGTCGGGGGCGTTTTCCGCGTTGTATCTCTAAACTAAAGTAAACTAAACAGGAGAATAGTAATATTGAAAAGGATTTTAGATTGGCACATAAATATGCAGGGAATGGAGGGATATGGATCACGTGCAGGCAGAGGAGATTAGTTTATCTTAGTGCATCTTAAGCATGAAGAAGGGTCCTGACCCAAAACATAGGGTTGCCAACTGCCCTGTACTAGCTGGGACATCCCGTATTTTGGGTTAAATTAGTTTGTCCCGTACGGGACCGCCCTAGTCCCGTATTTGACTGCTACTACTCGGGTTGAGGGGACTGTCGGGTCGGAGCGCCGGGTCCGGCGCCGCCTCACCCGTCCCGACATAGTGCAGCCCATGAAGTGCAGCAGCAGCGCCTCGCCCGTGGCCCCGACGTTCGGCAGCCCGGCCAGCTGTCCGACCTTTGGCCCTTCGCTTACCACCGACACCACCACCCCTCCTTCCCATGGTCGATCATCGGTTCATGAGTTGGATGGGATGCCGGACTTTGTGTGCGACTTCGCGCGGGCCAAAACTCCTCAGCTGGCCCGCTGGCTGGGCTTTGTGTGCAGTCCAGCACCCGGGCTAACTCATCAGTCGCCCAGCCACGGCGAGTCGGTCAATGAATTGTCGTCGGGAATTTGTCCCGTATTTTAACCTTTTGTTCCTTATGCAGGAGTGAGAAAGTTGGCAACCCTACCGAAACGTCACCTATCCATATTCTCCAGGGATGCTGCCTCACCTGCTGAGTTACTCTTTGAGACACTCTGTGTGTCGTTATTTTATCTTGGCATCGTGTTGGGCATGGACATCGTGGGCCGAAGGGCCTGTTCCTGTGTTGCACTGTTCTATGTCCTAATAACGCGGGGCTGCAGTAATCGATGTAAAGAGATTGCAGGGGAATTGCAATTGAATTTAGAAGAGTTTTGGAGAAGTGGGGGGGGGAAGAGGAGGTTTAGCAGGGGGTTGTGGCATTTGATGGCTGACTGCTTTGTTATCCGGGAGAGTGGCGAGTGGGCATGTAATGCTGCAGGGCAAGGAGTGGGAGGTGGCTGGAGGGATGCGGAGGATGCAGGATGTTACGGTGGGTGCAGGCAGTGGGAAAACCTGTCGACAAGGCGCATCCGAAAATCACAAAATAACCATTCATCATGCAGTAATCCTCCATGAGATGACAACAACAAATCGTGCATCTATGTCACAGTCAGTCAAAGAGTGTGCCATTTAATTAGAAATATCATCTCATATTAATAATGTGGTAAATCACGAGGCTTGGACTACCTTGGGAAATTAAGAGAGGCAGCTATCCCAAAATAAGTCAAAATCTATTAACAGTGGAGTTAATTTCACTTCCACCCTTCCCTTTCATCCCCACCCCCCATCCCACCTTTATCCCTCCCTCAAACTTTCCATTTCACCCCATTTCTCATCTTATCTAATACCCTTTTGAAGGGCACCTTGGTGCAGTGGCAGAGTTGGTGCCTTACAGTGCCAGTGACCCGGGTTCGATCCTGACCTCAGGCGCTCTCTGTACGGAGTTTGTACGTTCTCCCCGTGACCGCGTGGGTTTTCCCCGGGTGCTATGGTTTCCTCCCACAAACCAAAGACGTGCGGGTTTGTAGGTTAATTGGCCTCAGTAAAATTGTAAATTGTCCCTAGTGTGCAGGATAGTGCTCGTGCACTGGGTGATCGCTGACTCGGTGGGCCGAAGGGCCTGTTTCCGTGCTCTTCTTTTCCATTTAAAATGTGATGTCAATTGTAAGGCATTTTTTCACTACATTTTAAATTTTGCACACATTGATGTCAGTACTGAGGAGTGAGAATCTTGCTAAACCAGGCCACTCAGAGTGAAATACACTTGGAGAACCAACTGATAATGTCTGAAGAAGGGTCTCGACCCAAAACATTGCCTATTTTCTTCGCTCCATAGATGCTGCCTCACCCGCTGAGTTTCCCCAGCATTTTTGTCTACCAACTGATCATCTGGGTAAGTTTAGCTTAGTTTAGTTTAGCTTATTATTATTGTCACAATGAATAGCTATTTTCTTGTGTGCTATCTAGACTATACATGATTACAATCAAGCCATCCACTGTGTACAGATGCTGGATAACAGGTACAACATTTAGTGCAAGATAAAGTCCAATTAGAGATAGTTCAAAGGTCTCCAGTGAGGTAAAAGGAACAGTATAAGCACAGAAGTGGAAACAAGGAACTGCAGATGCCGGTTTACAATGGAAGGCACAGAGTGCTGTAGCTCAGCAAGTCAGGCAGTATCTCTGGAGACCACGGATAGGCGATGTATCGGGTCGGGACCCTTCTTCAGACTTAGGTTCAGCCCTCTGCTGTGGGCACACTGCCCACTTCCATTCTGTCTGTGCAATCCCTCCACAGATGCTGAGTGACTTGCTGGGTCCCACCAGCACTTTGGGGATAGTCGGGTGGTTCTTTCAGTAAGCTAGTACAGGAGCAATGGGCAGAATAGCCTCCTGTACGACGACCATTCCACTTTCTCAAGTATCTTCAAAACCTCGATCCTGCATCTCACATGAATCTACCCAGCAATGTACTTACGCAGCTAGCATTGTGGAGAAAATGCTGCATGTTGAAATTCACATTGTTAAAAAGGCTAGTTCTGTTCCTGAATGCTACATCTCTCAAACCTAACACAGGGAGAGTGAGAAAGAAAAAAAAAAAACCATGGTGCAGCCTTGTGTTTTAATATATTCAAGGAGGAGTGTTGTCAATTAAAATTAATTTGAATTTATTTTCTCTTTTCCCTGGGCCGGCTCAAAACAAGGAGAATGTGTATTATTGTGTGTTTACTCATAACACACAGATATCCTGTCACTACCTGCTGTTTGTAACTACACACAGAAAATAATGACGGTTCACTGCCTTCACTGCGAAGGCTGCTAACTTCAACAAGTCAGCCCTGATAGCCTTGCTAACGCCTCCAGTCTTGGCGTAGGCTGTACAAGTCAGTTTATACGTGTAAAGAGACAATGCGCTTTCATCATCTTTCCTGCAGCCACCCACCCGCACGAGAAATACAACCTGTCACCACGATAAATCAGATCTTCTCTCTGTACCGATGAGCCAATGAGAACACTGTCATAAAGCATAAGGCAGAGACTGGGAGCTCTGGTGCTGTCCTGCTTCCAGAAGGGGAGCATACACACATGAGACGCACAAACACACAAAGTGCTGGAGGACCTCAGCGGGTCAGGCAACGTCTGCGGAGGACAGCAATGGGCGACGCTTTTATGCGTCCTGAACCGAAGCGTCACCTGTCCATGTTCTTCGGAGATGCTGCCTGACCCGCTGAGTTACTCATAAGTGCGTAAGGTATAGGAGCAGAATTGGGCCATTCGGCCCATCAAGTACTGTAATTATCCACGAGGACCAAATGCTTTTGGTTCCTTTGCGGATATCCACTGAATGCTAGCACAGTCCGACAGTGAAGGGGCCTAGTCAGTGCACGCTGTCCGTCTCAGCTGTTGTGAAGTTCATAAGGTCATTGTCAAGGAATGTCATTGTCCTATCTGGGACACATGACAATAAACTCTCTTGACTTGACTTGACATAAGTTATAGGGAGCAGAATTAGGCCATTTGGCCCATCAAGTCTACTCTGCCAATCAATCATGGCTGATCTAATTTTTTCCTCTCAACCCCATTCTTCTGCCTTCTCCCCATAACCCCTGACACCTGTGCTAATTAAGAATCTATCAATCTCCACCTTAAAAATATCCATTGACTTGGTTTCCACAGCTTTCTGTGGCAAATAATCCCACAGATTCACCACCCTCTGACTAAAGAAATTACTCCTCATCTTTCGAAAGGGATGTCCTTTTATTATGAGGCTATGGCCTCAGGTCCTAGACTCTCCACTAGTGGAAACATCCTCTCCACATCCACTCTATCCAGGCTCATTCACTAATCGTGAAGACCCATCCAGGTATATCCATTCCCCACATTCTCTCCTTAATCCTGCAACATGTTCACTTCATTCAATTAGACTGCCAATTACATAAAAGTGGTTGTGTCAGTCAATTGCTAATTCTGTTTTGCACACATCGATAATAAAGTGTGGCGTATCGCGGTGCGATCTTACAGCGCCATGTATAGTGACACGGAGTCTAAGTGATGCAGTTCAGGTGGAGGCCTTTCAGCCCATTAATTGTAGTGATCCCATTCATCCCAGCCCCTGCTCCTTCCCAAGGGCCGTGAAAGTTATTCTCTCGTGCCTGATCAATTCCTTTTTGACAGCTGGGTGGTGTCGCGGTAGAGTTGCTGTCTTTACAGCGCCAAAGAACCAGGTTCGATCCTGACTACAGGTGCTGTTTGGACGGAGTTTGTGCCTTCTCCCCGTTTTATGACTGTTGGCAGGTCAATTTCCCTCCTGGGATAAATAAACTTCTATCGTATTGTATCGCATCATACCATTTTGTGTCCAGCACCAAAGTGATGTTCTGTCCACACAACCTTTGTCATTCACCATCCTTCACATGTTCTGCTCTCGATTCCCGAACTCTGGCTCTTTTGCCCAAGGGAGAGCAATCAAGATCCAGAAGACATGCAGCATTAAGCCCCAATCCTAGATCTTAAGCAGATTTTCAGGTCAGGTCGGGGGGGTGTTCTCCGTGGGGGTACCATGTAATCCCGTGCTACCTGCTCCATGGTCGGATAGTCGGCGACTAAACCATCTCCCCCACCTGGTTTGCCAGGTGAGGAGGGGGCTGTGGACACCCAGCAGGACCAAAAAACAAGACCTGTCAAAGGGCGGATGAGCTCCTAACGAGCCGACGGCCATCCTCACTTCAGTAGAGGTTGCGATCACTATGGTACACAGCATTGAACGGCACCGCGCCCGTTGATGGTTTCAATGATGATGATGATGATAAGCAGATAAATCCTGTGCTGTGCCAAGGGAGTGCTACATTTTATGAGGATGTTGCCAGGATTCAGGGACCTGAGCTGCAGGGAGAGGTTGAGCAGGCCTTAAAGGTCTTTATTCCTTGGAGTACAGGAAGCAGAGAAGTGATCTTATAGAGATGTTTAAAATCACGAGGGGAATAGATAGAGTGAATACACAAAGTCTTTTCCCCAGAGTTGGGGAATCAAGAACCAGAGGACATAGGATTTAAATGAATGGGGAAAGATTAAATATGAACCTGAGGGGTAGCTTTATCACACAGAGGGTGGTGGGTATATGTAACGAGCTGACAGAGGTGTTAGATGATGTAGAGGACGTAACTCTGTTGGCGCTAGAAACGTGGCGACTCTTTGCGCACTTGCGTGTTGGAGGCAAGACATAACTGTACCTAGGTTACATGCGGCAATGAAGTATTATTGAATCATTGAGGATGTTAAGAAGATTGCAGCAGTTCTTTGGCCCACCAGACGGTGTCCCTCTCCCCCTAGTTTTCACCTCGTGTCTCCCCTCTTTGCCCACCACCCACCCGTGGGCTTGCCACTCAAGACCAGACCCATTCATCATGCTGAGAGTGGTTGGTCTTTCCACAGACAATGAGTTAAAATCAGGCTTTTGAGGCAAGACAGTTTGTTGTTTACACAAAAGAGTTTGGCTGTTAACACATGTAAGGTAATAGGATCCCCCACTGTTTCCTCGCAAGCTCTGCCCTGGCTGAGTTGACGGATTACCGGGCCATTTGTCTAAATCATGTCACTAGCAATAAGCAAACTCCTTAATCTGCACACAAATGAAGGGTTGAGTTTTTACTGCCGAGCACTTGTCTGGACTGCTCCCCGCCACAATTACTGGCCACTCAAACCGATGATAAACTCGGTGGTCACGTCTGGCCCGACTGTGGGAGACGGCAGGGAGCAGACAGTGATCGGCAGCTGGGACCCAGAGGGAGGGGTGTTGGAGGTGACGGGACATCTGAAGACCAGCACCAGGGCCGGTCTTGGTACACGAAGAGGCCGGGCAGGGTCGTAACGGGCTCCGCGGTGACCGCGATCAAGACCAAGGTGTGAGAATGAACAACGGAGGACCCGGAGGCAAACACAAAAAGCTGCAGTAACTCAATGGGACAGGCGGCATCTCTGGAGGGAAGGAATGGGTGACGTTTCGGGTCTCGACCATTCTTCAGACACATTTCGGGTCTTGACGTCAGCCATTCCTTCTCTCCAGAGTTGCTGCCTGTCCTGCTGAGTTACTACAGCTTTTTGTGTCTCTCTTCGGTTTAAACCAGCATCTGCAGTTCCTTTCGACACAATGGAGGGACCGCCGTGAGGGAGGGGGTGGAGAACAAAGGGGGACCTAGCGAGCGGCAGTACTTTGTAACTTTGTAAGCACCCTCTATGTTCCGACTATTTGCATACCTTGGGTATGACGTGTCACATGTGACAATAAAGTATTCAAACACTTCAAACACATTCATTCATTCATTCATGCATTCATTCATTCATTCATTCATACATTCATTCATTCATTCATCCTCAGTTGTCTACTACAAATCCCTACTACATCAGTGTTAGACGCACAGAGTTATACAGTGTCGAAACAAGCCCTTCGACCCAACACACCGGCCAACATGCCCTGTCTACACAAGTCCCACCTGCTTGTGTTTGGCCCATGTCCCTCCCAACCTGTCCTATCCATGCACCTCTCAAAATGTTTCTTAAGCATTGATAGTCCTCTGAAAGAGTGGTAGACACTGACTGGTCCATCAAAGGTATTGATGTTCCTACCATCAAAGGGATCTGCAGGAGGCACTGCCTCAAAATGAGCAGTCAATCCGGTCACTCCCACTTATCCCCTTTCCCATCAGGCAAGAGGTACAGAAGTATTAAACGCATATATCCATATTCAGGGACAGATTCTTCCTGGCGTTAACAGGCAACTGCGCCATTCGATTAACAACGAGAGAGTGGTCCTGAACATTGTGGTCCATCCACCTCATTAGAGACCCTTGGACTATCTTTAATCGGACTTTACTGGACTTTATCTGGCACTAAATGTTAATCCCATTATCATGTACCTGTAGACTGCAGATGGCTTGATTGTAATTCTGTACTGTCTTTCCGCTGACTGGATAGCATGCAATAAAAAAGCTTTTTAATGTGCACTGGGACACGTGACAATAATAAACAAAACTAAACTAAAACTAAACTAGACACAAGACGCTACAGGTGTTGGAATCCTGAGCAAAACACAAAGTGCTGGAGTAACTCAGCGGGTCTGGGAGAATCTCTAGAGAACATGGATAGGCGACATTTCAGGTCGGGACCCATCTTTCAGACTGATTCACAATATCAATGGCATGTGCAACATGGTGGCACAGCGGCAGAGTTGCTGCCTTACAGCGCTTGCAGCGCTGGAGACCCGGGTTCGATACCGACCATGGGTGCTGTCTGTACGGAGCTTGTACGTGACCGCGTTGGTTTATTCAGGGATCTTCGGTTTCCTTCCACACTCCAAAGACGTATAGGTTTGCAGGTTAATTGGCTTGGTATAAGTGTAAATTGTCCCCAGTGTGTGCAGGATTGTGTTAGTGTGCGGGGATCGCTAGTCGGTGCGGACTCGGTGGGCCGAAGGGCCTGTTTCCGCGCTGTATCCCTAAACTAAACTAAACATTGATTATCTATTAAGAATTTAAAATCATTCCAACAACCTTCATTGACCTGAAGTGAAGCTGATGGTACACACAGTGCTCCCACTCACCTGGAAACAACTCTTTCATTGCTATTAGACTGGTTGAGCATTATTAAACATGCTTGTTAACTTCACGTTTTACAGCTTCTTGGAACTGCGATAAAATGTGGAGCACAGGATTTAATAAAACCACTGAATCAATAATACGGAGTAACACCTTTTAACCACATGAGGAAACCACTTAAACCCTGGAAAGAAGAAGGCAGATAAATGCAGACTCAGCAATTTACATCAGTAATGGTGCCTTCTTAGACCACAGAACATACCAATCATGTCTCGATACTGTTAAAAATACTTCTGATTATACTTTCATGGTTGTGAACATGGCTTGCAAGGATTTATTGACCGTCTCAAATTGCCCTTGAGATAGCGATTGTGACACCTTTTTTAACAATTGAGTTCTTTCTAAGCCATTGGAGAGGAGGGTCCTTTTAAGCCTGTAGTCACGTATAGACTAAATTACACCTCCCTTCCATTGGCTCCATCTACACTTCACGCTGCCTCGGCAAGGCCACCAGGATAATCAAGGATGAGACTTACCCCGTACACTCCCTCTTCTCCCCTCTCCCATCAGGCAAGAGGTACATAAGTGTGAAAAACGCACACCTCCAGATTCAGGGAGATTATTCCTAGGAGTTTATCAGGAAATTGCTTCATCCTATCAACAACTGGTCAGCAGTCCTGAGCTAACATCTACCTCATTAGAGACCCTCAGACTATCTTTAATCGGACTTTACTGGACTTTATCTGGCACTAAACATCATTTCCTTTATCTTGTATCTGTACACTGTGGATGGCTCGATTGTAATCATGTATAGTCTTTCCACTGATTGGAGAGCACATAACAAAAAGCTTTTCACTATACATCAGAACACGTGACAATAATAAACTAAACTAAACTAGAATGGGTTTTTAAGGACAATTTGGTAGTTTGACCATCTCTGTGACTAACTCTAGCTCTTTATTTCACATTTTTAAAATTATCTAAATTTATGTTCTCTAGATTGATTGATTGATTTGAAAGATGCAGCTTAGAAACTGTTCATTTGACCCAACAAGCCCCCACTGACCACTGGTCACCCGTTCACACCAGTTCTATGTTATCCCACATTTTCATCCACCCCCTAGACACACAGGGCAATTTACAGAGGGCCAATTAACCTAGGAACCTGCATGTATCTGAGGTTTGGGTGGAAACCGGAGCACCAGGAGGAAACCCAAGCGGCCACAGGGAGAACGTGCAAACTCCACACAGACATCACCTAAGGTCGGGAGCGAACCCTGGTTTCTGGTGCTGTGAGACTGCGGGCGGCTTTGCCAGCTGTGTTACTGGGCTGTGGTGAGATTTGAACTTATGATCTAAGACTATTAGTCCAGGTGAGACTGAAGGGGAAGAATCAGGATTTGGTCTGAATGATTCTCATATAGGGGGCATCCACTGGAACAGACTTGGCACAGATCAAAGTCAAAAACAGTGTTGTGCATGACAAGCTCCCGTTACAAGAAGGCATTGAAACATTTCTCTCTTGGCTAACTTGAAACTCCTGGCTGGTGAACCGTGTTAATGAATATCTGCAGGTTAAACTGTGCAGTACATCAATGGAAAGCATGAGGAAGGAAGGAAGGAATGCGCGAGATATAACTGGAGATACTTCTGTATGGAATAACACACAATGGGCGGAGCAGGTGGGTTCCTGTCTCAGTAACAGGGAATCTAATTCCAACAGAAGACTATGAGGTCACTTCAAATACTTCAAATAGCCCTTGCTTTCCCTCTCTCTCCATCCCCTCCCCTCCACAGTTGCCCCACCAGCCTTACTGCCTCTGACTGCATTCTATCTTTGTCCCGCCCACTCCCCTGACATCAGTCTCAAGAAGGGTCGCGACATGAAACGTCCCCCATTCCTTCTCTCCAGAGATGCTGCCTGTCCCGCTGAGAAAATACTCCAGCATTTTGCATCTACTATTGCAAATTGCTCGTTCTAAGCTTCCCCCCAGTCTAGTTTCAGTCAAAAAACACTGAATCAAGCACTTGATCAACTAATCTTTATTTTAACAAAACACAATTACAGTTCAGCTACGGTACCTATCCCACCGCGGGTTTGATCCTCGTATCTGCCTGATCAAGCCCTCTAGGCCTCGCTCAAACAGAGACACTCCAGAAGGTCACGCAGTCCCAAGCGCTCTCCCAGAAGATCGACGCGGGACCTCGTGGTAGCTGACTTTTATAGGTCCCGGGACCTTGAGGGGCCGAACCACATTGGGGTGGTCTCTTTATAATCCAATTGCAGATATCGTTTAACCCCATACATAACAGACATTTCCCTAACCGAATAATACAGAGGCTAATATATTGTATAAGAAAGAAAGCTCTAGAAGGAAGCAAACAAGAACAAACATTGAAACATGTGCCCTGAGATTCAAACAGTTTCTCCAAAGCACAATTTGACCAATCATCGATTAACAGGACGACTGTCTTGCAACATTATTTATACTATTTACAATGCTTTTGCAGCGGTCCAATTGAAATGATGCTTTTAAGGTTCGTTTGCAAAACTGCTATACATGTTATCAATTTAAGAGAAACAGGGAGAACACCTGGACCCCTCACCATCCTGCCTATCAATCTGAGCCTTGACTGGCTGGAGCCAATCAAAGCCTGTAAAGTTCAGCTGACAAGAGTTAAGCAATTCTGACAAGTGCAGGGATTCTCCATTTTATGGTGTCTTTAATTTAGCCAATATTAACATTCCCCCATTTTATCATTCATGATAACCCTCATCATAAATGATAACTCCTGAATACAATGATGACTGCCATACTCTAACAATGTTCTAACAAGAAGATGTTGATGTAGCTTCTCAGAATTTCATCGAGCTTCCTGAGTTTTCGTGGGCGTAGCTCCATGATTCCCGTCTGATGAGTCTTCACGTCCCGAGTTTTCATGGGCACGAATTCCCATCCATCAATCTTGATAGTCCATTTGTCCTTGATTCGTAACAGAGTGGAGAATTTCTAAGAAAACTTGGGAAGAAACAAGTTAACCACTGATACCTTCACTAATACTTTTACAATGATGGTGATGCACCCAGGCGTTCCTTCCCTCTACTTTTACTTCTGTCGGAATCATTAGAAGAACTTGGTACAGTCCTTCCCAAAGAACTTCTGATCCTTTCCTTACCCAATTCTTCACTAAGACATAGCCTCCAGGTTTTACTTTATTGGGAGTTACTAATAAAAGCATATCCTCATAGGCTCTCACTCTACAATGTAAATCCCTTTAGGCTCTTGTCAAGGCTAAGATATAGTCGGTCATCTCTGCAGTCATATGGTGGAAATTAACTATTTTCATCGCATTCAGATTCCAAGGGGTTTTCAAGGGTCTCCCGTATATAATTTCAGCTGAACTTAATCTAGATTTCCCTGCAGGCGTGACTCTCATCTGAAATAGGGCTATTGGGAGTAATTTAATCCATCCAAGTCCAGTCTCCGCCTTTAATTTGGCTAATTTAGTTTTAAGGGTCTGGTTTGCTCTTTCTACAAGTCCAACAGGCTGTGGTCGATAAGCACAGTGTAATTGCTGCTGGATCCCCAGCTGTTCACAAAATTCTTTATTGATTTGTCCAATAAAGTGTGGACCATTATCTGAGCTAAGTCGAATGGGAATGCCGAATCTAGGGACAATTTCTCTCATTAGCACCTTGACAATAGTAGCCGCTTTATTGTCAAGGGTTGGGTATGCTTCAATCCACCGGCTGAATACATCGACTATGACAAGAACGTATATATATCCTTGGCATCTTTCTAATTCAATATCATCCATTTGCAATGTCTCAAAATGACCCATAGGTAATGGTGTTTTCCCTACTTCACATCCTACTCCTTTCCCTGGATTGGATTTCTGGCAGATCTGACAATTACTGCTTACCTTTTGAGCAAAAGATTGTAATTTTGGATGCCACCAAGTAGCTACTAGAGTGTCCACTACTGCCCGTTCACCACAATGGGTTGCATAGTGCATACACTCGATAACCCATATGGCCAATGAGTCAGTCATGCATGTTTACCCGGCTGGAGTGGTCCACAGCCCAGTCATACAATCGAGTACACATCCCAGTTGTCTCCATCTCTCCTTATCTCCTTCAGTAGCCTCTTCTTGTTATCGAACACTTTCTTGGATGGTTGGCATCAGTTTCTCCAAGGGGGACTTGTTAGTTACACTTTTAATCTGCCTCATCATTCTAGGTACCACCACCTTGCGTGCGGTTCCCGGAGGTTGCAGGTGGTCGCCGGAGTTTGCAGGTAGTGGACGCAGGTAGGGAGACTGACAAAAACCTCCGGGAACCACACGGAAACCTTGGTTGGGGCACAAAGTTTCCAGAGGTTTCCGTTCAGGTTTCCTAAGTGGGACAGGGGCATAACATACCTCACCATTTGACTGGCACTATTTTCTGTCCAGTCCATGTTATTAGTGTTAATGACTTCTGCTACGTTGGTGGGGAGGCAATTCAGTAAGATGGCACAATATTAAGGGGAATTTACTCCATTTCTGTAATTTAAGTCACCCGACTGGTCCATATATAATTCAGAGAATCGCTCTAAAAACTCATCCGCTTCTTCTCCTCTTTTTGGTCTTACATCTAATATTCTGGACAAATCGATTGTTTTTTGAAGGGTGTTGGCAAGAGCTGTTAAAACAGCTTCCTCCCTTGCTCCATTATCCGCTATTATATTTGCAAGAGCTTCATGCAACGGATGTCCTAAATTCATTAGGAATCTTGCATGCTCACTTGGGGTCATTATTTGCTGGCTCACTGCCCATAGTGCATTGTAGTTCTTAAGTGATCCACAAAAGAAGCGGGTGATTTTCTACGATCGGGTATTTGACTTAAAATAGCCATCATCTCATTGGGCTTTCATGGGGAATAGACTCTAATTGTACAGGGATTATTTGCACTCACTGCATTGGTTGGATCAAAAGAAGGATTAGGCATTTCCCTTACAGGGAACTATCTAAGGGTTGTTTGTTTAGCTTCAGGATCTACCTCAGCCTCTTCAACTATTGTCTCACACCCAGATGTATCTTCCCCTTCACCAGGGGCTTCACGGTACTTTCTAAATCATTTATTTCCTTCCTTAACTGCTCGTTCAATTTGTCTAGGGGTATGCTCTTCTTTTCTCTTAACTAATTGAATTATTTTTCTAGTCTGGCTTCTGGTACGATGAACTCTAGGACTGTCTATAATGGACGGAGCGGTCGTGTTTAAGGAAGTTTGTGCCATGGAATTTGATTGTCTATTCCGGTCACAAGCTCCACAATGTGCATCTAAGGTATCGGGATCGTAAGATGTTTAAGGTGGTGGACGTGAATTTTTAGTTCTAACACTCTCCCAGTCTTCTAAATAATCATTGTCCTCCCCCTCGTAACCAGACAGCCTTTCTCTGAAAGATTTCCTACTTCCTTTATCTTTAATACTCTCAGGCTCTTCCCTTAGGCTACCTGGAGGTTCAAATGCTTCAGTACCTTCTAATTCTATCCCCCGTTTTAGAGTTGTTTCCTTCCAACTTGCCATTCTTTCCTCCGCTCTACTCGCTTTCTGTTCCTTGTAATAATTTCTCCACGGATGGATGGATGGATGGATGGATGGATGGATGGATGGATGGATGGATGGATGGATGGATGGATGGATGGATGGATGGATGGACCAAGCAGTCTGAAGAAGGGTTTTGGCCTGAAACGTTGCCCATTTCCTTCGCTCCATAGATGCTGCCTCACCCGCTGAGTTTCTCCAGCATTTTTGTCTACCTTCAATTTTCCAGGATCTGCTGTTCCTTCTTAAACACTGAGTTAAGTTTAGTTTAGTTTAGAGATACAGCACGGAAACTGGCCCTTCAGCCCACCAAGTCTGCACCGGACACAGCGATTCCATACACTAACACTATCCGACACACGAGGAACAATTTACATTTATACCAAGTCAATTAACCCACAAACCTGTATGTCTTTGGAGTGTGGGAGGAAACTGAATATCGTGGAGAAAACCCACATGGTCGTGGGGAGAACATACAAACCCTGTACAGACAGCACCAGTAGTCTGGATTGAACCTGGGTCTCTGGCACTGTAAGGCAGCAACTCTACCGCTGAGCCACTGTGCCACCACCATAAAATCAATGGAACGTAGGCCATCATCCTCGACCCCAAGGGATAGCCACGATGACCCACCACCCTCTTATGAAAAAGATGCCTCAAAGGCTCCCATGAAATATTTCCCCTCTCACCTCTGGTGTTTGATTCCCCTACTCTGGGTAAAAGACATTTACCCATTCAATTTTACTCATGATATTATACACCTCTATAAGATCACCCCACAGTCTCCTGTGCTCCAAAGAATAAATTGCTAGCCTGCTCAACCTCACTCAATGACTCAGGCCCTCAGGTCCTGGCAACATCCTTGTCATTTTTTTCTCTGCACCTTTCCTGCTTGATATCATCTTTCCTATAGCAATGGATCGTCTCACAGTGTTTAGTTTATTTTAGTTTTGAGCTAAAGTGCGGAAACAGGCCCTTAGGCCCTCTGAGTCTGCGTCGACCAGCGATCTCCTACACTGACACTATCCTACACACATTAGGGCCAATTTACGATTTTACCAAGCCAATTAGCCTACAAACTTGAATGGCTTGTGGAGTGTGGGACGAAACTGGAGCACCCGGGGAAAACCCACATAGGTCACAGGGAGAACGTACAAAATCCGTACAGACAGCCCTAGTCAAGATCGAACCCGCATCTCTGGTGCTGTAAGGCAGTAACTCTACTGCTGTGCCAGCGTGCTGCCCAACATTAAACATATGTTTGTGTTGATAGGTTAATTGACCACTGTAAATTTGTCAGGGTGTACAGGTGAGTGACATAATCTAGGGGGAGGGTTGGGGTAGTTGAAAGGAAAATGGGGAGCATAAAATGGGATTAGTGTAGGAATAGTGTAAAAATGGGTGCTTGAAGGTTGCAACAAACCCAGAGGTCAAAGGGCTGTTTCCATGCCTTTTCCCAGCCACAACTAAAATCTCATTTAATTTAATCGAATCATTGGCCAACCATCAAAGAAATCCAGCATTTGATGAACCAATTTCCACATTGATTGATAATGCCATTCCCTGGATTGAGGCAGCCACATTGATTATAATGTCCACTAGATAGCTTTTAGCCTCTGCTTACTGGGTCCTACACCTCCCAATGATGAATGAAAAGGACCAAAATCAAATGGGGGCCAATCTACGGATCTGGAGTGCCCCGACCTGAAACGCTGTCTGTCCTATCCACCCCAATGATGCTGCCTGACCCACTGAGCCTCTCCAGTACTTTGTGTCTTTGCTGTGATTCCGCACGTTTGCTAAAGATCCTTGTGTTAATTACTCGTGAAGATGACAGCATGAATAGTCCAGGGAACAAACACGAAACTGCACGGACTATTATGAAACTGCTAATAATTTAAAATTACACCTCATCTGACAAGGAAATTGGATTCCCAGTAATTGGCTTTGACTCAGGTGAGTGATAGGAGGGTGTAGACCCCATGTAATTATTCAGCCTACCCCTCGTATCCGCGGGTCATTAACCGGACACCACACAGAAATCCTAAAAAGGGAAAGGACGCAATTAAAGGAGAAAAAAATAAATTTGTGGAATAATTTGGTTTGGATTGTTTACTCTACATTGTGTCCCAGGACAGAGTTTATTGTCCTGAATCACATTCGAATGATTGGAATATCCCCATGTAATTTGACAATTTGCCATGATCACTAACCAACCATGTGCCTGTTGAGGGAATGAAGTTAAATAATGAGCTAATCTGCTGGTTACTTGGCTGAGAAGAACTCAGAGTTAAACAACGCACCGTTAGAAAGGAGGTGAGGAGGAATTTCTTTAATCCGAGGGTAGTGAATCTGTGGATTCTGGTGCTGCCTGTGTGGAGTTTGTTTGTTCTTCTCAAGACCGCATGGGTTTCATTCGGGCCCTCCGGATTCCTCCCACATCCCAAAGACGTGCAGGTTTGTAAGTTAATTGGCCTCTGTAAATTTCCCCCTAGTGTGCAGGGAGTGGATGAGAAAGTGGGATCACATGGAACTAGTGTGTGAACGGGTGATCGGTGGTTGGTGTGGACTCAGTGGCCAAAGGGCCTGTTTCCATGCAACAGCACTAAACTAAACTAAACTAAACTAGACAAAGATCTGCAAACGTTGGTCTTATTTAACAGGGCACTAGGGAGATGTATCCTGCGTAAAACATCCTCTCCACAGCTTGTTGGATGTATTGTTCGAAGAGCCAACGTGAATGGGATTAGTGCTTAGTCAATAGAATATATTGGTTTGACACCACTGCACCTCGGCACACATGACAATAAACAAAACTATAACTGAAGGCATTGGTCTGATGACACAGTGAATGTACATAAAATATTGCATTTCCTGCACATTTAGTTTAGTTTAGAGATACAGTGCGGAAACAGGCCCTTCAGCCCACCGAGTCGCTCCAACCAGCGACACTATCCTACTACTAGGGGCAATTTACGCATACACCAAGCCAATCAACCTACATACCTCAACGTCTTTGGAGTGTGGGAGGAAACCGAAGATCTCGGAGAAAACCCACACGGTCACGGGGGGAACTTACAAACTCCACTCAGACAGCACCCGTTGCCGGGATAGAACCTGGGTCTCTGGCGCTGCAAGCACTGTAAGGCAGCAACACTACCTCTGTACCACCGTGCCGCCAAATACAATATTTTTATGAATGAATTATATATCTTAGATAAAAATGCACTTTTACAGCGCAGGATTTTAAAATGAATCAAAATCAACTGAACGTGCATCTATTCCTCCACGCCTCCTCCCCTTCCATCTACATTCCTTCCTCCAGCTTCACAATTTGCAAATCATCTATACTTTTGTCTCATACCTTCTGAGAACACATGTTTCATCTGTGGCTTTTCTCCAACCATCTGCCTATCGTAAACCCCCTTCATCTGTATCAGCCTATTAGCCATGTAGGAGGAACTGCAGATGCTCGTTTAAACTAAATGTAGACACCAGAAGCCGGAGTAACTCATCGGAACAGGCAACATTGCTGGAGAGAAGCAATGGGTGATGTTTCCGGGGTGGAGACCCTTCTTCAGACCCTATTTCTGCATCTGAAGGAGGTTCTTAACCCGAAACGTCACCCATTCATTTTCTCCAGAGATGCTGCCTGTCCCGCTGAGTTATTCCAGCTTTTTGTGTCTTTCAGTCTATTACTTGCCAGCCTTTGCCCTGCCCCTCCTCTCTTCCAGCTTTCTTCACCCTCCCCTACAATCAGTCTGAAGAAAAGTCCCGAGATGAATGTCACCTATCTATGTTCTCCAGAGATGCTGCCTGACCTGCTGAGTTACTCCAGCACTTAGTATTCTTCCTCCACAGTGTGTTGGGTGACAGGGTGGTGCAACTGGTAGAGCTGCTACATCACAGCTTCAGTGATCAGGTTCCATCCTCACCACCAGTGCTATCTTTGTGGAATGTGACCAGAGTCATCTAGTCACACAGCACAGAAACAGGCCATTTGGCCCAACTCTACCATGCTGACCAAGACGTGCCATCTACGCTAGTCCCACATTTGGTCTGCCTGTCTGTATCTATCTATCTATCTATCTATCTATCGATCTATCTATCTATCTATCTATCTATCTATCTATCTATCTATCTATCTATCTATCTATCTATCTATCTATCTATCTATCTATCTATCTATCTATCTGTCTATCTGTCTATCTGTCTATCTATCTTTGCATAACTAAAACTCTGATCTTGTGCTCTTCCGGTTTGCGCGGTCTTTCAATTTGCGCAGAAATTGTACACGATAGCGCTACAATTTTTCACCAGCTTACTCACTGTTCTCCTATGCTGTGAGTGCAACAAGTTTCGTTCCAATTGATGTTCTATTGTAAAAGTTAGCGAGGTTTAAAAACTTAAAAAACGTGCGTGAGCAGATCAATCTTCTCTCCTACCAGTCATCGCCGTGCAGATTGGTTTCATCTCCTGTCACTCTGCAGGATGGTCCGTCCCTTCCTGCACCATCGCGTCTTTACTGTAGCTGAGGATGGCCGGCGAAGGTTTCCAAACGGACACAATTTTCGGAGAGACGGGAAGCGGCCCGGCCCGGGAGATGTCGCCAAATGGAAAGCGGAGAATCTTATCCCAGAAGAGGAGAGCATCCAGCGTCCGCTGTGAGTCCCAAACGCACCGCCATCACAATGCCCCGCATCTCCAGCCCTTTCCCCTCTGGTCCCCCTCACTGGCTCCTGCCCCCCTTCCCCACAATACCCCCTCTCACCCCGTCTTCCCCGAGCTCTTCCCCCCCCCCCCCCCCACGCAAGAAGGGAGAGGAGTGGCAACCTCAAGATCCTGGGGAGGGAGAATGGGTAGGGAGAGACGATAAAGGGAGAGGAGGGGAGGAGGGGAGAGGAGTTATGGAGGTAGAGAGGGAGTGACTGAGGGTAGGGGAAAGGAGAGGTGAGGGGAGGATTGGGGGAGGGTAGGAGGAGAGGGAAAAGAAGAGGGAGGAGATGACGAGGGAGAGTGGGTGAGGAGGGGGAATAGAAGGAGAGGAGGGGGGAATAGAGACAGAGGAGGGCAGTGGGGGAGGTGAGGAGGGATAGTGGGAGGATAGGGGTGTGTGGAGTGGGGGATATAGGGGTTAGGATGGGGGTAGGGAGGGGAGAGAAGTTATGGAGGGAGGGAGGGAATGACTGAAGGTAGGGGAAAGGAGTGGGAGGGAGAGGTGAGGGAGAGATTGGGGAGGGGAGGTGGAGAGTGGAAAGAAGAAGAAGGGTGAAGAGGAGGGGAAGAGAGTGCTAGGGGTGAGGGGAAATGAGCTGCGCCTGTGCAGTTGGAGGCTATGAGTGAGTGGTCGAATATTGCATTGGGGGACCAAGCGTCCTGTGTGACAGGGACCCAACGGGTCCCACTTAGTCTTGTATCCCTCTAAACCTCCCCTATTCATACACCTGTGCAATGTCCCTTAAATGCTTTTATAGTATCTGCCTCAATTACGTCTCTGACAGCTTGCTCCATGTACTCAACAGCAATTAATTAGGCAGCCATCTCTTGTTTGTTAATTAATTTTAAATTAATTTCAATTGTCCAACACAGACACTGCGTCGGTCAGTCGAAAGTGAAATTGCTGAAGCTCTGTCCTTGAAAGTGCACTAGAGCCCAGAGCAACACCTCGTCTCACAAAGTGTGATCGTATATAGGAAGGTTTTTAGGTAAACGGTATTAGATTAAATGGAAAGACAATATCTACCACACAAAGTTCTTAGGTTCATAGGTTCATAAGTCACGGGATCAGATTTAGCCATTTGGCCCGTCGAGCCTACTCCGCCATTCAATCATGTCTGATCTATCTTTCCCTCTCAACCCCATTCTCCTGCCTTCTACCCATAACCCTTGATACCCATACTAATCAAGGACCAGTCAATAAAAATACCCAATGACTTGGTCTTCACCTCCATTTGCGGCAATGAATTCTACAGATTCGCCACACTCTGGCTAAAGGAATTCCTCCTCATCTTTCAAAAGATACGTCCTTTTATTCTGAGGCTGTGCCCTCTGGTCCGAGACTCTCCCACTAGTACAAACATCCTCTCCACATCCACTCTATCCAGGCCTTTCACTATTCAGCGATTTTCAATGAGGTGTCCCCTCACCCTTCTACACTCAAAGCCCAGGACTACCAGTAACTGGGAAACAAATTTGGAATTCAGTGCAAAGGAAAGTCAATGGCAGAAATTTGAGACTGAGATTCAAAGACTGGGATGAATGGAAAAACAACACATCTTCCTCAGTTTTAATATATTGCTGTGAATGGGAGGAATTTGATTCATTTGGAGCTCTATACAATTGGATAAATTGGAAAGGATTTGTTAAGTTGTGTTATAAATTGTGAAACAGGATGCTACTGAGGGAATAAATAGGAAAGGTTGAGGCATTACACAATGTATTTATGTTCGGAATCTGCTTCCCTTCAGCTCCATAAACTGTTTGGTGAGGTTTAGTGATTTGAATGATGATAGTTACGAGTCTTACAGCTGGAATATAAAAGAACATTTCTGGAAATACCAGGAAATATTTAAATAAAGTCCCAAGGATCTCAGTTCACCAGGGTGTTGCTGATCAGTTTAAGTGTAGATTTCCACAATTGGCAGAGCTCTGCTGCGAAAGTTATCCGATATTTATTTCCGAAAATTTAAAAATGACTCTCAGATATCGCTACATGTCACTTTGACACACAGGATGAGTTAAATTGTCACTTAGAGATGCTGTGTCTGAAATTCATTTATGGATGCCTGGGACTGATTCCGAGATATCTGTCTGTGACAATTGCACTTAAGTGCCACATCACCCTGTCATTTAACGCTGTCTGAAGATGATGGTGTGTACCTCAACGTCACTTGTTGTTAACACTGGATATTAACCATTTGATGATCCTTTAAGGCCATTTCCCCAACCCAGGAGGGCCTTGTTTGTCAGCACACTGGCCTGGTGTATTATGGTGTCGGTGTACACGATAGAGTTGTGGAGTCACTCAGTTTGGGAACAGGCCCAACTTGCCCACGCCAACCAACATGCCCCATCTACGCTAATCCCGCCTGCCTGTTTTCAGCCCAAGATAGACACAAAATGCTGGATTAACTCAGCAGGACAGGCAGCATCTCTGCAGAGAAGGAATAGGTGACGTTCCAGGTCGTGGTCCTTCTTCAGACTAGTCAGGGGCAAGGGAAATGAGAGATATTGACGATGATTCAGAGAGATAAAGAACAATAAATGAAAGATGTGCCAAAAAAAGAATGACGATAAAGGAACCTGACCATTGTTAGCTGTTTGTTGGGTGAAAACGAGAAGCTGGTGCAACTTGGGTGGGGGAGGGATGGTGAGAGAGGGATTGTTGAACTTAGAGAAATCAATGTTCACACCACTTGGCTGTAAGCTGCCTTAGCGAACTGTATTAGCCAACGGAGCACATCAGGGAAAGGTGCTGGGAACAGTGTGAGGAAACGATCATATTACATGGAAGAGTGTGGATCCCGGCAGAGTATCACAGAGAGGGATATAGTGTTACGCAAGAGAGTTATTGTGTCGAGTGCGAAGAATACTAGATAGTGATGTGTTGATGCCACCCCTCACCGTAACATAGCCGGACCATTCACTGACACGCTGAATTATGTCAGGGATTATTACTGTCAAGGTGTACTTTGTTCTGAAGGTTCGCATTATTAAGGGAAATATTCTCTCCACAAAGCTTACTTATTCTTTTTTTTTTGTGGATAAACTTGACAGCGTAAGACCTTGAAAGGAGCAGTACAAAGAATGAATGTGAAATTTTCGTTCCACCCTCTATTGACTTTCACTGGATGAGATGAAAAAGTGACTCCTTATTAAATCCCCTTTCATGTCTTCCTTAAACTTTGAAAAGCCAAGTCCCGAAATCTCCTCACGGTTCAATCACACAGTCACCCCACTTATGTGCTGATAATTTTATACATCCATGAAATATTGATGCGTTGCCAGAGGTGCTATTGAGTGACACAATTAGGCCATTGTTTCAAAATGTTCTGGGCAAACGGCCATCGACTTATGATAGTGCCACTGTGGTCTTTTGGGGTTATTCTGCTACCTGATATTGGCGTGTGAAGTTGGGTCCAAGGGAGAGGAGTGGTGGCTAACGAGCCTCTTAGAAGTAGTTTAAATGCAAGGGAACTTCTCGTCAACTTTTCAGAAAACGGCAAAGTAAAATGGAAGGTAGACATAACAAGCAGAAGTACCTCTCTGGAGCGTCTCTGGAGAGAAGGAATGGGTGACGTTTAGGGTCGAGACACTTCTTCAGACCTGCGTCAAATGGACAGTCTGATGAAAAACTGAACAAGGTGAAATTATCAGTGTGTATGGGCACTCCCCGACTTAGGTAAGGGTTATGTAAGTTAGATGTTATGTAAGTCGGAATCACCATCCCCATCCCCTGCCTGAAATAACTCACTGGGAGTATTATCCGTCTCAGCTGAGTCCGGGGCACTTTCTGCGGCGCATGTCCTTCTGGGTAAGCACCTCCGCCATTGCTGGATTGTTTCCGATGAAAACTTGAAGGATCGTACAGTGTTTAGGCTTTAGAGATACAGCGCAGAAACACGCACTTCGGCCCACCAAGCCAATGCCAATCAGCGATCACCCCGTACAACAGCACTATCCAACACACTAGGGACAATTTACAATTTTACCAAAACCAATTAACCTACAACTTGCTTGTCTTTGGCGTGCAGGAGGAAACCGGAGCTCCCGGGAAAAATACACGTGGTCACGGGGAGAATGTACAGTCTCCGCACAGACAGCACCCGTAGTCAGTATCAAACCCGGGTCTCTGGCGCTTTAAGGCAGCAACTCTACCGCTGTGTCACTGTGCCGCCCTCATGTATATAGTCGTGGCAAATGCTTTCGCTTTTGTCCGTCTTGCCCCGGTCCAAGAGTTTATTGTGGAAATTACAAACTGACTTGATTACACTAGGAGCTGAGTACAGAAGTCCGAGTTTACGGAAGTCACCTATTGCATACGTCGGGGATTGTCTGTATTAAGGAAAGTTGGAAAAGTGGAGTTGAGGGACTCAATGGGCAAAAGAGAGAGTCACA
Source organism: Leucoraja erinaceus (assembly GCF_028641065.1). Taxonomy (NCBI): domain Eukaryota; kingdom Metazoa; phylum Chordata; class Chondrichthyes; order Rajiformes; family Rajidae; genus Leucoraja; species Leucoraja erinaceus. Next base: position 16,958,545 of record NC_073401.1, read on the forward strand.
ATCTCAGTGCAGAAGTTTCCAAGTAACGTCAGATACATTTTGACACTGCATTTAAACATCATGAAAATCTTCATGCAAAAATAAGTTAAAATATAGGATGGAGACTACTCCAGATCCTGGAATCTTGAGTAAAACACAGAGTACTGGAGTAACTCAGTGAGTCAGGCAGTATCTGTGAAGGGAATGGATATACAATGTTTCAGGTCAGGATTCTTTTTCATACTGATTATAGTCCGGGGGGGGGAAGCGGGATAAAGAGAGGCATCAGATGGACTGCAAGATTTTGAGAAGGTGAATCACCAGCAACTTCTCAAAGGTAATTAAGGATGCACAAATAGTACTGGCCTTGATGGTCACACCCAGACCAAATGTTTGGAAGTCAAACCAGGGCAGAACCTTCACAGTGAACAACAGCACTCTGGCAAGGGTTGTAGACCAGAGGGATCTCTAATTACAGGTACATAGTTCCTTAAACGTGGCGTTACAGGTAGATAAGATGATGGAGAAGGCTTTTGGAATACTGCCCTTTGTTAATCAAGGTATTGTGTATGGAAGTTGGGTCATTATGTTACAGTTTACAAGATGTTGGTAAGGCCACATTTGTAGAATTGTGTTCATCTTTGGTCACCCTGTTATAGGCAGGATGCTGTTAAGCTGGAAAAAGTGCAGAGAAGATTTACAAGGATATTGCTGGGACTTGAGGGACTAAGCTATAGGAAGAGATTGGGTAGGCTAGGTCTTTATTCCTTGGAGCGCAGGAGGGTGAGGGATGATCTTATAGAGGTGTATAAAATCATGAGAGGAATAGATAGGATGAATGGTTGATATTTGAACTCCCCACTAATTGTCCCACTCCTGCTGCAGCCAAACATATCAAGTTGGATTTAGAGGCGGTTTATCTTCCCTTGTCAGCCCCTCTACTTTCCCACCTCACTCTCCTCCTTCAAGACCCTCTAAAAACCATCTCTGTGACAAAGGAGTTGTTCACCCATCCTAATTATTTGTGCAGTTTTCGATGGCATTTCTTGGTAATTGCTTTCCTGCATTAAAGATACTGTGATCATTAATGTTTTTATTTTGTTTGTCTTGGTGTTGCATGGTAACGAGATACATTATAAGCTTTCCTCATTATCCACGTTCTACATGATTTGTATAAAAATGTTTAATACCGCAGTGGCCGGTCAGATCTGCAAGGTGAGTCGAGAACAGCGATGATAATCTCCTCGGCTAATGCCACCTTGAATCCATCCTGCCAAACACATGGCCAGGAGCTGAGGATAATTCTCCCACTCTCTCAAAGAAAATAGCCCCAGCACAATTAGCCCCAACACTTATAAACGGAGGTGTAATCTGTTGTTTTACGGGAGAGGAATGAAACTGCAGGTGCTGGCTTACATAAAAGAAAACAAGGTGCTGGAGTAACTCAGTGGGTCAGGCAGCATCCCTGAGAACATGGAAAGCAGTAGTCTGAAGAACTTCAGTCTGAAGAAGGGTCCCGACCCAAAACGTCACCCATCCCATTTCTCAAAAGATGCTGCCTGACCTGCTCAGTTACTCCAGCACTTTGTATCTAAGCCCGGGTAATGTCCTGGTGAATCTCTTCTGCACCCTATCCAGCTGATTGACATCATTCCAGTAGCTGGGCAACCAGAACTGCACATGGTGTTTCAAGTGAATTGTCCAAGGGTCTGAGGAAGTGTTTGGTCCCGAAACGTCACCTGTTGCTTTTCTCCAGAGATGCTGCCTGACCCATTGAGTTACTCCAGCAATTTGTGTCTATCTGCGGTGTAAACCAGTGTCTGCAGTTCCTTCCTACTCCAAGTGAATTGTCGGGTGTGAGGGTTAATGGACTCTCGGTGACTGGAAGCTGGTGGATGGTCTTTCAGATGGCTGCGGCTGGCAAGAAGTGAGGTGGGACAGGAGGGGAGGGAGTCCAGGAAATTAGAGGCAGCTTCCAGCATCAGACGGCTGCCTGGGACTTCACACTGCTTCAATAGCTGCTCTGGGCTTTGGGCTTCCACCCACGGCTTCATTAATCCTGATTTACAGGAGAGAAGCAGCAGGTTGGGTCTCTTAAAGAGCTGTCCGGGCAGCTGATTTGCCTTTACTGAAGACGATGGTGCCCTGGAGACGGGACTGTGCTGAATTATTCAAATGAGCAGGCACAATGAGAGAAGAACCACTCAGTTCATATCAATAGCTTTTACCGGATTCATTAGCATGCAAAGAGCTGTTTCCCAGCTTCTCCTGGCTCCAGAGAGGTCAAACATCACGAGTGGATGTGGAAACAGTGTTGATAATTTGTAAGCACCTCAGCTCTTTAATAGTGGATCCAAAATGACATCCTTACCTTCCTCTCTCTGGGGGGAAGAATGTGACAAACAGTGCAGATGAAGAGCAGGCATGGTGATGGCAGCCCATAGAACATGTCTGTGTGTGACAGTGTGTGCACTTGTGTATGTGTATGTAGGTATATGTGCATGTGTGTGTGTGTGTGTGTCTTTATGTGTGGGCATTTGTGTTCTTGTGTGCATTTATCTTTGTACATGTGCGTTGGTTGTATGTGTATTTGTATGGATTTGTGTGTTTGAGTCTGTGTGTATGTGCATGTGTGTGTGTATGTGAGGTGTGCATATGAGTATTTATGTCTGTGTATGTATGTGTTTGAGCCTGTGTGTATGCATGCATTTGTGTATGTCTATGTGTATGCGAGTGTGTGTGTGTGAGTGCATGTGAGTGTGCGTATGCATTTGTGAGTGTGTGTTTTTGTGTGTGTGTGTGTGTGTGTGTGTGTATGTGTGGTGTGTGTGTGTATGTGTGTGTGTGTGTGGTGTGTGTGTGTGTGTGTGTGTGTGTGGTGTGTGTGTATGTGTGTATGTGTTGTGTGCATGTGAGTATATATGTCTAGGTATGTATGTGTTTGAATCTGTGTGTATGTGTGTGCATGTATGTGTGTGTGTGAGTGAGTGTGAGTGAGTGTGAGTGTGAGTGTGGATGTGCTGCTGGAGGGCACATTCACTCACATGCCCACGGTCCACAGCATGTCAACTCACTCATGGCCTGTGGGTCTGATACAGGCTTAGATAGGCTCGATAATCAGAACCAAATATTTGTGGGGGAAAGGATGCAGTTCTTGCCTGCGGAATGTCCCTAAACATTTAAATACGTTTTCAAGTTTAGTCACTGTTTTAAAGCAGGAAAAAGAGCAGCCATGTTATAACCAAGCAAGATCCCATAAGCAATAGTGATGGCCAGATCATTGAGGGTCGTTTGACTTGGACTAACATTAAGAGAACAATAGAAAGATCAGAAGGCCCTTCAAGCCTACCTACATAAGCACAGGTACAGGCCCTTCTACCCACAGTGTCTGTGCCATTACCACCAGGGGGCGCCAAACAATGGCTGCCTCGCCAATGGTCTGTCTCATCTTTTTCCTTATTTGTGTTTTTAGTTTGTTGTAAAATGTATGTTATAGTTTCTATTTAATTTTGCGTTATGTGGGGGGAGGGGGGTGGGGGGGAGTAGGGGCAACTTAAAAAAAATCTCTTTCCTCGATGGAGATGTGAGTTTTTCCATGTCGTATCTCCACTTGCACTGCGGCCTAACATGGTGGAGTTGGCGGTCTCTTGCAGGACCTCGGGAGCTCCAACTGCGGGAGCCTGCAGGACTTAACATTGTGGAGCTGACGATCCCCTTGCCAGGGATCGACCTCGGAGCTCCAAACGCAGGGGCCTGCATTTAACAACGTGGAGCTCGCGGTCCCTGGTTAGGGACCGGCTTCGGGAGCTCCAAGCCGCAGGGGTTTTGACCGCCCCGACGTGGGAGCTTCGATCGTTGGCTGCGGGAGCTTCAATCACCCCGACTGCGGATGGTTCGACTCCCCCGACCGCGGGAGAAAAGGAGGATGAAAGATAAGACATTATTGCCTTCCATCGCAGTGGGGAATGTGGAGGAGCCACTGTGGTGGATGTTTATGTCAAATTTTATGTATTTGTGTGTCTTGTTGCTTTTTTGGTATGACTGTACGGCAAACCAAATTCCTCGTATGTTGCAAAACAAAGTTGGCTAATAAATGACGATTATGATTATGATGCAATATAAACTCATCCCAATTTCACATCCACTCCCTCTAAAACTGACAAACCCGCTGGCCATTGGGATGTGGGATGAAACCGGAGCACCTGGAGGAAATCCAGGTGGTCACAGGGAGAAATGAAAAATCCACACAGACAGAACCTGAGATCTGGATCGAACCCGGGCTTCTGGCACTGTGTGGCTGCAGCTCTGCCAGTGGTGCCACTATTTACAAAGGACAGGGGTCCCAGCACTGATCCCTACGGGAACACTACTGGTCATAGACCTCCAGTCAGATAAACAGTCCTCCACTACTACCTTCTCCCTTTCACTTTCTCATCGTCGCCTAATCCTGATTTGAACGGCCTCCGGAAACCTAATTCTTCATCTCGTGACCCCTATGTACACCCTGCAGTTGTTGCAGCTCGTGGCATAAACATTATGCACTAATCCTGCTCAAACTACCCTGCAAAATTCCAAGTACAATTCTGCTGCGAACCATCATCACGGCGCAGCCTTTACCTGCTTGGTTTACAAACAAAGAATACATTGCTGAAATATTTAAGTGAGCAGTTACATTAATATGGCTAAAAATAGGCTTGTTGCGAGGAGGAAACATTCTAATCATGGCTTCCCATCCCATAACTGATTTTAAATAAATGAAATTGATTTTAAAATATTGTACAGAAACATTCAATAATTGTGTTGATGTGCAATATCAATTATTTATTAAAGTTGAATGCCTGAAATGTTCCCATTAGCATACGCAGAATGAAAGAATAGATTTAGCATTTGGAACCTTCTTGAGAACAGAAGGTGAAACAGTTCGTCTTCTTTTGAAGAAGGGTTTCGGCCCGAAACGTTGCATATTTCCTCCACTCCGTAGATGCTGCTTCACCCGCTGAGATTCTCCAGCATTTTTGTGTACCTTCTTCTTTCCGTGTCCATCTTGTTACAAATGTTGGCCTCGCTGTCATCGTCCGTCCTGAAAAGGACACAAACTTCTGGCTCCAATCAGTGGAAGCCATCACTTGTCGCAGTAGATGACGGTGGTAGCAGAATTACTTCCAGTTTCCAGCCCCACGACATGGACACTTCTGCTCTGGGGCCAGTGAAACAGCTAATGCAGATGTACAGTGGGATGAAGTGGGGAGGTGGCCACTTTTATGGTGGGGTTTGCTTCCCCGTTGAAGAGCGAGCGATCGGATTGAGCGCAGCCTGCGGCAGCTGCACGGAGCGGCGGTGGAAGGAGCCGATGGCATCGCGCTGGGCCAGGCAGACCGCTACTTCAATCAATCAATCAATCAATCAATCAATCAATCAATCAATCAATCAATCAATCAATCAGTTTTATTCATCACATACACAATAAAGTGCAGTGAAATGAATTTGCCAGCAGCGGTACAATAAAAAAAAAACGCACAATACACAAACAAATTTAGCACAAACATCCACCACAGCATTCTTCACTCTGGTTGAAGGCACAAAGTACATTGTTCTCCTGTGGTCGGGGCCATAAACCTCTGCAGTACTTCATCCATCCAGTGCCGCCGCAACACCGGGCCTTAAAACGAGAAAATAAGAAACTGTAGATCTCCTTGTGCCAAGATCGGACTTTTCAGAGACTGGGAAAAGAACGGTTCACCTACTTATGCATAGGAAGGAACTGCAGGTGCTAGTAGACTCAAAATGCTGGAGTAACACAGCTAGACAGGCAGCATCTCTGAAGAGAAGGGATGGGTGATGTTTCGGGTCGGGACCCTTCTTCAGACTGATGTCAGGGGAGAGGGAGACAGAGATAAGGAAGTGTAAGGTGTGAAAACAGGACAAAGTGAATGTGGATTAAGGACAAAGTAGAACAGATTGTTAGCTGGGAGAAGGTAACAACAAAGCAAAGAGAGATAAAATGTAGTCGGAGACATTAAGAATGGTCGGAGAGCTGAGAAGGGGAGGGATGGAGAGACAGGGAAAGCAAGGGCTACTTGAAGTTAGAGAAGTCAATGGTCATACCGCTGGGGTGTAAGCTGCCCAAGCGAAATATAAGGTGCTGTTCCTCCAATATGCGCTGGGCCTCACTCTGTGATAATGTTTTTTTAATTTTGTTCAGTTTAGAGATACAGCGCGGAACCAGGACCTTCGGCCCACCGAGTCCGCACTGACCAGCGATCCCCGTGCATTAACACCATCCTTCACACATAAGGTACAATTTACACATCCACCAAGCCAATTAACCTACAAACCTGTACGCCTTTGGAGTGTGGGAGGAATCTGAAGATCTCGTTGAAAACCCCACGCGGTCACGGGGAGAACGTACCAACTTTGTACAGACAGCACCCGTAGTCAGGATCGAACCCAGGGCTCCAGTGCTGCACAGGTAAAAATAAGGGAATGGAAAGTGAGAAGAACCATTCTTCCATAATCAACCCCACATGCTCTGCAATGAAGAGAAGATGCTGCCTCAATCCAGCCTTGGGAAATATTTAAATTCTTCTGGGCCAAGTTAAAAAGGGGAAAGGACACCTAGGAAAGGATGGAATGCAGAGCGAACAGACAGGAAGACTAAGGGTTAACATGAGCGAACATTAATCTGGAATTGAAGCATGTAGCCATAAAGGACAGACTATCCTCAATTAACTTAATCACATTTTCAAGATTGTTAAACTACGATAAAGAGAATACAATGGATGTGGTACATTTGGGCTTGCAAAAATGCAATAAAAATAATTTTAATTTGATCATGTGGAATTTAAAAAGATTTATTGTGAAGTTTAAGACCTGTGGTCTAAGCACTTGGATGGATGGTTAGTTGAAGCATAGAAGTCAAAGCCATAGAATGTACAGCATGGAAACAGCCCCTTTGGCCCAACTGGTCCACGCCGACCAAGGTGCCCCATCTGAGAGATAGAGAACACACAAATGATGTTTCAGGTTCTTGAGATGCTTCAGTGTGGGATCACTCTCCTCTAAGTAACATTGACATCGATTTTGCCAAATTAAAGAGGGCAGCCTTTTGGAGAGGAAGAAAGTTTGTAGACTGCAAACAGATAGGTTGTAAGCTCAGGGAAATATGGTGATGAATGCAACCAGACAAGAAGGGAGGTGAGGTGGGAACTTGGGGAAATGGATCAAAGATAGAGAAATATGGCTGAGATTCTGAAAGATGCAGAAGAACAGAGAGATTTTGATGTTTAGCTGCGTGGATCGTTAGAAGTGGGAGTGAAGACTGATTCGTCATGAAAAAGTCATCAATTTCTGGGATTTATACATGGTGAGAAAAAGATAAAAGTAAAGAAATGTCCTTGAATCATTATGAGCCCGTGACTAAGACAATGTCAGAGAGAAGAGTATATCCTTATAAAGGGAGACTTGGAAGGTTAGAACTGTATTCACTAGACAGAGAAGGTTAAAGGCATTTCATGCAAGCGTTCAAAACTTTGAACGACTTTGTGAAGGAAAATGTTGCTATTTTCGCTTCATGGTGAATCAGTAAAAACAAGTACAAAGTAAAACAGGGAATATCGGAAATGGTCAGTAGGTCAGGTGGTAACTGAAGGAGAAATATCTGTTAATATCTCAAAGATGAAAATTGGAATATATCGGAGACAGTCCAGATTTTAAACTGCAGAGAAGGAGGAGGATAGAATCTTAAGTCTGCGATGGGCTGGAAAGGTGAGGTAACATTTTTGTCAACTCGGTTTCTTTCCATCACCACAGATGGTGGATGATTTGTTGAATACTTTCTAATTTTACTTCAGATTTGTGGAATTTTGAACTGAAAAGTACATTTGGATTTTTTTTTCTCCAAATGAAAAACCATCAGAATATAGCACGGAATACTAGAATGAAATTAATCAGGGCATTTAAGAAGCATTGAAGACTTGAGGGCACTTCATAACCAACTAACAATGTGCTGGCTGAAGTCCGAGGTGTCAGGCAGCATCTAAGGAGGGAACAGACTGATGACGTTTTGGGTTGGGACCCTTCATCAGAGATGAGGAAAGATCCCAATCAAAACAAAGGTATGTAAAATTATAGGGGGATAGATAGAGTGAATGCTGAGAGTTTTTTGCACAGTAGGAGAATCAGGATTTAAGTTAAGAGGGGAAAGATTCAATAGGAACATGAGGGACAACTTTTGCACACAGAAGACAAAGGGTATATGAACCGAGCTGCCAGAGGAAGTGGTTGAGACAGGAACAACATTTTAGGGACATTTGGATAGGTACGTGGAACGGAAAGGTTTAGAAGAATATGGGCCAGATGCAGGCAAATGAAACATCTTGGTCTGCATGGATGAGTTGGGCCAAAGGGCCTGTTTCCATGCTGTATCAGTCCATTACTCTATCTGGAAGGTTGTGCACCTCTGAAGGTGCAGAGCTCCCTAAGACCAAAGCAGAGTGTTAACACAAACCCACATTGTTTCAGGGACTCTAGCCCACAACACGTCCGATCCAAAAGTTACAGTGCTGCAAGCCAGGAAACAGAGACCACGAACGATTGCGGATGCAATGGGCTGAATAATGCGTTTCTGTGCTGATATTCCTTTGATTCTGTGACCTGTAATGTGGCAGACCCAGCCAGATTTATCGAACCTCCTCAGGGGAGCTGACTAAGTACTGAGCAAAGTTCCAGTGAAATCCATTTCTGACCATAAAAATCAATGAAGAAAATCTCTTGGATATCCAATAAAAGTGGTTCATTTCTCATTACCTTCATTCTACACATAACGCTCACTTGGGGCTGGCAGGAACGGACGTATTGTGCTCTGAGAAGAAAGCGTGATTGTTTTCTCCCTCTTTTTCTCCTCGGAGATCTGGCAGCTCCATTTTTTAACCAAACCATCCTTTCCAATAGCAGCCCAGTCCCTGGCGAGTCTCATTCAATTCTGTATTTCTCTGTTTACCACACACATCGTCAGGCTCAACGACCTGCCTGGGGAGGTTTCCCAGTGGTTGGGAGTTTCCATGCTAGTTTAATGAAATAATTGGGCAACATTACCTTTGCTTGGCCTTAAGTCGCCATCACTCGTTTTGCTCCCAGATTGACACACGTTGTAAGATGGCATTGGAACATGGCGTGCTATTCCAGAGGAGGGTCTACTCTACTCTTGTCTGGCAATCTTTAACTGGATAGCATGCAGAGCAAGCTGTTCACTGCATCTCTGTACTGGTGACAATAACAAACTAAACTAAACTAAACTAAACCGAAGTTTAATAAGAAAGGAACTGTATTTACAGGTTTATACCAAAGATAGACAAAAAATGCTGGAGTAACTCAGCGGGTCAGACAGCACCTCTGGAGGAAAAGGACAGGTGACGTCACCTTTGACGTAAGTGTAGGATATTCTGCAGATGAAATAATGATTTAAAAAAGTGGAGTGATTAGAATGGATGGTCGCTGATCCCCTCCTGGGACAAGAAGGCATAGAGTCACCATGCTCTAGAGTACTTCTTGGATCAAACTATACTAAATGAATTAAACTGAACTATATTACACTAAACCAAACTAAGCTAAACTAAACTCAATCAAATAAATAAACTGAATCAAAATAAAGAAAACTCAACTGAAATAAGTAAACTAATCAAAATAAACTGCACTAGACTAGACCACACGAAACTGAATTAAACCAAAATAAACCAAACTAATCTAAACCAAACTAAGCTAAACTAAACTAAAGCAAAATAAACTAAACTAAATTAAACTAGACCACAATAAACTAAACTAAACAGAAATTAGCAAGGCTAACCTAAACAACCTAAAGTACAGTAAAGTAAACAAAACTGGATTAAACTAAACAAAACCAAACTAAACCAAACTAAACTAAACCTTACTGAACTAAACTAAGCTAAACTGTTCTACAGGGTGCTATTGTTCTGGTGCCATGGTTCAGATAGAGAACAAGCTCAACAAGAGGTCAGGTTCTCATCAGTATTAGCCACCAGTGCAGCGAGGCGAGTGGCCACAGTGAGCTGCCGGAATCCATGTAGCTGTAACAAATGCCAGGGTGGTCAGTGGAGGGTTAACGGCAGAGAGCTTTCCCAGAGGGGGGACATAAAAGGAAAACAAGCACATCGAGGAAAGTGATCAGCTCTGAATGGAAGTCGACAGATGCTGACCCTTGTAGATCAGTGTCAGCTGTTGATGGGTAAGGTATCAGCGAGCCCAGTGTGACCATGTATCATAATACAATTGCAAGAGGTGAAATCAATGTGCTCGGTAATATCATCCCCAGCCCTTCTTAAACTTTCCCGGCTGCTACTAATGGGGAGGCATCTCAGAGGACCACCCCCTCCCCTCAGAGCCACAGGGGAGGATGACTGTAAACTTGTGTTGAGCGTTTACATTGATCCCGAGAGACCTCAGCAGATACTGTGGACAAGAGATTAAGAGGCGTGGATAATGCCTGAGGTTGGGAAGAAGCAATTTTTGAAGCTGATGACTTACTCAGAGAGGAGAAAAAAAATCTCATTTCACCACGGGTATACTTTCTCACATCTGTGACCTTTGCCACGGAATACAGCCTCAAACTAATTACATGCTGGGGTTGTTCCCTCCCTGTGTACCGGCATCTGTGAGGAGTCCATTCACTCCAGGCAGTAGATAGTGGAAGCTCTTAACCTGTTGGCAAGGGAGAAGGTACCTGAGAGAGGGGAGAGAGTCCGATATTTTGCAGCAAGGAGCGATTAAAAGACATTTGGATGAGCCTTTTTCCTTCCTTCTCCCCACCCCTCCCCACCCCCTATCAATCTGAAGAAGGGTTTCGGCCCGAAACGTTGCCTATCTCCTTCGCTCCATAGATGCTGCTGCACCCGCTGAGTTTCTCCAGCATTTTTGTCTACCTTGGATGAGAACATAAATAGGAAAGGTACAGAGGACTTTAGACTTTAGAGATACAGTGTGGAAACAGGTCCCTTTGGTCCACCATTTTGTTTCTATCTTGAAGTTAAAAAGACAGCTTTGTTAACAAACCGTATGTGCAAAAAATAGCATTGTTTTTCTCTCTCTCATCACAACTTTCTTGTAGCCCACGACTGTAAGTTAATACCTATCGTGAAAGTAATGCTTGCCAGGCAACCTTCTTCATAAGAAACAAAATTTGTAAAGTGAAACACTTTGTAGCAATAGCAAAGACTGAGACACATGAGAGCAGGTTGAAAAAACAAAGGCAACGAAAGCTGCGGGAGCAAGCGTGCGAGCGTTCGCCCGTGAGCGTTCGCACGTGAGCGTTCGCACGTGAGCGTTCGCACGTGCACAACTGATCCGGCCCGCATGAAGTCGTATTTTGCCCAAACCGGCCCGTGACCAAAAATGAGTTTCACGCTCCTGCTCCGGTTTCCTCCCACATCCCAAAGACATGCGGGATTGTAGGTTAATTGGCCCTCTGTAAAACGTTCCTAGTGTGTAGGGGAATGGATGAGAGAGTGGGACAAAAAGAACTAGTGTAAATGGGTGATCGATGGTCAGCATGGACTTGGTGGGCCGAAGGGCCTGTTTCCATGCACTATCTTTAAACTAAACATGCTGCTGTGACATGTGGAAGATGGTGGTGGACTGACTGAGACTGTGGTGATTTCTCTATGAAGGATTATGGCTGACGGTTTCTCTGGCGCTGCTTGATGTAAACAAGCTTTAACGACCAAGCCTGCACAAAGTTCATTCTTTTACTAAAATCCCAGCGGCCTTGCATTGCCCACTGTCACCTCCGTTACATCTCGCTCCAACGCTTGCACACAAAGCAAAGTGAATGATGCAGGCTTTCGTTCCTTGCTTCTAAGACACGCTGCGTTCCATTGAGTGCTGGGACAGACAAAATGCAGTCTCCATGTTAGTCCCTGAACAAAATCAACTGCTCCCTGCTGAACACTGCAATGGGAAGCCCTGGAATAGGGAAGATTCAAATGACATTGACATGATCCCAGGTCTTGATCACTTGCAGGTGATATCTCTGGAGGAAAATTGAAGGGGGACCACATTGAAACTTACAGAATAATGAAAGGCACACTGTAGATAGAGGAGATGTGGAAAGGATGTTTCCACTGGTGGGAGAGTCTAGGACCAATGGAGGAGACCGAGGACAGAAAGGTCTGTGTAGGAATGGGAAGAAGAATTAAAGTGTTTTTTCAGGTCGAGACCCTTCTCCGTTTGAAGAAGAGTCTCAACCTGAACCGTCGCCCATTCCTTTTCTCCAGAGATGCTGCCTGTCCTGCTGAGTTACTCCAGCTTTTTGGATCTATCTTCGGTTTAAACCAACATCTGCAGTTCATTCCTTCGCAGGATGGTAGATTGATTGGCTTCGCATAATCTTAAATCGCCCCCATTGTGTGTTGGATAGTGTTAGTGTGCGCAGATCGCTTGTCGGTGCAGACTCGGTGGGCCGAGGGAACTGTTTTCACGCGGTATCTCTAAACTAAACAAACTAAACTAAACTAAGATACAATAGATGAGGCTGGAGGAGGTGCAAGTGAACCTCTGCCTCACCTGAAACGACTGTCGGGGTCCCTGAGTGGAGTCGAGGGAAGAGGTATGAGGACACATTTAATTCCATCCCCATTACTGTGCACCCTTTGTTGTGGGTCAAGGACATCTCTCCCTATGCTTGGTGTAATGGGTGCAAGGGTGAATCACAGCCAACAGGCAGGAACAACTGATGCACCGACCTGTAACCTGGCCACCTCACTAAACACACTTTAGGGGGTTTGACGCAGTCATAGTTTCCAGGATGTAATTGGCCTAATTAAGTGATAATTACAATGTAAATAGTTTCTCTCCCTCTCCCACCCCCAGGGTGCAATGATATATATTCAGCCTGGTCTGTTTAGAGCCACTTAACTACCAGTGGTTGAAATGCCATCTCAAGCTGTGACTGCCTTACACATCAAAGCTCTCGAGCACCCTGCCACAGTCCAAAAACATTAACCCTTCCAGAGCTTCTGGGGAAAAAATAAACAGTTCACAAAAAAAACACTTAGTGCTGGAGGAACTCAGCGGGTCGGGCAGCATCCGTGGAGGGAATGGGCAAGGTGATTAGTTTAGTTTAGAGATACAGCGCGGAAACAGGCCCTTCGGCCCACAGAGTCCACGCTGACCAGCGATCCCCGCACAATATCGCTACCCTACACATACTAGCGACAATTTACATTTATACCGAGCCAATTAACCTACAGACCCGTACGTCTTTGGCATGTAGGAGGAAACCGAAGATCTCGGAGAAAATCCACGCGGTCATGTGGAGAACGTACAAACTCCATACAGGCAGCACCCGTAGTCGGAATCGTATGGAGCTGCAAGCGCTGTAAGGCAGCAACTGCGCCACTGATGTTTTAAGTCGGGATCCTTCTTCAAACCTGAAACATCACCTGTCTATCCCCTCCCCCCCACCTACCCCCATCTTCTATGCCCCACCTGAACTTGCACCTATTTGCCCTCTCCTGCTCCCCCTCCATTCCTTCCTCTGGCTTCACAATTCACAACGCTTCAACCCTTCTGCCTCACACCTTTTGTTTTAATCTCTGGCCTTTGTTGCAACCATGCACCTGTCAACCGCCCACTTCACCCATTACGTGCCAACCTTTGTCCTGCCTATCCCCTTTTTCCAGCTTTCTTTTCCCTTGCCCCTGTGATCAGTCCGAGGAAGTCCCTGACCCGAAACATCGCCGATCTATGTTCTCCAAAGATGCTGCCCGATCTGGTATCAAAGAGCAAGTTGATAATCTTTTGGTATTTAGATTATATTGCACGGGGTCCGGTATAATATTTCAGTATTGTCAAAGAAAGGGGTGAAAAATAAAACAAAAAAAAACAGACAAAAAATCAATGAAATCAACCAAAACTAATTCCCATACGTGTTCTGCAGTGGAACAATGGACGTCTAAAAAAATAACGTCTCTGAGACAGAAGAATCAATGGAGGAAAATGGGAAGATGAAAGAATATGATTCAATTAGATATATAAAGACAAGGTAAGGCAGGTGATATCCAGGGCTTAAAGGGATAGAACACTGGGGCAAAATTAGAGGCATGGTAAAGGCAATGCAATTAAAAAGATGTCATGCAAAAGTTATTAAAGAGATGGAACGATATCAAATGAAAGAAGAATTAAAGTATTCTGGAGACTCGAGGAACTGCAGATGCTGGAATCAAGCAAAAGACAAAGCTCTGGAGGAATTCAGCGGGTCAGGCAAAATCTGTGGAGGGGATGGAAGGAAGACATTTCAAGGCCAGGACACTTCTTCAGACAGGCCTGCGAGTGATAGGTGGATACAGGTGAAAGGGAGGAGGGTTGATTAGCAGGTGGATGGAATCGGTGACAAAGGCTAGAAGGGAAAATGGTGATAGGTAAAGTGAGAAAGGAGCAAAATGTTATGCCAGAGGGAAGGACTGAGGTGGGGGGGAGGCACAGAATAGTGAGAGGGGAAAGTGAGAATTCAATGGTTCAATTAGTTCAAATGTTGTGGATTGTCATGTATGGATTGCACGGTGCATACATGCACGTTGCCATATTTTGGCACCGTTTACAAAAGAAAGAGTCCAAATTCTAATGTCTGCATCTGGTCCACATACTGAATGTACTGGAACGCCCCTGATCCAGGTAAGCCCAGGTAAGCCCAGGTAAGTCCAGGTAAGCCCAGGTAAGCCCAGGTAAGCCCAGGTAAGCCTCAGGCTGCTGCAAGGTCTCCTCCATCGTCCTCGACCGGATTGGCCCACAAACCAACGTCCCATCCCTTACCCGACTGCCTCTGTGTCCCGGAGTCGCCTCCTGCAGCCAGCATTGAAGTTGCTGCAGGCAATACCCCCCCTCCCCCATCAGGCGAAAGATATAGATGTGAAACACCACCAGATTCAAGGTCAGTTTCTTCCGAAGCTATTATCAGGCAACTGAACCATCCTACCACAACTAGAGAGGAGTCCTGAACTACAATCCACTTCATTGGAAACCCTCAGACTATCTTTGATCGGACTTTACTGGCTTTATCTTGCACTAAAAATTATTGCACATTATTCCTTTCATCATGTACCTGTACACTGCGAATGGCCCGATTGTAATCTTGTTATTGAATTCCACTGACTGATTAACACGCAACACAAAGCTTTTCACTGTACCTCGGTACACGTGACAATGAATAAACTAAACTAAAACTAAACTATTTATGATTCACGAGGAGGAAATAGATTTTATTTTCATCCGACTTGTCGCCTTACGTTTCCGATGATGAGATGTACGACTAGTGTCCACTGCTATCCAAGTGGACAACAGTTGGCTTCCCACACGTTGGTCTGACCCTGTCACGAGGCTGGCAATGCCGTCCACGAGGGCAAATCCTCGCATCGCGTTTCAGCCACGATCTGATATTCATTGTATTTTTACAATGGGCGGAACAAGAAAGGAAGAAGTTCAAAGCAGCAGCTCCTTTTGATACCGACGCGACGTGTCAGCCGAAGATGAAACGCCGTGGACATCAACACCTCAGGGTCAGCTGATGCTCCCAGTCACATTTTAATGTCCTCGCGGAGGCCGTGTGCAGCCTGACAGAATGTCCCCGAGGTCAGCCGCTTGAAAATGAGGTTGGCTTCAATCAATTATCACTGAATCGCACATAAATAGGAAAGCATTACCGGGAATTAAATGTCACAGAGATCAGCACGGCTTGAATAAAACGCGTACATGGACTCCCCTTTCCCCAGTGACTAGCTGCCACTGAAAAGCCTTTTATTCTTTGAACTCGACATTGCACATCGAATCATCTCATGGAAATGAAGGAGGATTGAGCTAGCCTGACGGTGCTTCCTCACCAAAGGAGAAGTCTCATATGTGTTGGAAGGAACTGCAGATGCTGGTTTAAACCGATGATAGACACAAAAAGTTATGCCCTTTCAGGTCGAGAGTCTGAATCTGAAGGAGGGTCTCGACCGGAAACGTCACCCATTCCTTCTCTCCAGAGATGCTGCCTGTCCCACTGAGTTACTCCAGCTTTTTGTGTCTATCTTCAAGATGTCTTACATTCTCGTTCCCTGAATATCGAATATCTTTTTTTTTAGAGATAGAGATACAGCGCGGAAACAGGCCCTTCGGCCCACCGGGACCGCGCCGACCAACGATCCCCGCATCTTCTCAGGAGGCAAACGTTATCCTACTTTCCCATCCGCTCCCTACACACTAGGGCAATTTACAGTGGCCAATTAATGTATAAACACTTAGTATGTTCTTTGGGAAGTGGGAGGAGACCGGAGCACCCGGAGGAAATTCACACGGCCATAGGGAGATTGTGCGAACTCCATACAGGCAGCACTTGTAGTCAGGATCGAATTCAGATCTGATATGGTATTTCAAGGGAGACTTCCACAAATTGATAATAAAAGTCGAATTTTGGACATGTTTAGCTCTTGTTTGTTTAGAGATACTGCATGGAAACAGGAACTTCGGCCTACCGAGTCCACGCCCACCATCAATCACCCATTCACACCAGTTCTATGTTAGCCCACTTTCTCATCCACTCCCTACACACTAGTGGCAATTTACAGAGGGCCAATTAACCTACAAACCCGCACATCTTTGGGATGTCGGACGAAGCCGACGCACATGGAGGAAACCCAGGGAGAACATGCAAACTCCACACAGGCAGCAACCGAGGTCATGTGTTGGATCACATTAAAAACATTGAGCTGGGGCAGCAGGGTAAATTTGGAGGATGGTCGGAATGTAGTTTTTCCATTTCCGGAATATATGGTAATTAAATCCTCTTGACTTAAACCAGCCACGTTGTCGGAATCCTAGGTAGGCCCCATAAGAGGTGCTGATAAACTGCAAAGTTGGCCACGGTAGTCAGGAGTGGATCAGCCAGCTCTGGATGGGCCGGAGTTCCAGAGGCCCTGCATCAGGAGGAAATTTTGTCCCGCCAATCGGCCACGGAAGTCCCGATGAGGTCCAGATCGGTCGCCTTACCCAGCCTGGGAGCCACATATTTGGGGGGACTTCCGGGGGGGGGGGGGGGGGGGGTTTTCATGTGCGCCCTCGTAATTATTTCTGAATTAAAGGGGGTGTTGGAACAGTGGCCGCAGCAGTGAACCTGTATGCGTTGCCCAGTTAAGACAGAGTAGAAACAATGTATTTTCTCCTCTTAGGCGATTTTTTTCGGCAGCTGTCATAATCGTAGCAGGCCGCCGAAAAAATGGTGACTGAACCCCCCTACGACAATATCTATGACAATGTCTACAAACAACCTACCACCTAGTCGACGTCAAGTTACAGCAAACTACCGACAACCAGCGACCCATTAGGACGTCCACCTACGACCACACCTACGACAACCTAAGTTCACCCACAACAAGGTAAGACAATTCAGTCGCCGGTATCTGTTGCCGGGTACCAACGACTGAATTGTTTTACCTTGTCGCAGGTGGACGTAGGTTGTTGTGAGTGTGGTCGTAGGTGGATGTCCTAATGGGTCGCCGGTTGTCGGTAGCTTGCCGTAGCTTGACGGAGGTTGACGTAGGCAGTCGCCAATGGAATTCACTGAAGTCAGCAGCGGCGACAACCTACGTCACCTGCCGACAATCTACGTCATCCTGGCAACAGCCTGCATCATCCTGGCGACAACCTACGACAGCACCTATGTCAGGAGAAGCCAAGCTATGCTCATTGGTGTCAAGCCAACTGTCGCTGACTCATCGAAAAATTTTGAACATTTCAAAATCCAGCAGCGACCAGAAGAACGCTACAATTCTTTCGGCGACTGAGGAGACGACTCAGAACCATACAGGCGACACCCCGGCGACCATGTGGCGATAGCCTAGTCACCTGTAGTTGCTTAAAAAATCACCTATGTGGAACAGGGACATTAGAGGGTCATCTGGAACTCTCTGGTATTTAAGGGGCTCTAAACAGTGGTAAATAGATTCTTGAATACCAAAGGGCTGCGAGTTTTACTAGGGATGAGTAGCTGTGTTTACAGTCTAGTTTCACTGACGTCCTGATTAGCTTTACGGTTTGTATGCCTCATTGTCATCTTCCCCTCATCCAATAGGTATGTTACAATACTTAACGTCAACGGCGCTGCAGTTCTGCCACTGGCCGTGTGCGCGACTTTGGCGCCTTTGAGGGGGGGCGGGATTAAAATGCCGTTTTATCCTGCCTTTTCCGAGATATATTTACTCGGCCTGCCAGCTGCTGCAGAATAATCGTTCCGACTTTCGTTCTCGTAAGTTATTTTTTTAAATCGCGGGACTATTTAATCGCTAGAGTAAAATAAAAAACGACTTCTGACGCTGTCAACGCCGTCAACGGGACGGATCTGACGTAGGGGACAAAACATAATGTAAATCGTAAATTTTACATATAAACTTGCATCTTAGGATGAGTTTTATCAACATTTCTTTTGGGTCGAAAATGTGATTTTGGCCCCATACGAACAAGCAGTGTTTTTCCTGCCCATATGGGGTTTAAATTCACTGCAACCGCAACGTTCCAATCGATTGTGTTCCACAAAAACCCACTCGCAAGCTGATTTAAATGGCCATTAATTTAGAGGAATCAAACTTTAAATTCCTTCCATTTGGCCTATAAATTCATGACAATGAGATTTAAAAATCATGTTATTGATACACAAAATATTGTGAATTCTTGTGTGAATGTTATTTGGACACTTAGGCTATTTAAAAATGTTATCCTTTTCTTAAGAAATGGATAGATGTTTAGATCTATAATTGAATTTTGTAATTAGCTACAATTAGGTAACTAACTAATTATATGCTTTAATTTCAGGTCATCCAAGTAAGATTGTTGTACAGTATATTTGTTTCAGAATGTTTCAATCTACAATAACTGAAATTTTCATTCAGCTCTCTTAATTTTTAAGAAAGGTATGGTCTTTTGACAGTCCTCGATCACAGCTTTTGTGTTAAGTCATTGGAAAAACAATAGGGAACAAGGTGCTAATTTCCGAGTATGAAAATGGCCATAACTTTTTTAAATACTGAAGATATGAAAGTGAATTAGGTGTCAAATTAAACTTCTTTCTATGCTTTATCTGATGGGATAAATTGCAGACTAGATTTTTTAAATCTCAAAATTTTGTAACATTGCTACATCCAACCATGAAAGATTGTACATTTCCTTCATCATCATCTACTTTGATCTGTCCTTTTCACACCTTCCATGGTCTTTGCACCCCTCCATATCTCCGGTTTCCCTCTCCCCGGACTCTGTCTTAAGAAGGGTCTCGACTTGAAACGTCACCCATTCCTTCTCTCCAGAGATACTCAAAGAGTAACTCCACCGAGTTACTCCAGCACTTTGTGTCTATCTTCAGCCATAATATTAATCCACTGAGGAGACTGCTCCTCAATTGTAGAAGTGTGTGTGTTCATGGGCTGCTTGCAAGATGAAGTACTGTAGGTTCTGACAAAATTAACAAAAAACTTCCACTGTGGCTGACACTCAGTGGGAATATATTCAGTTGCTTCAAAAAGCCCCGACGTGCCGCAAAAGGACTGAATGGAGTCTTGGATGAGATGTTTCTGATTCCAGTCTTTGTACAAGTGCAGCAACAGTAGCTACTCATGGAAAATTAGGGGTGGCACGTTGGCGCGTTGGTCGAGCCGCTGCTTCATAGCAACAGAGATTCAGGTTTGATCCTGACCTTGGGCGCTATTTGTGTGGAGTTTGCACGTTCTCCCTGTGACCACGTGGGTTTCCTCCGGGTGCCCCGGTTTTCCCCCACCTTCCCAAGACGTGCGAGTTTGTAGGTTAATTGAACCTCTGTAAATTGTCTCTAGTGTGCAGGGGGTGGATGTGAAAGTGAGATGACATGGAACTAGTGTGAACAGGTGAACGATGGTCGGCGTAGACACAGTGGGCCAAAGGGCCTATATCTACGTTGCATCTTTCAATCAATTCAATCAATCAATCTATGTCTGTGCTGGACATGATGCCACATTAAACTAATTTCCTTTCCTCTTATTGTACTTAAATTTGAGCTGTTTGCATTTATATATACTAATTGATTGGATAGGATAGCATCCTAAACAAAGCTTTTCACTGTACGTCGGTTCATGTGACGTTAATAAACCTAAACCTTTAGTTAGAACAGCGACTCCAAATTTAAATTAGCCGTGATCTTGGGAAAGGTTTCTGTTTACTGCCTGAATTCACGTTTGGATTTCAGATTAGTTTTGGGATACACCGCGGAAACAGGCCCTTTGGCCCACCACGTCCGTGCCGACTAGCGATCACTGTTACCCTAGCATGCACTACACTCTAGAGCCAATTTACCAAAGCCAACAAACCTGCAAACCTGTCTTTGGAGTGTGGGAGTAAACCGGAGCACCCAGAGGAAACCCATGCAGTCACGGGGAGAACGTACAAACTCCGTAGAGGCAGCACCCGTGGTCAGGATTGAACTTGGGTCTCTGGCGCTGTAAGGCAGCAACTGTACTGCCGCGCCACCGTGCCACCCACATTCTTAAGTACTCTGGAACTACCAACTCCAGCAATGGCTTCATTTCACACACCTTCCTCCTTTTACATCAAATTGAGCTCCCTTGGCACCATTAGTCTGAGCCCATTAAATGGACATTAGTTCCCAGTTCTGTCTAAACATGTGTGACAAATAGATTGTTGCAGTGTAATCATAGAATCTGACTGTCAAATGGACTGAATCCGACCAGTGGTACCAATCTTACTGCGGCTAACTGTTTGTGGCAGCCTGCTGGAGTCCAGTGGACTGTAGTGGCTGTGGAACGCACTTCCACGCCTTGTTACCAACACAGACGCATCATTAACTTGAATATTCGACCGGCTAAACGTGTTAACAACTAGTCATGTGTAGTTGTCATGGAATAAAAGCCAAAGGATTCATTATTGTTTAAATTCCTTCAAAAATTGTTTTCTACGATATCGTAGAATTAATGGCTAGAACATTTCTGAATAATAGAATCATTATAGCTTAGAAGAAAGCCATTCAGCCCATCAACCTAATGAATGAATGAATAAGTTTATTGGCCAAGTATTCACATACAAGGAATTTGCCTTGGTGCTCCGCCCGCAAGTGACAACATGACATACAGAGACAGTTAGGAATGACACTTAAAACATTAAACATTAATGCTGGTTTTTGTACGAGCTCTGTCATTGGCTTTTTCACTGAAAACGTGCCATTTATTAACTTCCCATCACTTAGTACCTTTTTGAAAACCAACAATTAGTTTGGTTTTGAAGATAGATACAAAATACTGGAGAATCGCAGCAGGTCAGGCAGCATCTCTGGAGAGAGTAGACGGGTGACGTTTTGAGCCGGGACTTTTCTTGGTTTGCTTTCACAGGGAGTGAATTCCAGATCATGGGCGATAAGTTTTTTTTCACACCAGTTGGTTCCATGAGCCAATCGATCCCTCTGACCCTATCACAAATGAAAATGTTATCTTATTTAGAGAGGCATAGTGGTTCAGCTGGTAGAGCCACTGCCTCACAGAGCCAGGTTCAACCCTGTCCTTGTGCGCTGTCTGTGTGGGGCTTGCACGTTCACACAATGACCGTGTGTGTTTCCTCCAGGTTTAGTCTCCCATCCCAAAGATGTGCAGGATTGTAGGATAATTGTCCCGAGTGTGTAGGGAGTGGATACAGAAGCAGGATAACTTAGAACGAGTGCGTGAACGGGTGATGGATAGTCTGTGTGGACTCAGTGGGACGAAGGGCATATTTCTATGCTGTATCTTTCAATCAATCAATCAATCAATGTTAGTCAGCATGGACGAGTTGGACCAAAGTACCTACAATACGATACGATAAAATAGAACTTTATTCATCCCAGGAGAGAAATTGATCAAAACCCCACATGGTCACAGGGAGAACGTACACACAGCACCCATAGTCAGGATCGAACCTGGGTCTCTGGCGCTGTAAGCGTTGTGAGGCAACAACTCTACCACTGCGCCACCGTGTCTCCAAACCCCTGCTCCTGTTTCCATTCAGTACGACTGTGTGCCTCTAATGAATTGTTTAACGCTACAGGAAAGGCTTCACTTTGAAAAACATCTGCACCTTCACAATCTCAACCAGTCAATATCCTTTCGCTATCTCAAGTTAGGCTTTTCACACATGAAATGTACATAGTTTGAAACAATCAGCTTTAAATAAAAATCTTACTTGTAAATTCTCCTGAGCTTAATTATTTTCAGTACGATGGCAGCTTCATTCTGCAGCCACCATAAGTCAACGTGAGTGAACATCTATCCACTCGAACAGCAATTTTTATTTTGAATATAAAAAATTAGTTTAGCAGCATGAGAAAAAGAAACACAGTAGGAACGATTTGGAGGGACACACACCTACTCCCACACATAAACACAAACACACACACACAGCCGCATACTAATTTAGATAAGCACAAAGACTAATTTACACAGGCAGCAAAATAGAAAAGAGCAGATTAATGCAACACGGAGGCAAACAGAAAGAAAAATTGTCTTGTTTTTTTTTGAGTTGTTAAGAAATTCTTCCTCGCACATTGTCCTTGGAGAATTTAGCTCTTGTTTAAATTTTCTGTCGATTTCAAATTTACCTGATATCAAACATTGCAAATTAAAGAGTTAATTATCACTTAAGACACATATGATCAATTTGATCTTGACCTAAACTAAAAGCGATAAATTTCTCTACAAAACACATTTCAATCGAGGTATGTTGCCAATTAGAACTGCATTTATTAAAAATTAATCTGGAAACTAATTAGGACGCTTTGCAATGTGGTACTGCTGTTTAGCTTGGGAAAGGAGGGAAGAGTTTTATGCAAAGTATATTGAATTCATCTCGGTGGTGCCATTTGGAGATTAACTCCTTCATTACAGAACGCTTGATGAAAATTGACTGCTTCTTTGGTGTCAAGTTTGCGAACATAATTTTTCTACAAGTTTGTACCTATCTGATGCCTAAAACAACCATCTAGTTTGTCATAGAGTTAAACAGCATGGAATCAAGCCCTTGGGCCAAACTCATCCATTCCAATCACAAATACTCCTTACAAACTACTCCTACTTGCCCTTGTTTGGCCCATATCCCTCTAAACCTTTCCTATCTATGTACCTGTCCAAGTGTATCTTAAATGTTGTCATTGTTCCTGCCTCAATTTCCTCCTTTGGTAGCTTGTTTCATATATTCACTACCCAATGACTAAAGTAAATGCCCCTCAGGATCCTCTTAAATCGTTCCCATTTCACTTTATACCTATGTCCTCTGGTTTTTGATTCCCCTACTCAGTGTAAAAGACTCTGTTCACCTTATCTATTGCCCTCATGTTTTGAAACACCTTTATAAGATCACTTCTCTGTTAACTGTTCCCAGCCTGACATTGTTGATCACATACAGTAACTGTTCCCTTCAGCACTTTGTGATTCTCAAAGGACACTAAGACATTTCTCATCCCATTCATCTTCCCCCCATTATACCTCGTCCTATCCCCCATCGCACCACCCCACAACAGTCTGAGAAGGGTTCTGACACAAAACGTCACCTATCTATATTCTCCAGAGATGCCGCCTGACCCATTGAGTTACTCCAGCATTTTGTGTATATCATCAATAAATAGAAACAGTTGAGAACATGAAAGGAACCAAGGATAAACTTAAGAGAGATACACAGTTGTGTCCTCCCTCAGCCCACAGTGATAGGAACTCGTAAACAAAATAGAATAATTTATTTAATTGATAAATTTAGTATTAATGTTAAGAATTTATGTTATGCATCTAACGCAAAACCTCCTCGGTCAGTAAACAAAATGACAGCAGCAATCCTTTCGAAACACTACAGTATGATTTGTAGACATATTTTATTGGCAATTCCCATTAATTTTGAACATGTAATTTTTCAGATTATTATAGCCTATTCTCTGAGGTTTCTCTATTTCCTTATTGCTCACATGTGCTGCCTACAATGGTTAGCACATGTGTCAACCATTCACCATCACTATGCTTCAAAGTTCTTCAATGTCAAATACCTTGAGACACTTCTGAGAGATGGAACAACCTTGTTACATGAAACAAGAATTTCTCTTCTGTCCAAACACAGTTCCGTCATTAGAAAAGAGAACTAACTTTCTTCTTTCTAATTTAACAAGCACCAGACATGGGATTTCAATTAATTGTAATAAATTCAATGGAATGGTGGGGATTTCATTATTTTCAGAGAGAAACTGTTCTCATTAAATGAGCAACGTTTCCATGTAAATTGCTTTTAAACTAATTTGCTTCATCGTGCTTTTATTTCTTTAAAACCAGCTGCAATACATTCCATTGGAGTAAAAAGAATATTAAATGAACCGTGAGATGTGACCACACTTCAGTTTTATCTTCATGGATTCTCTGCTCTACTAAGTTAGGTTTATTAACTTAGTGTAACTTGGAAGAGTCCTGGGTAGCACAGTGGCACAGCAGTAGAGTTGTTGCCTTACAGCGCTTGCAGCGCCAGAGACCCGAGTTCGATCCTGACTGCGGATGCTGCCTGTACGGAGTCTGTACGTACTCCCCATGACCTGCGTGGGTTTTCTCTGAGATCATCAGTTTCCTCCTACACAACAAAGACGTACAGGTTTGTTTGGAGAGTAATTGGCTTGTTATAAGTGCAAATTGTCCTTAGTGTGTATAGGGTAGTGTTAATGTGCGGGGATCGTTGGTCGGTGCGGACTCGATGGGCCGAAGGGCCCGTTTCCGCGCTGTATCTCTAAAACTAAAACTAATACTTAGAAGCTCCTAGCAAAGATGACACCCAATCCAGGCAACTCCCTGAGTACTGGTCCCAAAAGTGGATGTGTAATCACCCCATTACAATCATTCCACTCCTTCAAGCCTCTATTACAACAGCACTAAACATCATTTGCTTTATCCTGTATCTGTACACTGTGGACGGTCAATTGTAATCATGTATCGTCTCTCCACTGACTGGATAGCATGCAACAAAAAAGCTTTTCACTGTACCTTGACACTCTTGACAATAATGAACTAAACCTGATACATCACCTATCCATGTCTTCCAGAGATGCTGCCTGACACACCGAGTTAATCAAACACGGTGTTTATTTTATAAACCAGCATCTGTAGTTCCAAGTGTCTCTCCCAAGTTTATTCTTGGTTACTTTCATGTTCTCAGAAGGAACTGTTACTATTCATTGATGATAGATTCAAAGTGCTGGAGTAACTCAATGGGTCAAGCGGCATATCTGGAGAACATGGATAGGCGACATTTCGGGTTGGTACCCTTCTTCAGACTGTTTCTTTTCATTCCCATTTCTCAGTAGATAGGATTAGCCAGTTATGTGTCAAATGTCAGAAAGCTTTCATGTGCCAATTCTGTTTTTGAGTGGTCAAAGTCTAACTATTCCAGTACTCAAGGGCTTTGATGGACTCTGTACGCACTGCTCCATCTGATCTTCAGTGTCCCATTCCTATATTCTTCTCCCACACAATTCCTCAACTGGAATCTTGAGGTCTAATGGAAACCTTGAGTGAAACGTGAAGAGTTAGCGCAATGTGATGGAGACATTTTGGAGAAATTCCACCTGCCGCCACCCCTTATTTCACCGTTGGCCTGAGTTCTCTACATCAATGAGGTTATTTGCACCCGATCCCATTTGCACATCACCCCTCTGCTCATGAACCAGACGTATCCAATTGTCATCCTCACTTTCAAATCGTTCCGCACCCTTGCCCTCGACCTTTCCAGTTCCACAACGCTCTGAAATTTCTCTTCCCTTCCAACGCATGGAGATGTCTCCTGATGGACCAGCCCTATGGTAATCACTCTACAATTGGTAATTATGTAATTACTTACTCTGGGTGCTGAAGAAGGACATAAGAAGTAGGCTAATTGGCTTCAGGGGCGGCACGGTGGTGCAACGGCAGAGTTGCTGCCTTACAGCACCAGAGACCCGGGTTCAATCCTTACCTCCGGTTCTACCTGTACGGAGTTTGTACGTTCTCCCTGTGACCGCGTGGGTTTTCCCCGGGTGCTCCAGTTTTCTAAAGACGTGCAGGCTGGTAGGATAATTGGATTTGGTAAAAATTGTAAATTGTCCCTAGTGTGTAGGGTGTCCCTAGTGCTGGTGTAGGGGGTGATCACTGGTCAGTGGGGACTCTGTGGGCTGAATGGCCCCTTTCCGTGCTGTATCTCCGAGATCTAAGGCAGCGTTTCTCAACCGAGGTTCCCCGGAACGCTGGGGTTCCGCGAGAGGTCGCTAGGGGTTCCGACAGAAATAGTGATAAATAGGCTAATAATATGTAAATGCATTTTTTTGTCATTCTTGTGTTTAATTTCATATCCGTAATTTTATTATACACGTACGGCATATTCTTGGAAAATTCTTGGGTATTATAATAAAGTCTTCAACCTGTTATATCATTTAAAAGTAATTTAAAATCATAGGGAATGTATCTAGTGACGTCTATACATCGCCAGTGTGAAATGGTCTTTAGTGGTCAGTGGACAGGAGCTGTGTTTACAGATATGGTTTATTGTTTTGTGTGAATGAAAACCTCCTCATGCCTTCTCTTGAACAAGCAGTTTGATTTCAGGGTTTTTTTTGCATTGTCATTTGCATTTGCATTTTTTACATTTGCATTTTTTGCGTTTGCATTTTGCATTTGAGAAAAACTTTATTTATTTTTTGCTTAAACCAATTAACAGAAAAATATATTTATGTTTATGAAAGAGAAAGAAAGAGATTAATAAAGATATATAATAAATGTTATGTAGGGGTTCCCTGGGACATGAAAATTATTTCAAGGGTTCCGAAAGGTTAAAAAGGTTGAGAAAGGATGATCTAAGGTCTAAGTTGGGACATCAGGCCCTTTGCATCTGAGCTGCTTTGTGAGGTCTTGAAGATAAAAGTGTAAAGTTACTGTGAAAGCGGGGAAGAGAGCCACAACTTAATTCCGTGCCTTCAACATTCAAGCCTTTTCTTTCTTAAATACATTTCATCTGTAAGACGGCAAATATGAACAGGAGACTGAGGCACAGAAGATGGTTCATCAGTTCCACAGATGTTTATTATCTGAATTTCAAGCAATTTCTTTGAGGCAACCATGTAACCAAAATGTTAGCAGTCGTAGCACCTTAGTAAACAATGAGATAATGGATTCTAACTGCAATTCTCCCCCATAATAACAGCCTGCTTATTATAGCAGCTGACAGTAATCGGAAATTAACATTTTTGTCTCTCTTAGCACACCAGGAGGCATCCAACTAACAGATCTATTAGATCAAAGAGAGTTCTCTAACTGTGTATCAAAGTGGTTCTAGTTTCCTGCTTGAGTTTTGCAGATTTCCAGCTGAGCAGAGTTCCACTGGGAAATGGCTCTGGGGACTACCTGTCCAGCACCCTGTATCGTGCTCCTGGCTCCTGTTGGAGGGGACGGGACACAAGCAAGCGGGGGCATTGCAGTAAGCATTTCTCCCGAGATTGCCATGTTACTTTGTTGAAGGCAACAGAGGGGTAAGCCATTTAGGACTGAGATGAGGAAGAACTTTTTCACCCAGAAAGTTGTGAATCTGTGGAATTCTCTGCCTCAGAAGGCAGTGAAGGCCAGTGCACTCGATGTTTTCAAGAGAGAGTTCGATATAGCTCTTAGAGCTAACAGAATCAAGGGATATGGGGAGAAAACAGGAGAAAGGGGGCACTGATTTTAGATGATCAGACATGGTCATATTGAGTGCTGGCTCGAAGGGCTGAATAGCTGACTCCTGCACTTATTTTCTGTGTTTCTATGAAGGCTTCTTCTTCTTTCATGTGGCGTGCACAGCCTAAAGTTGTTGGACAACTTGTTCTATTTGTTCTTCCGTTTGTGCACGTCGAGTTGATTGCATTAGTCGAAACATAGAAACATAGAAAATAGGTGCAGGAGTAGGCCATTCGGCCCTTCGAGCCTGCACTGCCATTCAATATGATCATCCAACTCAGTATCCTGTACCTGCCTTCTCTCCATACCCCCTGATACCTTTAGCCACGAGGGCCACATCTAACTCCCTCTTAAATATAGCCGATGAACTGGCCTCATCTACCTTCTGTGGCAGAGAATTCCAGAGAAACAGGGCAGAACACGTGAAGGTTGCAATCTTCCACCCCTCTGTGAAGGCAAACAACTTTTTGTAAGTCACATTCTGCAGCCTTTGCGGTTTTTTTTTTAACACAGAATGAGTTTTGCTCCAGCTAGGAGATCACCAGGAAGCCTGAAGTATTGTATGGCTGCCGCCTGTAACCTCCCATATTTAATGTCAGAGTGTAACTGTTCCCTTATACACATTTAGCAAGTTTAGTTTAGTTTATTGTCACGTGTACCGAGGTACAGTGAAAAGCTTTTGTTGCATGCTAATCAGTCAGCGGAAAGACGATATATGATTATTACAATACAGGTAAAGGCAGTAAGATCCGATTAAAGATAGTCCGGGGTCACCAATGAGGTAGATAGTAGTTCAGGACCATTCTCGCAGGGCCGGATATACGTATAAGCTAGACAAGCTTAAGCTTAGGGTCTCGAGATCTCGGGGGGCCTATTTACCTCACTGCCTCACCGGACCCGTCAAACCTCGCCACTCCACTGCCCTCCAGCAGCCGACAGCCGTTGCCTTATCTGCAGCCTGGACTCAGCACCGGGCCTGAAGTTTCCACACTGCAGATTCCCACTCTTCTGGGTTTGACTGCACTGGGTCCTAGTGCGAGCCCCCCTCCCCAACCCTGGTAACCTCAGTGGCTGTTCCACTGGGTCTTCCCCATTCCCCTCAAACCATGTGATCCCAGCTCTTCCCCACCCACACTACAGTCCTCCTACCCCTCTACCCCCAGACCACCCACCACCCCTCCACCAGACATCGCCACGGCCTCAGTCCACTTACCTGCCTTCCTCTGGCCCCAACCACCATCCCTGCCGTGTGTTCACTATCCCCCCTGACATCCCCCTCTCAGATACCAAATGGCCTGTCCTTGGCAGAGGCCTCGCCTTTGTTCCACTCCATCCCCACCTCAATGAGTTCCGTGCCAACCGCGATTTGGAGTTCTTCTTCCGTCGCCTCCACCTCACACCGTTCTTCCATGAGAGGGAGTCCTCACCCCCATTGATGATCTCTTTTCCCGTCTCCAACGGACCCCCTCCTCTTGGACCCCCCCCCCCCCCCCCCCCCTCATGGCCATTGGTACAATGAAATTTGGGGGGTCACCATCCGACGTTGGAACAGGAGAACATTCTCAGCGACTTGGACCTCCGAATCGGCCACTTCCTACCGGAGACCGCGGCTCCCAAAGTCCACAGGCTGTGCTGCGTGGAGATTCACGCTGGCGGCCCTCGGCAAAGGGTTCCCCGGGCTCTGCGATCTAAATC
The DNA here is from genome assembly GCF_028641065.1 of Leucoraja erinaceus. Lineage (NCBI taxonomy): Eukaryota > Metazoa > Chordata > Chondrichthyes > Rajiformes > Rajidae > Leucoraja > Leucoraja erinaceus. The sequence goes on from NC_073401.1 coordinate 16,987,971, forward strand.
CGGCCCTGCATTCTCGAGTTGTGGTAGGAATATTTAGTTGCCTGACAACAGCTGGGAAGAAACTGTCCATGTCCATATAACAATGAGCTACATGTGAGTCCTTCAATGTTCCAAATGTTCCAACAAGTGAGAATTCAATAGCAGTCATGTGTCTTGAGTCAAGAGTGTTTAATTGTCATATGTATTGACAATGGAACAATGAAATTCTTACCTAATGGAGCAATCGAATTCTTACCTGCAGCAGTATAACATGCCTGTAAACACAATAACACTCATTTAAATATAATTAAAAAAATGTCAATCAATAAATAACCATAATACTAGTGCAAAAAACATGAAGTCCTTAGTACAATCAAAAACACAGTCCGTAGAAGATCATAGGAAGGAACTGCAGCTGGTCAGATATCCAAGAAAGACACAAAATACTGGAGTAACTCAACGGGTCAGGCAGCATCTCTGAAAAAAAAGGAATAGGTGATATTTTGGGTCGGAACGCTCCTCCAGAGGTAGTGGTTAGTGTTGTGCACTATTCCAGAACCTCATGGTTGTTGGGAACCATGAACCTGGAGGTCACATTTTTCAGGCTTCTGTACCTGCTTCCTGATGGTAGCAGTGAGATGAGAGCATGGCCAGGGTGGTGTGGGTCTCTGATGATATTGGCTGCCTTTTTGAGACAGCCCCTAATGTAGTTCCCTTCGATGGTGGCTAGGTCAGTACCTGTGTTGGAATGGGTGGTGTCTGCCACTCCCATGATCTTTTTTGTTCCCGGGTGTTTGAGTTGTCGTTCCCGGGCTGTGATGTGTGGGCAACGGGTAGTAATGATTCTTAACGGGAAACTCAGTTCATCTAAAGGAATTTTCATGGTGAGTGAGCTATGCACCTCCAAGGAGAGCCCCATCTCAGGCCATTAGCTCTGGCCCATTTCAGTAGCATTTGGCTTGAAATGGGAATCAGTAGATGCATCATATCAGGACCAGGAAAACACAGCATTCCCGCTGGTCCTAATTCCACCTAAAACAACTCACTTTATTGCTTCTTACAGGAGGTGCAGGGCTTGGAAGCACACCACCAGACTCAGGAACAGCTGCTTCCCCTCTGTTATCTGGCTTCTGACCAGTCCTTTCATAAGCCAGGGTGCCGTCCAATTCACGTCTACCCCATTGAGGACATTGGACTTTGTTTAGAGATACAGCATGGAAAAGGCCCTTTGGCCCATTGAGTCCACTCCAGCCATTGATCTCCGGGTCACACACCAGTTCCACACACACCCTTCACACTGAGGGGGCAATTTAAGGAGGGCCAATTAACCTACAAACCCGCATGTCTTTGGGATGTGGGAGGAAACCGGAACACCATGAGGAAACCCATGCGGTCACAGGGGGAACGTGCAAACTCCACACAGGCAGCACCTGAGGTCAGGATCGAACCCGGGGTCTCGGGCGCTGTGAGGCAGGTCCTCCATTAGTAGCAGTTCTAAGGAACGTTTCTGAAGCGTAATCTGAATGAAAAGTATAACTGGAAGCTTCAGAGCCTGCATGGTATTTTCCAAAATGCTAATTAGATGGGTAGTTTGAAGAATAAGTAGCAGAAACGGTTCCTTTGCACTCAGTTAATCTCCGTCATAATTCCAGAAAAGGCCTCATAAATATGTTAATACGGCAGATAAAATGTATATATTTAGACTGGCATTGTGCTGCATGTAAATGTCAGAGTTAATACCGTATGTAGTTTATTGCTTATTTCTGTTAATACATCAGTCGTACAGGTTTTCAATAAAATTGTTGGGACGAGTGGATTAGTGTGTTTATCAGGCCTTTTTCCCCAACAAATATATGTGTTCCACAGCTTGTAAAAAGTATTCCCACATTCTTAATTTCATTAAGAAAGGTAAAAAAAAAAAAGCCATATTATTTCGGACTTCGAATCAGAATTCCTAATCTAATCGCTGCACAAAACGCTCAGTTATTCTGGTGAATTTGCTCTGACACAGAAACTCATGTCTTTCCCAGTCCAGGGAGTGCCGGATGCCCTATTCCCAATGCTGTTTGGACTACGCTGTCTGTAGAGGACATAATTGGCCTGCTCTGTTCACTCCAACCATTACTCACACCAGCAAAGCAACTCCTGCCTGCCTTCCGTACAAGTGGAAAAGTGCGGGGAAAGGCCCGCTTCGAGGAGGGTGGGATCAGCTAGCTAATCGTAGCTGAAGATCACAGTGGGGGGGGGTGTTTAAGGGGGGGGGGGGGGGGGTGGGGAGGATCGGTACAGGGATGGTGACGAGGTGGTGAGAAGCTGATTCATGCTGGAAGAATTATTAGAATACTGGCCCCATTCAACCCCTTCCGGCTCACACTGCCCACAGTGCAGAAATACCACGGAGACGGAAACATGTGGCAATACCTCCCGATGAAGTAAAACGAATAAAATTACAGTTTCAGCCTCAGTGGCTTTATGAGGCAGAATTAGACTTCAGTGTATCTGGGCAGAAATAGGCCACAAGGGCACTGTGTAGTGGGGGGGGGGGGGGGGGGGGGGGGGGGGGGGGGCAATTACCTCCTACATGGTCGCTGATCCATGTCCCCCGGAGATGCTGCCTGAGTTACTCCAGCACTTTCAGTCTTTTTGTCTCCTACTGCAATTAGTCTCAAGAATGGTCCTGACCAGAAACATTGCCTCACCTTGGTCTAATGTCTATGTCTCAATTCTAGCATTGGTCACTCATGTTACAATAATAGACAATAGTAAGATTAAACGAGAACTTACCAGTTTGAAGTTTGATCGTTATTTTATGAGGAGTAACGCTGAGGGATTACGTGAAGAAGAACCCCGCCAGGACGCATGCGTGTCATTCTTCAAAGCAGCGGTGTGAAATCACAGATAACTGTAATGAGTTAACATAGTAAGATTAGAGAAGATATACCAGTTGAGTATATGATCAAGGGTGGGAGCGGAGGGCACGTAATCCCTCAACGTTACTCCTCATAATATAACGAACAAACTTCAAACTGGTAAGTTCTCGTTTAATCTTACTATTTTACTTCGGAGTCACGTGAGTGACTACGTGAAGATTTTAAAGCTCTGTGATTTCATGCCGTGGAAATGAGTCCATGCATCACATCTGCCTTGATTATGGGGAGAATAGTGTTAACATCATTAGACATCAATACGATATTGAAAACCCAACGATAAATATATTAACACCAAATTATAGCCCCTATTTATGGGGTAAAATTATATTACAGAACTTAAAATTGTTCTGCAAATGTTCCAGGTTCAATGACTGGTTTGTTATAAAATCGTTGGAAAGTTTTCTCCGTTAACCATCCTGCTGTCTTGAGGATTTGGTCCATAGGAACATCCAACTTCATAGCTGCCAATGTAGCTGCAGCCCTGGTGGAGTGAGATTTAAAAATGCTAGTGTCTACTCCAGCCTTTATTAGGACCTGTTTTAACCATCTAGAGATGGTCTGGACTGTCACTTTTTTGAGTGGCTGTTTGTAGCTGATTAAAAGTGAAATTTCTTTGCCTCTGATGATCTTAGTATACTCCATATATAATAGTAAGTGTGTTACAATACAGAGACGATCATCTGTCGGGTAGGCCCTGAATTCTGTTTTTAGGCCTGCTGACCCCTGTCTGTTTTGTTTGACTAATTCATTGATGTGAAAAGTTAAATTTCCAGATGAAATAGTCATGTTGTCCAGCCTTAGTTTCTGTAGCGACTGGACCCTTTGTGCCGTGACCAAGGCCATCAGCATGACTGTTTTCATAGTCAGTTTCTGTTGGGACAGAGCTGTAGCTGGCGACCAGTTTCTTAACATGGTCAGTACAAGGCTCATATCCCATATTTGGGAGTACCTGGCTCTTGGGGGATTAACATTAAAATGCCCCTCATGAGTTTGGTTACCAGGGCTGGGTGAGTCTTGCTGCGTTTCCAGTTTTAGTTGCGATTGTCGGCATCTTCCGTACTCTTGGATGTGGCAACTATCAACCTGCTGCTTGAGGGAACTTGCTGGGTTTAAATTGGCTACTGCAGCTCCTCCATAACATCAGAGACTTCACTTCAAAGTACATCACTGACCATAAAATGTTTGGGGAGATCTAGAGGTGACAGAGGTCACTATTTATATTCAAGTCTTTTTTTTTTCAATAAGTGCTGCCGGGGGCACTGCATCGATTGAATAGTCTTTGCCTGCAGATGTTGTCTATCGAGCTATCAGGAGTGTGTCAAGTTCAATGGCTTGAAATGTTTCTGTACCAGGTCACATATTGCCCCCTCTCAACCCCTCAGAGGACCTGGCCTGCTTGTGCATTCCACTGTGGAAGACTAACACTGGTCTGCTCTGGAAACAAAGCCTGACTCCCTTTATATTTATCCCGCCAGTCCTCTAATGGTCTACAGTGGTCTGTACACAGGGGAGGTCACATCTGCTCCCGAGAAACCCTGGCTGGTGTCAACAATTAATGCCTTCTCGTGGACAGTGCTCACGAGAAGCAGTCAAAATCCACAATTAGATAAATATTAAAAAACAATGTAATCAGTGATGCCAAATCAATGGTCTAATGGTTCTTTCTTGTCACATGCTTGGAGGTACAGTGAGATTTTGTTTTGCATACAGTTCAATAAAATCTTGACTATGTATAAACACATTGTTGATTCAGTATAAGTGCATAGGAATAGCACACTGACACAGCATGCATGTGCCACAAGGTTATGGAGCCATTTTCAAGTTCTTGTTATAATAGTGAATCATTAACGTAATACATTTGTAAGCATAATACCAGGTATCCAGAATAGTGCAAAACTGAAGTCCATGTATATGTGTATGTGTGCATATATATATATATACCACCAGTCTTAGGACCAGCTTCTTCCCCTCTGTTATCAGCTTTCTGATAGGTCCTGCCATAAGCTAAGGTACTGTCCGATTCACCTCTACCCCATTGTGGACATTGAATTTTGTCTCTGGAACTGTTGCAATGCTGAGAACTACATTCTGTACTGTATCATTTTCTCCGCTCGTCCTTGCATTTGAGATGTAGACACCAGGAACTGCAGATGCTGGTTCACAAAAAAAGACACAAAGTGCTTTAGTAACTCAGTGAGTCAGGCAGTATCTTTGGAGAATGTGGCCAGGTGATGTTTCAGGTGGGGACCTTTCATATTCTCCACAGATGCTGCCTGACCAACTGTTACTCTAGCACTTTTATTGTGTCTTTTATTGTACTTGAGTTTGGCTTGATTGTATTTGTGCATGGTACTATCTGATTTGATTAGATAGCATGTAAAACAAAACTTTCCACTGTACCTCATTAGATGTGGTGATACTAACCCAAAACCTGGATGTAAAATGTGATCACTTCACTTTTCAACTTATCTTACCTGATCAACACTGCCATTATTTCTTCTCCTCCCCCTACAAACAGTATGAAGAAGGGTCTCGACCCGAAACGTCGCCTGTCCATGTTCTCCAGGGATGCTGCTTGACCGGCTGAGTTACCCCAACACTTTGTGTCCATCATGGTCTCTGAATACCCTATCCCCTAATTCATTAGATACTTGTGAGTTAATCCAGCTGGGGTTGAACTTGATTCTCATTTCTCCCTGGTTTTCTGTCTACCACATAGGAGGAGACTCTTTGGAAACAGCGAACCTCATAATCGTATTTAGAAACTGCGTACAGTGCCACACAAATTTAACAGTCGTCAATAGGCAACATCTGAACGGGCTCAATTTACCACCGCTGTCTTCCCTTTACTGGAATGAAAATGCGCTGTAAAAGATGACTGTGCGCTATGATTTAATTTCAATAGTCTTCCTCTTTATTAGATTTTTTTCAGATGGTAAAACACAGTCATTCCACATAAAAATAATGTGAATCATAAATCAGAGTTAATTGTGAAGAGGCAGAGGGGGTAATGAGAGGTGGAATAAAGCTGCCTTACATACAATTACAATAATTAATCCTTGCAACATTAGAATTCCCATCTGTTAGGAAGGTCTTTGGTGATACCAATATACATGCATATTAGGGGCATAACGATTATTTGATTTTAAATAATGATCCAATGCCAAATCTTAATGAAATTGTTATGCATCTATGGTGGATCTTTTTTAATGCGAAAAGATGGCTTGTCCTTCGACAGATTTACATTTCTAATTGGAAGTAAGTTGGCAGGAACGGGTTGAACGACAACAGCGATCACTTTCCGGCCATTCCCAGCGCAATTTCACTTTGGAGTTTGAAATCGTGTTCTAACGAGCACCACGTCACGATCAGGCATCGTGGGAGAAAGGGTTATCGCCGTAGAGTGGGGCATGATGTTCTGATGGGATGACCACATCAAGGAGGCACTTGGTAGATAGGTTGCTGTTCTACCTGCTCTCCCAGCTTGTGTTTGTTGTTCTCAAACCCACGGGAAAGGCAATTGCCCAGACTGAGGAAAGTAGCCAATGAAAATCAAAATGTCGCAAAGAGCTAACTCAGCAGGCCAGGCAACATCTCTGGAGAAGTCAAAGTCAAAGTAGCCTTTATTGTCATGTGGACCTTTCGGTCTGAACGAAATGTCATTGCCTTGCAGTCATACATACAATAAAAATGACAAAAACACACAACAAACACAAATTAACATCCACCACAGCGAGTTCACCAGGCACCTCCTCACTGTGATGGAAGGCAAAAATCTTAAAGATTTCTTAAAGAACATGGATAAGTGACGTTTTGGATTGGTTGAAGGGGATGAATCGTCACTAATCCATGTTCTCCAGAGATTCTGCCTGACATACTGAGTTGCTCCAGCATTTTGTGTAATCCAGCATTTGCAGTCCCTTGTCTCTACATCGAAACAAAATGTGATGGTGTTGCCAGGCTCTTCCTACAATGACTTACTGAAATCCAACCATCTGTGCGGGACTGGTTGGTGGCTTGGTCGTTACATCATTCATCTACTGACTACTGTTAAAGGACAATTCTTCTTATCATGTACTGTAGATTACCCACTCCCCAGAGGCCATGGACTGGAGTGGTAGGTTGCTTAACAGGAGATATGATGAATTGCAGATGCTGACCAATACATCACCCGACTATTTCATTCAGAGATGCTGCCTGCCCCGCGGAGTTACTCCAGCACTTTGTTGTTTTACTCAAGGAACTGCAGATGCTGGAATCTTGAGCAACTCACAAACCCCTGTGTTCAGTGTTTATGTTTTAATGATTGTTAATGGTGTTGGCTTTCTTTATCAATGATTCAATTCAATGATTGAATGATACTTTATTTTCCCATGTACCTAGGGAGAGTGAACCTCTTTGTTTTTGAATACCGTATGAACAAGTCAGCAAAGAATTGCCACGTATCTGGTGCCAAAAAAATTGCAAAGTATTCATTATAGTCCCGATGGCCTTCCTTGGTCTCTGTCAACCCCGCCCACCACCACCCCATCCCACCACCACCCCCACACTCCCCACCCTGCCTCCCACACCAACTAATTCTTTGAAAAAGATCTTCTTATCACAGAGTTAGGCCAACACAAGTGGCAGCTTCACTTTGTGGCCAATATGAGAACCATCACAGTACATCTGGCCTGTAACTTTCAGACTTGCCAGAATGAGTTTTCCGGAGTTTTTTTCCATAACGGCAATTTGCTGAACCTTGTGATGTATCCCTGCCCATAGCTGGGCAGTCAGCAGCTGTATCAATGTTAGATCATTTCACAAGTTATCACATTCACTTAAATCTCAGATCACTATTTTTTCCATTACTTCAGACTGCATTGTTTGAAGAAGGCTTCTGACCTTAAACATCACCTATTCCCCTTTTCCAGAGATACTGCCTGACCTGCTCAGTTGTGTCTGCCTTCAGTGTAAACCGGCATCTGCAGTTCCTTCCCACACATCTTTGCCATTACTGTTGTTAGTGGTAAATCCCCTGTTCAAACTTTGCTCAACATCACTCTCACCAGCCTCAATAATACACAAGTCTCTTCTTTGTGGCTTTCTGCAGAGTTTCCCTTCCTCTGGGAACTCTACTTAGCTTACCATCTAGGATCTAGTTTTGTGCACTGGGCTATGTTTTCTTTCTTTGGTGATTGAAGGGATTTTGTGACTACAACCAGGCACACCTGTGATGTGATCTCCATTCCAATGGTAGCAGCTTGTCGCACCTGTCTAGTTTTACACGCTAAACCTGTTCATATGAATCGGGCTGTATGTTGCAACTCCTATCCTTGCTTCTAAGTGTGACTGTACACTGTAATCGTATAGACACTATCCACTGCCTGAAATTCTTTGATGGTTTAGAAGCCATCACCATCAATATGGTTTCCTTACATAGACAATCAAGTGTGAAGTCTAAACACAAAGTGCTGGAATAACTCATCGGGTCAGGCAGCAACCACGGAGGGAAACGGTCAGGCAGTATATCGGGTTGCCTATCCATTTCCCCCAAAGATACTGCCTGACCCACTAAGTTATTCCAGCACTTTATGGTTTCATTCAATACTTCAGCATCTGCAGTTCTTTTTATCTCCAATTGTTAAATCTTCCCTATTCAGGAACTTGGATTAGCATGGAACATAGAACAGCACAGCACAGAAATAGGCCCTTCAGGTCACAATGTCTGTGTCAGACAGGATACAAAGTTAAACTAATCTCCTCTGCCTGCACATGATCCATATTCCTTCATTCCCTGTATTTCCACATACCCATTCAAAAGTCTCTCGAATGCCACTATCGTATCTGCCTCCACCACCACCCCTGGCAGCGTGTTCCAGGCACCCACCACTCTGTGTAAGAAAACTTGCTCTGGGCATCTCCTTTAAAGTTTGCCCCTCTCGCCTTAAAGCTATGTCCTCTGGTCTTTGACATTTGAATGTACTCATTGAATGTATTCATCAGTCAAACCACAGCTTGTACTCCCATAATCAGTTCAGGATGGTGCCAACATTATACAGTTGTGATAAATACTTTCTATAAAACATCTATAATCTTGTTTTTTTGCTCAAGATTCATTCAGCATCTGCAGTCTCTTGTGTCTGAACAACGTTGCCTGGTTTGCGATCTTGGAGTTGGAACACTTTCAATCTCCAAAGCTTGAAGTGATTTTGCGATCTCTCTGTCATCTTATCAAACAAAAGATCTACACAAAATGTTGGAGTAACTCAGGCAGCATCTCTAGAGAGAAGGAATGGGTGATGTTTCAGGTTGAGACTGAAGAAGGGTCTCGACCCAAAATGTCACGCAATCCTTCTCTCCACAGATGCTGCCTGTCCCGCTGAGATACTCCAGCATTTTGTGTCTATCTTTGGTTTAAACCAGCATCTGTAGTTCCTTCCTACTCAAAAGATCTATTATCTTGTTTATTGGTAGGGTTTCTTAGTAAATCTGCTCACTTACATTATTGAAAGACTTCATTTGGAGTGCACACCATTGCAAGATGTTGTATGGCTGAAAGGCATCTCCAGCCATCTCTATAAACACTGATGGGCTCCCTTGTTTTATTGTCGGACTCCAAGGCTCTTGATGATGGTGATTAGCAAAAGAAACAAGAGAAATCTGTTCATGCAGCAGCCTGTGATTAGTCTCGGGTAAACAATGATAAGGAGAGTTGTGGAGGCAACTTCAATTACACCATTCAAATTTGAGCTGGATATGTACTTAAAAGGAAATGTTTACAGGACTAGGAAATGACAGAGGATTTATGAGGAGGTTGTCAGGTCCTGAGAGCCTGAGCTACAGGGAGAGGTTGAGCAGGCTGGGACTCAATTCCTTGGAGCACTGAAGGATGAGAGGTGACCTTATAGAGGTGTATAAAATCATGAAGGGGAATAGATCGGATAGACGCACAGACTCTTGCCCAGAGTAGGGAAATCGAGAACTAGAGTACATAGGTTTAAGGTGAGGGGGGAAAAATTTAATAGGATCCTGAAGCCTAACTTTTTCACTCAGAGTGTGGTGGGTGTATGGAACCAGCTGCCAGAGGAGATAGTTGTGGCAGGTTCATGGATTAAGAAACATTTGGACAGGTACATGGATAGGAGAGATTCAGAGGGATATGAGCCGAACACAGGCAGGTGGGACTAGTGTAGATGGGACATGTTGGTTGTGTGGGCAGGTTGGGCTGAAGGGCCTGTTTCCACACTGTATGACTCTATGATTGGGAATAGCCAGTCTTGATGGGCTGAATGGCATGTACGTATATGTGCGTGTGGGACTAGACATTTATTCAGCAGTTTAAAATCCATTTCGGTGCCACCCTAGATCAGTCTGAAGAAGGGTCTCGTTTCGAAACGTCGCCAACTCCTTCTCTCCATAGATGCTGCCTCAACCGCCGAGTTCCTCCAGCATTTTGGGTTTACCTTTGATTATTTGAATTTGGTCTGAGCTCCCATGTTGTACCATTCCCACTTTAACAGTTAAAAGGCTTACTCACCAACAAACCACAAAGTGCTGGAGAAACTCAACGAGTCAGGAGGGATAGACAGATTGGGTTTTCCAGGTTGGGACCCTTCTTCAGATCGATTTAAGTTTGATTGAGATTTGGTGATTGACCTAATGTTAGTCTGCAATGCTCCCATACTCAAGTGTAAACTGGTGTCCTGTTATTTCTCATCAGCCCTTTGCCTCACCTATAACGACAAAGCAACTCAGTGCCCTGACGAACATCACTTCTTCAGGCAACTTCAATACTTTCCTCATCATCAGTGCAACTCTGTAACCCTGTAGGTTTTCTCCGGGTGCTCCATTTTCCTTCCACACTGCAAAGAGGTACAGATTTGTAGGTTAATTGGTTTCAGTAAAAATTGTAAATTGTCTCTTGTGTGTGGAATAGTGTGAGTGTACGGGGTTGGTCGCGGTCGGTTTGGACTCCGTGGGCCGAAGAGCCTATGCCCATGTTGTATCTCGAAAAGTAAAAGATTCTTTATGCAGAGTAGACATTGCAACAGTGGGGAAGTAATAAAATCACAACTGGAAAGTGTGTCCAGTTTATTTGTGGTCTTCTTAAACTATGAATCGTTGCACTATGATCCAGGAATGGTCTGATATGTGACAGATATTTATGCAAACAGGGAAAGCCAGGGATCGAAGCAGTGGTGGACTGGGTCTAAAAATATTGGTTGCCAGGAGACAAAGGGGCCCCACTTGATATAGGGGGCCCACTTCATCAGAGGCCCACTTGCCATCGGGCAAGCTGACACCCTGTCCAATCCGCCACGGGATAGAAGCAGCAACAAGTATGTGAAACAATACTTAAGGATAACACCAAATTGGATTTGAATCTCTATATTAATGCTGCTCCACTACAAATGGGAATTCCTAGCTCCATTTATGCTGTTTCTCCCAGAAACACAGACATGGCCCAACGGGAACCAATATCTCTGTTCAAGGGTGGTAGTTGGTAGAGCTGCTTCAAAGCCCTAGTTGTAGGTTCAATACTGACCTCTGGTCATAGTCAGAGAGTCATAAAGCTGTACAGTGGAGAAATAGGCCCTTTCGCTCACCTTGTCCATAGCAACCAAGTTGGCATACTGGGTAGGTATGTTACAAAACCTACCTGAATCGTGGCTGAGCATCTGCCCCACCCCTTGTGTGTGATTTTGGAGCTGTTTGGAGGGGGCGGGGTTTAAAACCCGATTTTTACTAGGCTGTTCCAATCGCAGATGTTCAGCCTAGTAAATCATTAACGGAGAATCGCTGCAAGACCCGGTCCCAAAAGCTATTATTAGTTTTATAGGCCTCGAATAGTAGATATAATAAATTTAAAAGCTCTCGTTCAGTTCGCAAGCTTTCGCAGCCCCAGGGTTTTATAAAGCAAACAATTAAAGGTATGTACCTTATTTTTACATTAAATGGGGCATGTATATAACCCTATAATTATAATTATCTATAACGAATAGCTCATTTTGGGCTTTTTATATCCCGCAGTATTTTTCTCGGCATTTGAGGGCACTAATCCAGCGCGCTGTCAACATTCTAAACCTGCGTGTTCACAGAAACCCACTAGAAAACCGATTTAAATGGGCATTTATTTACAGCAATTGAACACTAAATTCCTTCCATTTGGCCTATAAATTAATGTAAATTAGATATAAAAATCATGTTATATTGTGAATTATTTGTGAATAATCTTTGGACACTTAGGCTATTTAAAAATGTTAATCTTTCCTTAAGAAATGTGCTTTTGACTATCCAAGATCACAGCTTTTTTGTAATGCCCATTGAAAATCAATAGGGAACAAGATGCTAATTTCCGAGTATGAAAATGGTCATAACTTTTTTAATACTTGAGATATGAAAGTGAATTTGGTGTCAAATTAAACTTATTGTTATGCTTTATCTGATGGGATAAATTGCAGACTTGATTTTTTAAATCTCAAAATTTTGTAACATTGCTATACTGGGCTAGTGCCCTTTGTCTGCATTTGGCCCAGAGCCCTCTAAACCCTCCCTGGCCATATATCTGTCCAAATGTTTTTGTTAAAGTCATCCACCTCTGCAACTTCCTCTGGCAGCTCATTCCAGATACGCACTCTGAGTGAAAACTTTGCCCTTTGAGGTCCCTCTTAAATCTCTCCCCTCTCACCTGATGCCTATGTTCTCTGGTATTAGAATCCTCTACCACAGGAAAAAGACTGCGAGCATTCACTTTATCCATTCCCCTCATGATCTTGTACACCTCAACAAAGTCACCCCCTCAGCCTCCTGCACACCAAAGAAAAAAAGTTGCAGCCTATCCAACTTAACTCCCTATAACTCAAGCCCACAAGCCCAAGTCATTTTTCTTTTCCCAAAAATAATCTTTATTCAGAATAATAGAAAATATAAACAAAACAAGAACAGTGTCACAGAGACATACAGCGTGGAAACAGGCCTTTGGCCCATCTCGCCCACATCGACCAACATGACCCATCTACACTGGTCCCACCTGCCTGCGTTTGGCATATATCCAACTAAACCTGTCCTATCCATGTATGTGTCTAAATGTTTCTTAAACGCTGCAATAGTAGCTGTTGCACTAGAGTGCAAAAACACTTCTGACATTCTCAGCATTCATACATTCATTAGTTCTATTGGGCAACGTTCACAAATTATCCTTATGCCTTACACCCATGTGCCCTGCTGGGTTGATACCCCTCCCTTGACTTAGTTTAGTTTAGTTTAGAGATACAGCGTGGAAACAGGCCCTTCGGCCCATAAAGTCCGCTCTGGCCAGTGATCCCTGCACATCAATACTGTCCAGCACGCACTAGGGACAATTTACAATTTCACCAAGGCAATTAGACAATTAGCCTACAAACCTGTACGTCTTTGGAGTGTGGCATGAAAACGGAGCACCTGGAGGAAACCCACGCAGTCACGGGGAGAACGTACAAATTCCGTACTTTGCCCATCTCAGCCAGGTTCCAGCATGGAGGGCAGTGGCGGACTGGCCAGGATGTCAGCTTGCCCGATGGCAAGTGGGCCCCTGATGTGGGCCCCTGATGAAGTGAGCCCCCTATATCAAGTGGGCCCCTGACGATGTGGCAACCAATATTTATCTCCTGGCAACCAATATTTTTAGACCCAGTCCGCCACTGATGGAGGGACCACCCATAATCAGGATCGAAGCCTGGTCTTTGGCGAAATAAGGCAGCAACTCTACCGCTGCGCCACCGTGCCGCCCCTGAGAGTTAACATCTCGCTGAATCCCTTCCAGCTCTCCATCGTGATGTTCTTGTTGCAGGTTGGCAGATTAAACCAAGGTGTTTCTAGGGCTGTGACTTTGGCGACCAGGGCACGAAGTAGTTAAAGGGAGAGCTGGAGGTTAGGAATCTTTGCTGAGCATATGGAATATCTGTTTACATAGTGGAGACAGTCTTCTTCACTGACCACAGAGCGTGGGCTGCATGTGGACCCTGTACCCTCAGTTTGTCTGCTTGGAATCCACAGCCGCTATGAAAACAGCTCAAGGTTGCAGCTTGCAGTGAAATCATCCCCTTGCAATGTCTGGCACCAGTGCTGCTCAGGAAATGAGCAAGGCCGGGTCTGAAGGAGCTCTCTGTGGAGGCTGCCATCACTCCTCCCTCAACACCCAAATCCTCAGCTGCAGACCTACTCGAGCGTGGCTTGTTCTTCACGCCTCATTTGCTGTGTATAGCTTTATATTGTCTAATAGAGGCAAGCAGGTTTGCCAGCGTGTGAGCGGGGACCTGCAAAGCGCAGTAATACTGAGAGACAAAAAAACAGCCTGTCTCCTGGAGAAACATGGCAGAAACCAAAGTTGTCCTCTTATGCACCGTATGTTGTAACCTGACTTTAATATGTTTTGTTAAGAGATTATATTTAGCAAATCCCCCCCCCCCCCCCCCCCCCCCCCCCCCCCCACCCTCATGGTATACAGATGGCAATTTGACGAGCTTCATTCATTCCCTTGATATTGTACATTCCTACGTTGTCATTCTATTTTGAGCTTTAACCAGTTAGAACTAAATGAAATACCGGCCATCCAAACCACATGTACTTTATCCATTAGGCATTGTTGGTTGGGTAGTTGGGCCTCTCTCATTCCCTGGGATGGAACCAATTGTCCTGTTGCCAAGCAGACTCAGAACAAGAACAAGGGCATCACTCCCTCCATGCTGGAACCAGGCAGAGATGGGCAAAGTACCCAGCATTGGCATTGAGTGCAATTCAATAAGGTACCTTTCTTGGACATCAAGACCACTTTCAACTCGCATCAGGAATGAAATAGAAAGAGGGGACTCCTTGCAAAGCAGGTTTGCCGTTAAACTTTATTTTAGACTGCAGAGAAACAGCGATCACCCCGTACACTATCATACACATTAGGGGCAACTTTACAATTTTTACCGAAGCTAATTAACCTACGAACCTGTATGTCTTGGGAGTGTGGGAGAGAACCTGAGCACCTGGAGAAAACCCACGTGATCACAGGAAAAAAGTACAATCTCAGAACAGCCAACACCCGTAGTCAGGATTGAACGAGGGTCTCTGGTGCTGCAAGGTAGCAACTCTACCACAATGCCACTACAAACCTCTATGTTCAATTTGCCATAGAAATTAGAAAATAGAACATAGAAGATGGATAGACTAAGGGCGGCACAGTGGCGCAGCAGTAAAGTTGCTGCCTTACAACACTTACAGCGCCAGAGAACCGCGGTTAGTATTCCTGGGTTAGTATAGCTAGCTCTGAATGTACATAGGAAAATTGGACGCTGAATAGTCATCAACACTTTTTATTTGGTTTCATTGAAGTCGAAGGAATTGAATTGAATAAATTGAATACATTTTATTAGCCAAGTATGTATAAATACAAGGAATTTGCCTTGGTGCTTTGCTCGCAAGTAACAACACGATATACAGTGGACAATTAAAAATAAAACATTATAATTTAAACATGTGAAGAATTAAATAAAATACCAGAGCACAAGGAGGCTACAAACTTTTGGCTGTTGAGTAGAGAGAGCTACTGCTCGTGGAAGAAAACTGTTTTTATGTCTGGCTGTGGCGGCTTTGACAGTCCGGAGTTGCCTTCCAGAGGGAAGTGATTCAAAGAGTTTGTGGCCAGGGTGAGAGGGGTCAGAGATGATCTTGCCCGCTCTCTTCCTGGCCCTTGCAGTGTACAGTTCGTCGATGGGGAGAAGGTTGCAGTCAACAACCTATTCGGCTGATCAGGACCAGGAATACGACACCAATTGCCAAGACCATCAGGTGGATTTATTGCCCATGACCAACAAGTGGATTCCCCTTTTTATTTTCACTAGCTTACTGACTTCAATCCCTGGTGATTCGGAAGAACTTGAAAGGAGAAATATTGGGCGATTTTCAAAGAATTTTGCAGATTGAATCTGTTACTTGTTGAAATTCAGCCAAGGGGCAAATGTTCAGGGCCTAATCTGAAAGGGTTTGGGATTGGAAGCAAAGTATTAGCCTCTATCCTTTTTCTCCAGAGATGCTGCCTGACCCGCTGAGTTACTCCAGCAATTTGTGTCTATCAGCCTCCATTATTAGTCTGAAGGGAGCTCTTGGAGATTAACAGCGGAAACTGCTTGTCTTGGCCAAGTAGCTGTGTTATACAGGAGTGTAGGAAGGAGCTGCACATATGGGTTTATACCGAAGATAGACATGAATAGCAGTTCAGGAAGATGCAAAAAAGGAAGATATGATGAAAGGGAGAATACAGACATGAGATAGACACAAAGCTGGAGTAACTCAGCGGGAAAGGCAGCATCTCTGGAGAGAAGGAATGGGTGAAGTTTTCGTCAAGAAACCGACCTGAAGAAGGGTCTCGTCCCAAAATGTCACCCATTCCTTCTCTCCAGAGATGATGCCTGTCCCGTTGAGTTACTCCAGCATTTTATGTCTATCTGCGGTTTAAACCAGCATCTGCAGTTCCTTCCCACGACAATACATACAAGAGTGCTGGGCTCTCTTCTTTACATTCAGCCGGTGCTAGGAGCAGACACCAGGGTTACTGATACCACTGGGGTTGCAGGCAGCTGAGAGGCATCTGGGATTCTACAACCCAGTCCGTAGAGAATGGGCAGCATCATTGAACACTCTGCGACGCTCAGTAAAATACAGACTTATTTTGTGGAGTAAAGTTTGCAACTAAATTTGTTACTGCCTTACAGCGCCAGAGATCCAGGTTCAATCCTGACCTCGGGTGCTGTCTGTACGGAGTTTGCACTTTCTCCCTGTGACCGCGTGGGTTTTCTCCGGGTGCTCCGGTTTTCTCCCACACTGGAAAGACGTGCAGGTTTGTAGGTTAATTGGTTTCTGTAAAAATTGTATCTTGTCCTTAGTGCTAGCGTACAGGGTGATCACTGGTCGGGGTGGACGTTGGGCAAAAGAGCCTATTTCCGCATTGTATCTCTAAAGTCTAAAGTAATGGTTAAAATCAAAGTGAATTCCTCTGCAGGTGGAGCACAGAAAGAGGACATTCCTCCCGACAAATCAAGGCTGGTTTTTCATGGTCCTCCACCCCTTCCTCATCAGAGCAGAACAACCTTCCTTTCCTTTCCTCAGAGTTTATCTGGCTTGCCTTTAAATGTGTAAGCCCTTAAGGATGCAGTTGTACTCAAAATAATACAGATATACGGTGGCACAGTGGCGTAGCTGGTAAACAATTTGACTTTACTTTAGTGATACAGTGCGGAAACAGGCCCTCCGGCCCACCAAGTCCGCACCGAACAAAGTGAGATCACCCCATACACCAACACTATCCGACACACACTAGCGACAATTTACAATTTTCACCAAAGCCAATTAACTTACAAACCAGTACGTCTTTAGAGTGTGGGAGGAAACCGGAGCACCTGGAGAAAACCCACGTGGTCACGGGGAGAACATACAAACACACACAGACCTCGGATGCTGTCTGTGTGGAGTTTGCATGTTCTCCTTGTGGGTTTCTTCTAGTTTGCTCCCACGTCCCAAAGACGTGCAGGATTGTAGGATAAATTGCCCCTGGTGTGTAGGGAGTAGATGTGAAAGTAAGATAACATAGAACTAGTGCAAAAGCAGGGAAGTTATGTGCAGCATAGGTCAAACACTGGTTAGGCCATAATTAGATTACTGCATCTGATTCTGGACATTGTACTTTGGGAAGGAAGTGAAGGTCTTAGAGTGGGTTGAAAACAGATTTAATAGAATGATCTAGAAATTAGTGATTTTGAATATTAATCGTCACCAGGATGGGTGGTGTGAGAAAACGTGTTGTCTAATTGCCACACCGTGACTGTCCAATAATTAGCGCTGCTGGTAATTGAGAACGCTGCATTCACAATAATTTGAGATGAAAGCTTTTAGGTTTCATGGTGTAAATGAGTGACCTCTGGCCTTTCCTTAGTGATCATCAGATGGTTTAAAAGTTATCAGCTAATTAGCTGCTACTTCTGTGTGTGAAAGTGTTTTGCATGTGTATGCATTATTGCAAAGGTGTGGAAGTGCCTGTGTATGGGAGTCTGTATACGTGTATCAGTGTACAACTGTGTTTGTGTGGCTGGGTGTGTGTGTCTGTATGCGTATGAGAGTCTGTGTTTGAGTGTCTGTAGTCAGTGTCCGAGTGTGTGTCTACGTATGAGAGTCTGTATATGTGTGTCCGTGTGCCTGTGTGTGCTTGTATGTGTCTATGTGTCTGTGTGTGTTTGTGTGTCTGGGTGTGTTTGTGTGTGTCTGTGTGTGTTTGTGTGTCTGGGCATGTGTGTCTATGTATAAGAGTCTGTGTATGAGTGTCTGTAAGTGAGTACCAGTCTCAGTGTTTGTGTGGGTACACAAAATTGCTGGAGAAACTCAGCGGGTGCAGCAGCATCTATGGAGCGAAGAAAATAGGCGACGTTTCGGGCCGAAACCCTTCTTCAGACTGATGGGGCAAGAGAGTGTTTGTCTTCTTCAGTGTTTGTGTGTCTGTGTGCGTGTTTTTGTGTATCTATGTATGAAAGTCTGTATATGAGTGTGTGCGTGTGTGTTTATAGTATCAAGGCAAGTCCAGTTCCTCAGCTAAGTTGAAGATTCATGTGTAGAACCAATGGACTGCAGATGCTGGTTTATACGAAAGATAGACACAAAGTCCTGGAGTAACTCAGCTGGTCAGGCAGCATCCCTGGGGAACATGGATAGATGGCATCTCTGGTCGGGACCCTTCTGCAATCTGAAGTAGTGTCCCAAACCTAAATGTCACCCATCCTTTTGGAAACAGGCTCTTCAGCCCAACACATCTATGATGCCCCAGAGCTCCATCTAAGGAAATCCCATTTCCACACTTGGCGTATATCTCTCTAAACCTTTTCTATCTATGTACCTGTCCAAATGTCATAAATGTCCAATGTGGTTGAGTCTTGATGTGTGGGAAGGAACTGCAGATGCTGGCTCGTCCCAAAGATAGACGCAAAAATACTGGAGTAACTCAGCGGCTCAGGCAGTATCTCTGGAGAAAAGGAATAGGTGGTTTTGGGTCGGAACCCTTCTTCAGACTGGAATCTGGTTGAGTCTTAACTATCTCATCAAACAGGGAGCAGGTAGGAAAGGAGGAAAAAATGATGCTGCACTTCTCAGCGATTCCACACTCTGTGGACAATCAGAGAAAGTACTAAATTATCCTGGGGGTCCCAGCGAGGGGGGGCTGAGTTACTCGTGCCCATTATGCAGTTGCTGAACCCTAGTTGTCCCCTCTCTTGCCCCATTGGTAACCTATCATTCACAACATTAATGTCCCAGAGTGGAATTTTGGAAGCTACACACAGATCTCCACATGCAAGTTAAAGTTCTCTCCTAAATATTTCGAAAGGCTCAATGGTGCTTTCATTGACACATGTGCCAAGTGCTAACGCAGTAAAATTATATTTCTTACTAACAGTCCAGTATGGTATTGCAATATCCCCAAGGTCCTTTGGCCCACTGAGACAGTGGCCACCAACAATCACCCTGTACACTAGTTCTGTCCTACACACTGGGGACAATTTACAGAAGCCAATTAACCTACAGACCTGCACATCTTTGGAATGTGGCAGGAAACCAGAGCTCCCGGAGGAAACCCACAAGGTCATTGGGAGAACATACAGGCAGGCCCTATCAGAGGGGGGGCAGCGAGTGCCATTTGGCATGGCCTCATGCCTGTCTGCTTCAAAGTGATCTTGATTTGGAGGCCTCTAAAATTGAGGGGCCTCTGCCTGATCTTGGTTTGGGGGCATGTAAAATTGAAATTGGCCTGGGCCTCAGTTCATCTATGAGAGGGCAGCATCCACAGTCAGGATCGAACCTGGGTCTCTGGCGCTGTAAGGCAGCAACTCTACCCCTACGCCACTGTGCCACCACCATGGTCATCAGGTTTCAAGAAAGCTGCAAGGAAAGTTTCAATTAACATCCTCAACAGCCCGGTATTCAATCTTCTCAGTCCTTGAAATGGTGGTGGATGGATTGATACAAAACGAATGGATTGATACAAAACGAATGAATCACTAAGTCGGCATTAGTATGGATCATTGGTATGTAACAGGAGTTACAAAGACTTATACAGTGATGAAGTACTATACATCCAGGCCCATTTGGTTACATGCGTGATCTCAACCATGTCATTAACGTGCATTTTAGGATTCAGGCAGAACAAAGTGCAGGCATGCTTATTTTCTTATGAAAAATAAGTTAATTGAAAGAAGGCAGCCGTGTCTTGCGTGACACACTAAAAGTTGTGAAATTTGATAGACAGGACTCAGGAACAAAATAATTCGATGTTGCAGTCACCTTGAAAGCCACTCACAGAATTATTCACTCCCATGTGCAGGAAGGAACTGCAGATGCTGGTTTACATCGAAGGTAGACAGCTTCTCCGTAGATAAGGAATCAGCGACGTTTCGGATCGAGACCAATCTTCAGACTGAGAGTCAGGGGGGGGGGGGAAGCTAGAGGTATGAAAGGGTACAAAGAACAGATGAATGAAAGGTATGCACAAGGACAAATCAAAGCCAGCAACGATGATCAAGGAAAGGTGGAGCCCACAATGGTCCATTGTTGGCTGTGGAGAAGGTGATTGTGAGTGGTTAAAGCAGGACGACAGTGAAACTAGTAGAACAATTAGTGTGTGTGTGTGGGGGGGGGGGAGGAGGGACAGAGAGAGAGGGAATGTAAGGGTTACTTGAAGTTAGAGAAATTAATAATTACACCATTGGATTGTAAGCTGTCAAGCAAAGGCATAGCCAGCAGATCGAGGGCACAATATTGGCTTCACACGACAGATTTCCATGCCCGGGGATATTGGAGGAGCAACAGTGGCTGGTGAGAGGGAGGACGGCTATGGACCTGCTCAGATGTAAACATGCTCCAGCATTTGTGCTCCCGAGAAGCTGCAAATGGCTTATGTCTGTAAAGACATCAATCATTCTATCTCAGCAGCCTACCACTACCACTCCTACAGCACAGAAACAGGCCCTTCAATCCAATTCTCCCATGTGTAGAGGATGTTTCCACTAGTGAGAGAGTCACAAGGGCCCAGCCTCAGAATAAAAGGATGTACCTTTACAAAGGAGATGATGAGGAATTTCTTTAGACAGAGGATGGTGAATCTGTGGAATTCTTTGCCACAGACGGCTGTGGAGGCCAAGTCATTGGATATTTGTAAAGCAGAGATTGATTGGTTCCTGATTAGCTAGGGTGTCAAAGGTTATGGGGAGAAGGCCGGGGAATGGGTTGAGATTGAACGATAGGTTGGCCATGATTGAAAGACGGAATCGGTTCGATGGGCCAAATGGCCTAATTCTACTCCTATGCCATGAACATATGCCCCATCTGCCCGTTTTGTTCACCATACATCGAACCTTTCCCTAAACCCTTTTCTGAATCAATAAAAAGTGATAATACTGATTTCTACAACTTAGATCAAGATTTTACCACTTACCTTCTGAGGAGGTTATGGAATTTGGCATTTTTATTGATTAAATATGTCGGGTTGGGAGGGGACTTGGGTTGTGGGAACAAAGGGAATGTGTTTCATTTTACTCACGACCTCCTTGAATCTTGTGATATCACAATCACGTAATGAGCTGTGTGGCATGAGGTAAATTAATCCCAGCCAAAAATAACTGAAACAAGTGCATGTTCACAAACGGTGAGCTTAGAGATGGTGGCATCAAAATTTTTTAATAATTTAATGACTGGAATGAATTAATTTTCAGATTTCGGTACATCTAATGGCAGGAATGCAAAATGATTTAACAACAGGGAGAGTTGATGCTGCCATTAGCAGCCTGAAATTTAATTAAAAAGCTTTTTCTGAATCAGTCTAATGTACTGCTGAGCTATGCCAGAGGCAGTCCAGGCTTTGACCTCCCTCTGGCCTTTCACATGAAACTGGAAGCAATGAAGCAATTGAAGGCCCGGAGAGCTTTTAAGATGCTTGGTGGCCTAATTATGATGAGGAAGGCCCATTTTAATTAAGAGTGATCATAATGCGCCTCCACTGTAGAATCTATTTTTAAATGGGGATTTTACCTCCATTTCTATATTTGGAAGTCATCGAGTCATTGAGCCATGTGGGAAAGGCGAGCCTGCCTTCTGCCTGGAGAAGCGTTCCGATCCGAAACATCGGCTGTTCCTTTTCTCCAAAGATGCTGCCTGACCCGATGAGTTGCTCCTGCACTTTGTAACTATCTTCTACCTTGTCCATGTTGACCAAGTTGGTATGTTGGGCTAGGCCCATTTGTCTACATTTGGCACATGTCCTTCTTATCCATATATCTGTCCAAATGTCTTTTGAAAGTCTGCATTGTCTCTGTTTCTATAGCTTCTACTGGCAGCTCACCCCCTTACGCCATGTGGGACAAATTAGTTAGTTTAGTTTATTGTCACGTGTACCAAGGTACGGTCAAAAGCTTTTTTGTTGTGTGCTATCCAGTCAGTGGGAATCATGCAGAGTTATAATTGAGCCGTCCACAGTGCACTGATACAGGGTAAAGGGAATAACGTTTAGTGCACCTCCAGTAAAATCCAATTACAGAGAGTCCAAGGGTCTCCAATGAGGTAGATGGGAGGTCAGGACTGCTCTCTAGTTATTGATAGGATGGTTCAGTTGTCTGATAACAGCTGGGGAGAAATTTAGTTTAGTTTTAGCTTAGAGATACAGCGTGAAAACTTTCGGCCCATCGAGTCTGCATTGACCAGCGATCCCGGCACATTTTACACTATCCTTCACATACTGGGGACCATTTACACTTATACAAAGTCAATTAACCGACAAACCTGCACGTCTTTGGGGTGTGGGAGGAAACCGAAGATCTCGGAGAAAACCCACGCAGTCACGAGTAGATTGTACAAACTCCATACAGACAGCACCCGTAGTCTCCAGGAGTCTCCAGGAGCTGCAAGTGCTGTAAGGCAGCAACTCTACCGCTGCGCCACCGTGGCTGCCTGATTGTCTCCGCTCCTGAATCTAGACGTATACATTTTCTTATTTCTCAACCTCTTGTCTGATGGGCGAGGGGAGAAGAGGGAGTAACCGGGATGAGACTGGTCCTAGATTATGTTGGTCACCTTGCCAAGGGAAGGTGAAGTGTAGATGGAAGTCATAGAGTCAGAGAGGTATAAGGAAGTCATAGGCCACTGAGGTCCCTCGAAAATCACTGCCCTCTCACTTTAGTTTTAGTTTTAGTCCCTCTAGTATTAGAATCCTCTACCCAAGAGAAAGACAGCGAGCACTCACTTTATCCATGCCTTCATGATCTTATACACCTCAATAAGGTCACTCCTCAGGCTCTTAGGGGCCTGTCCCACTTGGGTGTCATTTGCGAGTCATTTACGCAACATAATTCAGATTCAGATTTAGATTGAGATTGAGATTCAGATTCAGATTCAGATTCAGATTCAGATTCAGATTCAATTTTAATTGTCATTGTCAGTGTACAGTACAGAGACAACGAAATGCATTTAGCATCTCCCTTGAAGAGCGACATAGCAAACGATTTGAATAAAAAATAAATAATAAGTGTCCGGGGGGGGGGGGGGGGGGGGGGGGGGATTGGCAGTCACCGAGGTACGTTGTTTAGTAGAGTGACAGCCGCCGGAAAGAAGCTGTTCCTCGACCTGCTGGTTCGGCAACGGAGAGACCTGTAGCGCCTCCCGGATGGTAGGAGGGTAAACCGTCCATGGTTGGGGTGAGAGCAGTCCTTGGCGATGCTGAGCGCCCTCCGCAGACAAGAATACAAGAATTTATGCGCCACGCCGCGCACGTGACACGCGCATGGCGTGCATTACTCGCGCATGAAACGTGGTGGCGTAGGCAGTGACGGGGTGGTGCGTGGTGCCCCTGGGTTTTGGGATTCTCAAAATCGTCATGCGCCACCTGCATGACGTGCAAATAACGTCCAAGTGGGACAGGCCCTTTACACTCCAGGTCTATGTCAATCCGACACGCTGGTCTTCAAGTGGGCTTCATTGTAGAAGATGATTGTCGCACATTTGTTAAAGAAAGAGACCTTGACAACTATTTGCTCACGTGACATCCAATTCCTTTTGAAAGCTCTGGTTTTACATCTTTAGTACTTGTAGAAGGTGAATTCCAGTTCCCAACTGATTTCTGCACCAGAAAAACTTTTCTCTTACATTGCCCTTGTAACCTTCGGATAACATTTGATATCCATACTCCCTGGTTTTATTTTAGAGATACAGCGTGGAAACAAGCCCTTCAGCCCTCCGAGTCCACACTCACCCGTTCACACACGTTCTGTGTTATTCCACTTTCACATCCACTCCTTACACACTAGGGGATGTCACCACAATGAGCCTTTAAGGCCAAGTTAAGACTTTAACATTTTGAACAACTCTGAACTTGAAGGATACAATATGGCCCAGTATACATGGCAACCCTTGTGTATTGCCTCATTGTAATCAACTATATTACACTCTTCTACATGTGTGTGCATGTGCCTACGTATAGTGAGATTTTTACAGAACTGTTTGTAAAACAATCAATTTCACTGCACCTAGATACATGTGACAAGAAGGTACTACTGAACTAAGACAAGAATACAATTCTTCTGGTTGGAGTTTGGCCACCTTTACTTTAGACTTTAGAGATACAGTGCGGATATAGGCCCTTTGGCCCACTGAGACCGTGCTGACCAGTGTTCACTCCATAGACTATACTGCACACTAGGTAAAATGTTACAATTTTACCGAAACCGATCAATTTATACACCTGGATGTCTTTGGAGTGTGGGAGGAAACCGGAGTACCCGGAAAACACCCACGTGGTCACAGGGAGAACGTACAAACTCCGTACAGACAGCACCTGTAATCAGGATCGAACCCAGGCCTTTGCCGCTGAGAGGAAGCAACTCTACCGCTGTGCCACTGTGAGTCCCTGCTACTCTGCCACCCTAGTCTATTTTATTGCATACAAGCAATATTATACATTTATATACAGAATTATTAATTTTTACATGGGAATGCAAATGCGGGTTTCACATAGTTTTGTGCAGGAAATAATGGATATTGACAGGTATGGTATGGGAATGGGAATGTGTGTTGCAATGGTTGGCATCTGGGAGATCCAGCAGACCTTGGCACAGAGCACAAGTGTTCCGCAGAGCGGCTGCCTAGCCTCGTAATTGCTCTTCCCATTCCCATGCTGACCCTTCTGTCCTGGGCCAGTGTGAAGTCACACACAAACTGGAGAAACAGCACTTCACGTTCAGCTTGGGCATCTTGCAAACTAGTGGTGTGAACATTGAATTCCCCAATTTCAATTAATGTCCCCCTGTTCTCCATCTAGTTCCCATCCCGATGCGCACCCATCCCCAACACCCCCACTGACCCCCCCCCCCCCCCCCCCCCCCTTCTTTCATTTCTTTCCACTTCTTCATTTACATCTCCAAATCCCCACCTCCCTTTAATCCTCCCTCCAAGTCTCCCTTTCTGCTGGGCGCCTCCCCACCAGGTCCCTCTTCGTTCTTGCCACCCACCGCGCTGGGCCCCTCTTTGTTCTCGGTGGTCCTCCACGCCAGGTCACTCTGTGTTTTTGGTGCCCACCCCATTGAATCCATCTACAATCTCGCTGCCCACCACGCAGGGCCCCTCTTTGTACTCGGCGTCCCCCCCCCCCCCCCCCCCCCCCCCCCCAGGTCCCTCTTCCATCTCGCCACCCACTCTGCCAGGTCTCCCTCTGTTCTCCTGCCCCCCCACTCGCCGCCGGGCCTCTCTCTGTTCTCTGCGGCCCGCCACCCAGTTGCTCTCAGCCCACCAATCGTTCAGTTCGATGGCACATCCCGGGAGCCCTCTGCCACCCTGAGTGAGCACACGGCTCCACCCACTGCGCAGCTGTGCTGCCCGTCTTTCCAGGTCACCTGGAGTAACCACAAGGAAGCCCCAGTCTAAATGCGACAGGGGACCCTTGCCAACAATGCAGCACTCTACTCCCTCAAAACTGCATTGGAGCATCAATTCCTGCATCTGATCCCCACCTTTCTGCACAGCTGGGTCTATTACCAACTGGACCAAGCAAACTGTGCGAGCATGCGCATGCGCAAACACACACTTACACTCACACACATGCGCGATTACACACTCACACACATCATCTCACACATTCACATGCACACTCTCACACACACACATGCTCACACATACACACACACACACACACACACACACACACACACACTAACATTCATACACTCACACAGTCACACACACACACACACAGTCACACACACACACACACACACACACACACACTCACACACACACACACACACAACACACACACACACACACACAAACACACACACACACAATCACACACTCACACACACACACACTCACACACACACATGCTCACACACACACATGCTCACACACAATCACACACTTACACACTCACACACTCACTCACACACTCTCACACACACATCTTCTTCTTGCGTACGGCGTGCACAGCCTAAAGTTGTAGATCAACTTGTTCTATTTGATTTAATTGTCTGTGCACTTCGGGTTGATTGCATTAGTCGAAACGGGGTGGAACACGTGAAGGTTGCAATCTCCCAACCCACACACACGCACTCACACACACACACACACACACACACCCACACCCACACGTCAGTGCACCATATGTAGCATCCCGCCTAATTACCATGTTTGTAATCAAGCTGGGCTCCCGACATGAATTATTCATAGCCTTATTATATTTAACTGCTTCTCCCTTTAATAAACTGCCACACTCTTTCAGCTAATCAGCATATTCCACAGTCCCCCATCTTATCTCTCTTCATCTAATTAGTAAATGGCTGCAAACATTCACACCGTCGCTTGTCAGGATGACCCCAAATGTATTTTCGCAATAGTTCCCCTCTGTTAAAAGACAAGAGGGAACATTGAGGCCATTGAGGGAAGTTAGTGTAGAAATAGCCGGGGCTATGACAGAAATATTTCAAATGTCATTAGAAACGGGAATAGTCCCCGAGGATTGGCGTACTGCACATGTTGTTCCATTGTTTAAAAAGGGTTCTAAGAGTAAACCTAGCAATTATAGACCTGTTAGTTTGACTTCAGTGGTGGGCAAATTAATGGAAAAGATACTTAGAGATAATATATATAAGCATCTGGATAAACAGGGTCTGATTAGGAACAGTCAACATGGATTTGTGCTTGGAAGGTCATGTTTGACTAATCTTCTTGAATTTTTTGAAGAGGTTACTAGGGAAATTGACGAGGTTAAAGCAGTGGATGTTGTCTATATGGACTTTAGTAAGGCCTTTGACAAGGTTCCTCATGGAAGGTTGGTTAATAAGGTTCAACTGCTGGGTATAAATGCAGGAGTCGCAAGATGGATTCAACAGTGGCTGAATGGGAGATGCCAGAGGGTAATGGTGGATGGCTGTTTATCGGGTTGGAGGCAGGTGACTAGTGGGGTGCCTCAGGGATCTGTGTTGGGTCCTATGTTGTTTGTCATGTACATCAATAATCTGGATGAAGGTGTGGTAAATTGGATTTGTAAGTATGCAGATGATACCAAGATAGGGGGTGTTGTGGATAATGAAGAGGATTTCCAAAGTCTACAGAGTGATTTAGGCTATTTGGAAGAATGGGCTGAAAGATGGCAGATGGAGTTTAATGCTGATCAATGTGAGGTGCCTACCTTGGCAGGACAAATCAAAAGAGGACGTACATGGTAAATGGTAGGGAATTGAAGAATGCAGTTGAACAGAGGGATCTGGGAATAACCGTGCATAGTTCCTTGAAAGTGGAATCTCATATAGATAGGGTGGTAAAGAAAGCTTTTGGTATGCTAGCCTTTATAAATCAGAGCATTGAGTATAGAAGCTGGGATGTAATGTTAAAATTGTACAAGGCATTGGTGAGACCAAATCTGGAGTATGGTGTACAATTTTGGTTGCCCAATTATAGGAAGGATGTCAACAAAATAGAGAGAGTACAGAGGAGATTTACTAGAATGTTGCCTGGATTTCAACAACTAAGTTACAGAGATAGGTTGAATAAGTTAGGTCTTTATTCTCTGGAGTGCAGAAGGTTAAGGGGGACTTGATAGAGGTCTTTAAAATGATGAG